>NC_140581.1:925509503-926120528 GCF_964204655.1 Triturus cristatus | reverse complement strand
ACCACAAACTCTGCTCATATTTTGGCTGATGTCTTAAGGAGTCCCAGTTTGGATGGGGGACTTCTTCAGCTCCACAAATTCTAACAAGACTGTAGATAAGTTCCTTTACCTCCTCATCCTGAGGAACATTGTTAATATTAAGGATTACTTTCCCTACTGTATGCACCACCTATCAATACAGGAATTCCTTAGATTATCTAGGTTGTGCCGCTCATACACATACATGTATTTCCTTTATCAGCTGAATAGAGGTGGGCATATTGCATATTCTGTCATTCTACTGCATACAAGCATCAGCATAGTGTTGTGGTTTTTTTTGTATTTGTTGCTGACAAACTGAATTAAGATCACAGTGAGACTATCCTAACATTCTCTCCACATAAGTCACATAACTGCATAGTTTGTCTTCAGCTACGTGGGTGAAGGAAAACTTATATTACTACCTGATTAAACGCTCCCATAGAATCATTTTTTGTAACCAAAATATGTTTGTGTTAGTTTCTGCTCGACCTGTGTTGCTTTTAATACTGTCCAGGTGAGCATTTTTTGTTGTTATTCAGGGATGTGGAATTCCTATAGCCCGACGCCCGGGACATATTGTTTGGGGTCAAGGGCAACTAGTTTTCATGTGTATTTTGTCCTTGGGACAAGTAGGCCCAACCCCCTGCAGCACAAACCCTTCGGCTGCTAGTTTACAGTACCACATTATAGAATAGGGAAGGGAATTGTCTACAGTTACGGTAATATGTGTGTCCATGTATTAATGCTGTTCAAATTTGTATTTATGGTTCATTAATGCAAAGCCTTTATTATTAGGGTGAGCACTAAAAGTAAATGTTGTAAGCTCAGCCTGCACCACAGACGGTGGTTCCAGTATAAATGTGTACACACGTTTTCATAGTTTCGTAATATGAGGCTTTGCTCCCAAAAAAATGCATGTAGGAAACAAAAATGTTGCTAAACTGCTGTAAGATTTTAGATACCATATCTTTGCATTATCATTTAGTAACTTGTTGATGTATGCTTGTATTTCCCAAAAAACATTCATAATGGAAAATCAGTGTAACCAGTTTAAATATGATCATGCGAAACAAAAATAAACAAGCATTGGCAAAGCCAGTAGGTCTGAAATTGGTGGTCAACGTTTTGGTTTTGTCAATGCGTGTTTAGGCATGGTTTTTGTTAAACCTTATCGGTGTGGTAGCTGCTGGAGCCTCACCATTCTAACAAGCATTGGCAAAAGCAAAGATTGTTTTTGGCCTCAAAAAGCACACATTTCCACAGTAGTTCTAGGCACTGAACAAAACTATTTTGTGAGCTAATATGCTCCTTGTAAAAGAGAAGAATACAGTCACTCACAGTGAAGCCAGCTGTTAGACCGAGAGAGAGAGAAGTTTACTAAACACAAAAGGTCATGGTTAACGCAAGGCCTAATTAGAGGCCCAATTATTAAAGAAAGTCTCAAAAGTGCATCCATGGTATATATCCTTGCATTAAGGCCATACATACAGTTTGCGTGAATTCACAACAATTTACAGAAGTAGCCCAAGAAATAGTACTCCTAGAATATATTTGGCATGAGCAAATGTACACGTGTAGATTTGCTCATGTGAAAAACTGAATGTTTCAAGTTCACTTTTCCTCCAAATGTTTTTTCCCCCAACCCTGGAAAAAGCTTTACGTCTGCCACTGTCAGGAGTAAATTTCCAACCTTTTTTACTATGGGAAAAGAGTTGGTGAAACCCCTTAAAACATGCATGTTAATAGGTTTGCACAGACTCAAAAGGGCATTCCAACCCTTGAACTATTGCTTACCACTACCTTCAACCCTAGTATGTAGACCTGCTGAAACGTAGCAACATAAGGGGATTGCTAGCATTCAAACTCTACTATGGTACGAGCCCTGGCATAATTAGAGAGGCTATATCAAAACTCTTATATAATGAGATTGCTGCCATAATTTGTCGCTGTATTACATGGCACAAAAGGGCCAAGTGGATTTTGTTCAGGACAAGTAGATTTATGAAGCAACCTGCCCTATGGACAAGTAGATATTTTATTAAATTCCACACCCCTGAGTTATTGTTTAAAGCTGTGGTCATACGCTTTTGGGACTCTGAATGTAGCTGGGTGGAGATAGTCCCAGTGTGTAATTAACTCAAACTACGTATTTGGACGTATGTGCATCAGGGCATTATTACAACACTGAGTGACTGAAGAGACTTAATGTAAAGTGCCAGAGTTATCTTCTTAGTTTTAATTAATGGAGGAGTTGGAGACGTGTACAACACAATTTACTTCTATGTCTGAGGAGCTTTTCTAATCTTAAGAGAGTGAAAGTGAGTTCTGTGCACTGTGTGGACTTTGCTGCTGCTTTAGAAGTTCTGTTCTGCTAATGCATACTGACCTCTGCAACATGGCCATAAAGATCTTGCCAGTGGTCCCAGAAGAGACTATAAGACTTCTCACACTGGAAGCCCACATGAAGCTTGCACCTTTTGCCACCACTGACCTACAAAATGAAAGGTAGGCCTGTTCTCACAGTGGACCCTTGCATAGCATCTCGAGCAAAGGTGTATGTGTTCTTTTGGAGCATGTGCACCTTACACTTTACATCAGAACGAACTCTGTGATGCATGATAAGATTTCTGCATCTTAAGTCAGTGGACCGGCATGCAGTGGGTATTAGCAGCCTGTTATATGAACAGGAAGAGTGAGAATGTCCCAACAAGGTACACAAACTGTTGCTGAGCTTGGAGTAGTGCTTTACACCAAGAACAGAGGTTGTGACAGTTTAGATTGTACTGCAAAGGTGCTTGTTCAAAGAGAGATTATATACTCTAACCCATCACATTTTTCAGTTTCTGGATATCAAAGGGAACTTCTAATTCCATTTCCTGATCTTCTGGTCTTCTAGTGTTGCAGGTAGAATGCTTTACTGCAGGTAACCCAGTAATATGTCCCTGGATCATCATTTGGCAATGCGTGTATGGAAGTATAATATATGGCAAAGATGCTGTTTATGTCTACTTCCCATCTAGATAACGGCAGTGCCCTATTTAATGGCATATTAAAGACTACCCTCTCTGTAGTGAAAGGCATCCTTCACGCAGTAGCACAGTTCATCTAGGGGCTGAATAAATCCTACCAGATGTGAGACCAAGCACTGCAGGTTGGAGAACTTTCTCAGCCTACGCCCCAAGTGTCTAAAACAACATATCCTCTGACATCAGAACATCACCAACCCTCCTACAGCTCAGAAATAAACTGGAAACAACTCTTCAAGGAACATTGCTTCAGATAGGCTGATTCATCACTCCATTCCAGTAGCTCCACATCCTCCTCTGTCCCACCACTGCACTTGCCCTGTGTGTAGTGCTCCATTGCTAGCCAGCTAAATTTTCTCTTAGAAATAACAAAACATGCATATAACAGAGTATGCAGATCATATATAACGTAATGAAAGAACTATTCCCTTCTCCCTGGAAATGTTACTTGCCAGTGGCCATGCCCCACCATGTATCATCAACTGTGTAACCTCCATAACTCATCTACTATTGACTTTGGTAGGCTGTTACTACGCTGCAGAATGGTGTGCTAGGCTGGAGTTGCTAGGCCAGTAGTAATAAATATTAAATGGCATTTTACTTCTGATGGGTACTTCTACTATAGATTTCTTACCTTTACAATATCACCCATGTGCCAAACTGGATCTAGAAGATTTCCAAGCAGTGTTCACACTCCGCACCAGGTGGCTCTGTGTGGCTTTGAGTTGACTAAGTGCATCTCCATGAAGTGAAGCTACTCTTGCTGAACATCGAAACAAGCCTCACAAGTCTCGCTCCCACTTTTAAGTTGAAGGTGTGAACCCTTTCCTGCTCTTGAGGCCAATCCTGGGACAGGTCCTCTTTGTTGGTGAAGTCATCTGTTAAGTCAAAGTCTAAATTGAAGCAGAAATACAACAGGTGAAGTGGTTCTCTACGGCATCACCCCACTCTCTGGCTAAAGAAAAGTTGAGAGTTTGTTAAACTATCTTGATATCTGATTGAAGAGCTGATCCCAAAGTTGATCTCAATGCACCCCTGAGTTCCCAGGGCCATCAGCAATGCTGCAGCAGGTCGAGGCCTTTAGGAAGGCCATGTTATGTATTTTTGACAATCTTCTGGCTCCCTGTGGTGTGCCTTCGGGGCCCAAGGATCTGCAGGGGTCTCCAATTGCTAACAACTGGTGGATCCCTCCATGGTGCTCTCTGTACCCTTGGAACCTGCTTTGGGTTCTGCCCTGACTCTGGTGCTAATTACTGTTTCAGCTCCAAGTCCTGCACCAGTCCTGACATCACTGGTGCCTGTGTCTAACCCAAAGTCACCTTGTCTCTGACCGGTGTCAAGCTGTGACTCCACTCCATGGCACCCGATTCCATTAAAATCTGATTGAGACAAACCCCTCTCTCTACCATGGAGCCATCCACAATTGCTCCACCAGCTTTTCGGTTCCAAATCTGACCAGAGTTTGCCGCCACTTTGAGATGACAGTGGAGAATATGCTTATGATTTACCTCCACAATATAATGATGACAGTTTGTGTGTGGATTTGCAAGAGGCAAGTGGGCTTAATACTTCCCCTCATACAGGTTGGTATCCCCTCTTTGGCCCCTGGATCTATATTTACCCTGCGTTGATGCTAAAAACAAATGTGCTTACTAAAGTTCTTCAGCACTGGCTGACTTTTTCTGAACTCTTACTACAGTTCATTGAAGCCCTAAGCAACACCGTTATGGGCACTTAGATTAAACCGTGCTTTTGCCAGCCATTACAGGCAAGTGGCCAGATGTCACAAATCGGTGCTTAGCGACCCTAGTTTTCTTATTCAGCATCCTACTCCTGAGGGTTTGATGGTTCAAATTTCCAGTAGCAAGGTGAATCCTAATTCCCCACCATCGCCCCCCTGATATGGAAGAAAAATGGATTGAATCATTTGGAAAACATTTGTTCTTTTAAGCCTGTCAAGCCTTGAGGTTGGTCAATGCCTTTTGCAACTAGGCTCTGGAACATGGCCAGCAAGATCTTGCCAGCGGTCCCGGAAGAGTTTAGGGCGTCATGGGCTCAAACCATTGAAGACGGTCCTTACTGCCCTTCAGTGAACCCCTTCTGATATTCAGCTCGAGTCCTGGGCCAAGCACTGCACCCAATGCACAGAAGGATTGCCCATCGCCTCCGATCCCGCTCCTGGGACCCAGGTTTTGTCACCCAGCACTCCACCCTTGAGAACCTGGTGGTGCAGGGGGAACAGCAGTTACATTGCATGCTTTACATCGCATGCCATTACAGCGCGGTTGTTACAATGACTGCGTTGTTACATCGCGAACCATTACATCGCAAGTCGTTACAACGACTTGCTGTAGCGGGCAGAAGTTGTTGGATTTACAATCCAACACCTTCCCTGCTGTTGCACTAACTGGAGTAGGAATAGTCAATTTTACTATTCCTAAATCCAGCGTGTCCCCTAAAGCAGTTGTTGTAACAACCGCGTTGTGATGGCATGCAATGTAAAGCATGCGTAGTAACAACTTAAATTCTGTGCAGGCCACAGGCCAAGTTATTCCTGCCGCTTCCCTACCAGCCCACCAAATAGGGAATCCAAGAGGCTAGATACCTTCAGGAAGAAGATTTTCTCTTAGGCCTGCCTGTGCACTCCGTATAATCGTGTGCCGCTTGGGCTGATGCAGCCACACAGTGTGGGTTGCACAAGGGTTGTCTATGGTCTTGAAGGCGACCCGAGCTATTCTGAAGCAGGCTGTTGCCGATTGCTGGGACGCAGCAAAGTTCAGCATCAGATTCGGGCTGGACACGACAGACCTGTTAGGCAGGGCCTTTGCTTTTTGGTGGCATTCCTCCGCCACTCCTGGATGAGATGCCCTTCGATGGCACTTGCATTTTCGATGACAAAGCTGATACAGCACTTGAGCACAGTAGGGTCATGCCCAGTGTTTGAGCTCGCCATGACCACATGTCAGCCACACTCTTCCTTTCGCACCTTCTGGGGCTATGGTATGGGCTACCAGCCGCTTCCTTTCTAGCAAAGCCATCAGGGCCAGCAGGCTTTCCAGCCTTTTTGTGGCCACAAACGCAGCTCCTATAAGTCCCATGAGAACCAAGGCAGAGATCTGCCCAGCTTGCCGCCCGTAGGCAGCCCCAACTTCCAGATCTCTTTAGTGTGTCCTCGCATCAACACAGGCACTGGACTCAAGATCCCCAAGTGGCATGCTATGACATCTGAGAAGTGAGTGCTCCAAATTGTCCAGCGGGGTTACGCCCTTCCACTCCTAGAAACCCTGCTACCTTCCTCAAATCGGCTGACTGAGGACCATCTCTCCATGCTGAGCCAGGAAGTGATGGCTTATTTGGCCAAAGGAGCCACCCGAGAGGGTACTCGCTTTATATGTAGGTTGTGGTTGCTACTCCCGCAGCTTTCTGGTGCCAAAGAAGATCTGTGTCCTCTCAATGTTTTCCTGAGGAAGGAGAAATTCAAGGAGCTAACTTGCTCAGGTCCTCTCTGCGTTAGATCCTGGAGACTGGATGGTAGCATTGGACCTTAAGGAAGCTTATTGTCATATCCCCGTCATGCAGACACATCGTTATTCTCTATGGTTCATGGTAGTCCAGGAGCATTTTAAGTTCGCTGTACTCCCCTTTTGTCTCACCAGTGCCCTTGGGTGTTCACAAAGGTGATGGCAGTGAGTGCAGAACATCTGCGGAGGTTGGGAGTACCTTGCTTCCCCAACCTGGAAACTGACTACTGAAGGCGTGCTCGCCACAGGCTGTCGTTACCCAGTTGCAGACAACAGCAGATTCGCTGGGGTTCACTATCTAAGTCACATCTGACTCATTCTCAGACGCTCTCTTTCACCTGAGCCATTCTGGACACGGTGCGCTTCTGTGCTTACCCACAAGAACGGAAAGTCCAGAACATTCCGAATATGATACCAATGTTTCAGCCTCGGTCCTGGATCTCAGTGAGACTGACTCTGAGGATGCTGTGTCTGATGGTCTCCTGCATCCTGCTAGTGAAATATGCTATGTGGCACATATGGGCTCCGCAGTGGGATCATAAGTCCCAGTGGGCCCAGCACCAAGGAACCCTTTCCACTCAGCTCCAGATATTGTAGGAGAATGCCAAAGATCTGCTGTACGGGGTTGCTGAACCAAGATTAGGTTACTGGCAGACTCCTTTCTGTTCCCCACCAGGAGCTGACAGTGATGACCGATGCATTGCTTCTCGGAGGCCTCTGGTCTCTGGCAGGGACTTGGCTCCACATCAGTCATCTAGTCCTGAAGGTGATTCGCTAGGCGTTGAAAGCTTTCCTGACTTCCATCATGATGTTCACGGACAGCCTTGTGGTACTGCAGCAAGCAGGGTGGAGTGAGCTCAAGGAACCTGTGCCTGTAGGCTCTGTGCCTCTGGAAATGGTTGGAACGTCAGGAGATTTTCTCAGGCGTGCAGCACCTGGCGGGATCTCTAAATGCCAGAGAGGACGAACTCAGACATCGATGCCTCGTGGACCATGAATGACGCCTGGAGGTTTCTTCCAGGACTGGGGAGAACCTGAACTAGATCTGTTCATCACCACTGAGATGTTGCAATGTCAGTACTTCTGCGCTGGAGTTTCCAAAGTGGCCCTTGCTCAGAGATTCATTCAGACTAGGCTGGAATATAGGACTCTTATATTCCTTCCCACTAATACCTCTCCTCCTCTGAGTTCTGATAAAGATCAGAACTGACCATCCTCAAGTCATCCTACTGGCTCCGGATTGGGCGAGGAGAGTATGGTATCCAGCACCTCTGGACAGGAGCATCTGTCCTCTGATCAGGCTTCCCATCCAGGATGATCTCTTGCTGCAACAACAGGGGAGGGTCCTGCACCCAAACCTGTGTACTCTACACCCTCATGCTTGGAGATTGAGCAGCAACAGTTTAGGGTCTTAGTCCTTCCTCCCGAAGTCTTTGAGGTCATCATGGCAACCAGGAGGCCATAAAAAAAAACTGTACACGTCTGCTATTAGGACAAGTTTGTGGCTTTGTGCACTGAGAAACACATTGACCTACTTAATGCACCCTTGTCCGATGGGTTGTTGTTTTGTCCTTATCCTGGCCATGCATTGCTCTGGGTATCTTTCGGCCAGCTCTACTTTTTTTATGGTTGCTGAAACATGTCTCCCTGTTTGAGTCACCTGCACATTTTCTGAAAGGTCTTCAGCACATATTTCCTCCAAAACATTTTGTTATGCCCCAGGGGGATTTTAACTTAGTTTTTACCTATCTGATGTGTCCCCCTCTTTGAACCCATGCATAGCTACACTCTTGTCAGGCTGCTACATTGGCATCCTTGCATATGTTTACCAAACACTGCTGCCTTGACATTCAGGTTAGTCTTGACTGGTTCTTTACTCATTTGGTCCTCCAGGAGTTTTTGTTCTGAGTCAGTTCACAGGCCTGACTCCAGGGAGGTTTTGTTTTGGTATCTATTCTAAGTAAGGAATCTGCGGCTAGAAGTCTCCATCAGATGACCAAGTTAATAATCTTCAGTAATGCCTTGTCTGATAGAAACTTTATCTAGCTGCAGGTTCCTTACTGACCCTTCCATCCTCCCCATTTTTTGAACTGGACTTATCCACCTAACAAAGATCTTGTAGGCCGTTGGAATCTGCACACTGTTCGAAAAACCTTATGGTGTGGTGTGGCGGGGTAGCAGGGACAGAGTCGACAATCAGGCCAGGATGGTGTAAAGAGGGTTTTATTTTGTATAATGTTTTCTTTTGTCTTGCGGCCTTTCGCGCTGCTGCAGAAGAAGGGGAGTCCGGTTTGGTCTTTCCTGGTGACTCCAGACTGAGGGAAGGTGGTAGTGACGTCTCCTCTGACTTCTCTCTACAGGTTCCAGCCCTCGGGAAGGGGATCCGGAGTTGTTATGCCAAAGGGGAAAATGAAAACAACAAAAAAACAAGGATTAGGACAATCGTCCTGTTCGGCTGTTTGTCAGGGACCGGGAGTGAGGGAAACCGAGTGCTCAGGTGCTCTTAGCTCTCTGGTCTGTGCACAGGGGTTTGGTGCCTGGTGAGGGTACGGGGATTCTGCTGATCGTGCGTGCGGTACACCGCTAACTCGGTGTGGCGGGGTGCTTAGAGGGTAGGCGGTGTCTTTCTTCCCACCCAGCCCGCTACCTTCCCCCGTACCTGTTCGAGCCACGCTCCTTCCGTGGGAACGTGGCGGGGCGGCTCGTGGAGTCGTTGGCCTCCTGGCGTGTAGCAGTCGTCTCTCCTCGGCTCCGGACCCGTTGCGTTGCTTTCTCCTCCTCTTCTCTCTTCCTCCCAACTCCTCGCACTCCTCCACTCCAACTCTCCTTCTGCCTCCAGGGAAACGCCGTTCGTCGTCTTCCGGGTTTCCGCGATCTTTATCCCGCCCTTCACCGCGGCGTCATCAGGGGGCGGGGTCTCGTTAGACTGGACGGCCGAATTAAAGGCACCTCGTTCCGGCTCTGGTGCCCAGTCCTGTGAAGGATACGGGTACCACCCGTCCATTGCATATGGCACTGCTGGTTGCTGTAGGAGAAGAGAAGGTGGTATATGTTCGCCTTGTGAGCGTGATACGGAAGGACTGATGTCCGCCTTGGTAGTGTCCTCTTCCCCGTCACACGTGGCTTTGTGCTTCTGGCAGGGAAATAGTTGCAAAATAAACTGAGGTCAGCACTCTGGGGTGGCGCATATATAGGCACTATGCCTGCTACTTCTGGAGCACACAATACCTACAAAGCTGGCATGAAGCTGTTTAACGCCACCTACCAGTGCACAGAGGTACTGCTCAATATTTTCTGGATCCAGTCTGATGTCTGAGGGATATTCAAAGTTTAGGAATATGCAGGTGTAATATTTTCTTGCAGCCATTGACCGCCTCTTTAGGCCTCGGGCTCCCGCCGGTGCGGCTTCGGGCCCGCGGTCCCAGTTAAGGGCCCTCCCTTGCCGCTGCTGGTGGCTCTGGCCCTGGCGCCGCAGGGACCTCCGGCGGCGGCTCCGGCGCCGATCCCGGCACCGCAGTGGGTTCCATTCGTTCCGCCCTTGCTCGGGTTCCCGGACAATTTTGGTCCTGGTTGGGACCCTGCTTGGGACACGGAGCCGGACCGGCATCGACCGGCGCCGTTCCCGGCGCAGTTCGACCATTTGTATCCCTCGGTCCCTCCCCCAGCACCGCAGCCTGTTCCACGGGCAGTGGAGGAGGGGGACGACTGGGAGGGGTCTGAGGACCCTCTCGAACGGCAGTGCGGGTCAGAACAGGAATGGACAGATGAGCTAGAGGATGCCGTTGGTCTTGACCTATCCTCTGACCCTGGTTTTCTTTCTCCTCCGACTGTGGCTATGGAGGAGGGCGCCATATACACTATGGTGCTCCGTAGAGCAGCTGGGGCCCTTGACCTTCACCTGCCTACAGTGACCCTCAAGACTAATCTACTCACTGAAGTATTTCAGCCGGTGACAAGCCCTTCGGAGCCCCTGCTTCCGTTCAATGAGGCATTAACTGATGTCTTGATGGGCACCTGGTCTAGACCGGCCACGGGGGTTCCCGTGGATAAGAATGTGGCCCGGCGCCATCACTCGGCCCCGGGTGACACTGCTTTTTTGTCCACCCACCCAACCCCGGAGAGCCTGGTCATCCAGGCCTCCACTTCCCAAAGTGCATTCCTATCGCTCCGCTGGATAAGGAATTCAAGAAGCTGTAACAGTTCGACATCTGCCAGCTTAGGGCTGCGGTCGGTGAACACCGCATGCATCTTGGGCTGCTATTCCCATGCTGTGTGGGACACGGTTGCGCAGATGTTGCCTCAGTGTCCGGAGGAGGTTTGGACAATGCTTTCCCAAGCTGTTGCTGAGGGGAAAGATGCGGCGAAGTTTGCCATCAGGTGTGGACTGGACACCGCGGACTCTCTGGGTAGGGCGATTTCCACAACAGTGGCCCTCCGTCGTCGCACCTGGTTGCGGTCCACTGGTTTTTCAAGGGATGTTCAAAGTTCTCTTATGGACATGCCCTTTGATGGTACTCGCCTGTTTGGCGATACGGCAGATAGTGCGCTGGAGTGTTTTAAGGACTCAAGGGCAACGGCCAAGTCCTTGGGTCTCTCCACCACGTGCCTGGCCACGTCTGCTTTTCGTTCCTTTCCTGGCCACGGAAGGGGCGCTCCGACACGTTCGTTCAGCCAGAAGCCTGCGCAGAACCAACGTCAGCGCGGCCGCGTACTTGGTGCCCACCGCAGGCGGGACAGGGGGCCAGCGTGCGGGTCAGCCCACCTTCGCTCACGCAGCCGCCGCCTCCAAGCCTTCCTAGTCCGAGCTTTGAGGCGCACCCCACGCTGGTGGACTGCAGGATTCGCCATCCCCTTCCCCACTGGCGCTCCTTTAACTCGGACAGGTGGGTGCTGCAGATTGTCTGAAGGGGCTACTCCCTCCCCTTCGAGTCTGCCCCTCCAGCCATGCCACCTCAGTTCCACCGCATGTCGGGGGATCATTTTGCGCTTCTCCAGCAGGAAGTCACGGCCCTCTTGGCCAAGGAGGCCATTGAGTGCGCTCCTGGGCCAGAAGTAGGACGTGGTTGTCCACTACTTTCTGATCCCCAAGAAGGAAAAAGGGGGCCTGCGTCCCATCTTGGACCTCAGGAACGTCAGCCGCTTCCTCCAGAAGGAGAAGTTCAAGACGTTGACTCTAGCTCAAGTCTTGGCTGCCCTCGACCCTGGAGACTGGATGTTAGCGCTGGACTTGCAGGACGCTTATTTTCACATCCCCGTCCTGCCGGCCCACCGGTGTTACCTGCGGTTCACGGTGGGCCAAGAGCACTTTCAGTTTGCCGTGCTCCCTTTCGGCCTTACCAGTGCCCCTCGGGTGTTCACAAAGGTGATGGCGGTGGTCGCAGCTCATCTGCACACAGGGGTTTCAGTCTTCCCCTATCTCGACGATTGGTTGTTGAAGGCAGGCTCGCCCCAGGCAGTTGTCTCCCACCTCCAGACTACGGCCGACCTCCTGCATTTGCTGGGGTTCTCCATCAACGTGCCGAAGTCGCACCCGAGTCCCTCTCAGAAGCTCCCCTTCATCGGAGCGATTCTGGATTATACGCAGTTTCGGGTTTATCCTCCTGAGCAGTGAGTCCGGGATATTCAGGCTATGATTCCGATCTTTAAGTCTCCATCCCGGGTTTCAGTCAGGATGACCCGCCGGCTCCTGGGCCTCATGGACTCCTGCATCCTGCTAGTGCAACATGCCAGATGGCATATGCGGGCTCTGCAGTGGGACCTGAAGTTCCAGTGTGCGCAGCATCAGGGCAACCTGTCTGATCACATCCAGATCTCGGAGGGCACTGCAAGCGACTTGCAGTGGTGGCTCACGAATCGCGATTGCGTCCAGGGCTGATCCCTCTCCCTTTCCCAACCGGAGCACACAGTGGTGACGGATGCGTCCCTCCTGGGATGGGGTGGCCACATGGGAGAGGCGGAAATCAGGGGCCTCTGGTCTCCGGCAGAGTCCTGGCTCCATATCAACCTTTTGGAGCTTTGGGCGATCTGACTTGCCCTGAAAGCATTCCTTCCCTTTGTCAGGGGAAGTGTAGTGCAGGTGTTCACGGACAACACCACTGCCATGTGGTATTGCAACAAACAGGGCGGGGTGGGGTCGTGGACCCTATATCAGGAGGCTCTCCGCCTCTGGACATGGCTGGAACATCAAGGCATTACCTTGGTGGTTCAACATCTGGCAGGTTCTCTGAACACCAGAGCGTACAAACTCATCCGCCGGTGCATGATGGATCACGAATGGCGTCTTCACTCGGAGGTGGCGCAAGGTCTCTTTCTGCATTGGGGAGAGCCTTGGTTAGATCTGTTCGCCACTGAAGAGAACGCGCAATGTCATCAATTCTGCGCGTTGGAATTTCAAAGGCGGCACATTCTCGGTGACACTTTTCGTCACGAGTGGAGCTACGGTCCGTTGTACGCCTTTACACTTCTGCCCAGAGTGCTGAAGAAGATTCGGCGCCACCGGGCCCAAGGCTCCAGATTGGGCACGCAGATACTGGTATCCCGAGCTACTCAGCATGGCGATCGCTCCCCCGAGCCGACTGCCTCTTTGGGAGGCTCTTCTGTCGCAGCAACAGGGGACGGCCCTCCACCGAATCTACCCGGCTTTCACCTCCATGCGTGGAGATTGAGTGGCGACAGCTGACAGCCTTCGACCTTCCTTCCGAAGTCTGTGACATTATTCTGGCAACCAGGCGTCCCTCCACTAAGACTGTATACGCCTGCAGGTGGAACAAGTTTGTGGAATGGTGCACAGCAAAGGCTGTGGATCCCCTTGCTGACCCTCTTTCCGAAGTCCTTCTGTTCCTTCTCTCTTTGGCCCAGCAGGGCTCTGCTCTGGGCACTATCAAAGGTTATCTCTCTGCCATTTCCGGCCTTCTACGGCTTCCAGATCAGCCTTCTCTTTTTAAGTCCCCAATTGTTAATTACTTCCTTAAAGGCATTACGCACACGTTTCCTCCCGTGCCCTTCGTAATGCCTCAATGGGACTTAAATCTTGTCTTGACTTATCTGATGTGTGCTCCCTTTGAGCCACTTCATAACTGTCCTTTATGTCTTCTCACTCTGAAGACGGCTTTCCTGGTAGCTATCACCTCTGCCAGAAGAGTCTCTTTCTTCCAACCCTCCTTTTCTCTCTGTTCATCTGGACAAAGTGGTTTTAAGGACTCGTCCTTCTTTCTTGCCAAAGGTTGTCACACCCTTCCACATCGGGCAGGCGTTCACTTTGCCCACCTTCTTTCCGCCTCCGCATCCTTCGAAAGAAGAAGAAAGGCTCCATCATCTGGACACAAAACGTGCGCTCTCGTTCTATCTGAAGCGCACACAACAGTTCCGGGTGGATGACCAACTTTTTGTTGGCTACGTGGGCGCCAAGAAAGGTCGGGCCGTGCACAAACGGACCATCTCTCAGTACGTCGTTCTCTGCATCAAAGCCTGTTACTCGTTGGCTAAGAAGGAGCCTACTGTGGGCTGCGTGCCCATTCTACCAGGGCAACGGCAGCCACTACTGCTTTGGGATGCAGCGTTCCTTTGCAGGACATCTGTCAGGCAGCTACGTAGGCCTCGCTGCACACTTTTACCAAGCACTACTGCCAGGACAGCCAAGTCTGAAGAGACTGCTTCGTTGGCCGTTCGGTTCACTGGGACTTTCTGTTGTGATTTTGGTTTGCAGACCCACCTCCGGGGTAGGTATTGCGGGGGTATCTATTCTAAGGTAAGTAATCTATCACTAACGTGTCTCTTTCAGATACACAAGTTACTACTTGTGTAACAATATATATGTAAAAGACATTAGTTAGTGATAGATTCCTTACTGCCCCACCGATCCTTCCCGTTCTGCGAACTGATTTCTAGGGTTAAGGTCATCCCTTTCAGGGCCCTAGTTTCATGGCACCAGTGGTCAGTTTCTTGCATGGCTCTGCGTTCCTGTCGCGGACAGTCGTGTATAGAACTGACGCCAGTGCGCATGGGTGGCGCCTAAGTAGTCTCTGTGACGTCATCTCGTGTTTACGACGCCAGCGACGGACACGGAGCCGCACAACACCACCTGCCGACGCGCTGGGGTACTGCTGATGATAACTTTCTGGATCCAGTCTGACGCCTAGGGATATTCTAGGTAAGGAATCTATCACTAACTAATGTCTCTTTCAGATATATCGTTACACAAGTAGTAACTTGTGCATTGTGCTGCTCCTTTTCCCAGAGGGAATGTGTGGTCTTAACTGCTCTCTAAATCTGAGTGCCCATTGAGGGGTTCACAAGGACCATCCACATAAATATAATCTCATTCTTTAATGCTGGTTGCTTGTAACAAACACTGTGAACTCGATTGTCTTTAGTTGCTATCCTCGGGAAGAAGCATGTCATTATAGCAGAGGGTAAAGTTGGGAGAGAAATGGAAGTGACAGTGACAGGATTGCAGCCATGTTCCTGGTAGGCACAGGTTTAATTGTTTGGCGTCTCAAGAGACTTAAATTAAAAAGTTATCCGCATAGATGTGAAATTAAAGGTGTACAGATTGACTAAACAACAGAAGGAACAAAGATTTGCAAGATAGACATTTAGTTTTTTGCCCATTTTTGATGTTAGTGGTCATATAGAAAATTGTTTTCTGCTACTGTTTTGACTGATGAGAATAGCAACTTTTAAAGCTGAGTGTGTAGGTCTCTGTCTGAATATTTTTAAATTAAAAACATAATATAGGCACCATCCTACTCCAATGGTATCGTCACTGATGCCATAGTAACTAACCCTTTCATTCTTTAATGGAGATGATTGGGAGGAAAAGAGTTTACTGTGGTACCCGAGAAATAAAATAAATAGTAATGTCAGGACTCTTAATGCTTTAGTGCAGCCTTGTTTAGCCAATCAGTTTGTTCATCATGTTCTTGATTAGTTGTATACGTGCCATTTTTAGAATGTAGTCCACAAGCTGTCAAATTTCCAAACGTTGGTTATAGATTGTTATGTACTTAATTACAAAAATAAAAGTCTCCATTAGGGAAGATCTATAGTTATATCGCTCCATCTCTCCATTTTGAAAACTGTGAAAATATCCGTAGTCAAGCTGTTAGTGAGAATGTACCTCAGTTGTCTCTTACCGGAAGGTTATTTTGTGATGCAGTGCTTCTCCAGTTTACCATAGTGCTTGTTTAGCAAATGGAGTTTGAGAATTATTCCTGAGGCTCAACCAACAGTTTGAGGCTGTTTCAGAGAGAGACTATAGAGACGAGAAAATATGCCTTTTGGAAACATTACTTCCTTCAGTTAAATATCTTATACATGGTATACCAAGCTATCACTCACATAGCCCGGTGTGGAGCCCAGACTTGAAATAACATGCAATTCTTCTTGTGTTCTCACTAACAAACAGTACCCCATCACATATTCATGAGTGTTTGTTCTTTAAAAGAAAGAACAATAGCAGCTGGTCTAATTATGAAGTTGTCTTTTTAAATGAATTGTATCATTTTGGGATCATAAGTCTTTAAAACATGTTTTAGGCAATGAATTTTGTTATTTCATTTCTGTAAAATGATCACAATTCATAAATGTAATATTTTTCTCTTTTCCTTTCACTTTTCCATTGCAACTTACAATTTTAGAGGATTTCCTTTGGACCACTCGAATGCCTCTCCCTTTCATGCACAGGTACTCGTTTATTTATTAGGAGCTTTGCTTTGTTAAATGTAAATTATATTTGCATAAAAATAACAAGTATTTTAATTATAAGGTTTATAATGTGTGTAATCAAACACATTGTATAACCTAATTGAACTTGCATGTTAAAATAAAAAAAGGAGTTAAAGATGTATATATTCACTTAAAAATAATCCATAAGATGCAAGTTAGTACTGTATTCACTTTCTAAAATAATCGAATTTCTGATGGATACTTCTGACCCCATATTCTTCACCTTGTTAATATATTCCCCATGCATCAGACTGGATCTGGTAACTTTAAAACCGTACTCTTGTGCGCTGATAGGTGGCGTCGTGCAGCTCCACACTGACCTTATTTTGCTCTGGAATTGACAAGTGGAACTGCATATGTACACCACTCATGCGCCCTCACATAATTTCCTTTCTTTGCATATGTTCAGATGTGAATCCGGAGCTTCTCTTTGGTCTTGAAGACCAGATTTCTTACAAACTTACCAATGTGCAAAGGAAATGTCACCCCCCCCTCCTCTGATGACAGGGTCCCAAACGGTTTGTGACAGATCCTTATGAAGTATCTTTGGTGCCTGGGTTTGGCGGACAATTCCAGGACTTGTGATGAATGTGTGCGAATGAACACGAAGGCCATACGGAACTGCAATATCAAACTTTGTTAGCAAACACAAGAAAACTCCACGAAGCAACTGTTTGAAGGTGAAAGAGAGGTCCTCTACCTGAAGTTGTTCCCACAGCAGATCTTCGTTGTGGTTGAAGTCTTCCGTTAAGTCCAAGAAAAAGTATAAGGAGTCGAAGCGGGAA
Organism: Triturus cristatus; assembly: GCF_964204655.1. NCBI lineage: Eukaryota > Metazoa > Chordata > Amphibia > Caudata > Salamandridae > Triturus > Triturus cristatus. Next base: position 926,103,449 of record NC_140581.1, on the reverse strand, counting down.
TCAAACCTTTCTTCCACTCACAAACTCCAGAGGTCTCCATCGGAGCCGAATCTGAGTTTGGTGCAGACGCCGGAGGAAGATTTACCGCCTATTGGGCTATCTGACTCTGAGCAGAATCTGCCACGACCTGGACCAAGGCCTCATTTGGCACTTATCCAACAATCAATCCCTCTAATTCTGACACTTTGCCATTACCACACGGTAGGGCCCAAACTTTACATAATCCTTTCGTCACTAACAAAGACAATAATAATTATGATAAAGCGGATGATTATATCCCATAATAAGATGAGGATAATAAGTATGAAGACTCGAGGAGGGCAGTGGTCTGAATACTTCTCCATATTTCGGCCTTGTGTCTACCTCTAGGCATGCTAAGGAGCAAAGCACCTCTTTCACATTCGTTATCAAGATGGAGTCGGAAATATTAGACCAGCAGTCCCCCACCTTTGAGGTCAAGACTAATGTTTTAACTGAGCTACCTCAGCCAGGTCAGCTGCCTACAGAACGTCTGCTGCCATTTACCACGCCCCTTGTAGACTTCCTTTTGGGGACTTGGGCAAAACAATGTTCAGGTCCACCTGTTAACAGGTGGGTTGTTCGTCGCCATCGTCCTGCAGCCAGTTAAGTACAAAAGTATATGCTAATGCATACTGTGCATAGGATACTATGGTTCATCATTGTGAAGATCTGTGTGAAAAGGACCTGGATGGTATCAAACTTGTAAACTCTAGCCGCCATTTATCTATCGTGGGCACAGTGACTCAGCACCAGTGTCTTAAGATGCAGCTCTTAACCTCTGCTAGGTCTGTGGCGCAATATCTTTTCTACATCGACCATATCCTGTAATATGGCAGTTTGGGTTGATGGGAATATATTGGACGTGTCCATTCGCAGCAGCCTATTCCACACTTGTGTTATGTATGTCTGTATGGCCATGCATCCTCACAGACTATTCAGCAAAAAATATTTCTTCTGGCCACATCTCCAGTGATTAGAGTGGTTCAACAGTGGGGCCCTTTGTAGTCTTGGACGGGGGAGGAAATCCATTCCCAGTCATGTAGGACTTAAAGTACAGCAATTTTAATTTGGATTCCCTCACTTCTGTGTCATGGTCCAAGAGAATGGTGATTCACACATTGACCTAGTGTCCGCTAGTTTTGACGATGAAATAACGCCGTTACTCACGCCGCTATTGATTAGAGGGCCAGCGCTGTCATACCTCCGATAATACTACAAGATGGCCGCTGCACAATCCGGCCTTTGCATCACACACGACTTAGACACACCCCTTTAGTACCATGTGACACGTTGCAACATGACGTCGATCCATGACTCGATGGGCTGCGGGAAGCTCGGATTCCCTTTTTAACTGCACACAGATGGTATGGCGGGTATCTGGTTTTCTGGCGGCTCCACGCGTGGGAGGTGAACCAGCGCACGTCCTAAGTGGACAGGTAGGTGGGGCGCTGTGTGCTAGGGTGACGGTGACAGGATGCCGAGAGTTCTACACGGACCGACTGGGTCCAGGCATGGTGGGAGGGAGGGAGGGAAACGCTCTTCTGATCCCTACACCCGCATCTAAGCCCACAGAGTGAGTAATGGTCTGGTTGGCTCCCTGGTCGTACCCGCGGCTGGCGGCCGCCGCCTCCTCCCCCCCGGGGGGAGGGCGGTCCGTCACCCTTGCGGCCCGGCGGGGGGTGGTTGGTCCCATTTGGCACCATCCCACGGGTGTGGTCTTGGGGGCGATCGCACCACACGGCCTCATGGATGTTGGTGGGGAGTGGATAGCGCCCCTCCCACCCACCTGCACGGAACCTCTTGCAGCCGTGCCTTTAGGCAAATTTGAGGTAAATGAGCTGATTTAACAGCGCCTCGTTATATATGGGGCTAATCCCAGTCTCTTCCTTACTTCTTGTTCTACAGGACACCACGACTCTGGTGTCTGAAGCCCCCATTAATACCGAATGGAGTGAGTAGTTTCCTATAGCTGGGTAAGTCACATGGTGCTTGTGTGTACTCCCTGAGTAGGAAATGCTGTAGAGTGATCCATAACTTGGCCAACCACTTTCTCTCCACATTGGCGTTGGTTTTAGCCCGGTCTCACGATCTTATGATATAAATTTCTCTTTTAGATATCACACCATTTTAAAATATGCCTTTTCACCAGGGATCAGACTAGGACCCTGGTTTGATCACGGAATGGAAACCTGAGATGAGGGTTTAAGGGGACTACTACACCAGTCATCTGGACTGCATTATCTAGTGACTGTGTACTGTCACTTTATGTCATCCTCCCAGTGTAGGTCACCACTGGGGTATACGGGACTTCGCGCTCGCATCCAAGGAGTGTGGAAGGTAGGAGCCTCATTGCCCATCACCACCACCTGTAGATAGTATTAATACACTAGGTCCTGAAGAAATGCGATGGATCAGTATTGACCGCTACGCATGAAATGTGGACCATATCCCATGAGATGAGCTCCACTGGACCATAGAGCCAGAGAGCAGCCACTCACTTTGTTTTTAAGAAGGTGGATTACCAGCCTAATAAAGAGTTTATGTGGACGATCCAACCTTTTTTAACATCCCCCACTTGCACCTCATCTACACTGATTTTTATGGCCCTCACACCCACGTATCATACAGCAGGAACAAAAGATCTCCGCTAAAGAGCCCCTTTTAGGGTGCCCGTCGGGTATTGCAGCGCCGACCCGACGAGGAGCAAGTCCATATGATGAAGCAGAACACCTAGCTTGCTGGGTGTGTGAGGACTTTAGTTCCGACAAGGGGGCCTTCCCTCCTTTTACCCTTTGTCTCGTCGTCCGCCTTTGGGAACAGCATACCTTTTCTTGTTTAGGCCAAGAGGGAAACAGTACTATTTGTACAAGTATTTGAAGTGAATGAGGGTCAGTGTACCATTTGGGAACAGCCGTCCGGTTTCTTCATTGCAATATGTCCATTCTTCGTCCGTGAACTCCGCATCCAGTTCATCTTCTCACCTCGATCTAGAATTGGGCATGGTGGAGCCGCGACCTGCACAGCACAGTACAGGAAATTAACCAAGTGTTTGCTGGACGTATTGGCTATGATGATTCACAGTGCCCTACAGGGAGGGGCTTCTGAGGTGAAGGATGGGTTTCTCTCTTCACTGAGTGCCTTTTGCCTAAGGTATGTGAGGGTGTCCATAGAGGAATGGTGCTCATCACCCTCCATTGCCAAGCGATCAAGAAACTGGCTGCCCAGATATTTATCGCCTATTTTGTGTATCCCAACACCTGGAGCCTGTGTCAAGTCAGGTTCTCATGAGTTGGATGGATGAGTGAGTAATGCGTTAAGAGCTGTTCCAGGAAGTAATGTGCTTTTGCCTACAGATTTTGTCCCAAGCTCTTTACGTACTAGCTATCGTGTTGATTTTAGCACCAGGCTGACAGTCTACCATTGCGCACAATTGTGGTGAGTTGGGTGATGTAATGTTCCACCACCATATGCGTCATGTGAGTGGGTAGGTGCAACCAATAACGAGAGAAATTAATCTGGGCACCAGTGTAGCATAATTCAAAGTTCAGCACATTCAGCCTGCCTAATTCACATGGTAGGGTTAGCAACTGCCAGTAAGTTCTGGGCTGTTGCCCCGATCAGGACTAGAAGATCATGTACGATAGTTTTAGAGAATATGGAATTTAGTGTATCAGGCACATTGTAGAATATGTAAAGCAACCTGGGCACTGTGCTAATTTTCCTTAAAGCTATTCTGTCCATCAGGGAGGGAGGCAGGCAGGCCTCTCCACCGGGCAATTTGGTCTTCAATTTTTGTCACCCATAATTTGCACAGATTATTAGTGCTCAGTCTTGGTTGATCCATACACATAAGTATTTGACTGATGACGAGCACCAGGAACTCGAGAGGGAACTCCAATGGGGTAAAGGGGGTGCTAAGGGTTAGGGTGAGTATAATGGATTTATTCCAATTCATAGTAATTCTTGAAAGGGACTCCCTATTACCCATTTGAAGGCTGAGGTTCTGGGATGGTTCATTGAGATATAGTTATATTGTCCGTAGTCCACAGTTAGGTTACATGAGGCTAGGAGCAGGCCCTGGTTATTGTGTGTTTGTCTAATCCCTCAGCCCTACGCTCTTCAACGTCTACATGGCTCCGCTAGCCCCCATTATCTGAACCTACGGACTCAACATTGTGTCATACGCAGACGACACCCAACTCATCCTCTCCCTATCCAACAAACCCAACACGACCAGGCACAACTTTCGAGAAGGCATGGAAGCCGTCGCCAAATGGATGAAAAACAGCTGCCTACAACTAAACACCAACAAAACAGAAGTACTCATCATGGGCCCAAACCCCGATGCCTGGAACGACACCTGGTGGCCCCCCGCCCTCGGAAGCCCGCCCACCCCCACGGACCACGCACGCACGCAACCTGGGAATCATCCTGGACCCGAGCTCAAAATGGACCGCCAGATCAACTCCATCTCGTCCTCCTGCTTCCACACCCTCCACCTCCTACGTAAGACCTTCAAATGGATCCCCTGTGAACACAGGAAGACCGCCACTCACGCCCTGGTCACCAGCAGATTCGACTACGGCAACACACTCTACGCCGGAATAAATAAAAACCTCACCCGCAAGCTACAGAACATCCAGAACGCCACCGCAAGACTTGTCCTCAACCTGCCAAGACACTGCCACATCTCCCAGCACCTGCGCACACTCCACTGGCTCCCCATTAAGGCTAGAGTCATCTTCAAGATGCTCACCCACGCACACCAGGCCCTCCACGAGACCGGACCAGCATACCTGAACAGCCGAATCAAATTCCACGCACCCCAAAGGACCCTACGATCAGCCCAACTCTCCTACCCTGTGGTCCCCCTCACCAGAAAGACCAGATCGGGAGACCGCTCTTTCTCCTTCCTCGCCTGAAACGCCTTTCTGCTCCACCTCATACAGACAACATTGCTCCCCATCTTCGCAAGAGACCACAAAACCTGGCTCTTCGACAGACCTCCTCCTTGATGGACTGGAACCTTCACTCACCCCCAGCGCCTTGAGACCCTTATGGGTGAGTAGTCGGGTGTAACAAATACTTGATTGATTGATTGATCGTAGAAGCCTGGGGCTCCGATATGAGATGTGGGGATAGCGTGCAACCTTGTCAAGTTCTCTGTTCAACTGGGAAGGGCGATGACACAAAGCTGTTTACTCGAGACGTCGCTTAGGTTTTATCGTACAATAGCTTGACTAAGTTGATGAAGATGACGGAAATCACAATTTGGATAGGACTGCAAATATGTAGAACCGTTCCAATTAATCAAATGCCTTGAGGGAATTACAAAAATGCTGCCACTGCGTTCAGGTCTGGTTCATCACTGCAAACAGTTATAAGGGGTTGTGTGTGATTGATCTCCCTGGTATATATCCCGCCTGGTCCGAACACCAAACATTGGAGCAGTATTAATGGACAGTTCGCAAGCAAGGATTTTGATATCTTTGTTCAGCAGACACTGCGAATGGTAGAAGTTAAATTCTGCGCAGGCTTACTTTCAATAGTGTTATTATTGTGGCCTCCCTGAACAATGATAAAAATGTTCCATTCACCAGTGCTTCATTGTTCAACTGCAATAGACGGGGCTATCAAATGAGAGTACTTTTTGTGGAATCCCAAAGGGAATCAGTCACTCCCAGGGGCCTTGCATGTAAGGAGGCTGAGATTACATTAGTAATCTTGTCCAAAGTGATGTGGGCATTGAGGAGTTGCCAGTGCAGACCCTGCAACAATGCCAGGGCAATATGGTCAAAGTAAGTGGAATAGCTAGTAGGTGCCTGCCCAATACGGGAGATAGACAGGTTGCAGTAATATTAGACAAATGTGTCCAGTATGTTCTCTGCTTCATACAGGATCTCACTGTCGTCCTTCTGAAAGACTTCCTGTGGTTGGTTTTGGCGGCGCAGTAATCTGGCCAAGGCTCTCCAGTGGTGCTCTGCCTCACCGTTTTCCCTAATGTCAGTAAATATATGTGTGTGTTTTACTTCTTGATCGGCCACCTCTGTGAACTCGTCAAGCTCAGTTCCAGCTGCGTAACTATTTGGGTTGAGTGTGAGCTGCTCTGGATCTCCTCAAGTAGTTTAATGTCAGTCTGTTTACTAGAGAATGCTCTGCAAATCTTGTGCTGCTTAGCTATGCATATACCGCATAGATAGGCTTCAAAGGCTTACAAGGCGGTACTGAGCGAATCAATCAACCCATCGTTTACCTGGATATAGTGTAGTATTTCTGACTTAATGTCAATGTGAAATACAAGGATCATGAAGTGCCACGAGGTTCAACCACAATGTGAACGCCCAGTGATTTGAAGTATGTCTAATACCAGCTTGATGGGGCATGATCTGGGAACGCACGAGGCATGTGTTCTATAGAGACTTTGTCCAAGCACACACATCTCGTGTAGCGATCAATCATTCAACTGAGCCCAGGAGTTGTGAGCAGAGGTAATATGTGTATCTTCAGTAAGGGAGAGGTGCCTAGAATGCAAGATATCAACTAACCCTTCAGTTTGTATGATATTTAGTAATGTTTGTGTGCCTATGTTGGAAAACCACACTCCCACTCTGAAAGGGTGGTGGTGGTCTTCCGGACACACTGTGGTAGCTTGGCTCGAGTGGTCAGGAATCAGGCTCCGTGCTAAGCATACGACATACCCAAACAATAACCATGCGTGCATCCGTTCCAAAAACGACTCTACACCGTAAAAATTATGAAAATATCTTTCTTTATCTTCTTTTTCTCTTAGTTGCTGATTGGATAAAATAAATAACAATCACAATATACAAACTTTTTAGAAAGTGCAGGACAAATAAATACTGGCTTAATAATTCAATAAATAGGGGTGATCATAAATACTGAAGGCATAAATACAAGTGCAATACATACAGACAATTAAATATTCTGAGGCAATAAATACTGTAAACCAATAAATATTGTGCATCAATAAATACTGTGGACCAATAAATACAGTGGAACAATAAATAGGTTAAATACAATAAATACAGTGCCCCTAATAAATACTTAAAAGCTGACAGTGACACTCATGGAATCAGATCACTTTTGAATTCCTAAGGGCTGATTTGGCCCAGGCACAGCTTGTGGGGATGTGGAAGGCTTGGGGGTGTCTACTCCCTGGCTTGGTCAAGGCTGAGGCCTAAACTGAGGTAGATGAAGGGGGGAAATTCCAGAGACCTGGCTCTCTCTCTCCACACAACCTCTCTAGATTAGTCCCAGTTCACCCCTGGCACCTTAGAGCAGTCTCTCAGGTCTCCACAGGGCCTTAGGCGCCCTCTACTCCACTTACTGCCCTTTCTCTGATGCTCCGACGCCGCTGGAGTCGTGTCGACGCCGTGAGGCGGTTCCAGATCGACGTCGGCGGCCTCGGCACAATGTCAGTTCTTTGACGACGCCGGCAGGCGGCTCCGGTCTCGATGTCAGCGGCCTCGGTTCGATCTCGACCTCCGATTCGATGGCGTCGGGCAGTCTTTACTCGATGTCGACTTCGGGCGGCTCCGGTCCGATGGCGACCTCGGCTTCGATGACGTCGGCCGGCCTTGCCTCGATGTCGACTTCCGGCGGCTCCGGAGTGCGATCCTCACTCCCGACCTCCGGTGCTCCTCTCCTTAGGTTTCCGGCGACTCCGGAGTGCGACCTCCACTCCCGACCTCCGGCACGATCCTCACAGGTTCCGGCGACTCCGGAGTGCGATCCTCACTCCCGACCTCCGGTACACTTCACCTCGGTCTCCGACGACTCCGGAGGGCGGACTTCACTCCTCCGATGACGCCGCTCACTCGACCTCGGGTGACTTCCTCCTCGACCTCTGGTATTCCTCACGACCTCTGACGGCGCCCTCTCTCGACCTCTGGCGGCTCCGGGTACGACGTCTGCTTTTCCAGTCAGCGCCGCTTCTCCACCTCGGGCTCCAGGTCTTAGGCTACTCGACGTCGGACTTCAGGGAAACCAGCTTCCAGGTCAGGATCTTGCTGTTCTCTTGTTTCTAAGGCCTGTTCCTGCTGTCCAGGTCCTTAGGATGGTTTTTCTGACTTCTTCCCACACAGGGCTCTAGGCTGGGCTCCGTCAGTAGGGACTAGTATCAAGGGTGGGTTTATGGACCCCACTCCAGGCACAAGTTTCCACCCCTGCTGCTTCACTCCTTCCTCCTTCAAGTTTGTGCTGCTCACTCTTCACGAGTCAGGTGCCAACTGCCAGCTCCAACTGCCAACTCTCTCTCTTAGCTTCCCAACATTCTAAACCGCCTCCAACTGTCACAGGGTTCTGGAATGTTCTGGAAGGTGCTAGCAGGTTCCAGTGGATGCTGGTGATGTCACAGGTGACCACCATTTTGTGCTTCAGGCCCTCAGACAGAAGTTTCAGGGGTAGCTAAAATGGCTCCCTGAATCTGCAGCAACACGAAAAAGTCTGGTGGTTCCCAAAAAGGAAAAATTCAAATAGGGTTTGAGGCAAAAGTGGGACAAAATAAATAATGATGAGGAGGGACCACCCAAAGGGCTGACAGGTCTAACACGCGTCCCCCCAGCTGAAAGTGGGGAGAGCTACCCAACCCCTTGGGAGTTCTCATCACTAAGGCGGAAATACCTTGAGAGACCGTCTGCATTGGCGTGGTCCACTCCAGGCCGATGTTCCACCTGAAAGTCCATTCCCTGTAGGGAAATAGACCACCTCAACAACTTGGGATTCTCCCCCTTCATTTGCATCAGCCAACGAAGGGGTCTTTGGTCGGTCTGAACTAGGAAGTGCGAGCCAAACAGGTATGGCCGCAACTTCTTCAGAGCCCATACCACTGCAAAGGCTTCACGCTCTATTGCACTCCACTTCTGTTCCCTGGGAAGTAGTCTCCGGGATAGGAAGACCACGGGTTGATCCAGACCCTCTTCGTTGAGTTGCGATAACACTGCCCCAATGCCGTGTTCTGATGCATCTGTCTGGACAATGAACTCCTTGGAAAAGTCTGGGGCCCTTAAGACCGGGGCCTCGCACATGGCTTTCTTCAATCTCTCAAAGGCTTGCTGACAAGCCTCCGTCCAGACTACCCGTCGAGGTTGTTTCTTGGACGTGAGCTCCGTGAGGGGGGCTACGATGGTACCGTACCCCTTCACGAAGCGGCGGTAGTATCCCGTGAGGCCCAAAAATGCTCGGACCTCAGTCTGTGTCTTGGGGGGTTCCCAGGCCATGATGGCCTCGATCTTCGCCTGGAGGGGTTGCACCGCTCCCCTACCCACCAAGTGTCCAAGGTACACTACCGACCCCTGCCCGATCTGGCACTTGCTGGCCTTGATCGTCAATCCAGCTTGTCTCAGGGCCTGGAGAACAGCTTGCAGGTGACGCAAGTGATCCTCCCAGCTGTTACTGAAGACGGCTATGTCATCCAGATAAGCAGCAGAGAAACTCTCCATTCCGGTGAGGATCTGGTTTACCAGGCGCTGAAACGTGGCAGGTGCGTTCTTGAGCCCAAAGGGCATCACACAGAACTGGTAGTGGCCATTGGGCGTGGAGAAGGCTGACCTTTCCCTTGCTCCATCAGTCAAAGAGATCTGCCAGTACCCAGAAGTAAGGTCAAAGGTACTTAGATATTGGGCAGCTCCCAGCCGGTCAATCAATTCATCCGCCCTAGGGATCGGATGAGCATCAGTTTTGGTCACTGAATTCAGTCCCCGATAGTCCACACAGAACCTCAGTTCTGGTTGGGCACCCGGTGGTGCAGCTTTTGGTACTAACACCACCGGACTGGACCAGGGGCTGCTAGAAGGTTCGATCACTCCTAGCTCCAGCATCTTAGTGACTTCACTATGAATGCTGGCCTTCACCTTGTCTGACATCCGGTAGATCTTGGACTTCACAGGTGGGCTGTCTCCTGTGTCCACGTCATGGACGCACAGGTGAGTCCTACCCGGGACAAGGGAGAACAACGAAGAGTACTGCCCCAGGACCTGGCGACAGTCCTCCTGCTGTTCAGGAGTTAGAGATGGGGAGAGAATCACTCCCTCCACCGACCCATCCTTCTCTTGAGACGCAAACAAATCGGGGAGAGGCTCGCTTTCCACGTCCTCTCCTCCGTCAGTCACCATCATCAAGATGACTTCGGGCCTCTCGTGGTGGGGTTTGAGGCGGTTAGCATGCAGAACCCGCAGGGGCTGACGAGGGGTCTTCAGGTCCACCAAGTAGGTAGCCTTACCCTTCTTCTCCAACACCTCAAAGGGTCCTGACCAGCGATCCTGGAGGGCACTAAGCTCTCCTGGTTCGATCACCCACACCTTCTGGCCAGGCTCCAACTCCACCGGGTGAGCATTGTGGTCATACCACGCCTTCATCACTGCTTGGCTGGCTTCCAAGTTGTCAGAAGCTTGCTTCCACAACTTAGCCATTTGGCTCCGGAAGGCCAGCATGTAGCTCACCACATCCTGGGGAAGCTTTCTGGGAGTTCTTTCCCATCCGTCTCTCACCAGGTTGAGAGGTCCCCGTACAGGGTGCCCATACAGAAGCTCGAAGGGGCTGAAGCCCACTCCCTTCTGTGGCACTTCCCTGTAGGAAAAGAGTAAACAGGGTAGGAGGACGTCCCATTTCCTCCGCAGGCTTTCAGGCAGACTTCTGATCATGCCCTTCAAGGTTTTGTTAAACCTCTCCACCAGACCATTTGTCTGGGGGTGGTAAGGAGTGGTGAACCGGTATGTCACTCCACACTCCTTCCACATGGCCCGCATGTATGCTGACATGAAGTTGGTCCCCCTGTCGGACACAACTTCCTTGGGAAAACCCACTCGGGTAAAGATTCCCATCAGGGCCCTAGCCACAACAGGTGCTGTTATGGTCCTCAGAGGTATTGCCTCTGGGTACCGTGTGGCATGATCCACCAGAACCAGGATAAACCTGTGACCAGCTGTAGTCGGCGGATCTAATGGACCCACAATGTCGATGCCCACCCTTTCAAAGGGGGTGCTAACGACAGGAAGTGGTTCCAGGGGAGCTTTCAGCTTCACCCCTGTTTTCCCACTGGCTTGGCAAGACACACATGTCCGGCAGTAGGTATCGGACGACACTTTCATCTGAGGCCAATAAAAGTGTGGGACAAGACGGGCGAAGGTCTTGTCTTGCCCCAAGTGTCCTGCCAATGGTATCTCGTGAGCCAACTCCAGAAGGAAGGCTCGATAACGTTGAGGGACTACCAAGGCTCGTGACGATCCGTGTAGGGGTGCCTTGGGTTCACTGTAGAGGAGGCCATCCTCCCAGTAAACACTGTAGTTCCCTTCAACGTTCCCTGCTGAGTGGGCTTCGGCCTGTCGCCTCAGCCCCTCAAGGGTAGGGCACTCCCTCTGGCCCCGGCAGAATTCCTCCCTGGACGGGCCTCCCTCCACGTGCCACTCGGCCGGGATGGGTAGGTCCTCCAGATTGGTAACGTCCCCCACCGCAGACTCCTGGTCCACCACCTCCGGTGGCCTATCCGTCCTACGGGGTGGGGACGCCGAGGCAGGCTCCTCCTGTCCTCGGTTCTTCCCTTGACTGGCAGCTGGCTGGGCCTTTGTTCCAGGCTCCAGCCGAAATGAACTCCCTCTTCGGGTAGTCGCGGACCTTGTGCTAACACAGGCCCAGTCAGGTGTACCCAGCATCTCGGTGTGAGTCCGGTATTCCACCTCCTTCCAAGCGTTGTGCTCCATGTCATTCCCCAGCAGACAATCGACTGGCACGGCAGGGCTTACGGCAACTCGAAGTGAACCTGCAACCCCCCCCCCCCATTCAAAGGGAACCTCGGCCACTGGATAATGGCCTGTTCTGCCGTCAGCCATCGCGGCTGGGTGGAGTACATCGGGAATTACCTGCTCTGGAGACACCAGTTGGCTACGTACCATAGTCATACTGGCTCCTGTGTCTCTCAGAGCCTCCCCTCTTTGGCCGTTGATGGTGACCCACTGCCCATACTTTGCGGTATTTGCGGGCACCTGGATCTTAGGAACCATCTCCCGTTCTCCCAGGGACACTAAAGTGACACCCGCCCACTCCCTTCCCTTAGTTAAGGGCATCTCCTCCCCGAGCACTACACTAACTACTCCGGGGGTCTTTCCTCCAGTGGGAGGGGGTGGTTGTTTCAAGCACTTCGGATCTCCTTTATAGTGTCCAACGCCACCGCACTCATAGCAATGGACAACCCTTGGCTGCTGACTCTGGCCAGGATTAGGGTTTCTGGGTGGGTTAGCCCTAGGGGTAAATCCTGTTCCCTTCCCTTGGAAGTTATTTTGGGGGCCTTTGGAGAACTCCTTTTTCTTTTCCCCTCCCTCTTTCTTCTGGGGGGCGCCCTGTCCGGCCTTTTGAGTATCCCCTCCAGTCCCCCTTGTGGACACCCGGGTACTAGCCCAAATGTCCGCCTCCTCAGCAAGCTTCCGGGGACTGGTCAGCTTGCTATCCACCAGGTGTTGCCGCAGTTCAGGGAAACATTTCTCGAGCAGGTGTTCCTTCAGTACTAGGTCAAACAGCCCCTCGTAGTTCCTCACTTCACTGCCCTGAATCCAACCTTCCAGTGCCTTCTTTGCATAGTCCAGGAAGTCCACCCAATTCTGTGTGCCCAGTTTGTGACTACCCCTGAACTTCTGTCGGTACTTTTCAGGCGTTAGTCCAAACTTCCTTATGAGCGCCAGTTTCATGGTGGGGTAGTGGGTCTGCTCATCCTCTTCGAGGGCCAATAAAGCATCCCTACCAGCTGGAGGCATGTACTTGTACAATCCCCCCCCCCCAGTACTTCTCTGGAACCCCATGGGCCCTCAACGAGACCTCATAGGCCGCTAGCCACTTGGCGATATCGTCGCCCACTCCATAGCTAGCTACTATGTCCTTTGGCAGGTATGGTTTAGGTTCCCTGGTGATCTCTTGGGTTTGGCTGCCACCATTAGGAACAGGTTGTGCCCCGATTCTCAAGATCTGAAGATCTATTTCTTTCAGTCGTAATTCATGGGCCATCCTCTGCTCCTCCTTCTCCTTCTCCAGCCTTGCTAAGTCCCATGTGAGCTGTCTTTTCTCCCTCCGGTCCGTTAACTCCACTTCAGACAAGCCACCGCTAGAGGCACTGCTGCCCTTCCTAGAAATGGTTCTGGGCCCTGCTGACAGGTTCCCCACCTCAGGTTGGTACATCTCAGCCCCCTCGGTGTCAGGCTCTCCATCCCTGTCTTCCTCCTCAGCCTTGCTTTCTCGGCGTGCCTCCCCCCAAGCCCTTAAGCTGGTTTGGAGTGCACCCTTCTTTGCTCCTGGGGGACAGTACACCCCCTCCCGCTGGCAAAACTCCCTGAGTTGGGCCACAGTGTACGTTTCTAGATTTTCTAGTACAAACTCCATCTCGCCCACTCAGGTTAGAGGACAGGTTTTGTGCAGTAACTATGCAGGGGGGTACCTTTAATAATACCTCCTCCCACCACCAGAGTAAATTTGGAAAAAACAAAAACCCACAATTAGGAAGGCCGCTTTGAGAAAACTCCCGGTGTAGGCCTATGGACTACCCACAGTTATTGTTGAGTATACGTAGGCACAGCTCTATCCCACCACTGAACACCAATTTATGTTGGAAAACCACACTCCCACTCTGAAAGGGTGGTGGTGGTCTTCCGGACACCCTGTGGTAGCTTGGCTCGAGTGGTCAGGAATCAGGCTCCGTGCTAAGCATACGACATACCCAAACAATAACCATGCGTGCATCCGTTCCAAAAACGACTCTACACCGTAAAAATTATGAAAATATCTTTCTTTATCTTCTTTTTCTCTTAGTTGCTGATTGGATAAAATAAATAACAATCACAATATACAAACTTTTTAGAAAGTGCAGGACAAATAAATACTGGCTTAATGTCAAGACTTTGGCCACTACTACAGCCAATGCGAGAGGCAACTCACGGACAAAGCAAATTAAGCATCCATGTAGGAAACAAAAGTGTGTGACGCCCAAAATCCTGTTGAGACAATGCTTAACTATGATAAGAAACTCAGGTGAGGAAAATGGCCGCGCAAATGGGTGCAAATCTGAAGCAGGTCAGCGGTCTAGTGTTTCCCCTCACGCGACAATTAGAGAGCTCAAGGTGCGCGTTCCACAGGAGAACTGCGCACTTCAACTGTAGTTTTCTGGAAGAGAGTAGTGTCATTGTGAGGCGCAGAACTTGTTTGGTATTTACCTCAGGAAATATCGTAAACTCAATTCTTTGGTTCTATAACGCATGCGCAACGTGGGATTCGACTATCCTGACAAGAATTTACCGAAGGAAGAGAATTTCTAGCAACGCTTCAGCCTACATGTTCCAGTTGCGGTATTTGTTTCAACCTTCCTAGCATTTCTAAGGTAACACCTTTGTAACGCTTATGTTCCCGGGGACAGTGTGGTAAAATTTCATCCTGAGAACTAAAGTGCTATTTGACATTATAAAAAACTTTCTAGCCTGAAGCACATGAAACCGAGACTGTAAAAAGACATGGGGTTCCCAGTTACTGGTGTATAGAGGGAACCTCAGAGAGTTTAACATCTTTCAGAATTAATTACGGACTCATAAAACCAAAGAGCTACTACTCGTAGCTAAGGTGAATAGTAGAGCGCTAACTAAGAGTACTTTCAGAGTGTTTAGTTTTTTTTGGGAAAAAACAGAAACGTTTTACAAGTGTGGTCTTCTTCCTTTACATTCAGATGCAGAAAATTAACCCAATTATAAAACATCACAGAGAGAAGCAAAAGCCTGGGGTCGACAGGGTAAATTTAGTGTTGTAGCGTTACATCTAGCATTAAACATGTATAGGCAGTTTTTACATGTATGTCTTTAAATCCAGGTGCAGTAAGAAGATTCACCCAGACGATCGAGTGAAGTACCACCAACTTACCAGGCAGTCTCTCTTGTTTTTCATCCACTTCCCCTTTCCCCCCTGCTTTAGTCGCTACCTCGAGTTGATCTTGGGTGGCGCCTGAGGTGGAGGGGCGTTGGGACCATCATCGGCTCCTGTGGAGATTTGGTACTTTGACAGATTGAAGTGCCCGCTAATCCACCTGAGTCGATATGGCTGAGGGTTTCGATTTAAAGGCTTTGGCTGGAGTGCTTGAAGGTTTACAAAACCAATTGACTCAATCAGCCGATGAAAATCGAAATCTTAGGGATGAGATTAGGAGGTCTCAACAGGAGACTCATCAAATTAAATTGAAAATGGAAGAGTTCCTTGCGGGAACCACTCCATTGGAGACAACCCGTGGGTCAGCGGCAGAGGTAGCTACACAAGTTATTCATTCAGTTGCCCCAATAGTACCTTTAGCTAATCCAGAAAGATTCAATGGGGACCCTCACAAGGCACAGATATTTCTAACACAGTGTTCCTTACACTTTTTGTGTAGATCTGTAGTGTTTAAGGAAGAGCAGGTTAAGGTTGCATTCGTACTGTCCTACTTGAGTGGTGATGCTGCCGCCTGGTCAATGCCTTTGATCTCTCGAAATGACCCAGCCCTGTACGACTATGAGCTATTTAAGAAGGAATTTCTGAGAATTTTTGATCGGAGAACCGCCAACCAAGCCACAGACAATGAACTGCTGGATCTGAAACAAGGGAGTCGTGATTTGGTAGCGTATATCGCACAGTTTAACAAACTGATTGTGGAGACCAACTGGCCAGAGGATAAGCGTTCAGCCTTATTCTATCGAGGTCTAAAGGACGACTTAAAAGACGCTCTAGCCCAAATTCCCAAGAGACCTCAAGAAATTTCAGAGTTGATTGACCTAGTCCTTCAAATCGATCATCGATTATATGAAAGACGTTCAGAGAAGAAGAAAGAGTTCCGGTCTTTCGTGCCCCGTTGGGACCGTGTCAAGACAGACAGTAGCAAAACCGATGCAGCTAGTGGAGAAGAACCTATGCAGATAGGATCCATTAGAGGCCCTCTTACCAAAGAAGAGCGAGAGAAAAGACGAACAAAAAATCTATGCATGTATTGTGGAGATTCTGGACATTTTGTCAAAGACTGTCACAAAAAACCCAAGACCAACTCGGGGTTAAAAGACAGATCCCATCAGTAAAGGGAGTTGCCCTGGTGGGAAACAAGGATCAGTCGACTCCAGAACACCAACAATTGGTTAATACACTACAATCGTCAGCTCCGCATTTGATTGTGTCATTTACCATCAAGTTTGGGCACAAGGAGGTTCCAGGGGTGTCAGTCATGATCGATTCTGGAGCCACAGGGAATTTTTGTGACCTGAGCTACGCAAAAGAAATAGGAGTAAGAGCAATCAGAAAGAAGAATTTAGAAGTCGTCAAGTCAGTAGATGGCTCAAACCTCACGTCAGGACCCATTACAGATGAAACTGAGACTTTAGAGTTAGTTGGATTACAGAGTCACCGAGAGTACATAAGATTCAATCTCATTGATGCTCCACAGTTCCAACTGATTCTTGGTTTACCCTGGTTGACTGAGCACAACCCCACAATTGATTGGGAAAGAAGAACAGTCAAAATGAACTCTGCGCATTGTATCCAGAATTGTTTTGCAGGAACAAAAACCAGGTCAGAAGGAACTCCAGCTACAGAATTGGCTCAACTCACCAATTGCATATGTACCTTAAGAACACAAGAAATTCCAGTGGAATATCAAGATTTGGCAAGCGTATTCGACAAAAGAAATGCAGAGAGACTTCCGCCACATCGAGAATACGATTGCAAGATCGAATTAGAACCCGGAGCCACCTTGCCATGTAGTCGTATCTACGCCTTGACTGAAGCTGAAAATGTCTATCTCAAGGAATACATAGACGAATACTTGAAGATTGGCTTCATTCGACCTTCCCAATCGCCAGTGTCATCGCCGCTATTTTTTCGACCAAAAAAGGACGGAACTCTTCGCACCTGTATTGATTACAGAGCATTGAATCAGGTAACTGTGAAGAACCGATACCCGTTACCTCTTATTTCACCTCTATTGGATCAGGTCAAAAGAGCTAAAGTTTTTACTAAACTGGATTTACGCGGCGCTTATCATTTGGTGAGAGTGGCTGAAGGTGATGAGTGGAAAACAGCCTTCAGGACAAAATATGGCCTTTTCGAGTATCAGGTGATGCCATATGGATTAAGCAATGCTCCTGCGGCATTCCAGCATCTTGTAAATGATGTGCTTCGGGAATATCTGGATCGAGTAACCGTGGTTTATATCGATGACATTCTAATTTTTTCAAACAGCCTGGAAGACCATGTGAAACATGTGAGAGCAATCTTACAAACATTATTAGAAAATCATCTATTCGTCAAATTGGAAAAGTGCTCTTTTCATGTGGAGCGTGTGGAGTTCCTCGGTTTCATAATTTCCGCTGAAGGAGTTGCTATGGATCCCGCAAAAGTGCAAGTCATTCAAGACTGGTCTTCACCGAAAAATGTGAAGGAAATACAAAGTTTTCTTGGCTTTGCCAATTTTTATCGAAGATTTATTCCAGATTTTTCGGCCAAGGTGTCCCCTATTACCCAACTCCTGAAGAAAGGGAAAAAATTTGAGTGGTCCAACGAAGCTGAAGAAGCATTTCAATTCCTTAAGAAAACCTTCATCACAGCCCCAATCTTGATGCACCCAGACCCGGAGCAGGCCTTCTTTGTGGAAACCGATGCGTCAGACTTCGCTACAGGAGGGATTCTGTCACAAAGGGACAAACTGACGGGGCAGCTTCATCCAGTGGCATATAGATCAAGAAAGTTATCAGAACCGGAAATTAACTATTCAATTGCAGACAAAGAACTGTTGGCGGTAAAAGAAGCCTTCCAGGATTGGCGACACTATTTATTGGGAGCCAAGCATTGCGTGACAGTATTCACAGATCATCGTAACTTGCAGTTTCTGAAATCAGCTAAAACACTCACTCCACGGCAATTAAGATGGTCTTTGTACTTTTCAGACTTTAACTTCGTGATCACCTATAAACCTGGAATAAAAAACGGAAAAGCGGATGCCCTGTCCAGAATGAATGCACCAGAAGAATTGAGAGCCCCTAAGGTGGAACCAATCATTCCGTTGGATAAAATTGTAGGAGCTGTCCATCTGGAAGAACTTACTCAGGAAATCCGAGAAAACTGCTCAGACCGAGTTTGGGAAGAATGGGTCGGAGAGGACAACAAGAAAACTATATCAGAAGGTCTTCCGTACTACGAGGGGAAATTGTATCTACCCACTGAAGACTTACAGATCAAGGCTCTGAAAGGTTGTCATGATGATCGGTTGGCGGGCCACAAAGGCGTAAAGAAAACTTTAGAGTTGATCGAAAGGAACTTTTGGTGGCCTGGCATGGCAGCTCAGGTGGGACAGTACGTTTCAACGTGTGAGACTTGCATAAAAGGGAAGCCCAGTAGACAGGCTCCACAGGGGCTATTGCAGCCTCTGCCTAATGCACCATACCCATGGCACACTGTGTCTCTAGATTTGATAGTAGATCTACCAGATAGTCAGGGTCATACAGTCATAGTGGTGTTAGTGGATTCATTTTCCAAAATGAGCCATTTCATTCCGTTAAAGAGATTACCAACAGCTCCCCAACTAGTTCAGATATTTAATCAACACATAGTTCGAGCACATGGAATTCCACAAATAATCATTTCTGACAGAGGAACCCAATTCATTTCCAAATTTTGGAAAACCTTCATGCGCAGCTTAGGGATTGACACACGATATTCTACCAGTTATCATCCTGAAACCGATGGTCAGACTGAGAGGGTCAATCAGGAGCTGGAGCAATATCTGAGACTTTATTTGTTGGAGCAGGATGGAAACTGGTCGGATCTTTTGTGGACAGCGGAGTTTGCTTACAACAACGCTGTGCATAGTTCAACGGGGTATTCCCCGTTCTATCTGAACTCTGGAAGACACCCAGATTTAATGATGGGAAAATTAAACGAAACAGTGCCAGCAGTCACAGTAATGGTGAGGGAGTTGAAGAACTCATACAAAAGGGCACAAGCAAACTTACTCAAGGCAAAAGAGTCCTACAAAAGACAGGCTGATAAGAAGCGAAGGGTGGGCACCCAGTTTGTGGTGGGAGATCAAGTCTGGTTGTCCACCAAACATCTGCGACTAAAAGGGAATAGGAAGTTTCAGCCGAGATTCCTCGGTCCTTTCAAGGTCCTTAAGATCATTAATCCAGTAGTAGTGAGGTTACAACTGCCTAAACAGTTAAAGATCCATCCAGCTTTTCACATATCACTGCTAAAAAAGAGTCCTCCTAATGCAAGGCTGAAACCAGACCCCCCCGCAGTTAGAGTGGAGTCCGGGGATGAATTCGAAGTGAGCAGAATTTTAGACTCAAAAATCTCCAGGAATACATTGCATTACTTAGTTGATTGGAAAGGGTTTGGGCCTGAGGAAAGATCGTGGGAGCCTTATTCTAATGTGCATGCCCCCAAGTTAATAAGAGAATTCCATAAGATCAATCCCATGAAACCAAAATTGGGGGAGCCCCTTTTGGAGGGAGGTACTGTCAAGACTTTGGCCACTACTACAGCCAATGCGAGAGGCAACTCACGGACAAAGCAAATTAAGCATCCATGTAGGAAACAAAAGTGTGTGACGCCCAAAATCCTGTTGAGACAATGCTTAACTATGATAAGAAACTCAGGTGAGGAAAATGGCCGCGCAAATGGGTGCAAATCTGAAGCAGGTCAGCGGTCTAGTGTTTCCCCTCACGCGACAATTAGAGAGCTCAAGGTGCGCGTTCCACAGGAGAACTGCGCACTTCAACTGTAGTTTTCTGGAAGAGAGTAGTGTCATTGTGAGGCGCAGAACTTGTTTGGTATTTACCTCAGGAAATATCGTAAACTCAATTCTTTGGTTCTATAACGCATGCGCAACGTGGGATTCGACTATCCTGACAAGAATTTACCGAAGGAAGAGAATTTCTAGCAACGCTTCAGCCTACATGTTCCAGTTGCGGTATTTGTTTCAACCTTCCTAGCATTTCTAAGGTAACACCTTTGTAACGCTTATGTTCCCGGGGACAGTGTGGTAAAATTTCATCCTGAGAACTAAAGTGCTATTTGACATTATAAAAAACTTTCTAGCCTGAAGCACATGAAACCGAGACTGTAAAAAGACATGGGGTTCCCAGTTACTGGTGTATAGAGGGAACCTCAGAGAGTTTAACATCTTTCAGAATTAATTACGGACTCATAAAACCAAAGAGCTACTACTCGTAGCTAAGGTGAATAGTAGAGCGCTAACTAAGAGTACTTTCAGAGTGTTTAGTTTTTTTTGGGAAAAAACAGAAACGTTTTACAAGTGTGGTCTTCTTCCTTTACATTCAGATGCAGAAAATTAACCCAATTATAAAACATCACAGAGAGAAGCAAAAGCCTGGGGTCGACAGGGTAAATTTAGTGTTGTAGCGTTACATCTAGCATTAAACATGTATAGGCAGTTTTTACATGTATGTCTTTAAATCCAGGTGCAGTAAGAAGATTCACCCAGACGATCGAGTGAAGTACCACCAACTTACCAGGCAGTCTCTCTTGTTTTTCATCCACTTCCCCTTTCCCCCCTGCTTTAGTCGCTACCTCGAGTTGATCTTGGTTGGCGCCTGAGGTGGAGGGGCGTTGGGACCATCATCGGCTCCTGTGGAGATTTGGTACTTTGACACTTAATAATTCAATAAATAGGGGTGATCATAAATACTGAAGGCATAAATACAAGTGCAATACATACAGACAATTAAATATTCTGAGGCAATAAATACTGTAAACCAATAAATATTGTGCATCAATAAATACTGTGGACCAATAAATACAGTGGAACAATAAATAGGTTAAATACAATAAATACAGTGCCCCTAATAAATACTTAAAAGCTGACAGTGACACTCATGGAATCAGATCACTTTTGAATTCCTAAGGGCTGATTTGGCCCAGGCACAGCTTGTGGGGATGTGGAAGGCTTGGGGGTGTCTACTCCCTGGCTTGGTCAAGGCTGAGGCCTAAACTGAGGTAGATGAAGGGGGGAAATTCCAGAGACCTGGCTCTCTCTCTCCACACAACCTCTCTAGATTAGTCCCAGTTCACCCCTGGCACCTTAGAGCAGTCTCTCAGGTCTCCACAGGGCCTTAGGCGCCCTCTACTCCACTTACTGCCCTTTCTCTGATGCTCCGACGCCGCTGGAGTCGTGTCGACGCCGTGAGGCGGTTCCAGATCGACGTCGGCGGCCTCGGTACAATGTCAGTTCTTTGACGACGCCGGCAGGCGGCTCCGGTCTCGATGTCAGCGGCCTCGGTTCGATCTCGACCTCCGATTCGATGGCGTCGGGCAGTCTTTACTCGATGTCGACTTCGGGCGGCTCCGGTCCGATGGCGACCTCGGCTTCGATGACGTCGGCCGGCCTTGCCTCGATGTCGACTTCCGGCGGCTCCGGAGTGCGATCCTCACTCCCGACCTCCGGTGCTCCTCTCCTTAGGTTTCCGGCGACTCCGGAGTGCGACCTCCACTCCCGACCTCCGGCACGATCCTCACAGGTTCCGGCGACTCCGGAGTGCGATCCTCACTCCCGACCTCCGGTACACTTCACCTCGGTCTCCGACGACTCCGGAGGGTGGACTTCACTCCTCCGATGACGCCGCTCACTCGACCTCGGGTGACTTCCTCCTCGACCCCTGGTATTCCTCACGACCTCTGACGGCGCCCTCTCTCGACCTCTGGCGGCTCCGGGTACGACGTCTGCTTTTCCAGTCAGCGCCGCTTCTCCACCTCGGGCTCCAGGTCTTAGGCTACTCGACGTCGGACTTCAGGGAAACCAGCTTCCAGGTCAGGATCTTGCTGTTCTCTTGTTTCTAAGGCCTGTTCCTGCTGTCCAGGTCCTTAGGATGGTTTTTCTGACTTCTTCCCACACAGGGCTCTAGGCTGGGCTCCGTCAGTAGGGACTAGTATCAAGGGTGGGTTTATGGACCCCACTCCAGGCACAAGTTTCCACCCCTGCTGCTTCACTCCTTCCTCCTTCAAGTTTGTGCTGCTCACTCTTCACCAGTCAGGTGCCAACTGCCAGCTCCAACTGCCAACTCTCTCTCTTAGCTTCCCAACATTCTAAACCGCCTCCAACTGTCACAGGGTTCTGGAATGTTCTGGAAGGTGCTAGCAGGTTCCAGTGGATGCTGGTGATGTCACAGGTGGCCACCATTTTGTGCTTCAGGCCCTCAGACAGAAGTTTCAGGGGTAGCTAAAATGGCTCCCTGAATCTGCAGCAACACGAAAAAGTCTGGTGGTTCCCAAAAAGGAAAAATTCAAATAGGGTTTGAGGCAAAAGTGGGACAAAATAAATAATGATGAGGAGGGACCACCCAAAGGGCTGACAGGTCTAACAGCCTACATTTTGTCTGCAGCTGTCAGCATTGGAACAGTCCATTCTTTTGATGAAATTAAAGTCCCCCCCCATAATATCATCCCAGGAGACAGTCAAGAGCACTCGCTTCAAGCCCTTGTAATACACTCACAGACCTCTGTATAGGCCCATATGAGTTCATGAAAGTGTATTATATTATAATGGTCCTGAGGGTCATTAGTTTCATGTAGTAATGAAAGGGTTCCCCTATTTTACAAGGAGGGCTATGCCTCTATCATACGAGGAGTAGGAGGCTAGTGCTTTGTAGCTGCCCCATTTTGCTTCAAAGTGAGGACTCCTGTTTCCTCCCAAATGGGTTTCCTGGTGAAGGGCTAGATTAAGTGTATGCCTGTCTAGGCACACAAGTATGTGCCTGGTCTTCTGGGGATTATTCAATCCCTGAACATTCCATGTCAGAAGAGCGAGTAGTGATGGTCTGTCAGCGGATGCTGGTATGTAGATTGGGATAAAACTGGTTATGAGTGGTTATAAATAGGCCGTATCTTATCAAGCATATTGCAAAACCCATTCTGGGAGGCAGGCAAATAAACTAATATGTAAAGTGTGGCATGTAATTGGAACTCTCCTAGAAGAGCAAATCGTGGTCCACGATAAATCCCCAACTGTTGAGATTAGTTGCTTGATAACTAACTGAGCATTTGCATTTCAGAGATATGTGAGCTTGCTGCAATGCATTGTCGTGTGGCGTGCCGGGTAGAGCATAGTGTGTGGAATACCAGCTTGGCGCGTTTTACATTTGATGGCCCTATATTCTTGGCGCGCCTCCTGGACAGCCCTGGTGAATTTCAGGGTAAATGGAGCTGGTGTTGCCATCGTGCTGCAAGGTTTGTAGCAGTGACATTAGGCAGTTTTTTTATGTAGTCAGCCATATTGCTGGTGTCAGTGGACTCTGGGATTGCCTCCAGGCACAGGTTTATCCTTGATCTGCCCTCCAGGTCCTCATTCTTTGCCTGGGTCACCTCCAGTATCTTGCCCATCTCTGATGAGAATTTACTATGCTGCGCTGTGTCATCTTCTAAGGTCTAGTGCAGGATTCAGGTGTATTCAGGTGCTTGTCATGCTTGTTCAGGGTGGCAGACATTCTGTCCATCCTGACCGTAAGTGTGTCCAGCTTGCTGTCAGTGGTGCTGAGCCTGCTCCGTATATGGCATAGGAGCTTTTTGATATCGGAGTCCTCTGTCCCCATTGCATCAGTGTGGGGAGTGTCATGTCTGTCAGGGGATGAGTCTCTCCTGGAACCATTACGTCTCGAACAACCGGTTTGTATGCTTTTGCTCACCTGTCCCAATCGTGCTTATCATCGTCTATTTGATTTTAACCCCATAGAATAGCAATAGGGAGGATCTCCTGTAGTTCCTATATCCCTGATAGGCTCTGCGCATTGGAATAACATACACTATAGATTTGACATAGGACTGAGGTCAGTATGTCTCTATCGAGTATATTAAACTTAATTACTTGTGTGTGCCAGCTAACTCAGAGGTCACTAGAAACTTCTCAAATATACAAGAAGGGATTAGTCTCTGACAACCGCATAAACATGACAACTTTGTTTCCCTTTAGAACCGGAACAGTCTCAGAATTGTGGAAACAATAGATAACAGTTTCACTCAGTCAATCGTGCATGCTTCGTTTCTACAGAGTTGCACAGAAATAGAGAGATGGGCGTTTTCAATAAAAGGGTTTATTGAACAGTCTTATTTCTCGTGCAAGAGATATGAATTGCTACAATCGTAAGACAGACTGCGAAGTACAATATGTACGAGGTTAGCAGTAAGATAAAATAATACTGCAATAGCATGGTTTGTAGCTATGACATATATTAATTAGAATACATATAAATAACATGAGCTAAAATGTGATACTCATCTGATGCTTCTAAATTGTTCTACCCCAGTGTACCTAACCTAAGTGCAGTACGAGGTTTGAAGTAGGTGTTATTTCTAAAGTATAGCTAGCTATATCTTAGTTTAGCCAAGAGTTGCCAAAATGTTCTCTAAGTTCTAGTCATCTCCTTACCTTAGACTGAGAGAGGTTGGAATCTCTTTTCTGGACTCGATAGTCTAACCCCCTGCAAGGAAAGTCAGAGAGCACTGGAGCTGGATTCTCTGCGAGGAGGATGACAGCGTCAGGTCAGTGCATCAGGCTGGAACTCGATCTCTTTCCGAACTTGCCGTGGCTAACCGCGTAGTCTGGGTTGGATCGAATCCTCCGGGAACCGCAATTAAGTGCTGGTATATTTATACCTTGAAGGTGTCTAGGAATGCCAGTATTGACGTAAAAGTCGGGCAGAGGAACGTCATGAATGGACCCCTAAGGAATAGATGTTCATGCATACTTAATGAGTTCTTGGAGAAATCAATATTCAAGCTGAGGGAAATTCCTAAAGGCTTAAGGTTCTGGTTTTCCAAGAATTCGTTGTGACGTGGCTGGACGGATGTAGGTGGCCATGCCTGTATTTGGTTTGTACGGACAATGCCTAAATAAGGGCCGGATTTCTATGTCCAAATAAGGGCAATGTGAATTGTACCTATATAAGGGCATAAATCGGGAAACCTATATACGGAATCTAAATCTGCACACAACACCCATTCCAGTTTCGTATGAACTACGTTACTAAATCCTAAACGTTCTAAACCTATCTTAAAACAGAGTAT
The DNA here is from genome assembly GCF_964204655.1 of Triturus cristatus. Taxonomy (NCBI): domain Eukaryota; kingdom Metazoa; phylum Chordata; class Amphibia; order Caudata; family Salamandridae; genus Triturus; species Triturus cristatus. Next base: position 926,078,357 of record NC_140581.1, on the reverse strand, counting down.
CGCATGGGTTTGCTAAAATAAGCTGAAAACATATCTATGCATAAAGTGTTGTACATATTAAAGGTAATGTTCCATTCTAAGCATAGGATCACATTGGAATGCTAAATGAATGAACCAAAATATATACATGTGATGAAATTGCTCGTAAATACAGAAGAAAAAAGGGGCCGAAACCATTTCATATCAGGTTACACAAGTCAAATTGTTATTCATGACAAGGTGGCATACTGTCCCAGGAAGTGTTGTCAAAGAATTCTGTTCTCTATGAATAGTTCTACTGTAAGCAGATTACTGTGCCAAAAAATGAAAAATAAAATTTTAGGACGGGAAGGAAAAAAAGTTTATAATCATAGAAAAGGTTCCAAAGTCAGTATTACGTTTGAAAAAGAATGAAGGCCAAATTCAGAGTCTCTCCGGAACACGGTGTGCTTGAATCAAAAGTCAGTGTGTGGGGATGGTGAAAACATAAAATTTTCTAATCCTGTAGACAACAAGTCGTCTACGGTTGTGGGTGAGAGTTGGAATACCTTGTGTAGAAGATCAACAGCAGATAGATGCAAACTATCGCCTTCAGCATGGGAAGCATCAGCAATGTCCGAATTGGATGTTACCTGCGCGCCTGGTGTTTCCTCTCGTACCTCAGCAGTAGCATGTTGCGTCTGTGAGATCTCAATCAATGCCGCCATCAGGATTGGTAGCTGCTGGGGACAACACATAGCATGGGCCGTTATCGGGTCCAGCAGAGTATCGATATCCGTAGGCATGACTGATGGGAGTCTCAGACAAATGTCCAGCACGCATTCTTCACCGCATAGCAGGCAGCGTAGAACAGGTAAGATGCAATCTTGCCAGATTGGTCTGAATGACAGAAACCAAGTGGTGTTTAATTCTCGTAGACGAGGTAAACCCAGAATTTGGACGATGCGCTCTCGACACTTCATCTCCAATAGAGTTCTTTACATGGTGAACTGGGTGTCGCTGGTGATTTGGCTTGCCATATCGTAGCAGTAGGAGCAAAAATGGTATCCCTGCAACAAGTGCTAAAAGGAGCGGCAGTCCGCCAAACACAGAGTGCACGAAGTTTGGAAAAATTCAGAGGACTGCTTGAAAAGGTGCTAACAGTCCTGCACACACGTTCTTAAATACATGTACAATACCGCTCGTATCAAACATGTTTAGGATACGACCTAACATTTCTGAGAAATGCACAGGGCAGTTTGTATACAAAAGGCTATGTATCTCTGCAGAAGTCCTTGCGACTTGGAGAGCATAGGTTTCCTTGGCAGAGGTCAAAGGCACAGTTTTTTGTAAAAGAATGGCTTTCATTCTGCTTAGATAATCAACTCGTATAGAAGAGATATTCAGTGAAGGCCATAAAGGCAACTCCCTGACCATGTCTATTTGTGGAAACAAGACTTGCCTACAGCAAGTGACCCTGGATGTAACCGTTACTAGATATGGGATACCTGGCCGCATGCCACAGCAGCTGTGATCAGTCAACATAATGTAACTCCCGTTTGAAAGTTGACCAAAGAATGGATCATTCACTGCTGCTGGTGAACCGTGCAGGTGACAGGATAAGTTTGTAGTGGAACCGTCACAGGCCCCGTGTAAGTTAATATCCTGACAAAGGAGAGAACCGCTTAGTGCGTGTTCACAGTTTTCACTGCTAAGAAACACTTCATGTCCCCCACTCCAACATCTGTGTGTGTAAGGTAAATCCTAGGATGTCTTGATGTATTCTTTACCCAACCTTTCATATTTGCCTGCTGGTATATTTTTTTGGGCAGTACTGAAAATGGAAAGTCGTAACAGGCAGAGTAATCTTACCATGTATGATCCACTCAGTAGCTGGTTTTTCTGCCACTGTGAATGGTAATTTCTCCAGTTTTTCAATGCTCAGCACCGTATAGTCTGCTCCCCTTTGTGCCAGTTTGATCTGTCTATCAGTGAGATTGAATTCTGCAAACAGTGACGTAGTATTGATTAAATGCCAAGGCACATAGCCAGTACGCAGGTTTTGAAGCGTCCAGCCTAATAGCATGATAGAACGTAGCTGTGACTGACCATGTTGCAACATGACCAAGTCTTGTTCCATGATGTCTATGACAGAGGATACAATGCTGTCCAAAGAATATATCCTGGACGACAGCGTCGTTAACCCATTGTCTACTACAGAGAGAGAATTCTCTAAATTAATACGATCAATTTCTCGTATTCGTTCTGCAGTCTCTGCTTGGGTGACCTTCCATGCTTCATTATAAGCAGCGTAGATACCGGCATATATGAAACGTTTTTGATGAGGTTTTCTTGGTCCTAGCAAGAATTCCCTAAGGTCTTCGTCTTCTTGAAGTAAAACTAAGTGTTGTTTTACGTCCTCTAGTGTAGCTGTCTGTAGCCAATCAAATCAAAGTTTCCCTACACTGTAAGTTGTTACTACCCCCCGGATGTTGTCTTTGGATATAACATGGGTCTGGCCTATGGAAGGTAAAACCTTTTGTTTTGTTCAGGAATCTATCTTGACAGTTGTTTGTGTCTAAGGGCCAGAGCAACCATTTTTTCCATTCAGGATCTGATCTGTTTTGATTCAAAATAATATGTACGTCGACCTCCCCCTGTGTAGTGCTTTCGCTTGTAGGTGCAGGTATAGACGGAGTGTTCATGTCTTTTATCTTGGCTATTCCAAGGCATGATGTTTGTTGGACAGTGTCGTTCAAAAACATAATTTGCTCAGGGATGATACAGGCTCTAAACAAAGCTTCTATTCTCTGTACTTGCCACTCTTTAGTACCCCAGACAGTTTTCGTATCAATGTTGTCTTTCCAAAAGTCGTAACCCTGTCTAGACAGTTGGTCAATAAAAGCTGTAGAATATATCTGTTTGGTATTCGTTAACATATTTTCATTCCTGTCTTGTTTACATTCTTAAACTAAAATGTCTCTGCATTTGAGATATTTAACCCTGAAAAATATGGAAATTTCATTGCAATGTTTTCGAGCTACCCTTTGGTGGCGTAGGACAATGTTCCCATTGGTTATACATAAATACATCTCTAGGCATTGCAGATGTATGCAAGAAATGATGACCATAGTGCTTATAACAATACATTTGTTCATAGTCTGATGAACCTTGTAAATATTCATTATTAGTGAATGCAGTTGACATCTCTAGATCAGACATATTATTAACAGTCTCGAAGTCCCAATCATCAGAAAAGGTACTGGAGGTAATAAAGTCACTTAATGAAATTTTAAATAAATGTGGAATCTTCAAAAGCTCCGACGGGCCAAAAATGTAATATTCGGTTTTGTCCCCGATTATACCATCAGGTATAGGAATCGCTGTGATGTTCACTGCTGGCAAGTCTCTTGCTTCACGATGGGATGATTTGTGTGGCTAGAGAAGTAAGTTCACTCTTTTAGATGCTGTGTCCATTTGAATATATCTTCCATTAATCAGCATACCCAGAGTTATTACCAGAGCTAACCAAAGTAGAAAGAAGAATATTCCCAAAACAATCCATACTTCAATCCATGGTGAAACCAGATAAGTTTTTTCCAGTAGATGAAAAAAGTCTGTTGCTTGTTCTTTGAAAGTTCTTTGTACTGGCGATGTTTCAGGCTCGCTGGGATCCTCAGAAAACGTATCAAAGTTCATGAAATAGCCAGAAGCAGTTCTGTAAATGGTTGGAATTGCATCCGTATTTGATGAAATTGCTGAAACCAGTTGATCACTTGTTACTTTGTTGTAGACAGGTGTATCTGGACGAACTGTTATTTGGGTCTCAAGAGGTACAAGGTCCATAGCATTTTTGCTTAGTCCTCCATTTCTTACTGTCGAATCTTCAAAGGTGATGAGTCTCTCAGTTTGAACCTCTTGGATTGTCGCTAGAGGAGTGCGTCTGCTACATTGGCGGAGTCCACTTGACCTACTGTTCAGTATCGGCCATATAGTGTGGTTTTATCAGGTCGATGGACACAAATCTTTTCTCCTTTTTACCAGCAAGGAGCGGTAAAAGTACCGTTCTTGATCCGTGGATTGCTAGGACAGGTACTGGTTGTCTGTATGAAGGCCCAAATTCCTTCTTATCCGCGATCTTTTCTCTGATTAGATCCCCAAGCTTTGGGATCCAGACAGGCATTGCTGGGACGGCCGGGTTTTTCTCAGTGGTGGTTGGCTTCAGGACCACGTTGCTTTCTAAGGTCATTTAAGTCCTGTAAAACAGCCAAACGATCTTTGATATCAAATTGTTTGTTTTCCACCACTGTGCCTTTCATATCCAAGTCCGGAACCAACATTCTAGTCCCAAACAGGACCTCATATAGAGTGACACCCCCAGAGAATTTCTTGGCAAGTTGTTTAGTGCGCGCTGGACCCCATATAAATGTTTGACCCACCCATCACCCGAACCTAATACCCTAGCTGTTATAGACTGCTTTATGTTCCGGTTCTTTCTTTCCACAACAGAATTTCCCTCAGGATGGAATGGAGAAGAATACCGCAATCCTACGCCCAGACTGGCCATGGCTTCTTTGTAAGCCCTAGAGCTAAACGCAGGACCCTGGTCAGAATGTAGTGTGCCTATTGCGTATGTGCCGATAAAGACTCGCAAATCTTTTATAACAGTCCGAGCGTCAGCCGAGCGCTGAGGCCACATACATAGGAACCTAGACTTAGTGTTTCTGGGATTGCATTCGTCCAATAGGACGTCGGCACGTAAATAGTCTAATGCTGTCTAATAATGGTGTCTGAACTGGGCTGGCTATGTTGTAGTCAGGTATCTGGTGGCATTCTGTACTGCGATCTCTATTGCAGTCTCTGCAGTTATTGATGAAGATATGAATCAGTGTATTCATTCCTGGCCACCAGTACATCTCTTTTAGCTCTAAAATTGTTTTAGAGATCCCTTGATGTATCAGACCCTCTCCCAGATGTGCTTCGTAAATCAAAGCTGCTCTTCGTTCCATGTTTGGTATTACACTATCCCCGACTCCAGGGATTCAAGCAAATGGAACGCCATTTGCAATATATTATATATGAGTATTTGAGTGGAAACTTTTTAGGTAATGCCGCACCGCTGCCTTTGCTTGATGCATTGACAGCCAGCATTATTTCACTGTCTATTTTTGTTTTTGAACGAGTGATTGCAGCTACGGAAGCCGTTTGCACACCCCCTTTCGCGGCTTCACCAGCCAATGAATTCCCTTCAACGTGAACGCCATCCTGTTGGTGACTCAGCGTGTGTATCACATGAATGTTTTGTCCGTTTTGCAACTGAACTACATGTTCCCAAAGCAATTTGTGCTTAATTGTGCCACCTTTTGCATCTTTGAAGCCATTTTGAATCCAATTCTGTAAATATTCATTGTAAGATTGAACACAGTAAAAAGAATCGCACACGATCAGTGTGGGGAATTCGCGATCTGTGCCATCTTAAATGTTTGTAGTTCAGCTCGCTGAGCTGTGCAATCTCCTAAAGATTGGGTTTTTGTGACCATTGGTCTGAATTTGCCATCTTGCATGTGACTTTTAACGATAGCACACGTTGCTCTATAAGCTTGTTTACTCTCCGTAGCGGGCTGTCCAGATCCGTCAGTATAAATTATAAATTTGTACTGGTCAAGAGGGAGAATTTCAGTAGGCAGAGGACATTCGTTTTCATATTGTAGGAATGCTTGTGTTTTTAAATATGGATCAAAAACGTATTCAACATCAGTTGCAGCAAGAAAATTAACCCATTGTATCCATCTCGGATGTAAAGCTTTTGCATTTGGAATGCTAGCCTTTGTAACTGCCTCTAGGGCTGGTACAGGAGTCACAATCATTTCTTTCCCCTGTGCTAGGGCTTTTTCTTTTGCTACAGCGGTTTGAACTGCTGACAGACTTTTTTCTGTAGAAGTGAATTTCATTTCTGCTTGTGTATACAAGTGTGATTTGTATGCAATTGGTACTTTTTCACCTTCTTTGAAAGTTAAGTAGATGAATCCGCATTGACCCGGAATTATTCGGATCACTAAGTTGCATATGTTTACACGTGTTTGCAAATGTTTTGTTGCTAACATGTCTGTTTGGAGTGAACGCAAAACTTCAGTGTGTTTTTGTGTCTAATGTGTGATTTTAAAATCAGGTTTGAATAATTCGTAGAGAGGTTTAACCCTTTCTGCGTAATTTAAAATGTAAGTTCTTCCAAAATTCAGGAAACCTAGAATCGACTGTAAATTCTTCATTGATTTTGTAGGTTGGAGCAGCGCACACTTTTCTAAAAAGTTTGCTGCCAGGCTTTTGCCTTCACTTGATAGTTCATATCCTAGGAAGAGGACGTTAAGGTGGGCAATTCTTGACTTTTTAAAGTTGAATTTGTAACCCTCTGAGGCGAAGCCCAATATTATGGTGCTCACCCTGTTCAAGTGCCTATCCAGGTCATCATCTGTCAGATATATATCATCAACATATGACAATGCCGCGTCATCATAAGTTTGTAGTAACTCTGTTACCCTTGCTGAGAATAACCCAGGGCTGTTTTTGAATCCATAGGGCAGTCGACAAAATTGACGCTGGGTCCCCATTGTTGAGAAAGCGGTCAAATATCTGCTTTCTGGTACAATATTTTGACAAAAGAAACCATTTGAAATGTCTAATGTGGTTTTATATTTTTTACGCACAATGTTATTCATTAATGCTGTACTATGTGCATTTTGCACTGCAAATGTTTTGCAACAAGAATTTAAGTGTCTGTAATCCAAAGCTAGACAATATATATTGTCTGGTTTGGAGACAGGAAACAAAGGATTGTTCATTGATGGGGTGCATGTTTCAATCACCCCCTGATATTCAAGTTGATCTAAAATCTCCCTGACCTGTTTTTTAGCTTCTTGCTTAACTGAGTACTGCCTTTGTACAGTCGGTTGATTTTTTTAACTGGATTTTATGGTCGGATGAGTCCTCATCCCATCCTACATGATTTTTAGGTCTCGCCTAGCGAAAGCAGCGCATGCTCTACTCGCGCTATTGCGAGTACCTTTTGGAATTATTTCAGCGCAGGGCTTGTATGCGTGCGTCTGCATGGACAAACATGGATGCTCTTGCCATGTGTCCATAGCAAACAGCATGCGCGTGTCCGTATTCCGTAGGGACTGTGGACAGCCCAATGCCATTTTGCATTGCCATAGCAACGAAAATGCAGCTTCAGCCTCTGTAGCGTCGCTTTCGCGATCGCTTTCACTTTCGCGGCCGCTTCTTTTATTGTCGCTTCCACTCCGAGAATTGCCCCTTCCACGCAAATTTTCTGCAGAGCAATAGCTGGGATTCATGTTCGTCCTTTCAACGTTTAACGTCGATGACAGTTTGTAAACAATGTGCTCCGGTGAACCCAGAAAGCGGGGGAGGCGGGGCGACCGCCCGACGGTGACTGCTCCGATTGACCGTAACATTTTACATGTCCCACCTCCTGACAGTTGCAACTAACAGTTAGGACCAATTGTAGGCACGGCCGGTCGTGTGGGGTTCCTGCCAGTTAGTGCTGATTGGTTGAGCTGCGTAAATGTCACTGCTGGTCAAGAGCCCCCGCCCATCTCTGCTGAGAGCTCTCCTCACGCGCCGCTTCCTGCTGCTTGATTGTTTCTGTTTCGTGACCCGGGAGCCGGCTTTTTCTTGTTGTGTCTCGTGCGATGGGCTCGGCGGTGCTGCAGGTAGACTGCGGAATGTGATGTCATCACCTGTTGCGCCTTATCTGTAGCGAATAGGTCATGTTTGAGGTGCTCGCACACAGGTGCACAATTCACAGTTTCTGTCAACGATTGTGCAGATACTATGTCATTTGTGGACGAAATAAATAATCTTGTTTTTAGAGTGGTGCGCATTTTGCTCCAACGCAGCTTCTAGCTTCGTTAGCCGGGTGCGCAAATAGACAGAGGCATCCAATTGTGACGACCATTCAAACAGGGTAGTTGTGATAACCCAACAGTGCGGCTAGATAGATACAGGGACCCCAGTCCCAGTCCACCTTTCTTAGGTAGACTTTCAGCCATGGTTTGTTGAATGCCAGAGGTCCAGAGGAAACTTTTCCTTGTCTGAGTCGCGTCTTTGAAGCTACAAGAACAATGCCGCCTGCGTTGTTGAAAAGCTGATTTGAATGTGCTGAGTTCTGCACGTTTCTTTATTGTGGAAAAATACGGTGCGGTGCTCGCACGAATCAACCCCGGCATGGCCGTACCTCTTCCCGTCAGATGAAAAGAGCCGCACAGCCAGAACATGGTTACAAAATGGATTAGTTGAAAGCGCCCAATTCAGCAATAGGCGGCACTTCACGGAAGCTTTGTAATGTTCTTAAGGCGGCATGTGGCATCCACGAGATGAAAGGAAAACTCCACGCTTTTCTTTGAATACGGTTTTTGTTTATTTTTTTCACAAGGCATTGCTAGGGGTAAATAATTCAAAATAACGCCAGATACAATGCTAGCGTTATAGGTATATTGGGATTTCCCATTGATCTCCAGGACTCATTCAGCTCAAAAAAAAATGGAAGAATGCTAATGACGGGTTTAAATGCTTGTGGCCGGTCATTCACCAGAACCAAATTCGCAACATATGAGTACTGTCTGAAATAGAGGTGCACCATGTACCCCACAGAGCACACAAAACACTCCGAGAGGTAATGGTGAGGGAGGAGCATATGGCCCGACCGAAATAGAAACCAGTAATTCCTGGTAAAAACAAGCATTGAAAATGCAATAGGTCTCGCCTTTGATTAGGTTAAAGCCATGTGGTTTGCTAATGGTATTGTATAGCAAAGCAAATGGCTTTAACTTAATAAAAGGCAAGACCTATTGCATTTTTTTTTTTGATAAACAAGTTTTTATTGTTTTACACGGTACAACAACAGAAACAGTCTGGTATTCCGAAGCAGTTCCACACAGCAATACATTAGGAAACACCCCCCGCTCCACCCTGCCCCCAGAAGCCCCCCCCACCCCCCGACCCACCCTACTAAAGTATATTGCCTAGCCATTTCCCCCAAACTCTCCGGTATTTCTTGGGGCATCCGCGTGCCCGATAGAGAGTCCGCTCCTGCGCCGCGCACCAGTCCACCCCAGCTCCCCATTTAGCCACACTTGGCGGCAACGGCTGCTTCCATGCCGCTGCAATGTCGCGCTTGGCCACCATCAAGGCCGTCATGAGAAACAGCTGTTCTGAACGTGTGCCATCTAAGCCATCCGTGATGCCCAGCAGCGTGTGTCGGGGGTCATGTGGCACCTCCCACCCCAGGACCTCCGTAAGCTCGGTTTCAATGCCTCTCCAGAACCCCTCCAGGGCCGGGCAGGACCACACCATGTGCAGGAAGTCTGCCGGCTCGGAACCACAGCGGGGGCAGGCCGCGTCCCCGGAGAGGCCCGCACGGTGAAGGCGAGCCGGTGTGAGGTATGCCGCATGGAGATAATAAATTTGGATGAGTCGTAGTTTAGCGGAGGCCGTCACCAAGCGGGGGGCCATAAGGGCGTCCCGCCAGTCGGCCTCATCCAGGGGACCCACCCACCCCTCCCAGCGCTCCCTAAGACCCGCAAGGGATGTAGGGGTGCAATTGACAAGGGAACGGTAAATCCTGGAAATGCCCCCCCTCCCCAGGTTGCCCAGCAGGACCTGAGCCTCCGGGGGGCTGTGGTCTGGCAGCCTGACGTCCAGTGGGGTGTAGGTGCGTATGGCGTGGCGCAGCTGGAGGTACCTATAAAATTGAGAGGAGTGAAGGGAAAAACGCGCCTGCAGCTCTGAAAAGGAACACATCCGCCCTCCCCGCCAGACGTCCCCCAGTTGGGAAATGCCGATGAGGTCCCATGATTTGAAGCCTTCCAGCTTCGTGACGTCCCGCAACCACGTCCCGTGCCACAGGGGGGTGACCCGGGTCAACCGTCCCGTCCATCGGGTGAGGCGGAGCGCCGCACGCCAGGACAGGAATACAGCCCTGGTGATGTCCGGGCAAGAAGCAGGGATGGGGGCGCCGTACAGGCGATCTTGGATATCGGCAAAACCCAAGCCGTTAAGTTCAACCCTGTAGGCCGGGTCGGACCAACCCCCTCCAAACCAGTCGTGAATGACCAGGAGGCGGGTGGCCATGTAGTAGAGGTAAAGATCGGACATGCCCAGGCCCCCGTCAAAGGTGGGTATGCGGCACGTCGACAGAGCCAGCCGCCGCCGCCCCTCGCCCCAGAGAAATCTCGTCGCCATCCCGTCCAGTTCACGGAACCACGGTCGCGGAAAGGAGTGGGGGGTATTTTGCAATACGTACAGAAACCGGGGAAGGATCATCATTTTGTAGAGGGCGATCCTCCCTAGCGGGTTAAGGGGCAGCTGTTTCCATCGCTCCAGGTCGACCCTGGCCCTCTTGACCAGGGGGGCGACATTGAGCGCCCAGCTCAGCTCCGGGAGGAGGGAGACCCAGATGCCCAGGTACTGAAATGATAGGCGGCGCAGAGGGATGGTCTCCTGCCAGTCAAAGCATTCCCTGGAGGGGTGCAGCGGAACCAGGATCGACTTTCGCGGGTTGAGGGAGAGACCCGATGCCCGGCCGAAACGGCTCAGAATGGATAGTGCGCGCGGTCCGGAGCGCGCTGGGTCCCCAAGGTACAATAGGACATCATCCGCATAGAGGGCGATTTTGTCGGGTTCCAGGCCAGGCCATTCCCACCCCCGAAGGAGGGGGTCAGATCTAATCAGGGCGGCCAGAGGTTCCATCGCCAGAGCGAAGAGAAGGGGCGACAGTGGGCAACCCTGCCTCGTTCCCCGGCCGATCCGAAAGGGCCGCGACAACGCCCCATTAACCAATACTCTGGCACGGGGCCGGGCATAGAGGACTCGCACCATCCCCACGAACCGAGGGCCAAAGCCCATGCGAGACAGGACGTCGAAGAGGTAGGCCCACCCCACCGAATCGAAAGCCTTTTCGAAGTCGACGAGGAGTAGAGCGAGGTACGGGGTCAGACGATGGCGGTGGGCCAAGGCCACGTGGAGACGGCGCAGACAGTGGCGCGTACCCCGAGCGGGCATGAAGCCACATTGATCCGGGTGGACCAAGGCAGACAACAGGGGCCTAAGCCGCTGGGCCAAGACCGCCTCATAGAGCTTCACATCGGTGTTGATGAGCGAAATTGGGCGGTATGCAGCTCTATCGGTGGACGGCGGCGTGGATTTGGGCAAAACCACAATCGTGGCCAGGTCAGACTCCGGGGGGAAGGAACCCCTCTCAAACGCCTCCGCATAGTGAGCTTTCAGCCGCGGGACCAGCGTGTCCCTATAGGCCGCAAAGAATTCCTGCGGAAAGCCGTCCGGGCCTGGAGTCTTCCCCGCTGACATACGCCCGATTGCTTCCCCGATTTCTTCGACGGAGATGGGGGCCTCCAGGCTCTCCATTTCGTCCGGCCGAAGCCGGGCCAGGCAGGCGGTCCCGGGCGCAAGCAGGGTGTCCAGAGAAAGGTCCGGCGCACGCTCTCGGTAGAGCTGAGAGTAGAACTGGGCAAATGCCGTTGCCATCCCCACGGAGGAAGACTGGAGCACCCCCGACGAGTCGGTGATCGCCGGAATGATGCGCGACGCCCTGGAGTAAGTGGCCAGGCGGTGCAACAGTGCACCGTTCTTGTCCCCCCAGCCATACACCCTCGCTACCGAGGACTGCCAAAGAAGCTTGGCCGCCTCGAGGGACCGCTGACAAATCTCCTGACGAAGGAGCCGCAACTGACGGTCCACCGCCGGGTCGTCCTGCTCGGAAAGCGACTGCTCCAGCCGCAGCGCCCGGGCTTCGCAAGCCGTGAGCTGCCGCAGCTGTGTCTGGCGATGCCGCACCACATGTGCCTTGGCCGCCCCCCTGATGGTTGCCTTGCAAGCCTCCCAAAGGGTGCCCGCCGACGAAACGGAGCCCTCATTGGCACCGTAATAATGAGTAAGCTCAGTGCCAATCGCCTCGCGCAGTGTCTTATCCTGGAGGAACCAGGCGCTGAACCGCCACACCGGCCTGGCCGCGTGGGGCGGGGGGCCCAGACTCAGGAGGACTGGTGAGTGATCTGAAATGCCCCTGGGAAGGATGCGGGCATCCTGGACGCTTCCGCACTCGGCGGGAGGGACAAAAATCACGTCAATACGGGCATGAGAGTGGTGAGCGGCTGAAGTGTGGGTGTATTGACGATCGTAAGGATGCCAGAGCCTCCAGGCGTCGCACAGGCCCTGGGCCTCCGCCCATCCCGCCAGCTGTCTCGCCCGCGCGGCGCGGGAATCCGAAATCGGTCCCGACGAGTCCAGCCGTGGGGCCAGGACCGCGTTAAAGTCGCCCCCAAGGACGGTAGCGCCCACGGGGAGAGAGTCCAGCAACGAGGCAGCGTGGGATAAAGCCTGCGACAATCCCGAGGGGGGCACATAGAGCGAAAGGAAGCTGACTGGGCGCCCCTCCAGTGTACCACAAATAGCAATCCCGATGCCATGGGGCGCACGGGCCACCCTCTGAAGGACGAAGGGGAAGGAACGACGCAGCAGGACCGCCACCCCACGGGAGCCACGGGAAAACCCCGAGTGCCACACCCGATCGTACCCGTAACGCGCCAAGAAAGGGCATTTTTCCCCAAGGAGATGGGTCTCCTGAAGGAGGAGGACGTCGGCCCCAACGCGCTGAGCATACTTAAGGACCGCCGTGCGCTTAAGCCTATCCAGCAGGCCGTTCACATTCCAGGACAGGATACGCAGCTGCGCCCTGGGGGCTACGTCAGCCATAGATACAACGGGCGCACTGGGACGCCGCAGGGTCGGAGCCACCCCAGGGGAGCCCGGAGGACATCATGCCGCACCGGCGCGCAGGGACCAGGACCCATGGGGAAAGCAGGGGACAGGCAATGGGGGGCCAGGGGTGCCAGGCTGGGAGCGGGTGGCAGCAGACCGTGTGTGTAAGCCAGCGCGGAGCGCTGCAATGATGCCCGCGGGAGGAAGCCTAGGGGCGCCAAGACGGGAGCGGGCAGCAGCAGGCCGTGTATGTGAGCAAGCGCGGAGTCGTGCAGTAACGTGCGCAGGAAGCAGCGATGTGGCGCACCCAGGAAAAACCAGACACAAACGAAGAGGACCACCCTCCCTAGGAGGAGCATCCAACAAAACATCCAACAAAACCCACCCCCCAACCCCCAACCCCCCACCCTACACTTCGAGAACTGAAGCATCTGTCGCCCGAACTCCAACAACAATTACAAAAAGCCCCAAGCGAACCGCTCGGGTGTCAAGAGCGTGGTGGACCCCTCCAGAAGTACAGATGCAAGAGTTCTGGCCTGAACTACCATCCATGAGCGGAGATCCGCTAAGTCCAGGACATTGGTGGAGGCCTCAGCCGCGGGGCCGGGCCGCCAGAGCTGCCGCCAAGACAGAAGACCACTCAGAGTCAAATGGTCGGGCTGCGGGAGAGATCAGACAGGTCCACAGGCGCGATGAGGGGGGTCAGGGATGGGTCCGGCGGGCGCGGCGACCGGCTCCGGGGGCCCCCAGCCGCCCGAGAGGATGTCCCGGATGAGGCCGACGAGTCCCTCGGCCTCCTGCCCGACATGCTCGTGGAGCGAGGCCCAGCTGCCAACCCCCCCCCCGGGGCCGCCGGGACTGTGTGCGTCTTCTGCGGCGTGGGCGAGGGGGTCTGGTTGTATCTAGGTCCGAAGGCCTCCGAGCCGGGGACACCCGCCCGGATTGGCGCAGGGGTCGCTCCTCAGTGAGCCAAGTCCAGGCCGCCCGGGGAGTGTCGAAAAACAGGGTCTTATCCTGATAGACCACGCGGAGGCGGGCCGGGAATTGAAGTTGGTATCGAAGACCCAAGGAGCGCATCTTATGTTTCACCTCCAGGTATGAGCGGCGTTGCTCTTGAACCTCCCGGGTGTAGTCAGGGAAAACCATGATGGTGTGGTTATTGAAGGACAGGGGAGACTGCCCTCGCGCCTCCTTCAGAATAGCGTCTCTGTCTCTGAAATTGAGGATCCGCAGGATGAAGGGGCACGGTGGGGCCCCCACCGGAGGTTTGGCGGCCAACGACCGGTGCGCTCTCTCCACTACAAACCAGGAGGACAAGCTGGCCGCCGGCATCCAGGACTTAAACCACTTCTCTAGAAAGTAGTCGGTGTGGCCAGATTCGACCCCCTCCGGAAAGCCCACCAGACGGAGGTTGTTGCGGCGGGCCCGGTTTTCGGCATCCTCCGCCCGCCGGTGCAGTTCCTTGGAATGGGTCGTGAGCTCCCGGACCTGATCCTGGAGCTGCCGGATGTCGTCCTCCGCGGTCGAAATGCGGGACTCCGTCTCGGTGATGCGGGCCGTGGCATTGCGGATATCTTGTCGAAGGAGCGCCACGTCCACCTTCACCTCCCCGACCATCCCCTCCAAGGACGTGCGGGAGGCGGTGATGGCCTGCAGAATGGCTGCAAGGTCCGTGCCGGGAGTCGGCGCCGCCTCCCCCCCAACACCCGGGGGGTCGGAGGTCGTGAAGCGATCAATCTTGGTCTGGTGGGGCGCGGCCGCCGACTTGGCACCCCTCTCCTTGCCCATGACTGCCCTCGGGGCTCGTGCGCCGGTGCCCAGGCGCTGTGCGGCTCGCCGTCCCAGTGTCCCAACAGCCAGCTGGCGCGGATTCGAGGGGCAGGAGCGGTGCCCTCCTCCCGCTGCGACGGGCCAAGAGACCACCGGGGGCGCCGCAGCCCCGCGTAAAGGTGACCCGGCGTGGTCTAGGCCCACCGGTATCTCAGGCACAGGGCCCGTGTCCAATTAAGACCCCCACTGCGGCCTCCCGGGCACCCACCGGCGGCGCTCCCCGCCGCGATCTGCAACTGAGCCCCCCCCAGGGAGGGGGGAGGAAGTAAGGGTCCCTTTTATTGCTGCCCAGGCGCCGACGTCAGTACCTACTGCTACACGTTGTCCGGGGCTGCCCTCGGCCCCCACAGGGAAGGAATCCAGGCCCGGGGCCGCTCACTCAGGCGCGGATCAGCGTTGTCTCGGGGTCTCTCGGGGTCTCTGCAGGGCTCAGGAGTCCCGTGGGCACAGCATGCAGCCGCCAAGAGCCGCCCCAAACCCCCGTTAGGGCTCACCCACTCAACAGGCACCGGATCTGCGGCCCCGGAATCTTCCTCCGGTCTCCCTGCCAAAGTGGGAGTGCGACCTCTCTCTCTCGTGCCCACGCTGTCTGGTACGGCAGCCGGGTCCGCTGCAGCGCCGCCGGGAGGGCCTCCGGTCGCGATCCAGAACAAGGCCGCCGAGGCTGCTCCGTCACAGGGCCAGTCCCACCATCCACGACCACAAAGCACCAGGCGGCGAGGGGAAAAGCCCGTCAGGCCAGCCGCCACCTCCCCGCAAAACACGTGGCCAAGGTGTGCCTCTCACCGCAGCAGCACATTCAGGAGCTCCCAGCGCCGCGAAGGCCCGCCATTTTGCGAGCGAGCAATCCGCTCCTCAGGCACCGGAACTGCAGCCCCAGAGTCCTCCGCTGACCTGCCAGAGTCGGAGCGCGGCTTCACACTCGCCCCCGCGCCACCCGGTATGGCAGCCGATACTGCCTCAGCCGCAAGCCAGAGCCGGGCCGCCGAGGCTCCTCCCCCGCAGGTCCGTCTCCGCCAGCAGCGACCAGGAAACACCAGGCGGCGATGGAAAGGGTCCGTCGGGCCGGCAGCCGCTTCACCGCCGGACACGCGGTCAGGGTGCACTCCCCACCACAGCAGCACTCGGATCCAGGGAGGGCACCTCAGGGGCATCCAGCGCCGCGGTCACCGCAGGGATGCCGCCATTTTGCGAGCGCGGCGCGATGCCCAGAACGTCGGCAGCGGGACGGCTCAGTGAAGGCTCGGAAGTCCCCGGGATGCAGGCAGGGCTGGTCCGCAGCGTGGACAGCAAACTACTCCGCTGGATGGCTCGATTCAGGTACGGATATCGGGCGGATGGCGGAGGGGTCCCGGAGCACTCTTAAAGTGCGTCCACCATCTTGGCTTCGCAAGCCACGCCCCCGTGCCCTATTGCATTTTTAATGCTTGTTATACAGTGCTGGGGCTTGGGCTACTGCCCATTTCCTGGCTAATGTATATTTTAAATGAACTGGAACATGGTTGGAGAAGGCAGGCATAATGATGGCCTCGCCATGTGGGCACTCCCTGACAAGTTATCGTGGCCAATCCTGTTCGGCTAGAAGTATATCATAACCCTTTGAAAGATGCTCCCAAAAGAGTGCTTTCACTTTACTTGGTATGTCGCCCTCCATCCGGAGTGTTATATGGAATAACCTATGTGGAGAACTAACCCTGGTGTCTACAGTCTCAACTTGTATGTCTTCATTCAAGTCCACTGTCTCCAGAAGTCCCTTCAGGTTCTGGCAAGCTATTGTTACTTCTGCTGTACTGTCCAGCATGGTCTGGGCCCATTCTCCGTTCCTGAGTTGGGTTCTCCGTATTCTCGGCATGTCTGATCTTCAGACCTGCTAGCTTTTTCTTGATGAATTGAGGTTTTGCTTTATTTTTCTGAACGTGTTGATCGTCTTTGGACTTCACGTGTTCTTCCTTGTTTTCTGACCGTCCTCTTCTTTCGGATGTCTGTGACGATATCTGAAAGGTACGAGAGGAACGTGTATCATTATCTTAATATCTGTCAGGTTTTCTCAAATTATCGCTGTACCTCCTTTCAGAGGGCTCCTTCTGTGGAGGAGACCTGCCTCGGGAATGAGAACGCTTCTCTTTGGAATGCTGTTTGCTATTTTCCCACTTCTTTTTAGAAGAGGTAGGAGTGTTTTTAGGAAAGACCTTATCAGGACTTTCAGACAGTTGTGGTTTTACTGGTTTCCCTCCCAGACTGTCTCTGCCTAATTCGTCATAGGATTTTTCAATTATTCTGGCTAGTTCTTGAGGTTGTTCTGTTACATCAAATTCCCTTAGTTTCTGGTGGATAGCCACTGATGCTGCTTCTCCTTTAATATTAGATAATATTATTGCTGACACCTGGTCAAAATTTTTAAGTAACTTCATACCTAAATTCAGAGCAGGCTCTGCCCCGTATTCGTTTTGAATCTATTTCAGGACATCAGGCATTACCGCCATTGACGGAACACCGTGTGTTTTTGTGTAGATTGCAGCAAAGACTGTGCCCCAGAGGTGCAGTCTTCCAGATATGGTGTGATCCCCATTGGTAAACAAATTGTTAAAATTCTGTGTTTTTTTAAAAGGGGTAGTATTGGGAAATACTGCTTCGATTTGAGTAATTTTTTGAGCTAACAGAATGGAATTTGTTCGCATTTTCTGGGTAATTTACCCATCACTGAGTGTAAAGTCTGTGGAGTAATTTTTAGTGTATTCCCCTGATGAGGGGCTGGATTTTGAATTGTTAATGCTTGTTGGACTGTGAAAGTCCGCGTGACATATTGAACAAATTGTCTATATATCTTGATTAATTCCTTGAGTTGAGCAAGTAAATCTACGTCTGACATAGTTTCAATGTCAGGATGAGCTGTGTTGCCGGCTAAAATCGGCCATGTTGCTCCTGGTCTACCTAGTGGACCGAGCCTTGTAATGTGATTGTAATGTTTTAGGGCACCTATAAACCAGAGCTCATGCTCCTGGTATGTGAGTGGAATTTGAATATCCTCGAATATATTCCTCAGGCGGTTCATCTTCTTTGTAGAATTGAAACGTATGTGTTACTGGATTTGATTCTAGGAATACTATCCATGAATAGAATACCTCTGTCTGGTGAGATTCATGTGCTTCTATCACAAAAACTGCTCTACCACCTCTTAGTGTCAGACCATGTTTTATAAGTTTTAGAGTGATGACTCACCTTAAATTTGGTGGGATGTGTATAAGATCCAACTCATCTTCATTAAGACCTGTAAGGTCAGCCGCAGCTTGACCGTTGTCAATGACAACATCTCCGGTGTTGCACGTTGTTTAATGAAAAATTGCAGAGCAAGTTTCAAGGATACAAAGATAAGGTGCACAATATTTTGGAACACTGTATCCTTCAACATTGAACTAAACCAAACAGCTAATATATAGGACTTTCGTCCTGCTCAGCTATGGCGGATATTATAACTGCCCACTCCAGACGTCTAATGGAGTTTTATGAGTAGAAGGTCTCTAAGAAAAGCACGACTGAGTTACTTCAGTATCCAGCGTTAAATTAGTGCCTTACCAAACCGTTGGGCGCCATGTAGTGTAGTTCCTATATCCCTGATAGGCTCTGTGCATCGGAATAACATACACTATAGATATGACATAGGACTACGGTCAGTATGTCTCTATCGAGTATATTAAACTTAATTACTTATGTGTGCCAGCTAACTCAGAGGTCACTAGAAACTTCTCGAATATACAAGAAGGGATTAGTCTATGACAACCGCATAAACATGACAACTTTGTTTCCCTTTAGAATCGGAACAGTCTCAGAATCATGGAAATAATAGATAACAGTTTCACTCAGTCAATTGTGCATGCTTCCTTTCTACAGAGTTGCACAGAAATAGAGAGACGGGCGTTTTCAATAAAAGGGTTTATTGAACAGTCTTATTTCTTGTGCAAGAGATATGAATTGCTACAATCGTAAGACAGACTGCAAAGTACAATATGTACGAGGTTAGCAGTAAGATAAAATAATACTGCAATAGCATGGTTTGTAGCTATGACATATATTAATCAGAATACATACATAAATAACATAAGCTAAAATGTGATACTCATCTTATGCTTCTAAATTGTTCTACCGCAGTGTACCTAACCTAAGTGCAGTA
The DNA here is from genome assembly GCF_964204655.1 of Triturus cristatus. Taxonomy (NCBI): domain Eukaryota; kingdom Metazoa; phylum Chordata; class Amphibia; order Caudata; family Salamandridae; genus Triturus; species Triturus cristatus. The sequence continues at coordinate 926,059,606 of NC_140581.1, read as the reverse complement.
CGAGGTTCGAAGTAGGTGCTATTTCTAAAGTATAGCTAGCTTTATCTTAGTTTAGCCAAGAGTTGCCAAAAGTTTCACTAAGTTCTAGTCAGCTCCATACCTTAGAATGAGAGAGGTTGGAATCTCTTTTCTGGACTCGATAGTTTTACCCCCTGCACGGAAAGTCAGGGAGCACTGGAGCTGGATTCTCTGCGAGGAGGATGACAGCATCAGGTCAGTGCATCAGGCTGGAATTCGATCCCCTTCCGAACTTGCCGTGGCTAACTGCGTAGTCTGGGTTGGATCGAATCCTCCAGGAACCGCAATTAAGTGCTGGTATATTTATACCTTGAAGGTGTCCAATTACTTGGCTATAAAGTGGGAGTAATTCGTCCATACAAATCTTATATAATTCGAGGGGTATAGAGTCTTCTCCTGATGCTTTACCAGACGGCAAAGCAGCAATTGCCGATTTAATTTCTATTATCGTAATATCAGCTGTTAATGAATATGATATTTCCCCCCCCCATATTTCTCATTGAGTTAGTTTGTAAATAGCTACATATATCGTCCAATTCTGGTCGATTATCCGGAGTGTACAGTTCTTGATAATACTTAGCAAATTGTTCTAATATCTGATTTGGGTGCTCATAAACAGCATTGTTAGACCCTTTGATCGACTTTATGAGAGTCTTAGCCTTATCGTCTGCCAACTTATATGCCAGGATCTTCCCTATTTGTTCCCCGCTCTCATATTGGGATAACAGGTATTTATTTAAGTTAACTATACTTTTTTCCCTTAATGTTGTTTTGAGTGCAGATTTTAGATCAATTAAAATATATCCCAGGTCCTCTACCTTTGGGAGACCCCTTAAAAGTTACTTACGCTCGCTGTTCTGTGTCCAGATAAATTGCTGAGAAAATCCTCTTATACTGGCCTTGCAAGCATCCCAAACTACAGTAGGCGAGTCTGAATCGGCGTTTATTTCGAGGAATTCCTTCAAATATCTCCTAATCTGGACTATGAAATCCTTGTCTGATAATAAATATCTAGGAAAAGAGAAAGGCCTAGGTCTTCTTCTCTCCCCTGACAATTTAAAGGATAGAAGAATGGGGTTGTTATCAGAAGTGACCCTTGGGCAGATCTCCATTGTACTTGATTCTAAGATTTTATCAGAGACCCAGGCCATGTCTATTCGAGAACATACCTTATGTGCAGCCGAATAATGAGTATAGCCTGCCATGTTTGGATGTATTGCTCGCCACGCATCCCTTATAGCATGTAATCGGCCTAGTTCTTTGATTGCGGCACGAGTCTTCCGCATCCTCTGAAAAGCCCATTGTCTAGTAGTATCAATCTCATAGTTCATGATGCAGTTAAAATCCCCCATTACCACCCGTTCCCAGTTTAGCAGCTCTGTTTACCCGGTCTATAACTAGAGGGTCATCTACATTTGGGCCATACAATACACAAAAAACATATTTACAGCCTTCTATCCCTATCTGTGCTATGGCCCATCTGCTCGCTTTATCTGTGAGGGTTTTACCAACATCAGCTCTGAATCGCTTATGTTTTCAAATAGCGACTCCTCGTATTGAGGAGCTTTGATCAGAGCTGGCGACTACCTCTTATCCTAGTTGCTTTAGTAAGCCTCTGTTTTTGTAGGAAATATGTGTTTCTGATAGCAACACAATCTGTGGGGTATACATCTTCAGTTCTTCCGAGACTAGCCGTCTCTTATTTCTACTATTCAGACCTGCCACATTCCAGGCTATACATTTCACGCATTCCATCTCGCTAATGATCCTCTGCTTTCTTCCCTAAAATCTGTAACCATCCTAACCTTTATCCCCTTATTTTGTGATATTCTCATGTTGTTTTTTTTATTTTTTTGCCCCCACCTCCCATCTCCCCTCCTGAATCACTCTCTTCCCTCCCATCCCTCCCTCTCCCCCAATCTCTACTAGAGATTGAACCTTCCCCCTCCCGCACCATCTAGAAGGAGGAATCATCCCCTTTCTCAGAGCTGCCGTTGACTTTGGCAGCCCACTAAGAGACCAGGTCACAGACGTTCCAAAGGCTTCTAGTCTCCATGTTATTCAGCACGAGAAAAAGCAAGTCATGAAACAGAGGAAAGCATAAGTGAAATATTTTTGTCATATAGCACAATAAATCCCTTCCTTACAGAGACCAAAATAAATAAAAATACATTAATGTAGTAACTTCTGCTGCTTACCACTAATAAATTCTACTCTCACGTAAATAAGGGAGCAAGAATTTTACTTTAGAGAGATATACCTTTTCACGTGTTTAGCCTGTCCCCTCTTTCTGCCATCCACATAGCGCCTTTTTTGCCTCTGTTTCTGAAAGAAACATATAAGATTGACCCCCACGAATTACTTTTAGTCGAGCCGGCTCTTGCAGATATGCCTGCACTCCAGCAGCTTTCGTTGGATCGATCAATTGCCTAAGCTGCCATCTTCTGTCCATTGTTACCTTACAGTAATCAGAATGAAAGAAAATTGAGTTACCATCAACAGACATCTGCGACCTTGGGCCAGCTTTTAAATAAACAGCCTGCCTCAATAAAAAGTTGCCAAAAAAAATCAAAAAAGGTCTAGGATACCGGCTGTCTTGTTTCTTTTGGACCATTGGCACCCTATGAGACCTTTGGATCTGGCAATACCAATGCCAGTTACTAAGGTCCGGACACAGTTTCTGTAGTGTTTGCACTATAAATGTTCTGAGGTCTGTGCCCTTTTGTCCTTCTGGAATACCAAACATCTCCAAATTCTGACTCCGCTGCCTATTCTCCAAATCTTCTAACTTAAATTGCATCGTAGCCAAGACATGATCGTGCTTCTCAGTTATGCTAGCCATTTTCGTAGCTGTTTCTTCCGCGTCTGCCACTCGCTGTTGGAGTTCAGCAAGCTCACCGGCCAGTGATCCTACTTTCAGTAGTAGTTTCTTTTAGAGACTGCTGAATGCCCTGGGTGTCCAATCGGAACGGGGCGAAGAGCTCTCTAGTCTCTTCTCTTTGGTCTTTAAGATTCTGGAGAATCAGCAAGAGCATCTTAGCTTCAATTCCTTGCTCCTCTTTACTTTCCAGATCGCCAGATAGTTGCTGCATGCTCGTTTCTCCCAGCGACATCATCGACCCAGGGCCAGATCCTAGGTCGCCGGGACCTTCAGCCACCAGCCCCATTCCTCCGCTAGCTTCATCGATCATGTCAGTCTCTGATAGTCTTGATACCGTGTTTTTGACCCCACCTTTTGCTTGTACCCATCGCCATATTGAGTTATCCGCTGTAGCTTCCTTTTTCCGTTGTTTTGCCATCTCGTCTCCTATTGCCTGATCTAGACCCCCAAAAACTTTTTTCAGCTCCTTCACGACTTTCAGTTTTTGATTCTGCCTTTGATGTTTCTTTTTAACAATTACTGCCGCTGGAGTTTTCTTTTGTTGGCCAACTATGACTTCATGCTGCGACACAAAAGGGGTCTTGGTCTGGCTCTGTTCTTGTGCTTTGTCAGTGTCGATAACAGATGCCGAAGACGAGATACTCAAATCGCACAATATCAGTTCATTAGGCGCAGTTACAGGAGTACTAGGGCTTTTAGGGGTCCCAATATTACCCAGATTTCCAAGGCTACCAATCGTCTCAGTCGCTGATTCAGCAGGGCTGATGAGAGGACTCCCCTGCTCAGCCCCCACTTCAATCAAGCCCTTATCCAGATCCGGGACCCTCTCATTATCTGAGACTTCCTTAGGCTGAGGTTGAGACTGAGGCTGAGGAAGTATCTGAGGCGATGCCTGCAAGTTATTTGAAACAGTGTGCCCTGAAAAAATAGAAATCATACTACTGTGTTGCACCCCGATTGCCTGATTCACCATATCTACTAATATTTTGCCATTGTTAAGAGTATCAGCTTCCGCCACAATATCGGGAGAGAACAAATCCCTTGACTTCTTTGATTGCAAGAATTGCAGCACAGGTTTTCCCACCTTCCCCAATCCAAAAGCCGAGCTGGGAGAGTCCGCTCTCTGTATTTCCACACCTTCGGTATCCATGTTACTACCCAGAGTCGCTGTTGTACTCACCAGTGCTCTATTAGTAGTGCGAGTACTCCTGACCATCGCTTTCGGTGGGGCCATATCCAGTTGAAGTAAATACAATTTAACCGCTGAGTGACCGTGGTGACCAACTCGCCGGCTCTCTTGAGCTCGTCGTTGGGCAGCCAAACACTCGGCTACCCTAGTGTACGGCAAGCGCCGAAAGCCAGTCCTTACTGTCGCCTTCATTCAGTTATATTCAGCTGCACTCACCAGCTCCGCAGCTCCCCAGTGCCACCTCCAACTACACAGGCCACCAGAGCCAAAGCCAGAGCACCAGCTGCAAACAGCGCTGCCAAGCAAGAAATGTATCTATCAGCGATTCCTGCCCAGTAATCCACATCCACTTCAGGCTTGCCACTAGCCCGTCTGGCGCTTGCCCTTTTTACCAGTGATTTTGCCAATTTCAGCGTTTCTCAGGGAGCGTTTCTCCAAACAAAAACACAGAGAGCCAGGATTACAATGTTATTTTTATCAATTTTCATTAGCACCAGTCGAGCAGACGGCCAGAACACCAGCAAGTACCAACAGGCATGTATCCGTTCAGCAATTCCGTCGCACTATCCCACTTCCATTTCGGGTTTTCGGGTTTGCCATATGCCGTTTTTCGTTTTTTTTTTTTTTATTTTTTAGATTTGCTGGTCTTCTTACCGAGTTCGGTGTTTCTGCTTCTATATTCTGTATTCTGTAGTATTTTTCTATTATCTTATCCTGCTGCTCGTGCTTTCATGCTTTTCCATCAGCAAATCTTGAGCCTCTTAAACAATTTCAAGTTCAGCATTCCTCGCAATCAATGCAATTTCCATTTTTTATAACATCACTGTAGTACAATTGTCATTTCCGTTGTGACGTCCAACCCACTTAATGTCCATTCTTATTCTGATTTCACCCTTTGTCATGACAATTACGCGCGGACAATCCAAGATATTTTCCACTAAGCTATTACTAATTGAAGGGATATACCTATCCTAAGAATGACATGCATTGGTATTAAAGGAAACCACTCGTCCTGATTATTCCCTAATTCAGTCATTCTGGTAATGATCACCGCATAATACACCAATATTAATGAAGGCCATATTTATCCGTATCCACTAATTCAAATCATTTCCACTCGTCCATATATATATATGTATAGGCTTAATACTTACCGCGATATACTTACATTTTCATTGTAAAGGCAAGTGTGGTAAAGGTATATGCATGGGAGCATTTTACATGGTAACGGCGTGTTGTTAAGGATGGGTGGTCATCCACTTTGTAAAGGCTGCTTCCAGTTACGAATTTATGGAGCTGGATTTCAGGAGAGCATACTAGATATAGTCTAAATAAATAAAAGTGAGAACCAGTGCTTAATTTGTGTGGGTGGTTTCCGGTGCTTAGCCCCGGCACTTATCAGGGACCTGAGTACCAACTCACATCAACCATGACTGCACAACGTGTCTGTGTCACACAATATGTGTTCACAATCACATTCACAGTCACTCACTCAGTTGTCTCTCCGAGTCCCCTGTTAAGACCTGAAAGCCGATAATAAACCCATGCCCCTTCAGCCAGTGTTGCCGGTGGGCGTGGTCACTGATTGGGCTGGATTTGGTCCTGTAGGGCTGTGGCAGCCACTGCAGTGTGCGTGCTGTAATACATCTGAAACTCCATGCCGCCGTCTCTCCTTTACCATCATGAGGTACACACGCAGAACCCACAGGCACCGGCAGTCCAATCCAACCAGCACTATTATTTAAAGCAGCGTGTCGTGCTGTGTGCAGCAGCAGGCCTCTTATACTAAAGGCAGTAACATTACCATTAAGAAAAGTAACACTGCTTTTTTTTTCTTGATCGTGGTGGTGGTTGGTACTTGGTATGTTGCTGTTACGTGAGTGACGACTGACTCTGAGCCCCCGGCCACCATGTGTTATCCCCTGGGCCGGGAGGCTGGAAGGGCGGAGCCGGGCCTGTTTTGAAATGGGGCTGGCCAGCCTGGTTTTGTAAGGTCTTTCTTCCTCTGTTGTGCAGCAATTCCAGATCACCGTCCTCTGAAGTCTGGGTCACTGAATCAATCCCCATGGCCAAAATGAGGTTCACAGAGCGCCACTCTGGTAGTCGCTGATTGTCTTGTGGGCAGCAAAAGCGAGACATTTACATTCTGAGAGTAAAGGGTTTGGAGTTGGTAAAGGGGCCTGCTACACTTGGTTGCTCCTTTCCCTGCTGTACTTTTCCCACTCTAAATTTCCCTGAATGGTTTCCTAGACCGAGCTGTCCACTTTGCTTGTCTGCTTTGTCCAGGCCAGCTTTAACCTTATGGCAAATCCTAGCTTGCCGGATGCGGGCAGCTCAGCATCAAACATGCCCTTCCTTGCTTTCCTGTGCACATCTTGTTGCTCTGTGCTTAGTGGTCGTGTGGCTTCAATTATGCTCTTAACTTCTCAAATTGGGTTTTCTATAGTAGTTGTGACCCCTCAAAAATCTCCTTCACGATACTGCACTCCCGCCAAAATGATTGGAGCAAGTGAACCCCTTTCTGAACTCTACGCAGGTTTCATCAAGTCAATAGAAGGTGACAAAATCTGCCTGCACACAAGTTAATAGCTGACTCGGCGTAAGGTGGCCCATTGTTTCTTTCCGGAGCCCTTGAGAATGTGTGCCTATAGCTGTCCATCTGACAGCCATCGGCACACGTTGTGCGACAGCTTATGTTAAACATTACACAAGTGTAATGTGAAAAGCTCATTGTAATTTTTAACTTAACACACAGCGCTATATCCCGACATATCAGCAATATTTTCGTTTGTTTTCGCCCTTGGTCCTTAATCATCAACACTGGCGCTTTTCATTAAGGACACATTCATTATGGTAGGCACGGCGAGATTACGTGATTTGCCCAGAATCACAGGATGTTGGGACTCTGAGACTTGAAGTTGGTTCACCAGCTCCGACGTCGGCAGCTCTAGCCATTATGCCACACCGCTCCCCACTTTCATGGTCAGTAGTTGGTTCTGTTTTAGGCGGCGCTAACAAGAGAAATGGGCTGGTGCTAGCTGCCGCCTGACAAAAGCCCCGGCACGTATTTTTATTTTACAAATTGAGCACTGGCGACAGCAGTGCGGTAAACCAGGCAAAGTCTACACTACAGCGTTGCTGAGCTCTGGGTCGCATTGTTGCTTTGTAACTGCTGACTCCATGCATCTACGCCTACGGGTTACAAGATGTAACTTGAAATGTCTCCTCTTATTGCTTTCTTCACCTCTCCACTCGTGTTTAAACATGTTTTTTGTAAACATAATTTTTATCATTGAAAAGGTTAATCATTGTCGTCAATCTGGAAGAGTTCTCAGTGCTATTTGTTTTAACTAAAGTGCTTTAAAAATAGATTTCCTGTATGACCCTTGATCCTATTCAGTAGTTCGCTTACAGGTCTCATGTCATCCCTGCCTGCTTTTCAGTGTAATGCCTAAATAGCTGTGTTAAGCTAATGTTTGACTTAAAGACCTTTATTCTCAGTAGTGTCCCTCCTTGCGTTGTTTCAGTTATGAACTTGCATTTGACACCTTCATGTAGACCTCTTCTCTGACATCTGGTGAGGCTTTTTAGTAGCTTCCCATATTGTGGATTTTTACAATATGCAGACATGGCCATCATTTTCTTATTGCTTTTTGATATTTTTTTGTGTCATTCGAGATACCTATATTTAACACCCAATATACATTGGCCTTGGCTAGTCGGGCAGTTTCAGGCAGAGAAGTCCATCACACCTAACAGATTAGTGCTTTTTTGACGTTTTACACAGAAGTGTTGCTCTCATGAGCCCTAACGTGCTGGAGATGTCAAAACTGAGTTGATCAACTTCAGATGGCTGCTCTTTCTGGTAAATTTCTTTTCCTATCGAACATTTTCCAACAGAACTAGTTTAACAGATGATCCTGTGCTACAGTGTTGAAACATTAATATAAGCTCCATTGTCTTACTTGTGCACGTTCTGATCCGTGTTCTGTCCCCAAACATCATACCTCCTGTGTGGATCATGATTCTAGCGCTAATTAGTGGAGATTGATTGCTCCCTACAGTTGTGTGCAACTGCAGCCCAGGGTACACCGTAACTAGTATTGTGACCAGATAGAATGCTTCTAATTACTTTTTCAATATCTTGGGGATAAAAATATGGAACCAGGGGTCCTCATGTGGTTAGAAGACTAAGGACCTTTCAAATACCTCAAAATATTTTGGAGTATTTATTTAATTGAGGACGTGAAAAGTAAAACACAAGCTCCATTAAATACTCTGTTTCTCTCGTGTGTCCGTTTGCCATTACTTATTAAATGTATTGTTGTAGGTTGTTACACAGGGAATCCTGTAGGGCTGGGTAGTAAGGTCCTAAATCACTAGCAGCATTCTGTTTCTCTACCACTAACCATCTGTTTCCGTTCCTAGTTTTAAATATCTCTTCTTGACTTGTGTCCCAGACAGGTGGTCCTGTGAGGATTTTCATGGAAAGTGATTCTTCCACTGAGACAGAGGAGACTGAGAGCCTGTGTGACCCTGGTCAGGATCCTTCGGTGACTCGGTCCCCCGGAGACAGCACACTCCGGCAGTACAAGAGGCTACAGGTACCATGCTGACAGATGGTGGCGAAACTGAGCTATTAAATGCTCTGCCAAAGAGAAAAAACATTATTATTAACGTTTTCTAGAACACCTTTTGTTTTTATCATTAATGTTCATTTTTGATGCGCACATGAGACGTCAAACAATGATTAATGAACTGAAGTATTTGACCATAATAATTTATATTAGCACATTTTCATTTACATGAACTGAAGAGCTCCCCACCACCGAATAAAAGGGATCAGCAGTCCGTGCAGCGTTTTCCTGACTCCAGGGCATTACATTGCATTTCTTTGAACTGCGGCCCGCAGCCCTGAGTGTTGGCAATGTCTCCATAGTATTTCAGTAATGCACTTAAAGGACATGACTCCTGAAACATCTGATGACTGGAAGGGTTTGCGTGACACGTCCTTTCTAAATCTGATTTAATTGTGATTTTGAGAAATCCTTGCTTTCGTTAAGCTGGTAGTGATAGCTGTCTGTGAGGTTGATGTTCATTTATCACAGGGCTTAGCTGGTGTTGGAGTGACTGAGCCCATTTAACAAAGGAGCTTTTTGAAAGTCGTAAATTGAAGTCTACTCTGTATTCTCCTGCCATACGTGTGCATTTGCAGTTTGGGGGTAATTAAAAATAAAATCCCCAGAAGTTTGCCTGGAAATCTGTGCAAATCACTGATCGCATGCCTTCCCAGTCCTTTTTAGGTCTCGACCTTGCTATCGCGTAAGGGATCGCAAAGCGAGACTATAGAGAGCGGGTTTGAACAGTGCTCCCAAAAAGCGGATTGCATGGCTAGCACGCGCACAATCACGCGCATCGTGCCGCCATGCAATCAGCCTTTTGGGAGCACTTCAAAGGGTCCGCTCCCCCTCCTGGAATGCGCTCCTCCGCCCCCAAGCGCGCGCGCGCCACGCTCCGTCGGGCTTGTTTTGCTATTACAGCGTTTAGCTTCAACAATGGCTGACACGCCTTTTGTTTTCCCCGTCTTCCTCATTCGTGTAATGAGGAGCAAGAACAAGCGGCAGCGCTTGTTGTGCCTCCGCTCGCGATTCCCTCCTCCAACCACCATCTGCCCGTCTCTACCTTTTATGTAAGCACTTTATTTTTTAACATTTGTGTAATGCCTTGCAATAACAAGCGGCCGCGCTTCTTTTGTTTTGCCTCCGCTCGCAGTGCCCTCCCCCCACCACCATCAGCCCATGTCTTACAGAATGTTGATTTTGCCCCTTAGATTTGCAAATGATACATATATATTTGCCCTGCTCAAACCAGTAACTCACTGACAGTGGCCCAGAGAGCAGGAGCTCCACACATCCCATTGCCGAGAACAACATGTCTCACATTGTGTCTTTCCCATTAAAGAAGGATTAGTTCATTTCTTGCTCCGCGTCTCCACGACTCTCTCAAGTGACCTCGCGGAACAAGTGATGCTCTTAAAATACATGAACTCGCCCGGTCTGGTGTCAGCGGGTTGTGACCTGCGTGGAGCACAGAGCGGGCCATCTCTGCCCTCCTTGAGGTAGCCGCCTTTAATTCGGGTTTACATTACCGAGATGAAAGCGCTATCGCCAGACTGGCCGACGCGCCTAAAAAAAGACACATCCCACTGTTCACTTCGGCTGCCGCTCGCAATATGTTTTGGGGCCATTGTGCCCAAAGCGAAGGCCTGCGTGAATGGGGGACGCAGCGGGGAAGGCGCTATGCTGGGGTAATAAGGCCGCAGTCTGGGGGGACGCAGCACGTTCGTTTTGTCTTTCGCTTTACAAGACTTGTTTTTTACTTCCCAGCGTGGCAGACGAGCGTTCACATTAATCTGAAAAGTGGGGTGTATTGACGTGTTCCAGATGGTTCCCCCGTTTTTCAATATACACTCATCGGCGATTACAAATTCTCATTGAAGTTAGCACGTCAGTTTACTCGCGTTTTTATGATAATCATATGTTGAACTCTAAAGGGTCATGCGTTCCCTTCTTGTCAAATGGATGCTCTGTAACCCTGTTCGGGACCGATTTCAATAAGGTGTGTGCAAATTTGGATGTGGACTGAATTAATCCACCCTCGCAGATACATTTATGTTGTCTTTATCTTTTTTTGTTGGTGTTAACCAGGCCTCTAATTTATTGGAAATCTTGCATCCAGTATGCAGGAACAGTTTAGTGCAGTTGCTTTGTAATAAATCGGCTGTGCAAGCTTCGTGGCCTGCAAATTCATTTTATTTCTCGGATTGTAATTTGTCATTGGCTACGCTATCCGACCCCCTTTTCAGTGCTGGGTTACTTTATTTTGGAGCGCAGCGCCCGATTTAGGGTCACCGCGCTCCGTGTCCCAGCATGACGCCTCTTAATGTAAGTCTTCCAGCCGGCCGGCAGCCCCTTTACAGGCCTGTAAGAGCTTCAGGAAATGGCTGGTGGCTATCGACACGGGAGGCAGCAGCGTGCCACTTGGAAATGCTTTTCTAACCCATAGGTCATATGGGCCAGCGTTTGGAAATATCCGTGAGAAATATTGTGACAATTCCAGTTTAAAATTGCTTTTAAGCTATGTATATTTTTATTAAGGCTTTGGGAAAACATTGAGAAATGCCACCACTTTGGATTTAAAAAACAAATGAAGCTCGTTGATTGACAGAGGTGGCATTAATGCCGGTTGGAAGCAGAGGCACGACCACTAAAATCATGGAAAACAATAGAGCTAGTTTCGAGCACTTCTCTTCAGGCTTTCCCTCCACAACATCTGCTTATAGTGCATGTATGCGTGCCCCTCCTGTGCCTATAACGCCTTTGCCTACATTTTAAAGCCAGTGCTTAACATATTCCATTAATAATAAATCGAGGCGAGGAAGGCATGAAGGGACAGATTCCACAGAAAGGGAAAATAACATTGGAATGGGAATTACACACTGAGCACATTATCTGAAATGGGTCCCTAACCAGTCACTCAGGGTTCTTTTTAAATAACAGACAGAGGTCATGTGTTGAGGGGGCCTCCTGGAGATAGGGCTGTCTCCACCCCCCCCCCCCCCCCCCAAAAGGGGCTGCAGGGGCCTCTATTGCCGTTACGACAGCCGTTTTTAGTGCTCTCTGCCCCCATAACCATCTCCGTGAATCTGTGAACTTTCCTCGGATTGTTGGGTAATTGTTATAAATGTGTTTTCAATAAATCCCATGTGTGGGTTGTGAACAATGAACATTTCCACACTGTATTGTTTATTTAGAAACAAAACGTCACCCTTTCAAGTCGTCTGCTTTTTAGGCTGCCAGGGTTCTAAGCGGCGTAGGTGCTGTGTTGATTAAGAGAACGAAGTTGATGAAACTATTACCAAATCTAGTGCCACACTTATAATCATATGTCATTGGCCTTTGCGCCATCTTTCACCCTTGCATTTTAGTTAGCCAGATTCTTATTGGCCCGTACACAGTCTCCATCATGAGATTCCGTAACCGATTGGCCCACACTGTCTGCTCCCTCATCACGTGACTTGGTTCACATATACAGACCAATCTCAGTCTCATTCCGATCCGTCATCCAGTTCGACGTTGAATCCTCACGCCGACTGCAGAGCCTTAGACACATGCAAACCGTTCGGTTTCCAGTAAGTTTGCGGTTTTTATACCATTCAGTTGTTCTCTTTCCATTCACGCATCACTTGGGTTTTGATTCGTGCTACCTTTAGATTTCCGACTACACACCAACTTTTTCATGCTTTTTCACTCTCACTTTAATTGTCTTATGTTTTTTATCCTCCTGCTTCTCTTCTTTCACTTTGTTCGTCTCAAAAACAGCTCGCTCATCTTGTACTATACCCGTTGTGTTTGTTTCATATTTTGTATCTTTTGGTCCTTTTGTCTATATTGTTGACCATTTAACTGGATAGTGAACTTAATGGTCCTGTTTCATTCATTTTTAGACCCCTGAAGAAGGGTCAGATGTGATTGACCCGAAATGCATTGGGTGGATGTCTAATGTGCTCATGAAGAATAATTTTCGTTATGTATAAAGAAATTTGGAAATTACATTTCAACCACAGCATATTGGATGAACTTTCTTGAAACTCAATCTATGAAGTCAATAAATTGATGAAGAAACTTAACAGTTTCATTGTTTACTGCGTGCACTCTTTTTGTGAGAAGGTGACTCTCCTCACTACATACTAATTTCTATAAAGACGCGGTGGGACTCCGCGTGACACCAGGAGCACCAACATAAATGTTTTTGAACTTTGTTTAACACGCCAAGAGTGCACAGGGATAATACAGTGTTGTTCATTTGTTTCCCAGTCCTTCCCATCCCTGATTGCACCACCTGCAAATATGCAACTAGACGATATTGCACAATTAACCACCAACAAAGCCGAAACACTCGGCTTCACTGCAGAAGCAGCCCTAGAAATTTATGATTTGATTCAGGAGACCAGAAGTTTCACTCCACAAAAAACCACCACAGCTCAACTTCTAAGACAATTTGAATATATAAGCAAAAAAGAAATTAACCAAAGGATGCATGCCACCACGTTAATCCATTATCACAAAAATAAAAGAATACCTAGGGGCCTCAGGATAGCCCTTAAGCCAATGTTATGTAAAAACAGCAAGAAATTTGTTGAAAGATGGTATCAGATACTGAACAAATGTTCATTAGATTTGATTCTCCTGATTGTAGAAGAACTTTCTAAAGTTTTAATTGAATTGGAAGAGGAAATTAAAAACTTACAGACTGAAATCAACAAAATTCCAGATCTCACCAAAACTTTGGAAGACATCAATTTGAAACTTGAAAAATATGCAAAAGAAGTCAATGAAAGAAAAGTGAGAAAATACCGCAGAGACACATTAGATTATAAACTGGAAGAAGTTTATACATGGGCTGAAGTTTATAACCAAAGAAAATGGCAACCACAACCGACACAAAAGACAACAACATCCTCATCCCAAGAAAGTGTGGTATCCGATTCTGAAATCTCGGGGTTAAGAGGTCCATTAAATAAAGCAACTTTATCAACCACTAAACCATCTGCAAGCAAAAATACTCAACAACCAGCTTTTTTAGATATCAGTCCCGCGGCCAACTCTCCACCATTAACAGAAAGCCAACACGAAGGGGCAAAAGAATCCGATCAAAAAATCGCGGAAAGGACCAGGAGCCAGAAGTCGAAAGCAACCTCATAGTCAATATTTCATCTAAACGATTGACTAAAGCAGAAACCAAATTACTGAATAAAGGCATTACATTCGTTCCCACCTACCATTCCAATCTAGCAGGAACGGAAATTGCTTTGTTTAAATTTTTCAGGACCTTGAAACTAAAAATTTTCTTTAAAGACATTAAACCACCTCAATGTATTGAAACATGGGATAAAGACTTTAAACCTACCAGTACTTTTTGTGCGCCTTTCACACACAAAACGATTGAAGCCTTCGAGAGATCTGTATTAGCGGATATACAAGAAATGAATTTCACAAAACCCAAAAAGATGAATTTATCTTCCAAAGAATGGAATACACTTAAAAATGTAAGTGCCGACAAGCAACTTACCTTTTCAAAAGCTGACAAAGGCGGCGCCCTTGTCGTAATGGACACTGAATTCTATATCAGAAGAGTCAATGAACATGTTGCAAATCAAGACATCTATTTGCCCTTGGAATCTGACCCTACGGTTGAATATCAACAAATACTTGAAAATATCATTAAACATGCCTTCGAAATGAACTGGATTTGTGCTAAAACTAAACAATTCTTTGACACGAAATTCCCGAGAAGACCAAAATTATACATGTTGCCAAAAATTCATAAGGATATCCATAATCCTCCTTTCAGACCCATTGTCTCGGCCTGTGGGTCCATCTCTGAGCCTATCGGTAAATTCGTGGACAAATTTCTACAGCCCATTGTACAAAAAAGTGTCACCTATATCAAAGATACCACATCTTTTTTGAACCTGTTGAATTTGGTCGAACTTGAAAATGGAGTATCTTATGTATTGTGTACAATCGATGTAATAGCGCTATACACATCAATACCTCATAATGAAGGTCTCGAAGCATTGGAATGGAGCTTGTTAAGAAGTGAATTAGATGAGTCTCAAAGGCTGTTAATTTTGGAACTCATGCAATGCGCTTTGTACTGCAGCTATTTTGAATGGCAAAATAACTTTTACAATCAAACGAGCGGTACATCCATGGGATTCGGGGGGGCCCCTTCGTATGCCAACATTTTTATGAGTAAATTTGAAACTGACTATATTCTTGAGAACACCATGTGGAGTGAAGGAATCATTATGTATAAACGGTACATTGACGATTTATTTTTAATTTGGAAAGGATCACGTTCACAACTTGAGAATATTTCGATATTGAACACACACAATGACCGCATAAAATTCACCTACCACATTGATGAAAAAACTATCACATTTCTAGATGTTATAGTCAAGTTGGATCAAAATCAGATTTCGACTCAACGTCACACCAAAAAGACTGACAGAAACTCCAGTCTACTATTCCAGAGCTTCCATCCTGAGACGCTAAAGAAACACTTACCAACTTCTCAATTTATCAGAATAAAGCGTATTGTATCGAACAATGATGATTTAACTAAGTCTATTGAAAAACAAACGATTAAGTATCGACAAAGAGGGTATCCTGAGAGTGTGCTTAAATCGTCTGCAGAAAAAGTATAATTGTTATCAAGAGACAACCTTCTTCAAGAAAAGACCACGGATCAAAAAGACAAAAATAAAACAGTATGTGTATTGAAATACTCCACTGAATCTTTGCAGATCAAGAAAATCATCAACAAACATTGGAGAATTATCTCCATGGAGCCTGATCTCAACAATCTATTTGAAGAAAAAATCACATTTGCTTTTCAACGCTCCAAAAATATCAAGGAAATCCTAAATACACCCAGAAAACCGACAAAAAAATGGCGTGGTATGCTCCAATGTCAAAACTGTACCCACTGTGGGAACGTAATGATTGGCAACAAATTCACTCATCCTACTAAAGGTTACTCCATAGCTTTAAATCACACAAGCACCTGCGACACAACCAATTGTGTATATGCAATCAAATGCCCTTGCGGAAAAGTATATGTAGGTCAAACTGAGAGGAAAGTGAACATCCGTATCACAGAACATAAGAGTAACATCAGAATGAAGAATTTAAAATCATCTGTGGCATCACATTGGATTGAAGCCTGTCATCAGATTTTCCAATTGCGTTTCACAATACTCGAAACGATCATACAACGCCGAGACATGGATCCTGCAAAACAAAGATTAAGAACTGAATATTTCTGGATTAAAACATTAAATTGTTCCCACCCCATTGGGATGAACGATCGTACAGAATATGCTTGTTTTCTCTAATTTTGAAGACTGTATTTACATTGGCATGAAGTGGTATCCGGTCCCCGAATTAACTAATATCATGAATTTTTATTTAATATGTCACTAATGATGCATGTTTACTTGCATGTCCATACCAAAGTTTAGCTTTGTATTTCATTTCAGTTTTTATTTCTTTTCACTTTTTTCATTCCAACTTTATTGAGTCACTTGTCTATTTTCTTGCGTTTTCCCATTACTTCGTTTTTCCACTTCTTGAACATTACTCTTGTTATGTCATTGGCCTTTGCGCCATCTTTCACCCTTGCATTTTAGTTAGCCAGATTCTTATTGGCCCGTACACAGTCTCCATCATGAGATTCCGTAACCGATTGGCCCACACTGTCTGCTCCCTCATCACGTGACTTGGTTCACATATACAGACCAATCTCAGTCTCATTCCGATCCGTCATCCAGTTCGACGTTGAATCCTCACGCCGACTGCAGAGCCTTACACATGCAAACCGTTCGGTTTCCAGTAAGTTTGCGGTTTTTATACCATTCAGTTGTTCTCTTTCCATTCACGCATCACTTGGGTTTTGATTCGTGCTACCTTTAGATTTCCGACTACACACCAACTTTCTCTCATGCTTTTTCACTCTCACTTTAATTGTCTTATGTTTTTTATCCTCCTGCTTCTCTTCTTTCACTTTGTTCGTCTCAAAAACAGCTCGCTCATCTTGTACTATACCCGTTGTTTGTTTCATATTTTGTATCTTTTGGTCCTTTTGTCTATATTGTTGACCATTTAACTGGATAGTGAACTTAATGGTCCTGTTTCATTCATTTTTAGACCCCTGAAGAAGGGTCAGATGTGATTGACCCGAAATGCATTGGGTGGATGTCTATTGTGCTCATGAAGAATAATTTTCGTTATGTATAAAGAAATTTGGAAATTACATTTCAACCACAGCATATTGGATGAACTTTCTTGAAACTCAATCTATGAAGTCAATAAATTGATGAAGAAACTTAACAGTTTCATTGTTTACTGCGTGCCCTCGTTTTGTGAGAAGGTGACTCTCCTCACTACATACTAATTTCTATAAAGACGCGGTGGGACTCCGCGTGACACCAGGAGCACCAACATAAATGTTTTTGAACTTTGTTTAACACGCCAAGAGTGCACAGGGATAATACAGTGTTGTACACTTATAATCACTGCCACACAGTCCACTGCAGTAACGTGCGATAATATAATGCATGGCCAAACACTTAGAAGGCCCAAAGGCGAGACCGATTGCATTGCAAATGCAATAGGTCTTGCCTTTGATTAAGTTAAAGCCATTTACTTTGCTAATGGTATTGTATAGCAAAGCAAATGGCTTTAACTTAATAAAAGGCGAGACCTATTGCATTTTCAATGCTTTTTTAATCTCTCTTTAGAATTTTCACAACAGATGCTAACTTCAACTTCTGGGAACCAGATAACTTGTCCCATAGGTAGCGCATGTGGTTTTTTTTTCCTTTCGCATTCTGGTACTTGTATTCATTAAGAATAGGAACCAAAAAACTACAAATGTGAGGTGCGTAAAGAAATCTGGACTGTGCGAGTCCCACACCTGTCCAATGTTTTCTGTTGGGTCATTTGTGTGTGACGTACCACAGTAAATGTTCTGGTGTTTGGGCTGCTTTCTGTAGAACGTGAAAAACAAAACCATTACAAAAAAAACGCAGACAAATTATATTTGAGCATCACAGGATATGTAGAGAATTTGGCGCGGTGTATTTTATTAGCTTACTGCCCCACGACTGCCCAAAAAATGCAATAATTTAGAGCCTCATTAATGGGGCTACCATCTTTCCACGATAATAGCTTGTCGAGATTTGTAAAAAGGTATAAGTGAGTTAATGCACCCGCTGCTGAAAGCAGCAGGAATCCTGCATGCCAAAGTTCACCATCGAGTTTGTACTGTACAACTAAGCCCCAGTATTCTGAAGTGCAGTCACTAGTGAACAGAGCGCCAAGAGGCCGAATTAAGACACTAAAATCAACATCATTTAAACACGAAGAGGGCAGAGAAGGGGACGGTTACTTTCAAATGATTTTGTAGGAGTTAGTGCAAATATTAAAACAGAATCTCGCACAGCCGACCGCAGGGACCGCCAAGAACACAAACAAGCATTGGCATAGCCAATAGGTCTCGCCTTTGGGACCTTATAAGTGTTTAGCCATGCAACAGTTGATGTTGTTGCACCAAGGATATTGTGCTGGATAACTAAACACTTATAAGGTCCCAAAGTCGAGACCTTTTGGCTATGCCAATGCTTGTTATGTATTGACTTGGGTTGTCTGCTGGATGGATTGCCCACAGAAATAAGTGTAGTGGAAATTTGCTTTAGTACATACATGCAAGTTTCGTTTTTGTTTTTTTAAATTATTAACTATGCCTTCAATGTAGGGTGACCAGGCGTCCCGGATTCATGTGCAGAATAAGCCCCCCCCGCACTCGCCCCCACCGCACAATCTACATCTTTTCCCTAACAACCATGCAAAATGTTTGTGGTGAATATCTGGAAAAGTTTTTCTTTGTCGGTCTTCGAAGCAATTCCACGGCCAACACAACCCGCGGGCCCTTGCCTAGCCCCTCCCTTTTCCACTCCACTCCTACACTTAAGGCTGGAGAAAATCCACTAGAGGTGCTGGCTTTCTGCAGTTGTAAATGGAGTTTGCAGTTGAAAGAATCCCACATTTTCGACTGCAGATTAAACTGCTTGCGCATGTTAGGGCCAAAGTCTGAAAGTCATTGGAGTTAGCTTGACAGCAGCATTTACAGTATGGAGACTGAGCATCACTGCGGTATTCTTGAATGATTGAAAATCAAAATCTCTTTCTGATAGTTTAGTAAAATAGTAACAGTGTGACACATTTGTAATGGTTTGTGATGCTGCGCCTGGCCAGTCCTGTGCCCTTAAGGCACTTGCTTCTCACTCTTAATAACAGCGTTTTCTTATGTGTCAGTGAAGTCCTCGCCCAGTGCATTGTATGTTTGTTTGTCTCCTCTTCACCAACCAATCCTAATATGTACACTTGCTAGAGAACAGTTTGATCCTTGGACAGTAGAGTGCCTGTTGTCCCATTCACTGACTCCCTTTTGCATGTTATGCACCAAAACATAGTTAAACTAATATTCTCACAAAGCAAGTGTTATGAATTAAAGTCGCTTCAACTGTCTGTTGAATTCTAAGCACAGCTGTGAAAAATGTTTTCATTTTATGATTATATACAGTTAAATCATTATCTAGTTGCCTTGGGCCTCGCTCCTTAATTTTCATTAGAAGTTCTCTCTTTCACCTATGGCTCAAACTTCTGCCTATTGCTACTCTCCTTGGAAGAACCTACTTTGCGTGCACTGGTAATGACTGATTACACAATAAGGGGTTAACTCTGTTAACCCCTCTCTTCTCATCAGAGCTTCTATCGGCGGAAATACACTGTAATGCCTGTGACAGGAAACACATTTTACCTCTGTGGCTTCCTTTGGAATTATAATGCTTTCAGATAAGCTATTGATGTCTCCCATAAATGTAATCTTCTGATAGCTTCTAACTGTTTATTCCTCACTTTAGAGTATTCCCCAGGCATCAGACTGGATCCACAAAACCTTGAGCAGTACCTCTGTGTGCTGGTAGGTGGCATCGATGTCGTCTGCCTTAGAAGTGACGTCACTACGCCCATATGAGCACCACCTTGGTGCGTTGATATTAGTTCCTTTCTTTCCACACCAACAGTGTGAACCGGAGAGCTACCTCAGTCATTATTTTACCAACATTTTGTGCCTTTTTCTCAATTTGTTTTCCTACAATTGCTCCCAGTGTGCTAGGGACATGCCCCTTTCCAAACTTACTGGGTTTAAGCCTTGTGGGTAATGTCACTGATTCTCACTTGGTCTGTCACAGATGTCTGAGGCCCAGTCACGACTCCAAGGTTTGCACCAAGTGCAAAACCCTAAGGCGATTCTCGAGCAGGCAAGCTTCTGGCGGCGCAGCAGAAGTCTGGATCTGTGCCTTTCCCAATACCGCTCCCTAGGTCATTTTAGGAGCCGTTCCCACAGACAGTCATATTTGTGTTGAAAGACCTCTTCCTCTAACTCGGGTAAGTCAAAAAAGGACAATAAAAAGAAGTGGAAGCATTCTTTGACTTTGCCCTTCAAACTTTGTGCTTCTAGACCCTGCTCACACACTCCGCCTGTGGAGTCGGCGTCAGGGCATGCTCTACGCCACCACAAGTTCCCCTGAGCCAGAACAATGCCCACCCAACTTAAAGAATTCTACACCGCCATGCTGCCCTCTATGGGCAATCTACTCCCTCTGGAGCGTCTTTGGGCCCCACGGAGCTGCAAGGTGTCCTGGCTGGGTTACCGCCAGTGGGTCCGCCGGCGACACGAGCGAGGTCCGCTGAATCCGATCCCAGATCTGGACCAATGCCAACATGAATAACTCCTTCCACCTCGGCTGCATCAATCCCGGCGCCGACCTTGCTGTTGCTGGCACTGCTCGATGATGACAAACCCTTTTGATTCTAGACTCCAAACCAGCACTTTCCCGACACCACTCAACGCCGTTGCCAGCGCCGTCCAGACCCTACCAACTCCTGGACTTCCAGCTACTTGATAACCTTTCCTCCCTGTGTATGGAGATAAGGAGGAAGGGTTTGGTCCTATGACGGAGTACTGTGATACAGCTGAAAAGTGGTATGAGGAGCTGGGTAACGTCAGTGGACTAGAAACTTCACTAGGCTCTACCATGATTCCCCCGCCGGGCCCGGTCTTGGAAGAAGGCGTATTCCTTACTACCAGGATGCACAGGACAGCTCAGGTCCTGGAACTGGAGTTGCTGGCAATTTAAATCAAGCCAACGTCTTGACTGAGGTGCTTGACCCAAGAGTGGGCTCGGTTGAGCACCTACTCCCTTTTAGTGAAGCCCTCACCAACGCTCTCTTGGGGACCTGACACAATCCTTGCACAGGGGCTCCTGCGCAGCACATGGTTGCCCAACGCCATCGTCCTACCCAAGCTTTCCTATCTCAGCAGCCCTCACCTAAGAGCCTGTTGGTGCAGTCCTCCACCTCTAAAGTCAACCCAAATGTGTTAGAGTCCATTCCACCAGACAGGGAATCCAAGAAATTTGACTTGGACAAATGATGGATTGGTGTGTGGCCCGAGCAATTGCCCGTGGAAGGCTTGAATTAATCTCAGCCACTGGCAATTGCTCAGTCCGCACCATGCCACCTTAGTTTGGACCCAGCCATATGCAAATCAGTCTTGACCGTGCTCGAATAGGAACAGTCCAGCCCGAACTGCTAAGCCAAGTCCTCCCTGAACCGGAATACAAGCAGCCTAGGACTGGTTTTGACCTGATCTGGTCGCATCAGCCAGGTTATAGCTTGATTCCAGTAGCTCAGAGAGCACAGGACCCATGTCTAGGTATACCCCTCGAACTGAGGCCGCCAACTGCAACAACAAGGTGATGATGAAATGTTTGAATTAATCTCACCCACTGGCAATCACTCGTGGCCGCATCCCAATCCATAATTATGGCCTTCCATCAATCACCTTGTTGTTGCTCTGTCAGACACAGCCATCCTGGCAGGATCAGGCATCACCTGTTCCAGTGGTCTACCATTATATCTGACAAGTAGGCACTTCAGATTGTGCGGAAAGGGTACTTACTCTCGTTCGTCGAAACCCCTTCAACTTTGCTACCATCTCAAGAACGTCTGATGGAGGACCACCTCTCCTTGCTCCTTCAGGAAGTGCAGGCTCTTTAGTTCAAAGGAGCCGTTGAGAGGTTGCCTGTGCCAGAAGTTGTTTGTGGCTGCTATTCCTGCTACTTTAAGGGGCCCAAAAAGGATGGAAGAATTCATTGTGTCCTGGATCTGCGCCATCTCAACACCTTTCTTTGAAAGAAGAAGAGCAACATGCTCACCTTGACCCAGTTCTTGTCTGTCTGGGCCGGGTGGATGATCAGCTCTTTATCGGCAAGGCTGTGCAGAGGAGGACCATCTCTCAATGGATTGTTCTCTGTAATAAAATCTGGTAGGCACTTGCTAAAAAGCAGCCTTCTGAGGACTTGCAGCCCCATTCTACCAAGGCTAAGGCTGCTACTACTGCGTTAGCACACAGGGTACCTGTACTAGATATCTGCCCAGCCGCTACATGGGCATCACTCCACAAGTTCATGAAACACACTACTGGACCGGTAAAGAACTCTGCCAAGAGGAAGGACTGTTGTGCTGCTACAAGGACTGACACTCTGCTACTCTACAAGAACTGGTTTTCTGCTCTCACATGCTGCCCTGCTGCCTTCTTCCCTCTGCCCTGCCGAGGCAAAGGACTAGACTCATTTCACTTGAGCCCAGGGTGACTCCAGAGGCATGCTGGCTTGCCCCCGTTCTGAAGTCTCAGGGACATCAAAGACTTCCTCCAGTCCTGCAACAGCACCTGGGCTCTGCTATCTGAGTCCTGCTTTCTCAAGTGGTGCCAATCCAGTCCTAGCCCCTTGAAAGTGCGGTTTTATGTGTTGCCACTCCCAACGATGATGCATTGCCTGCTTTGCACCGATCAGAACCGGCGCATTTCACCCGATGACGACGCATCGCTTATCTTCAACGCTGCTTGAACGACAAAGATTCCCCTAGTGAGCGGCTCGACGATGATGCACTGCCCAGCTTCAGTGCTGCTCGACTACGAAGCTTTCCCCACGTGCATAGCTCAATGACACGCATCTCTTATGAATCCCTCAGATCAACAAAGACTCGTTGCCTCCCTGCTCCTCGCTTCTCGTCCTAGATGTCGACTCAGCCCCATCCAAAGGTACTGTTTCAGTGGGCCAAGGCTGGTCCCTGTATCCAACCTGCGCTCCATCGCGATCGGCCTAAACTTTAGGATTTACTATGGTCAATTGTGACCAGATAGCCCCGTTGGCTTCTCAAGTGTCTAAGCACTACAGTTTTGGATAGTCTTTCAAAATTCATAACTCCGGTTCTCTCTATTTTTCTAAACCAGTGTGGGGTCTTTTTGTGGTATGTTAATTATATTCCTGTATGCGAGTTGCGCAAATTCTTTACACAGTGTCTCTTTAGATAAGCCTGACAGTTCTGTGCCAAGCTACCAAATGGTGAGCACAGGCTATCTTTTAGTGTGTATCTAGCTTAACTGACTAGGATTGTGGTTCCTGCTTAGACAGAGTGCATACCTCTGCCAACCAGAAACCCAATTTCTAACAAAACAAAATCCACCTCAACTGAGGTCATCCTCTGTATCCACTTCAGTGCACCGGGTTTCCATACAATCTAATTCGGACAGAAACCCTTTCTCTACCACAGAATAGTCCCCCGTCCCTTTTTGGTTTAGATTCAGACCATAATTTGCTTCTGCTTGGAGATAACATAGGAGATGATTTACTCTGACAATTTGATGATGACCATTTTATATGGTTTTACAGGAGTCCATTGGGCTTGATACTTCTCCAGTACAGGGGTGATTTTTCCCCGTGGGCCGCCCACAAACAATAGTGCTTCCTTTGCAGTAGTCGACAGATGTGCTGCTGAGGTCCTAGGTTTACAATTTGCATCTGTTTAGATTAAAGCAAATGTGCTCACTGAGGTCTTTCAGCCGGGTTGACTTCATCTGATCCCTTACTGCCATTCAATGAAGCCCTAACTGGCACGCATATGGGCACAGATCAGCGCATAGTGAGCCAGATTTCCTACTCTTGAGAGTTTGGTGGTCCAAGCTTTCGCCAGCCAGGTGACTCCTAATTTGATCCCAGCGAATCGCCTACAAAAGTGTCCCCCTGAATGTTAGCTTGCCTTTAGCAGTGTGCAACCACCCTTTGGGAGGCTGGATGCAGCATTCCATCCAAACTGACAGATGGGCCCTCCAGGTCATCCAGCAGACTATGACCTTCCATTTCTTTCCGACCCTCTGAAGTTTCCTCCCACATCAGAGTGGCTCTCAAAGGTGCTCCTATCCATCTTACTGCAAACCATGTGAGCCGTACTATCCATTGAGAGGGCGCCAGCTTCATAAATAAGGATAGGTGGTTACCTACGGAATGACATATTGAAATGCTTACTCTGGCCCAGGTTCTCGCTGCACTAGATTTGGGTGATGGGATAGTAACCCTAAACTGCAGGATGCAAGGTCATTTAAGAGCATTTTCAATTTGCCTTACTCCCCTTAGGCCTTGCCAGCGCCCCTCGGATGTTCACAAAAGTCCTGCTTTGAAATCCGGGGATACAATCTTTCCCCCAACTTCGACAAGTGGTGCAGTGTCAAAATGTCTGGGCATTGAAGTCCCCAAGAACTCTCTCTAGGAGACTTATTCAGGCTAGAGTGGAACATGGTACTCCTGTATATCTTTTCCCTTTTGCCTTGAGTTCTGAAGAAGATCAGGAATGACCAGGCCTAAGTTGGATTATACTAGTTATTAGCATGTGGACCCCTCAACAGAAACTGCTCCACATCAATCACCTGGAATTACTGGCGATTTTTCTCGCATTAAAATCATTCCAAATACATCTCATAGGCGAAGCTGTCCTCGTTCATACGGACAATATGACAGCAATGTACTATGTACAAACACAGGGGGGGGGCGCACTCTCTGCAGTTTTAACCCATTGTCCAAAGGCAATGCGATATGGATCAACTGGTCAAGCAGATTTGCCTACACTTTTCCGCCTCTCCCACTCATTCCATCACTGGTGCACAAGCTTAAACAACAGTCTCTCACAATGATACTGGTTGCTCCAACATGGGCCCAGCAACCATGGTTTACAACTCTGCTAGAACTCACAGTAGTTCCACATCAAATGTTGCACCTCTCTCCAAAGCTTCTCACACAGATCCATGGAGAAATAAGGCATCCAGATCCAGTTCAACTGAACCTAGCGATCTGGCTTCTGAAATCTTAGAGTTCGGTTACCTCAATCTCCCTCCAGACTGTATGAATATCATTAAGGAGGCTAGACGTCCTACCACTAAAGCGTGCTATGCAGCTAAATGGAAAAGATTAGTTCTCTACTGTAATAACAACGCAATCGATCCACTAGATGCTTCAATTCTAAACATTATTTGTTATCTCTTGCATCTATAAAGATGTAATCTGACATACACATCTATACGATTACATCTTGCTGCCATAGCCGCTTACCTACAAAACAGACAACACTTGTCATTGTTTAAGGTACCTGCCATCAAAGCATTCATGGAAGGCCTTAAAAGGATTAATTCCTCCCAGAGTTCCACCCTCTCCAGAGTGGAATCTGAACATTGTCCTTACCAGGCTCACGGGTCCCCCACTTGAACCTTTACATAAATGTGAGTTACAATTTCTCTCATGGAAAGTAGCTTTCCTTGTGGCGATCACATCTCTCAGAAGAGTTAGTGAACTACAGGCATTAACCATACAAGAGACATTTTTGCAAATACATCACAACAAAGTGGTTCTTAGGAAAAACCCTAAATTCTTACCAAAAGTCGTTTCTGCTTTCCAGCTTAACCAGTTTGTTGAGCTGCCAGTCTTTTTTTCTCAACCAGACTCAGTAGCAGAACGCTTGACGTCAAAAGAGCTATCCTTTACTACATTGAAAGGACACAAACTTTCAGGAAAATTCAACAACTTTTTGTGGCTTTCTCACCACCACATAAGGGCAATCCTATATCAAAAGCTGGAATTGCCAGGTGGATTGTTAAATGCATCCAGATATGCTACCAAATAGCAAAGTGTACATTATCTATTCCCCCTAGAACGCATTCTACACGCAAACTAGGGGCTTCTATGGCATTCTTAAGGAACATTCCCATTAATGACATTTGTAAAGCAGCAACATGGTCTACACCACACACTTTCACAAAACACTATTGTGTAGATGTGCAGGCAAAACAACAGGCTACTGTGGGCCAGGCTGTACTAAGGACACTTTTTCAAACCACTGCAACAGATACAGGGGGCCACCGCTAGGGAGAGTACTACTGTAGAGTCTATGCACAAGTATATATTCTGCAGCTCATATGCCTCGAACGGAAAATGCTACTTACCAGTCTGTTCTTGGTATGTAGAGCTGCAGAATCATATACGCCCACCCGTCTCCCCGGGTACCTTTATCTGTTGCAGTGCTATCTTACTAAGCTACATCACACATGGACATCTCTTTCTGTTTCTCACAAACTCCATCATCACCATTTATAGCGAAAAACAATCTGAGGATGGAGTCGATGCCCATGCGCACCATCGTCCTAAGGAGGAGTCACCTATCGCATGACTACAAAGAACTTCTTCCAATACTACAACAAAGTGCAATCATCCAAGCACAACACCAGATGGCGATCTATGCACAAGTATATGATTCTGCAGCTCTACATGCCAAGAACAGATGCATACTGGTAAGTAGCATTTTCCTTCTGTGTCATGTAATTGTACCTTTTCCAAAGTATATGACTTTTCAGTTTGGGGTGTGTCAATTATCTGGTTAGACTAGGTAATGTAAGTATCACAATGAGAATTAGCAGATCTTAAAGTTAGTTCCTCTGCATGCAACCAATGCAGGACTTCATTAATTCTTTGTGGTAGTCAACATAAAAAAAATCTGATATCTCAACATTTTATTTTGCAACCAAAACTGGATAACCCAAGATCGCTGCTTATTATGAAATTGTTTATAATTAACAGGTGGAACTGGAAACTTGCAGGTTAAGGCTTAATGAAGAGAGGAGAGCAAGATTAAAATCAGATGAGCGTATAATGGAGGTGGGTAACAAACTAATTTTCCATCTTGCATTTTTTATTTTTTAGCATGTTTTTTTCTATCTGTATCCTATTGTGGTTGGTTTTGCCACAGTTAACTTTTTTGGCTCAGTGCATGTTGTTTTCTTTTTATCTTTGAAAACCATGTGAATTATATTCTTGGCAAAATATATATGTGTTCGAGGCATGTGGGCTGCTGAATTCATATCTGTGCATAGATCGCCGCCTAGTGTTGGGTCCGGATGTTTGCACGTTGTTGTCCTGGAAGAGTCTTCGAAGTATCCTTGGATAGGTGACTCCTCCCCTGGACTACAGTGCGCATGGGCATCCTCTCCATCCTCAGATTGTTTTTTTCCGCCATTGGGTTCGGATGTGCTATCTTAACTCCAGTTAGGAAAAACTTTGTATCGAGGCCAAAAGGCCTTTAGTTCGCGTCGGTACTGTTCACTCGATCGGTTTCGACTCTACCTGTTAGCTTACTAACTTTGGAAACAACTTTTCGCTTTTTACCTGACCATCGATGACACCGACGATGGAGTCGAGGACACCATTCAAGAGGTGCCCGGTATGCAATGCGAAATATCCCCATATCGACGTCCACCCGGTGTGCAACAAATGCTTGTCGCCGGACCACGACGAATCGACATGCATGGCCTGTGCCCGGTTCCGTTCCAAGAAGACTCTACGGAATCGACGAGCGGCGAGACTCGAAGCGCAGCACGCGGCACCGGCCCCGGCAGACATCTTCAACGCCGAAGATGTCGAGGAATTGGAAATCCTACCCTCCAATCCCGGTTCCGAACATGACTCCGGTTCGGACGACGTCGACGAATCACTCTTTCGCAGAGATGAAGACAACACCGAGGTAGGAGACGGCGATGAGGCCTTAGGGGCCGAAGAGAGTAGCTCCAATGACGAGCAAGGCCTACCCGTTCAGATTGACGAGAGCCCAGTGCCGCAGTCTATGGCTCCGGTCGAGGGATCGCCTTCGGGCCTTACCCGAGACCTATCCCGCAGTTCTTCGGCCCCGCCCTCGGGCCCGGCCTCGGACGTTCAGCGGCAGCCATTATTACCTAAACCGGCTGGTTTCCCTTCTACCAAACCGAAACCGAAAGCTGCACTGGTACAAATGAAACCGAAACCGAAAGTGGCGCTAGTCGGATCGAGGCCTTCCACACCTTCGACGCCAGCGACACGCATCGGCACCGAGCGCAACAAACGAGACTTCGGTGCCGAACTTGAAGCGGCCGATGTCGGAGTCGGCATACGGAAAAAGGCCCTCTGTGCCATCAAACCTGCTCGGCTCGCGGCGCCGACGCCATCGACTCCTAAACCAAAGGTCATACTGCCTGCTGCGTCTCACGTCGCTTCCACGGCAACACCAAAGCCTCCTGCATCGAAAACGTCGACGGCCATTTCCGCCCCTCGACCCGATGACCCACCGGCGCCGAAAAAGTCCACGGCCGCCTCTACAAACCTAGTCGGCGCTAAGGCCTCGAAAGCGCTTCAAGTGCGAACCGTTGCAGCACAAGGCAGCAAAACCCAAACGGTCCTCCAGGACACGTCGGGCTCCGGCCCACCAAAAGATCAAGCAGCCTCTTCGGCGCCAGCCAACATAACTTTTGGCCTGCCGCCATCCACGATCCCGAAAATGTTCCAACTCAGGACACGGGTCACCCACACCACGGTTACACCTGCTGAGACGTCTCCGTCACATTACATCGACGCCAATACCGGCAGGATGATTATCCATGACCGGAGGATAACTTCGGAGCCACCCTTGGACCCTTGCAGGATCCCACTAAAAAGAAAGCTGCCTGTTGACTCAGAACCTGTGCTTTGCGAATCTTTCGACTCGCCCTACCAGGATCCTCTATCATTCTCTCCCACACACTCCGACACGGATGCGTTGGCAGACTATATGGATGACCATGTCCCTTACCACGGAGACATGGACCCTGATGACCAACAGGACCCTGATCAAACTTGGGGCGACCCTGCAGACCCCAGTGCACCTCTAGATGCACAGGACCCACAACTCTATGGAGCGAAAACATCTCCCACAGAGGACACTGCAGCGTTCAACGCTCTTATTGAACGTGCTGCGAATAATCATGGAGTGCAGCTTCACTCTGACACCGTGGAAGACGACTTCCTTATGGACACTTTCGCTTCCTCAGAAAGGCATGTAAAGACTCTGCCCATGTTGAAAGGGGTCCTCAAACCAGCCAAGGACATCTTCAAGGAACCCACCAGGGCAAGGGTGATAAACCCCAGGATCGACAAAAAGTACAGATCAGCACCTGGGGACCCTACTTACATCAGAGGCCAATTACCTCTCGACTCCATTGTCGTTGCGAATGCTCGCAAGAGGGCACACTCGCAAACGACAGGTGGCGCTCCTCCCCCGGACAAAGAGTCCAAGGTGTTAGAGACCTCTGGCAAGCGAGTTGCCGCCCAGGCTGCCAACATATGGCGCATAGCCAACACTCAAGCGCTCCTCGCTCGCTACGATAGAGCGCACTATGACACATTGGAGCAACTACTCCAACATCTCCCTGACCCGTTCAAAGAAGGTGCAGAAATTCTTATCAGAGAGGGACAGCTACTCACAAATGCTTCCATCAAGTGTGCACTAGATGCTGCAGACACGGCTGCCAGGGCCATAAACACAAGCGTCATGCTGCGACGACATGCCTGGTTGCGAATCTCCGGGTTCAAACCTGAGGTGCAAAATAATATACTAAACCAACCTGTCAACCCCGACTATTTATTCGGGCCGGAGGTTGACACAGCCCTTGAGAAAATAAAAAAGGACACGGACACTGCAAAGTCCATGGGGGCTCTCCAGACTCAGTCCTTTCGGAGCAGCTCCTTTCGTCGCCCCGGAAATAGAGGAGCAGGTAGAGGACAGGGGTCACAGCAGACATACAACAAGGGCAATACCCAAACCACCTACGATAAGAACACCCGGGGTGGATATCGTGGCTCCAGTACAAAGGGCAGAGGACGCGGCTACGGCAACACCAGGTCCTCCCCCAAGAACAAGCAGTGACGCCCTCTCCCTTCCTCCCGACCACATAACACCTGTCGGGGGAAGGCTACAAAGGTTCCTGTCCACGTGGAACTCCATCACCACGGACAGGTGGGTCAAAGATATTGTCAAATACGGTTACTGTCTAGAGCTAACCTCCACTCCACCCACAATACCTCCAAGAAACCGTCCTATGTCCTCAGAGCACTTAACGCTCTTACAGCAAGAGGTGCAAAGTATGCTTCTAAAAGGCGCTATAGAGGTCGTACCCGTCCACGAGCAAGGTACGGGAGTGTACTCCCTCTACTTTTTAATACCGAAAAAGGACGGGTCACTCAGACCTATACTAGACCTAAGACCCCTGAACCGGTACATTCTTTCCGAGCACTTTCACATGCTCACTCTCCATCAAGTCCTTCCGCTTCTCAAGCAGGGAGACTTCCTGGCCACACTGGACCTCAAGGATGCGTATTTCCACATACCCATTCACCCCTCACACAAAAAATACCTCAGGTTCACTGTTCAGGGACAGCACTATCAATTCAAAGTCCTGCCCTTCGGCGTGACAACAGCACCCAGGGTTTTCACAAAGTGCCTAGCTACTGTGGCGGCACATCTACGGAGGCAGCACATACACGTCTACCCCTACCTGGACGACTGGCTCGTTCAAGCGAAGTCAGCCCAGCAATGTGCCAGCCACATGTCCCGCACCATTCACCTCCTTCACAGTCTGGGATTCTCACTAAATTACCCAAAATCCCATCTCCAGCCCGCACACGTACAACAGTACCTGGGTGCGACTATAGACACTCTGGCAGCCACAGCTCAGCCAAATTTAGTGAGGATCAACAGCATGCAAATGCTGATTTCCAAGTTCAAACCCCAACACTCCCTTCCTGCGCGAGTGTTCATGCAGTTGATAGGCATGATGGCCTCCTGCATTTTCATAGTCCCGCACGCGAGATTACATATGCGCCCGCTTCAGGAGTGCTTAGCACGTCAGTGGAATCAGGCTCAAGGACAGTTGAAAGACCTAGTGTTGGTGAGCGGTCGGGCATACAACTCTCTGCATTGGTGGAATCCACAAAACCTTTGCAAGGGCCGACCGTTCCAAGAGCCTGTTCCACAAATAGTACTGACAGCGGACGCGTCTCTCCAGGGATGGGGAGCTCATGTACTCCACTACACAGTGCAGGGACTATGGACGACACAACAGAAGAAAATGCACATCAACCTTCTGGAACTGATGGCAATCTTCCTGGCCATGAAGGCATTCAAAGTACATCTGTGCAACAAGGTCGTGTTGATCCGGACGGACAACATGACCGCAATGTACTACATACAGAAGCAGGGAGGAACGCACTCTCCACAGTTGTCTCATCTGGCTCAGAGCATGTGGAAGTGGGCCATTCAGAGGAACATCTTCCTCATGGCGGAACACCTCCCCGGCAAGGACAACCAGATGGCGGATCTGCTCAGCAGACACAGCCACCAGATGCACGAGTGGGAGTTACACCCATCAGTACTCCAGCCGTATTTCCAGCAGTGGGGTCATCCAGAGATAGACCTGTTCGCCACAAGCGAAAACGCAAAATGCCAAAGCTTTGCCGCCAGGTTCCCACATCCGCAGTCGCAGGGCAATGCGATATGGATGAACTGGTCCGGCAGATTTGCGTACGCTTTTCCCCCAGCGCCGTTGATACCGCTGGTGGCTCGCAAACTCAGACAACACTCCCTGACACTCGTCCTAGTTGCTCCTACGTGGGCACGCCAGCCATGGTACACCACCTTCCTCGAACTTTCCGTGGTGCCGCATCAAAGGCTGCGGATCAAACCCGCGCATTTGACGCAGAACCATGGAGAGATTCAGCACTCAGATCTGCAACAGCTGAACCTGGCGATCTGGCTCCTGAAGTCCTAGAGTTTGGCTACCTCAACCTGCCACCTGACTGTATGGACATCATCAAGGAGGCCAGGAGACCCACTACAAGAGCTTGCTATGCAGCCAAATGGAAAAGGTTCGTCATTTATTGCGGTAATAATGACATTAACCCGCTGGACGCATCCATCCAAAACATCATTTGTTACCTCCTACACCTATACCGATGCAATCTGGCGTACACCTCTATACGTGTCCATTTGACCGCAATATCAGCCTATCTACAAACCAGGCAGCACCTCTCTCTATTCAGAGTGCCTGCCATCAAAGCATTCTTGGAAGGACTCAAACGAGTCATTCCACCAAGCCACCCACCGGCTCCAATGTGGAACCTCAACCTGGTCCTCACACGCCTGATGGGTCCACCCTTTGAACCTCTCCACTCATGCGAGATTCAATTCCTCACCTGGAAAGTAGCTTTCCTGGTAGCGATCACTTCTTTAAGAAGAGTTAGTGAACTCCAGGCACTAACAGTTCAAGAGCCATTTATACAGGTTCATGCCAACAGGGTCGTACTACGTACCAACCCCAAA
This sequence comes from Triturus cristatus, assembly GCF_964204655.1. NCBI lineage: Eukaryota > Metazoa > Chordata > Amphibia > Caudata > Salamandridae > Triturus > Triturus cristatus. The sequence goes on along the minus strand of NC_140581.1, from coordinate 926,027,280 downwards.
TTCATGCCCAAGGTAATATCGCAGTTCCACATGAATCAAACTATTGAACTGCCCGTTTTCTTCCAAAACCCACAAACTGTCGCGGAAAGGGCACTCCACACACTAGATGTCAAAAGGGCCCTCATGTATTACATCGACAGGACCAAACCCTTTAGGAAGACAAAACAACTGTTCGTTGCCTTTGCCCCACACCACAAAGGTAACGCCATCTCCAAAGCAGGGATAGCCAGATGGATAGTTAAGTGTATCCAAATTTGTTATCAAAAGGCAAAACGCACATTAACTATTCCCCCACGAGCCCACTCAACACGTAAGTTAGGGGCCTCCATGGCTTTTCTAGGAAATATTCCCCTGCATGATATATGTAGAGCAGCCACCTGATCCACTACACACACATTTACCAAACACTATTGTGTAGATGTGCAATCAAAACAGCAGGCAGCTGTAGGACAGGCTGTTCTCAAAACCCTTTTTCAGACTGCTGCAGCTGGCACTGGTAGCCGCCGCTAATAGAGGGCACTGCTATATATTCTATGCACAGATATGAATTCAGCAGCCCACATGCCTCGAACTGAATATGCTACTTACCAGTATGCATCTGTTCTTGGCATGTAGGGCTGCTGACATTCATATCGCCCTCCCTCCTCCCCGGCGCCTGTAGCAGCTGCAGCTCTCAGAATTACTGTAAGCATGGCCATCACTTTTCTGTATCTACTCCATCACTGCCACAATGGCGAAAAACAATCTGAGGATGGAGAGGATGCCCATGCGCACTGTAGTCCAGGGGAGGAGTCACCTATCCAAGGATACTTCGAAGACTCTTCCAGGACAACAACGTGCAAACATCCGGACCCAACACTAGGCGGCGATCTATGCACAGATATGAATGTCAGCAGCCCTACATGCCAAGAACAGATGCATACTGGTAAGTAGCATATTCACTTCAAAGCTGACCACCAGTAAAAGTCCAGCTAAAATAATTAAATTAATAAACACAATACTCTTTAAATTAAGAGCTTTGGCAAATTGTCAGTGTACCCACTCTACCATGGGAATAAATATGTATATAATGGAAGCTAAAAAGTAAGGAATGCCTCAAGCTTACATCATTTTAATTTTGATATAAGGTATTAAGCAGCCATACTTGTTATTTATCATGAAATTGTGAGTTGTAAATGAGTTTCAACTCAATTTTAGTAAATAGAGACTGAAATGTTTGAAGTTCTCTCCACCCCTGTCTCTGTTCCTATACCCATATGCCAAGGTGAGGGACTAGAGTCTTTTGATACAAAAGCTGAATCTGGCTCTGTATACAGGAATTCTAAATACTTGGTGTAGACTCTGCCAACTGTGGTGGTATACCTGACACATAGTTTAGGCTTGCCAGTCTTCCAGCCACTATTTTCGATAATGACTACTCTGTTCAAGACTGTCATATAAACCCTAACAGTGTTGCATGGTAAAATTTCCAGCATGTCAGTGGCGCTTCTTCAATTGATACTGAATTGAATCCACTCCTTGTGGTTACATTTCCAATACTCACACATTATGGTGGCAATTCCACTGTGCTACATAGACATCTTAGAATTGCTGCCATATAGCCTTCCACACCCACAAGACCCTTAGTTCCTTCAGGGTGTGCCTTATGATATCCTTTTTTACAAAAGGCATAGTGCATTATTTACTATTGTTGTTAGTCAGGCTCACCCTTGCCCCTCATTTTATTATTTGAATGCATACTTCTTTTGAGGGGATGAAGGGATGTTACTGATTTATATCTGTTAAGTAATTGTTGATTCTCTATCAAAAAAGTCAATTCAATTGTACGTCTGTAATTTGTGGCACGCGCATATGAACATTACCCTAAAATACCAAACAGATTACATAATTGATCTTAAATCTTAGAAATAGCATCATTATCTACATTTTTCTATGTTGGTTGCTCTGTCACTATATAAACAGAGGCTACAGAAACTAGTTGAGCCATTTTACCACAGGGCCTGACTTCTGATGGATACTTTTAGCTGCAGATTTCTCAACTTGAGATTATCTCCAAGTATCAGGATCTGAAAATGTATACACAGCAGTACTCCCTCATTGCCGGTAGGTGACACCATGCAGATCTACATTGACTTTATTCCTTAAGGAAGTCGCAAATGGAGTCACATATAAGCGCCACCCCTCTGTGCTGATATAGTAATTTCTTTCTGCACCTTTGAACACAGATCCGGAGCTCCACTCCTCTCTTTTCTTATCTGTAAGTAGGTTAGTCACATATGTTTCTCGAACATTTCCAGCTAGTGTGCAAGGAAACTATGACCCCTCCCAAAACTACAGGATTTAAACCTTGCCAAGACTGTTCTAGACAAATATCTGTGACAGCCCAGCACAAGATATGCTTTTGGTGTGTGTGCGCCTAGAACACAACTTCCAGGCATGTAAGGAACGGTCCCTCAAGAATCCGAAGGCATGCGACAACATGAAGCAAAGGTGTACGTCGCCGAACACTGATAGGAACTGCGCCAATCCTGCACCCATTTGAAGTTAAGAGTGCGGATTGGCTGCCTCTCTAGCGGTTGTTCCCGCCACAGGTCCTCATCGTGGGTAAGCGTAAATTGAAGTCAAAGAGGAAACACAAGAAAGCCAATTGGGACTGGTCCCCATCCTGCCACTCTCTGTCTCCAGAGAAACCACTTCATCAAATTCCTATCCACTCTGGAGCCGATTCCACAATTCGTCCTGATGCTGTCAAGTTTCTCAGGTCATCAGCAACATGGCAATACACCAAGGCTATTACGGAGGTCATATTGCTGATCTCTGCAACACCTTTGGTCCCTAAGGATCCACAGGGGCCTCAAGTCACGTTGCCGCTGGTGGATCTGTTCTTTGTGCCATCTGTACCTCTGGAAATGGCTTTAGGTTCCACACCGGATTCAGTGCTTACATCCACTCTTGATGCCAAAATCTGCTCCGCTGCCTTTGACTTAGATGCTGGCCTTGAAACACTGGAGATGGACCCTCTACCAGTTTTGGTGTCCAACTAAGAGCTGAACTCATCCCTGCCTGGGCCAAGGTTGCATCCTGAATTTTGTTGGACGCACTCTGTCCCCATTCAGTCAGATTCAGATAGAACATCTTTTGAGTTCTGACTGTGATCAATCAGGCAGCCTTCAGAGATGACAATTAGGATGATGGGAATGATGTGACCCATTTTTATGTTGTCAAGGGTCTCTGCATGGACTTGCAGGAGGCGAGTAGACTGTAGTATACTTCCCCTGATAGTGAATTGACTCCCTCCTGCTGCCGCAACCCCCTCTTCCCCCCCCCCTCCCCAGTCCCTCATCCCAGGCCACCAGCAGACAAAAGTACTTTCTTTGCTGTTGTGATTAGTCACGCAGCTGATGTTTTGAACCTAAAACCCCCTCTGTTGAGGTAAAGGCTAAAGTCCTCCTAATGGTGTTACAGGCTAGGCAGGCTTTTTCTGAGCCTTTGCTATCATTCAACTAAACCCTTATTGACACATTGATCGGCAATTGTGCCAAGTATTGTTCTTGCCCTCCAGTAAACAGACCGGATCCTGGTGGCATAGATCGGTACCAGGCGACCCCTAGTTTCCAAGAGTCTGATGGTTCAAACTCCCAAATCCATTTCCCACGGAACCCTCTCCCCTTCCCCCACTCCCTGCCAGACAGGGAATCATAGAGAATTGAGACATTCAGTGAATGTGATGTTTGGGCACCACAGGGGAAGTCCAGGTGACCCTTATGGATATGCCTTTTGATAGATCTTCCCTGTTTTGCGAGAAGGCAGATTTGGCCCTGGAATGCTTTAAGGAGTGCCAAGCCACAGTTCATTCATTGGGCCTTTCAACGCCTGCCAGGCAGTTTCCCCAGCAACTTTGTCTCTTTCAAGGTTACTCCAGATGGCTGGTCCATATGCAGTGTCTAGCTGGCGCATCAGTCAACCCAGTCCTGTCGGCCACGGGATTCAGGCAGACCATGTGCAGGTCACCAGGGACATTGATCATCCGTGTCCCCCAGCTCTGCGGCATTGGTCTACTAGGCACTTTAGCTGGCCCTTAGTAGGAGCCCAGATCCAACATTTTCTCCAAGGGTGGTAAAAGATCCTATCCTGCACATGGGTCCTCCAGATTGTTCAACAGGGTTATGCACTTTCATTCCTTGCCGATCCACCTCTCATCTTCCACTCACATCAGAGCAGCTTTCAGTGGAGCTCCTGGCATTCCGTTGCAAGAGGTGTATGCTCTCTTGTCCAAAGGGCCATAGAGTGGGTACTGGCTCAGAAATGGGGACTGGTTGTTACTTCTACTATTTCCTCATGCCAAAGAAGGACAGAGTCCTTTGACCTATTTTTATGGTTTAAATCTGTTTTTATGGAGTATATTGCAATCTTAAACAGTACGCCCACCTACAACGACCGGCAGGCGGGGAACGTCTTATTCAAAAGAAAACTTTAGTAAACGAGAAAGGGAAGGAAGCAAAGAGGAAGGAAAAGAAAGCAAAGAAAAGACTGAGAGAGACAGAGAGGGTAGAGGACAGGTGTTCACCCACAGCGTATGGCGTGACTCGGTAGGGGTCTAGGGCTGAGTGACCTTCTGAGGAGGCGGCGGGTACGTTATGTGAGCCTCCGTGTAATTCACCTGGGCAGTCTTCGCGGTGGTAGTGAAAATCCGGAGCTCCAGGTATGGGATATCAGTGGCAGGCCAAGAAAATGGGAAGTGGAGCGATAATTGGTGTCGATCCGCCGCTGGACGCGTAAGGCTCAAAGCCTGAGTCTTTTTCAGGTTAATTATAATCCCTACGCAGCGCTAAAGGCCTCGACCTCTGCCAGCAGGGGGGCAAGAGAGAGCAGTGGGTGTGATAAGAAAAGGAGCACGTCGCCCGCGTATAGGGAGATCTTATGTTCCCGGTCACCCATTCGGATCCCAGTGACCATAGGGAGTTGGCGGACCTTTTCGGCAAATGGCTCCATATAGAGCACGGAAAGGAGGGGGGAGAGGGGACACCCCTGCCGTGTGCGGCGTCTGACCCGGAAGGGACGGGAGACCACCCCATTGACCCGGATGCGGTCCTGGGTTGAGTTTCCCAGAGAAGATAAAAGTGATGAACAACCGCGCCAGGAGGGGGGAGCGATCTGACGCAAAAGCTTTAAAAAAGTCGACCAGGAAGCCGTCTTCTCCCAGCGCCTTACCGACCGAGAGGCCCTGAATGGCCTGCAAAACTTCATCAGGGCTAATGTCCGTGTCCAAACTGTCCGCAACCGAGGCCACGAGCGGGGTCATCGGCGCCTCTTGCGCATATTCCTTGGCAAATATGGGGTCCAGACTATCAGCCGAGTAGAGAGCCTTATAGAAGGCCTTAAATTCGGATGCTATGTCTCCATCTGCACGTAGGATCTCACCCTGTTCGGTCGTTAGTTCCGCGACTCGACGCGCTGCCGTTTCGGCCCGTAGATCGTGTGCAAGGAGTCTCCCTGCCTTGTTCCCTCCTTCGTAATAGCGCTGTTTGGTGCAGAGCAGGGCGTATTTGGCACTGTCGAGATCTAAAGCCCGCAGCTGCTTCCGTGCTTGTGTGAGTAGGCGCCGAGTTTGGACCGCCCCCGTTCGGCGATGCACCTCTTCCAGTTCCCGAATTTGGTCCTCCAATTCCCCTCTCTTGACCTTGCGGTCCTTGTTCAGGCCCGCTGCGATAGCGATGCAGCGTCCGCAGATAACAGCCTTCAGAGCGTACCGGAGCATTTCGATCCCCATCGAGCCCACATGGTTTGTTTCCAGGTATGTTTTGATAGTGCTTCGGAGCTCAGTAAAATTAGCGGCATAAGGGAGTAGTTTGCGACCAGGAACTCTGCCGCGAGGCACTGCTAGGGAGGAGCAATGTCAAGATGACCAGTGAGTGGTCCGAGAGCGCCACCACCCCAATAGATACCCCAATAGATACATCATCAGTGGACGCTGTTACCTTAGCTGAGGTCTAAAAGAGGTCGATGCGAGCGTACGTTTGATGGGCTGCGGAATTTTTTTTTACTCCCGTGCTGTCGGGAGTAAATGGAGCGATGGCGCCAGGCGTCTGTGAGACCCACCTCCCTCAATCTCTGAAGCATCGTGTCGGAGATCGAGCCCGTGTGCTCCATCCGTAGCGGCGACCTATCCTGCTCAGCAACAGGGACTAGGTTAAAGTCCCTCCTTCCCCTCCACCCCCCCCCCCCCCCCGATTACGTTATTCTCATCAGAAGACTACAGAATCGTGTTTATAGTGTCCCGTAAGAAGGTCTCTTGGTGTTCGTTAGGGCTATAGACCGAGCCTATCATGTGAATTCTCTCTCCCAGTGGCACCCTCAAGGCCAGGAGTGGGCCTGCGACCTCGTGTGAGTTCCCACTACCTTCCCCTGAAAATGCGTGGCTAAAAGAATCACCACTCCAGCCTTCTTTCCCTGCCCTGATGAAAAATAATGCCTGTCGAACCACTGAGATCGAAGCGGCTTCCAGTCTGCTTCCATGAGGTGGGTCTCCTGTAGGAGGCAAATATCGCACTTAGCTTCTTTCAACAAGGCAAGAAGTGCACGCCGTTTTGTGGGCGAATTAAGATCTCGCAAATTGAAGCTCATGATAACTACTTTAAGACGTGTCATGTGGGAGTAAGAGGAGGCTCAATCGCGCACTGATCTAACCTGTCATGTGGGAAACCAGCGGCAACAAGACACCCGCCCCTCCCCCCACACACCTCGCTGTGACGTCTCAGCGCCCACAATCCCTCCACCCGCAGCAGCCCTACATATTGTCTCCCTAATTTAACAGGGCGGCCCCAGCGTGCGCAAGTGGAGGCAGGGTCAGGGCATCGAGTCAAGCAGCCAGTGCATCTCAACAGAGGAAGAGCAGATAGAACACACAGGTAACCTTCTCCTTGGGTGTACAGCAAGGCCACTCTACTACCTAAAGTGGTGCCCTCCTCCCCATTTCCTCCCGCCGCACTCAGCCGCCAAATTCGTTGAGTCACCCTACCTGTCTGTGGGATGGCATCAGCTCTCTGTCTGCAGGAGGGCTGCAGCTCTTTCGTGGGGAGAAAGGGCTAAAGAGAGAGAAAGAAAGGAGGACGAAAGAGAAAAGAGAACATAAAGAAACTTCGTAGTTGTCTTCCAATGTGGACAAATCGCACCAATGTTTAGGGGTCCATGAGTCCGACGGTCGGTTGTCACCATTCAGAGGGTGGGTCAAATCCCCTCAATGTAGGGGGTCTCGCCTCACCCCACCTGGCATCCGCTCAGATGATAGAGGCCCCGCTCTATCCGTCTGTACCTCCGGCTGTGTTGAGCTGGACGGGGAGGCTACATTGAGGGGATTTGAATAACACTCCACGTATATTCGGGAGTGTCCCAGTACCTCCATTCAAGTAGGTCGTGTTTTTCTTTTTCTTTTTGGATTATTACACCAATTAGCAGTAGCTTGTTTAGATCTGGTCCTGACGAAAGCCTGATTGGCACCCAATCGTAAGGCTGAAACATGTAGACCAACCTTAGGACAATAGCAGTTATTATTTCAAACTGCTTCCTGCACTGTTTTTAGTTACACCACTCGGTCAGTTATGAATAAATTAGTTGTACTGACCCAGTAGTTGTTTTTAACATCTGCACTTACCTATTCTGTTTTTCATGCACTGCTTCAATACCATCTACCACTCTTAACTATACGTTAGCGACATCAAACTATACCAGGGGTTGTGAATTTCATTGCTTTCCCTTGGTCTCATACACCATACGTTTCTCTGGCACAAGAGTTGTGTGTATGGCTGAATCCTAGATGATGATATGCGCTATTCGTAGTGGCTGATGGGATTCAATATCAATGTCATTGCTCACAATTGTGCTTTTTCCTTCTCAATTCAGGCGTTGTTCTTTGCAATATTTGGCTCCTGCATTTTGACCCTGGTTACTTTTGGTTGTTATTGCATGTAAGGTTAAGGGATTGGTAACCACTGGGTCGGTAAATAAATTTCCCTTTGACCCTCCTTTTAAAATTTATTGTTGGAATAGTATTTAACATCATCTCTGGTTACAAGGATTTAAAGAGATACAACCCGCGGAGCAAGCCGCTGTGAATCTCTGCGTTGCCAATAAAGTTAAATACAGCGGATGCTATCGCCGAATTTGAGGGTTTGAGCACATTGACGGATATAATTGCCTCCGGACTAGCCGCTGCGAGAGGCGATCAGGCCTGTTGCCACGTCCGGGCCCCGAGCGCTTCACCCAACCGGGGCAGTCGCGGGGACTCCAGGGGTCCCACCGAAAGCTGTAAGGGACCTGCTCACTCCGCCCCACTTGTTGTGGCCGGCACGATGGCGCCACGTGGTCAAGGCCCCAAGGGATCGAAGACCAGCATTGCTGGGCCACTTACAGGTAGGGCGAACCACATCTTCACTCCTTGCACCTCAGGGCTTCCTCAATACAGGCTGTGAGGGGCCACGATCCCTCCCCTAACCGTTGTGTAGGGCCCCTCCACCAAGCCCAGGAAATCCTCGTGTCATGCAGGACAGAGCGGAAAATGAGCGGCGGGGGAGAGTCACGGGCAGCTAGAAGTCCCCAGGCTCACACCTCCCTCCACGCTCCCTGTTTGCTACGCGGACCCCAAGTTCCTTCAGGGGTGGCGGGACTACCACTGCACCCCACTCACTGCGGCTGTGTTGGCGGTCTCACGTTCGTGCCACACGTGGTTAACTGCACCAGGCCACTAAAGTCCCTCCAGGCCGCACTGTTCCATTTCCTGCAAGCCAGTTCCCAGGGCTGTGCCGCAAGTCCATCCCCCGGGGGCTGCTCCTCACTGCCGCTGTGCTCCGGATCGCTCCTGTATGACTGAGACCTCCGAACTCGGAGCACAGTGGAGGGCGCGCCGCACCGTCCGGTGCCGTCACCAGGCCTCACCGCCTTTTCTTCACCAGCTCGTAAGCACAGACTCCGGCGCGGTTTCGTGAGAAGCCAGAGCACGTCGCGTCCTGCGCCCTTCCACAGCACTGCTCTGCACTTGGAGCTCACCACGGCACCGTAGATGGGAGAGCTCAGCTCAGCTCAGCGCGCGGGTCCCTTGCCCCTCCTCCAACGGCCTGCCTCTCGTCACAGCCTCTTCCACAGGCCCAGCTCCTCGGCCGCAGGCCCCCCGTTGTCTCTCCTACCTCGCAAAGCCGAGAACGGTGCCCGCATGCAACACCGGACAGCCCCTATGCGTTGCCGAGACGGCAGGTGCACTCTGGTCCCGAAACCGCGAATGGATGCCTAACTATCGGCCTTGGCGAGCGTAGCCCCTGAGAAACGGTCCTACTCCGCCGCCTCCTTGGCCACACCCCCCCTTTGACCTATTTTTAGATCTCTGCCCTCTCAATGCCTTCCTGCAGAACAACAGATTCCTGATGCTCTTACAGGCCCAGATTCTGTATGCCATGGATTCAGGTGACTGGATGGTTGCCCTGGACTTGCAGGATGCATTTAATTTTGATATATCCATACTGCCGTCCCACAGACAATACCTGCGGTTCAGGGTAGCTCAGGAGCATTTTCTGTGCTGCCCTCCGGCCTCACCAGTGCCCCTTAGGTGTTCTCGAAAGTTATGACTGTGGTTGCGGCACACCTTCGGAGGTCGGGGATACCAATTTCCCTCCACCTCGACAACTGGCTGTTGAAGGCTAGCTCACCACAGTCAGTTGTAGACCACCTTCCGCATCCGGATAACGACTCGGCACCAGTGTTACTCCGTTCCTCCACTTACAACTCAGGACCTTCGTGATTTGGCCCACCCGCCTTCCTCATGCCGAATGCTTCAACACGGCTCCTCAACACGCTTGATGGACTTCTAAGATTTGCCAACGCTTACTCTGTTTGGTGACACCCATTGAGGTTCCTGTGTTATCTTCCTCAAATTCTCATTTCTGGACACCTGGCCGGTTTGGAATTATCACCGGCTTGCGGCCCTGAAGAAGTCACGGGATCACTCCCATAGGTGACGAAACACGTGTCGGCTGGTTACTTTTTCGTGTTACATTAATTACATTTATTTCAACTCATCATTCTGGTGTGAACCATAGATTCTGTTATGTGACACTGGACATTCCATGACTATACTCTGACCCCAACTACGTGTGCCCGAGACTTTGTTGCTCATTCAATTTTGTGGGTTTCTGGACTCACATAACTACGGGGGTTTAAGGTGTTTTGCTCCCCACGACCTGGTAGCACCGTACATACACGTAGCTTTGCCAACATACGCAGAATTATCTTGAGCGCCATTCTTCCTGTCACTACTAAAAATTCCTTACACAGACACAGCACCTCCAGATGATGTTGAACCCCTGACAACGCTGAGCTCCACAATCAACATGCCAAATTCACACATGACTCCTTCACAGAGGCTCGCCTTAATTGAAGCCGTTTTGGATATAGTGCATTTGCGAGCCTTCTCTCCGTCACAAGACGCCCAGGCAATGATCCAGATGTTTCAACCTCGGTCTTGGGTCTTACTTAGAGTGACTTTGAGGTTTCTTGGCTCCTTGGCCCTCCTGTATCCTGCTCGTCGACTATGCCAGATTGCATATGCGGGCTCTACATTAGAACCTGAAGTCTTATTGGGCCCAGGGAACGTCCAGGTTTCAGAGAAGACTACAAATGATCTGCAATATTGGCTACTGGACAGCAATTAGACCTGAGGCATAGCTGATGCACAGCTGCTCATTGTGTCTTCTGACTCTGAAGATAGTACTCCTTGTCACGATTAATTGAGCTGGTTGCATGATTGAGCTTCAGGCTCTCAAAGTGCTGCAACCCTAAACCACCTTTTCTCAAGGCATACTGGTGTTGAGGGAAAGACAGTATTTGCCAAAAGTCGTGACTCCTTTTCACCTTGTGCAGTCAATTGAGTTCTCAATGTTCTTTGCTCCTCCTCACCCATCGATGGGGGAAGTGAGAGACTCCATCAGTTAGACCCAAAGAGAGCCCTGAGTTTTATAATCAAAGACATCAAAAAACATTGGGTGGAAGATCTACTTTTCAAGGAGTTTTCTGGAGCAAAGAAAGATAAGGTGGTGTAGAAATGGACTTTGTCGAGGTAGATAGTCCTCTGATAGTCCAGCTTGAATGGATAAGAAGCAGTCTATAAGAAGACAGAACACACCAGCATCGAGGCTGCTACCACTTCATTGGCACCTGTCAACTTCAGCTCACTTGGGCAGAAAGATGTATTATACTGTTATGACAAAGGCTGAAATTTTAAAATCATAAGTCTATAACCTATTTCACAGTGCATGCAGGTTGTCAGAGCATTCCATTTTTCTTCCAACAACTTAATCCAACCGATTTTAATACTATTGTATTATTACATTTACTTGAATATATAAGTAAATGATGGCAATTGTAGATTGGTTTACATAGATATTTACATCAGAAAATAATGTGGAATTAGTTTAGTGAAACATTTGTTGAAGCACAGTCCAATCCAATATCTTGTATGACACCAAAGATTTAAAGGCATTGGCTTAAAATTTTCAAAACATCTCATCCTTATATTATGTAATCCATTTTATAATGCATGCCATATTTGTTCTTGCGTGGCAGAAGCTAATTGACAGTAAATATTTTATTGTGGCTCATCTAAGGTTCAACTGCCCATTTTATGATGGCTGTACCACTGATTTCATGGAAATCTACAGGATAAAGTTGCAGTGCTTATGCGTGTTGGAGGTCATTGCAACACAGTACACAGGACGTGGACGTCTTATTTATGATTTCTTGTAACTTAAGGATTCATTTTTCCTCAGTATTATCATGCTTGACTATCATCACAGTACATACAGCATAGATGGTTTAAATATATATATTCTATGGAATCTACACCATCCTACTATTGTACTGTTCTTGGAAAAGAGAGCAGTCTACACCTAACATTTTATATATTCAGATTTAACTCACCACTTGTCACCCTATGTTTCTTGCCTTGATATCTGAAGGAGCAAATTTACCAGCTGTATTTTTTGTTTATAGATTGCGTCAACTCCAGTGCTCATCTGATTGCTAATGTCAATGACTACATCTCAAATCACAATAAATGGTATATGTTACTCACAAGTATGGAGCATCTCATCAATAGGCGGATTATATTTTTATTGGAAGATCATCAGTTCTCATGGCTTATCACAACAAATGTTTTTGGTAGTTACAAAGGTTACAAGTTTAAGTTAGTGTAAGCAACAGGTAGTCATTCCAGACTTATAGTGGGATCCTACAACACTGGAATAAGATGTGGCGTTATGGCCAGAGCTGTCGACTTTGGAACTGGAGAACTAGATTCTAATCCCAGCATTGGCACAACATCCTGTGATTCTGGGCAGATCATTTAATCTCCCCATGCCTAAAATAAAAATTTTTACAAATGGGACCTTGTATATTGTAGTGGTGTTCCAATACCTTCGGATCGAGTTTGCGCTATATAAAATTACAAAAAAGAAACAAACTGTACAAAAAGGCTCATTAAAGTAAAAAACATCTGGACAGGGAGTTATATAACTATAGCTTCCTTGGGTACTGATGTGGATGTAGAATGGCAATAGATAAAGGTTCCACATCTCTTCAGCTGGAGATGACAAACTGTAGGGATATTTTATCTGTGTGTTCGGTCTTATCAGCATCTTACTGCTGCTTTCAGCTGACATCAAGACAAATGGCCTCACTGAGGTTTTGCACCCTGTGGCAGTCTTATCCTAGTCCCTGCTTCCATTTAACAAATCTGTGACTGATGCACTTATGGACACTTGGAAGAAGCATTGCTCTTGCCAACCGGTAAACAGGCCGGTGGCTAGGTACCACAGACTGGCGCCGGGTGACCTAGATTATCCTACGCAGTTCCCTACTCCTGAGAGATTGGTGGTCCAGCAATTCTTCACTAATGTGTTCCCAAGGACCCCTCCTGACAGAGTCGAAAAAGATTCAGGCTTTCAGGAAGTGGACGTTCTCTTCCTCCAGCTTAGTTTGAAGTCAGTCATTACATTATACCTCTTAGGCCATTATACACTCTCCCTCTGGGACATGGCCAGTGGTATCTTGCCGGAGGAGTTTCGGACCTGCTTGGCTCAAACCATTCAAGATGGCCATGATGCAGCAAATAAGGCTCACTTACGTATCTGACTGTTTGGGGCATGCATTAGGGACTAGTATGCTGCTCTGCCGGCATGTTGGAATGAAATCCACTGGCTTTTCTGGGGATGGGCAGGTGTCTCTAATAGATATGCTTTTTGATGGGATCTGCCTCTTTGCCAAAAAGGCTGCCCCTGCCCTCAAACCCTCTAAACCCACAGCACGCTCCTTGGGCCTTTCAACTTCTATCTGACAGTTTCCTCAAAAGTCTGACCCTTTTGAGGCTATTGAAAAGGTCTTATTTATAGACACCTCTAGGCCCCTTCACCACCGCAAGGGTCACCAAAGTCCTTTAATAGCCAAGATGCGGGACCAAACAGATATGGTTGCAGTCCACTAGGGACATGGCCCCACTCATTCCTCCATCCCTTTGGCGTCAGCCTTGAAGCCTCTTTAGCATGCCCTTAGAGGCACACAGCCACCCTGTGTAAGATAGGCTCACGCATTTTCTTCTAGGTTGGCAGGACACCCCATCTGATGAATTAGTTCTCCAGATTGTCCAGCAGGGCAATGCCCTGAACTTCCTTCATGATCCACCTGAACTTCCTCCCACATCAGTGCGGTTTAGGGGTTATGGATCTGTTTCCCTTGTCTTGGTCATTATCTTGACTAGATCTTTAAGACCTTAAGTTAGTATTTTATCATCATATGTAAAGTCCTTTGTGTCTGTCATATTTTCCATACTTCCAATAGAATAGTCCCACTAATCTTGTGACAGAACTGTCCTGGTAATAAAACAGTAGAAGCTTTGCAGTTGCTATATTCCTTATATCCATTCTCCTTAAACAAGAGACAGTTTGTTTTCTCTAGATTCATTTATACTGAGGACAGACGTTTTGTTAACCTTCTGAATGTTTTAAGTGCAATTTGCAAACACAGGCTTCTGCCAGTATCCACTTAACCATATATTTTGCTCATAATCAGCTCAATTTTCGTCATCATATTGCAAAGGCCCCTTTCAATCTGCCATGCTGGTTTCATGAATTACTCATCTTTAAAACTTCAATCCAGGCCTCATACACCATCGAATGAGTTTGAACTAACTTCTGTTTCACTGCGTATCATGACATCTAGTCGATTTGTATTCAGAATCTGATTCTATAAAGCTGTCTTGCTCATGCCAGTTTTAGAAAAGTTTGTTTCTGATGCATACTATTATCAGCAGATTCCTCACCGTGTGAATGCCGTCAGGTGCTAAACTGAATCCGGAGATTTTTCTCAACGTTGCTCCCACACATCGGTATGCCGGAGCCACATATATGTGCCACCCTCAAACGCTGACCTCAGTTTAATTCTGCGCTTGTGTATATAGAGCTCACTACCTCAACTCTTCTGTGTCCTTTTAACAAGTTTCTTGCCAAAAGTTTCTCTGTGTGCAAGGTATCATGTCCCCTCCAAAGACAGGGTTCACAACTTGTAGGGTTTGTCACAAACACATGTCTGTGGCAGACCCCCACCAGATATGTCTCTGGTGCCTACGGTCTTCGCACAATGCTAAGTCTTCCATGGACTGGAGGATTTAACCAGGTTTTAGAGAGTGCAAGACGTAGCAAGAGAACACCGGATGGAACGGTTTAAGGCCTAATTGACTAAAGGCGAAAAATGTGTACCCTACTAATTTGAAAACTTATGCAAAGGACGACTGACTTAATAAACAGACGTCAGGATGATTAAAACTTACATTTCCTGATCTTGAGGATTTCGCACTGGATAGGGTTAAATTGAAGAGAGTGGCAGACTCTGCACTTAGGACCCTGAACAAAGTATTGTTGCAGTAACACCATCAGAGGCTCTGCCTTCAAAGTTCACCTAAGGTTTAGGACCAATTATAGGCACCATAGAAGGCCGTGAGAGTCACATGTTGTGGTCTTGAAAAAGATGGTCTAAAAGAGCTGGTTACCATCTAAATGCGTCGACCCTGTGTTTTCATAATCTGTGTAGTGGCTGGAACCACAGATAGAAAAGGAGATATAAAAAATATCGGGCTACAGCCAAACATTTCTTCAAACACGGATATGTATAGTCTATGACAAAGTGTATTGTCTTGTTTTGTACTCTCTATTGTACCCTTTATGGTAGTGTTGCATATCTTTGTGGTCCCTTTATCTGAATTTGGAGCTTTGTTTTTAGCCTTACATATGAAACATATGTTTTGTCAATGTTTTTAATTCATATTTTATTATGAAATGTTTTTAATCTACAAAAATAAATAAGACATATATTTTTCACAATTTTGTGGTTTAAACTTTGGGTCTACGACCAGACACAAGTGCATGTGTTATAGTTTTGAATTGCTAGAGTGAGCATGCAAGAAGGGGTATAACACCAAAAAAGTTTTCTTTTTTACTTCCATGGACTGCATCAGGAGAAAATACAAGGCCAAGCTCTGCATTGCCAAACACCGTCCGAATACACGTAAGGGCCAGTCCTGGTCAAAGTCTAGAATGTAGACCCCTTCCTGCATAAAGTCCTCTTGGCATCCCAAGTCGTCAGGTAAGTACAAATCTGAAAGAAACACATAGTGATAGCTTCCTTACCTTATAATTACCCCCAGGCATCAGACTGGGCCTGTAAAGTTTTCGTCTGCAGTACCCCTGCGCGTCTGAAGGTGGCGTCGTGTGGCTCCGCGTCCGTCGTTGGCATCGTGGTCGCCGAGATGACGTCGCGGCAGCTACTTAGACGACGCCCTCGCGTGCTGACGTCAGTTCTTTCTTTTTCTGCGCCAGCAAGCGCAGGTCCGGAGAGAGTAGTACCCAAAGTCATTTTTTGACTGTGTTTTTGAGACTTTTTGTCTCGATTTTTTTTCCAGTCGTTCGACTCCTGGTGTCGTAGGGATGCCCGGTTTCAAGTCTTGTGGGGAATGTCATCGGATGATGTCTCTACTGCCTGGGGCGCAACCACGACCCCAAGTCGTGCCCCGACTGCCGGGTCATGGCGCCAAAGTCTTTGCGGGAGCGGTCCCGAAAGTTGCTGGAGGTCCGGCAGTCGGCTCTGCGCCGCTCAAGTTCCCGGTCCTGTGGGAGGTCGAGGGACCAGTCGCGAAGCCATCACCATCGTTCTTCTGGTTCAAAGTCTTTGCACTCGGGTCAGGTAAGACGAAGCACGAGAAGTCGAAGAAGCGTTATCGCTCGACGACTTCCCGTCACGACTGAGGATACGGGTGGTGCCTCCCCGTGACTTCGGCAGAACCTACGGTGTCGCCGTCGGCTTACCTGCCCTTCCCGGGTCCGTCAGCGACTCCGGCCCAGCTACAGGACTTTCTGTCAGCCATGGCCCGCCTCTTTGGGCGGTTGGGCCCCGCCAGCGTGCTGTCGGCGGCTCCGGAATCGCTCTCGCCTTCGGCCCCGGCGCACGCAGGGCCCCCAGGGATCCAGGCCTAGATCCCGGTCGACGCCGGTTGACCTCGTTACACCTCCACCGACGTCAACCCCACCAGCACCACCTCCGACGTCGCCCATGGCACTGGACGACTCTAGCCCCGGATTCAGCCCCGACATGGACACGGAGCCGGAACGGCGTCGCTCAACGCTGATTCAAATGCCGATGGGGCCTTTCTACCCCTATGTCCAGCCTCCTTATTTTCGGCCTGTACATCAGCCTGAGGAGGAAGGGGAGGACTGGGAGGGGTCTGAGGACCCTCTCCCAGCTCAGTGTGAGTATGACCCGGACTGGGCAGAGGAACTGGGGGATGCCAGTGGTCTTGACACCTCCCCTGACCTTGGCATGCTCACTCCTCCTACCGTGGCTACGGAGGAGGGTGCAAGTTATGCAGTGGTGGTGTTTAGGGCGGCAGAGGCCCTCACCCTCCGACTCCCTACTGTGGCCGTCAGGACTAACCTCCTGATAGAAGTTCTTCAGCCGGCAGCTACCTCTACGGAGCCACTGCTGCCTTTTAATGATGCACTTTCTGACGTTCTTTTGGGCTCCTGGTCCAGGCCCAACACAGGTGCTCCTGTGGACAGGAACGTGGCCCGACGCCATCGCCTGGCCCTGGGCAACCCCTTTTTCTCTCCCAACACCCCACCCCTGTGGTTGTCCAAGCCTCAACATCCCAGAGCGCATTCCCTACCGCACCCCCGGATAGGGAATCCAAGAGACTGGAACAATTTGGGAAGAAGATTTTTTCTTCCACCAGTTCAGGGCTGCGGTCTGTGAACACCGCATGCCTCTTGGGCCATTACTCCCACTCTGTGTGGGATACGGTGGCGCAAGTGCTGCCTCAGTATCTGGAGGAGGCACGGACAGTGCTCGAACGCTATTGCTGAGGGGACAGATGCAGCCAAGTTCACGATACAATGTGGCCTTGACACCACCGACTCGCTGGGAAGAGCGATTTCCACAATGGTGGCGCTACGCCGTCACGCCTGGCTGAGGACTACTGGCTTCTCCGCGGATGTCCAGAACACCCTGATGGACATGCTCTTTGATGGCATTTGCCTTTGTGGAAACAAGGCAGATAGCACGTTGGAGCGTTTTAAGGACTCACGGGCTACAGCCAAGTCCTTGGGCCTGTCGGCCAATCGCCCTCCTCCGCCTTCTGCTTTTCGCTCCTTTAGTGGCAACGGAAGGGGCGCCCCAGCACGTTAGCTTCAGAGCCACAGGCCGCAGCAGGAGCAGTCTCAGCGCGGCTGTGGACATGGGAACCGCAGAGGTGGTTCAGGGGGCCAGCAGGTGGGTCAGTCCACCTCCACCCCGACCACCGCTGCCTCCAAACCTTCCTAGTCTGGTTTTTGAGGCCCATCAAACACCAGTGGGTGGCAGGATTCGCCATCACCTCCCCCACTGGCGCACCATCACTACAGACAGGTGGGTTTTACAAATAGTCTGAAAGGGCTACTCCCTCCCCTTCGAGACTACCCCTCCAGCCATGCCACCCCAGTACCACCGTATGTCGGGGGAGCACTTGGCACTTCTCCAACAGTAAGGTGTGGCCCTCTTGGCCAAGGGGGCCATCGAGCGCGTTCCTCCGGCAGAAGTAGGTCGTGGTTGTCATTCCCACTACTTTCTGGTGCCCAAGAAGGACACGGGCCTGCGTCCTATCTTAGATCTCCGGAACGTCAATTGCTTCCTCCAGAAGGAGAAGTTCAAGATGTTAACTCTGGTTCAGGTCCTGTCTGCCTTCGACCCTGGAGACTGGATGATAGTGTTGGATCTGCAGGACACATATTTCCATATTCCCATCCTGCCAGCCTACCGGCGTTACCTGCGGTTTATAGTAGGCCACGAGCACTTTCAGTTTACAGTGCTCACCTTTGGCCTTACCATCACGAAAGTGATGGCGGTGGTCGCAGCTCATCTGCGCAGATCAGGGGTTTCAGTCTTCCCCTATCTTGACGACTGGCTGTTGAAGGCAGGATCGCCCCAGGCAGTTGTCTCCCATCTCCAGACTCCGGCCGACCTCCTGCATTTGCTGGGGTTCTCCATCTGTGTGTCAAAGTCGCACCTGATTCCCTCTCAGAAGCTCCTCTTCATCGGTTCTGGATACAACGCTCTTTCGGGTCTATCCTCCAGAACGGCGAGTCCAGGATATTCAGCCTCTGATTCCGATCTTTCGGCCTCTATCCTGGACTTCGGTCCGGCCCCACACTGAGGCTGCTGGGCCTCATGGCCTCCTGCATCCTGCTGGTCGATCATGCCAGATGGCATATGTGGGCTCTGCAGTGGAACCTGAAGTTCCAGTGGGCACAGCACATGGGGAACCTGTAAGAGTCCATCCAGATCTTGGAGGGCACTGCAAGACAGTTGCAGTGGAGGCTCACAAACCGGCATCGGGTCAATGGCCGATCCCTCTCCCTTCCCCAACCAGAGCAAACAGTGGGGACGGATGCGTCCCTCCTCGGATGGGGCGGTCACATGGGAGAGGCGGAGATCAGAGGCCTCTGGTCTCCAGCGGAGTCCCGGCTCCATATCAACCTTCTGGGGCTTCGGGCGATCCGACTTGCACTAAAGGCATTGCCTCCCACTGTCCAGGGAAGAGTAGTGCAGGTGTTCACGGACATCACCACCGCCATGTGGTACTGCAACAAACAGGGCGGGGTTGGGTCGTGGACCCTATGTCAGGAGGCTCTGCACCTCTGGACACGGCTGGATCATCAGGGCATTTCCCTGGTGATTCAACACCTTGCAGGTTCACTGAACGCCAGGGCGGACGAACTCAGCCGCAGGTGCATGATGGATCACGAATGGTGTCTTCACATGGACGTTAGATCTATTCGCCACTGAAGAGAACGCACAATGTCAGCAGTTCTGCGCGTTGGGAATTCCAAGGCGGCACTCGCTAGGCGACACTTTTCTTCGCGAGTGGGGTTGCGGTCTGTTGTACGCCTTTCTGCCTATACCACTTCTACCCAGAATGCTGATGAAGATCAGGTGCGACCAGGCCCAAGTCATTCTTGCGGCTCCGGACTGGGCTCGAAGAGTATGGTATCCCAAGCTACTCAGTATGACCATCGATCCCCGAACCGACGACCTCTTCGGGAGGATCGTTCGAGGCATGTGGGCTGCTGAATTCATATCTGTGCATAGATCGCTGCCTAGTGTTGGGTCCGGATGATTGCACATTGTTGTCCTGGAAGAGTCTTCGAAGTATCACGAGATATGTGGCTCCTCCCCTGGACTACAGTGCGCATGGGCATCCCCTCCATCCTTAGATTGTTTTTTTCCGCCATTGGGTTCGGATGTCCTAATCTTAGCTCTTAGAGTATTTAGGCCTTTATTCGTCGGTATTGTTTTCGTTCGGCGCCGAGTAGTTTCATCGAAGTTAGCCATTTGCCCTTTGACCTCCGAGGCCCGATCAAGATCGACGATGGAATCAAAAACATCGAATAGCCCCTTCAAGCGTTGCCCTCTTTGCAACGCTAAGTATGCTCGCTTCGACGTGCACCCGGTGTGCAACAAGTGCCTCTCTCCAAACCACGACGAAGCCACCTGCATGGCGTGCTCCAGGTTTCGATCGAAGAAGACCCTTCGCATTCGTCGAGCAGCTCGGCTCGAGGCGCAGAAAGCGGCGCCGCACCCGGACAACATCTTCGGGACCGAAGATGAGGAGGTCGTGGACCTTGACGTTCAGGGAGAGATGTCAGATCCAGCGTCGGAACGTGAATCCGACTATGATGCCGAAGACGAACATATAATAGATGAAGAGGAGGATGACGTCGTCGTACAGGTAGGAGACGACCAAGAGGCCCTTGGGGCCGAGGAGGATGGCTCATAACATGAGCTAGGCCCAAGATCATTCCTCTCGTTCTTCCGCCCCGCATAAACGCCCGGCGTCGAACTATCCTAAAGAGCCATCGGTATCTAAAGCGCCATCACTCGATCAACGAGAATCGAAACTGAAGGCAACGGCATCGAAACCGAAAGTAAAAGAGTCTCTCCACGGCGACAAGGCCTCGAAGCCCTCGGAGCCGAAGACACAAAAGACGGCTGTCGACGCCAAGAGAAGTCATGGGGACGTCGAGCCAAGGGGGGCGCCGACACTCAAAGCCAAGGTCGCCGACCCCAAAGTATCGGCGCCGAAGAGCGTCCACACAGATATGGAGGGCGGCCATCGAGAGCCAACCCATCCCACTATTCCGGTCCAGAAGACGTCATCTGGTACGGGGCTTGATGCCACAATGAAGAAGGCGTCGAAGGACCGTGTCCAATCCACGACGCCATCGCCCTTTGTCAAACAGAAGGTGTCGGAGTCGTTATTATGCATCCACGACAAGGCTTCCACAACTGGTGCGAAGTCAGCCCCGCAGTCGAAAACGGTCAGCGCGGTTCACATCGCGTCGACGCATATAAAGTTCGGCCTCCCACCAGCGGTGCGACCGAAAATGTTCGACGCAAAGAAGGGTCTCGACCCGCAAGAAGCTCGCGGCCCGAAGAATCCTGTCGATGCAGCAGCAGGAATACAGATGGGACAGAGACCTGTTGCAGTGCCTCACGATGATGAGGTTCCACAGCAGTTTATCGACGCCACCACTGGTAGACTTTCCATATACAAACGGAAAATCGTAACAGAGACACCAATGGAGCCATACAAGATTCCATTAAAAAGAAGAGAACCACATCACCATTTCTGGTGGAACATATTCAATTTGGCACCCCAGAAACTCAGCCATTCTCGCCCACACACTCTGATTCGGATGCTGGAGATGATGGTGATGCTGAGGGCACTTATCCTGTGGACACTGACCCTTAGGATCAAAACCAACCTTGGGTGGACAATACGGATGCAGGGGACACACATACTGCTCCGGACACACAGGCATATGTGGCAAAAACATCTCCTACAGAGGACACTGCTGCTTTCAATGCCTTAATTGAAAGAGCCGCCAACAATCATGACGTACAGCTCCACACTGATCCTATTGAGGACGACTTTCTAATGGATACCTTCTCTACTTCAGAAAGATCTGTCTGCCCATGCTGAAGGGGGTCCTAAAACAGGCTAATGACATTTTTAAGGAGACCACTAGGGCGAGAGTCCTTAACCCTAGAATTGAAAAAATATATAGGCCAGCTCCAGTGGACCCTGCCTACATAAAAGGACAGTTGCCTTTAGACTCATTGGTGGTTTCCAATGCTCGGAAGAGAGCTAACTCACAGACAACGGGTGATGCTCCTCCCCCCGACAAGGAGTCTAAGGTCTTGGAAACATCGGGGAAGAGGTTTGCTGCACAGGCAGCTAACATCTGGAGAATTGCCAACTCTCTGGCACTTCAGATATGACAGGGCGCATTATGATACCCTAGAGACACTGCTGCAGCACCTCCCAGATCAGTATAAAGAAGGAGCGGACACACTTATTAGAGAAGGGAAGCTCATTAGTAACGCTTGCATTAAATGCGCTCTTGACGCAGCTGACACTGCAGCTAGGGCTATCAACACCAGCGTCATGTTAAGAAGGCATGCTTGGTTGAGAATCTCGGGATTCAAACCAGAGATACAAACAACTATCCTCAATCAACCGGTCAACCCTAACTCCCTCTTTGGCCCCGAGGTTGACACCACCCTAGAGAAACTCAAAAAGATACAGAGACTGCCAAGTCTATGGGGGCTCTGCAATCCCAGCAGTTTCGGAGTGGGTCCTTTTGTCGCTCTGGCAACAGAGGACCATCTAAAACACAGAACTCCCAACAGTCGCAGTACACAAACGGAGGTACACAGTCCACCTATAACAAAAATAGTAGCGGTGGATACCGTGGAAACAACATCAAAGGCAGAGGAAACAACGGCTCCAGGTCCTCTGCCACCAACAAACAGTGACGCCTTGTCACTGCCCCCCGACCTCGTAACACCTGTCGGGGGGAGACTACAGAGGTTCCTGCCAGTCTGGGAATCCATTACTACAGACAGGTGGGTGAGAGAAATTGTCCAGTACGGTTATTGTCTGGAGTTCACGTCCACTCCACCCAACATACCACCAAGACACCGTCATATGTCCGCAGAGCACTTGCACTTATTCCAACAGGAGGTTCTCAGTATGCTCCAAAAAGGAGCCATAGACCTCGTGCCTGCAAAGGAACGAGGATCAGGGGTGTACTCACTGTATTTTCTAATCCCCAAAAAGGATGGATCTCTCAGACCCATACTAGATCTAAGACCTCTAAACCGTTACATTCTGTCAGAGCATTTTCACATGCTCACTCTGCAACAAGTGCTACCGTTGCTCAGTCAGGGAGACTTTCTCGCAACATTGGACCTCAAAGATGCGTATTTCCATATACCCATACACCCCTCACACAGAAAGTATCTCAGGTTCACTGTTCTCAATCAGCATTACCAGTTCAAAGTCCTCCCTTTCGGGGTAACAACGGCACCCAGAGTGTTCACCAAGTGCCTGGCTACAGTGGCGGCACACTTAAGGAGACAGCACATACATGTCTATCCTTATCTGGACGACTGGCTTATCCAGGGAAAGTCGGCCCAGCACTGTGCCGGCCACATGTCCCACACCATTCACCTTCTTCACAACCTGGGCTTCTCACTGAATTATCCAAAGTCCCACCTTCAACCCAACCACGTACAGCAGTACCTAGGCGCAACCATAGACACTCATGGCAGCCACGGCACAGCCAAATTCAGTGAGGATCAACAGCATTCAGTTGCTCATAAAGAAATTCAGACCTCAACACTCACTCCCAGCAAGAGTGTTCATGCAATTGATAGGCATGATGGCCTCCGGCATCTTCATAGTCCCACACGCAAGATTACATATGCGCCCGCTTCAGGAGTGCTTGGCACGTCAGTGGAATCAGGCCCACGGACAGTTAAAAGACCTAGTGTTGGTGAGCGGTCGGGCATACAACTCTCTGCATTGGTGGAATCCACAAAACCTTTGCAAGGGCCGACCGTTCCGGGAGCCTGTTCCACAAATCATACTGACAGCGGACGCGTCTCTCCAGGGATGGGGAGCTCACGTACTCAATTACACAGTGCAGGGACTATGGTCAACACAGCAAAGGAGGATGCACATCAACCTTTTGGAACTAATGGCGATCTTCCTTGCAATGAAAGCATTCAAGATACACTTGTGCAACAAGGTCGTGTTGATCCGAACGGACAACATGACCGTCATGTTCTACATACAGAAGCAGGGAGGAACACACTCGCCACAGTTGTCTCATCTGGCTCAGAGCATGTGGAAGTGGGCCATTCAGAGGAACATCTTCCTCATGGCGGAACACCTCCCAGGCAAAGACAACCAGATGGCAGATCTGCTCAGCAGGCATAGCCACCAAATGCACGAGTGGGAGATACATCCATCAGTACTCCAACCGTACTTCCAACAGTGGGGTCATCCAGAGATAGACCTATTCGCCACAAGGGAAAATGCAAAATGCCAAAACTTTGCCGCCAGGTTCCCACATCCACAGTCGCAAGGCAATGCGATATGGATGAACTGGTCCGGCAAATTTGCGTATGCTTTTCCCCCAGCACCATTAATACCGCTGGTGGCACGCAAGCTCAAGCAACACTCGATGACGCTCATCCTGGTTGCTCCAACGTGGGCACGCCAGCCATGGTACACCACTTTTCTGGAACTCTCCGTGGTACCGCATCAAAGGCTACGGCTCACACCCACTCTTTTAACGCAGAGCCGTGGCGAGATTCAGCACCCAGATCCGCAACAGCTGAACCTGGCGATCTGGCTCCTGAGATCCTAGAATTTGGCTACCTAAACTTGCCTCCAGACTGTATGAATATCATCAAGGAGGCAAGGAGACCCACTACCATAGCATGCTATGCGGCCAAGTGGAAGAGATTTGTCATGTATTATAAAAATAATGACATAAATCCACTGGATGCGTCAACCCAGAACATTATCTGTTATTTATTACACTTATACAGATGCAATCTAGCATACAATTCCATCCGTATACATTTAACCGCATTGGCAGCTTACCTTCAGAACAGGCAGCACCTCTCACTGTTCAAAGTTCCTGCCATCAAAGCTTTCTTGGAGGGACTCAAACGTGTGATTCCTCCAAGACACCCTCCTTCACCAGTCTGGAACCTAAATGTGGTCGTCACCAGACTGATGGGACCACCTTTTGAACCTCTACACTCTTGTGAGATTCAATTTCTAACCTGGAAAGTAGCTTTCCTCGTTGCCATTACTTCCCTAAGATGAGTTAGTGAACTTCAGGCACTCACCATTCAGGAGCCATTTATACAGGTTCATGCAAACAGGGTCGTGCTACGCACCAACCCTACTTTCATGCCCAAGGTCATTTCGCAGTTCCATATGAACCAATCTATAGAACTACCAGTGTTTTATCCTAATCCTGAGAATGTAGCAGAGCGAATTCTCCACACCCTTGATATCAAAAGAGCTCTCATGTACTATATTGATAGAACACAATCTTTCAGGAAGACAAAACAACTGTTTGTTGCCTTTTCCCCGCAGCACAAGGGCAACCCCATTTCCAAAGCGGGGATAGCTAGGTGGATCGTTAAATGTATACAGATTTGCTATGAAAAAGCTAAGCGCACACTAACGATTCCTCCGAGAGCCCACTCCACTCGAAAGTTGGGGGCCTCCATGGCTTTCCTGGGAAATATTCCCTTAGAGGAGATATGTAGAGCAGCCACATGGTCCACTATACATACCTTTACCAAACACTACTGTGTAGATGTACACTCAAGGCAGCAAGCTGCTGTAGGCCAGGCTGTTCTCAAAACTCTTTTTCAGACTGCTGCAGCTGGCACGGGCAGCCGCCGCTAAACGGAGGGACTGCTATATAATCTATGCACAGATATGAATTCAGCAGCCCACATGCCTCGAGCTGATTATGCTACTTACCAGTATGCATCTGTTCTTGGCATGTAGGGCTGCTGACATTCATATCGCCCACCCTCCTCCCCGGCGCCTGTAGCAGCTATAGCATTCAGTGATTTCTAGTTAGCATGGTCATCATTCACTGTATTACACTCCATCTATGCCACAATGGCGAAAAACAATCTAAGGATGGAGGGGATGCCCATGCGCACTGTAGTCCAGGGGAGAAGCCACCTATCTCGTGATACTTCGAAGACTCGTCCAGGACAACAATGTGCAATCATCCGGACTCAACACTAGGCGGCGAACGATGCACAGATATGAATGTCAGCAGCCCTACATGCCAAGAACAGATGCATACTGGTAAGTAGCATAATCATTCTGGCGCAGCAGCAGTGGACGGTCTTCCACCCGAACCTGTCCAGTCTCCCACCTCCTTGCGTGGAGATTGAGCGGCGGCAGTTGAATCCTTTTGACTTGCCTCCTGAAGTTTGTAATGTTATTCTGGCGGACAGGTGGCTCTCCACTAAATTGGTATATGCCTGCAGGTGGAAGACATTTGTGGCATGGTGCACAGCAAAGGCTGTGGATCCCCTTTCTGCCCCTCTTTCAGAAGTTCTTCTGTTTCTTCTTTCCTTGGCCCAGCAGGGCTCTGCTCTGGGCACTATCAAGGGCTACCTTTCTGCTATTCCGGCCTTTCTCAGGCTCCCTGATCAGCCCTCTTTTTTCAAGTCCCCTGTTGTAAATAGATTTCTCAAAGGCATTACTCACCTTTTCCCTCAAATTTCTTTTGTGACGCCACAGTGGGACTTTAACCTGGTTCTAATATATTTAATGTGCGCTCCCTTTGAGCCTCTTCACAACTGTCCTCTTCATCTGCTAACCTTGAAGACTGCATTTCTGGTAGCCATCATCTCTGCTAGGAGAGTGAGTGAGCGCCAGGCTCTTTCTTGTAAGCCTCCTTTTCTATCTGTCCATCCGGACAAGGTAGTGCTCAGGACACGTCCAACCTTTCTGCCAAAGATTGTCACTGCCTTTCACATCGGGAAGACCATCACTTTGCCCGCCTTCTTACTGCCTCCGCATCCTTCTAGAGAGGAAGAGAGGCTCCACCGTCTGGACCCAAAACGTGCGCTCTCGTTTTATTTGAACTGCACACAACAATTCCGGGTGGATGATCAGCTCTTTGTTGGCTAAGTTGTCGCCAAAAAAGGTCGGGCAGTACACAAGCGGACTATCTCCCGATGGATCGTCTTGTGAATTAAAGCCTGTTATTCTCTGGCTAAAAAGGGAGCTCCCTTGGCGCTGCGCGCCCATTCCACCAGGGCGACTGCAGCCACTACCGCATTGGGACGTGGTGTCCCCCTGCAAGACATCTGTCAGGCAGCTACGTGGGCCTTGCTGCACACTTTTACTAAGCACTTATGCCTGGACAGCCAAGTCCAGAGAGACAGCTTCTCTGGCCGTTCTGTTCTCCGAGACTTCCTGGTGTGATCTTGGTTCGCAGACCCACCACCGGGGTTGGTATTGCTGGGGTATCTATTTTAAGGTAAGGAATCTATCACTATGTGTTTCTTTCAGATGAACAAGTTACTTGCCTTCGGTAACGATATATCTGTAAGAAACATTAGTAGTGATAGATTCCTTACCGCCCCACCAATCCTCCCCGTTCTGCGAACTGATGTCTAGGGTTAAGGTCATCCCCTTCAGGGCACTAGTTTCAAGGCACCAGTGGTCAGTATCTTGCATGGCTCAGCGTTTCTGGCACAGAAAGTCGTGTACAGAGCTAACGTCAGCACGCGAGGGCGGCGATTAAGTAGCTGCCGTGATGTCATCTCGGCGACCACGACGCCAGCGACGGACGCGGAGCCGCAGGACACCACCTTTCCTTGTGCAGGGATACTGCAGACAACTTTCCGGATCCAGTCTGACGCCTGGGAGTAATTCCAAGGTAAGGAATCTATAACTACTAATGTTTCTTACAGTTCTATCATTACCGAAGGTAAGTAACTTGTTCATCAAAAAACATAAAAGTCAATGCGTGACTCTACCTCTTCCGACCACTCTTGTCAGAATTAGCATGTATGTCAAGGTGCCTCTCGAGCTCTGTCCTGGTCCCATTCCATGGAACCGATTCCACAACTTATACCAGTTCAACCCCAATTTCTAGGTCCCTGGGTGACACTGTATTAAGTTGAAGCCTTCAAGAAAGCCATGTTGTGCATCTTTGGCACCCTCCTGGCTCCCTATCTCTGCCTTCTAGCCCAAGGATTTGAGGAGGCCTCCAGTTGGTTTAGCATTGGCAGGTCTGTCCTCGATTCAGCCTGGTCCTCCTGACTCTGCTGCGGGGTCCACCCTGACTCCGGCGCTGATCCCCCAACCTGACTTCCAACCCAGAGTTACAATCTTCACTGATCTCATGTGCGTCAATAGAGGCACTGACGCCACCAACGTCAAAGGAAGAAACCATCGACTTATCGGACTCCAAAGCAAACCCGATATGACCTCAATCAAAGTGGTACCCTCCACAACCTCTGGCGCAGTCGGTCCAACTGCACATACTGCACATTCCCTTTTCTTCAGATTCAGAACACAGTCAACATGATCATGGAGATGATAGGGATGATGCATCCCATAATTGTATTGCGGGCAATATTTTAATGGACCTTGAGGACTCCAGTGGGTTAGACACTTCCCTCGGCGCTGGGTTGAACTCTCCCCCTGGCCTCTCCACAGAGGAATCAGCTTTGTTTGCTGCTGCAGTTTTAGACCTCCAACCTCTCTCTGTTAATTTAAAACTAATGTCCAGACGGAAGTCCTGCAACCTGAATAGACTTCTACAGAACTTTTTCTGTTTAACGTATCTCTGAAGGGCACACTAATAAGTACTTGGGCCTATCCTGGCTCTTGCCGACCAGTCAACAGAGAGGTTTCCAGACTACGCAGTCTGCACCTGGCTATCCTCACTTCCTTATGCACCACCCTACACCTGTAAGCTTGATGTTTCCGATATTGTCAAGTAGATTTAACCCTAGCTCATTTTGTACTGTGCCATCTGACAGGAAATCAAAACATATAGAGGCATTTTTGAAGAGAATGTTCTCCCCAGCTAGCCTCATCCTTCTTTTTAGCCCTTTCCAGGCTGAATCATGGCTCGCATAGGGAACGCACAGGGTATCGGGTACAGCAGGCAGCTTAGTCCCTGCCATCTCAAGTACTGCAGCCTCAAAACCTCTTTAATATGTCCTTTGCAGCCGACACCCAACCTGTTGGGGACAAACTCCAGCATTTCCTTAGCAGGTGGCAAGCTTTTACATCAGTTAAGTGGGCCCTCCAAATTGTCAATCGGGGCTACGCTTGCCTGTTTCTATGTCGCAACACCTTCCACGGAGTCGTGCTCCGACGGCAGGGCCCTGATCCCGAAGTCTTTGCGGGAGCAGTCTCGAAAGCTTTTGGAGGTCCGGCAGTCCGCTCCGCGCCTTTCGAAGTCCCTGTCTCAGGACCAGTCGTGGAGCCCCCACCATTCTTCCTCGAAGTCTGCGCACTCCTCAGGTAAGTCGAAGCACAAGAAGAAGGTGAAGTAACATTGTCGCTTTTCGCCTTCTCCCTGTCTGTTGGCCGACGCACCGCTGGGCCTGGAGTGTCGTCGCACTCCGGCTCCTTCCTCGTCGTAACCCGCTTAGATGGCTCGGTGCTCCATCCCTTTCCCAGAGCCGGAGTGTCCCCTGCCCGGCTTCGTGCATTTTACAAAGCGATGCACAGCATCTTTGGGGAGTCTGACTCTGCAGGCGTGCTTTCTGACCCCACGGACTTGGCTGGGGGCCCTGGGCCTTCGATGCATGCGGCTCCGGCCTCGGTACTGCAGGGCCCCCAAGGTACCAGGCCTGAATCCAGATCAGCGCCTGTCGACCTCACGGTACCTACCCCGGCACGGATTCCAGCGACGACGCTCCCGATGTCAGATGCGGCCCCAACCGGCGCCGACCCCAGCCTCACCCCTGACATGAACACAGTGCTGGACCGACGTCGGTACCGACGCCAGAGGTTACTTTTGTACCGTTGTTCATCCCTGGCGTTCCCTACTACCCTGAGTGGCAGTCAGAGGAGGGTGACCCTTTAGTAGACCAACTTGAGGAGCCGGACTGGCGAGAGGAATTAGGTGATGCCAGTGGTCTGGATACCTCCCCAGACCTTAGTATGCTTTCTCCCCCTACTGTGGCTACGGAGGAGGGAGCTTCCTACGCTCTGGTGTTGCATAGGGCGGCTGAGGCCTTGGGCTTTGAGCTTCCTACAGTGGCAATCCGGACTAACCTCTTGACTAAGGTTTCAACCGGCAGCAGCCTCTTCAGAACTCCTGCTGCCTTTTAATGAGGCCCTTACTGACATTGTATTGGGCAGTTGGTCCAAGTCCAGCACAGGGGCTCCTGTGGACAGGATGATAGCCCAACGATACCGCCTGGCATCGCGTGACCCACTTTTCCTCTCCCAACACCCTACCCCTGAGAGCTTGGTGGTCCAAGACTCAGCCTCAAAAGTTTGATGCATTAGAATGGTTGATCCTTGTTGTTGTAGCCAAGAAGAAGGTCAAAGGAGAATTACGACTGTGTGGAATTCCGTGACACTAATAAGGTAATTTGGGTGGACAGATATCCTCTGCCTAACGTAAGTGATAGGCTGATGACAATCAAAGAAGCTAAGGTTGTCTTCGGCATATCAGATTGTGTTGCACCCAGAATCCAGACCTCTCACACAGTACATCACTCCGGAAGGGGCATACAGGTTGTTGCTCGTACCTTTTGTGCTGGCATCACTATCTGCTCTTTTCCACATGTCAGTACATCGGCTTTTCCAGGGTGTGGCGAATGTAACATTTCCAAGACGACAATCTTCTGTTCCTTAAAAGTGTGGAAGGTAATGATAGAGTGTTGGGTAAGGTGTTGAGAATTTCCAGAAAAGTGGGTTAACCATCAGATTGAACAAATGTAATATTGGAGTGAATGGTGTTGAATATCTTGGACATTGGTAGGATGAACCTAGTGTGTTGCCTAAGATGTAATTGGTAAAGGCTATTGAAGACGCTCTTCCTCAGAGCATAGATAAATTGCTATCATTTCTAGGATTGGCAGAATATTATTCTCTTTTTATTCTTATGTTCGCAGAAATATTTGATGATTAAAAACCTGACATTTTAGTGATGTGCTGAATGCAAGTTACAAATTTACCAGCAAACAAAGTGTATATCTAATGCTCCAACATTGAAATTTTTTGACATCTGACAAAAGTATAATTAGTACGAATGCTAGTAGTGTGGGTCTTGAGGCTGTGTTGACGCAAAATCGAAATGGTAAAGAAGTTACCATAGCGTATTCATCCAGACCTCTGAAGAACGCAGGAGTGTCCTATTCCACCATAGAGAGAGGCATTGGTATGTAGGTGGGGTGTTAATCATTTTCAGAAGTTGGTTTAGGGCACTGAATTCATTATTTGCACAGACCTTAGGCTTCTGTGGAAGTTTTTACCGCTAAGGGAACATGCTGAGCTTCTGTCAAAATTTCAAGGTAGGGTTTCAAAATGTTGGTATATTTTAATAGTATGGAATATGTTCCTGGTAAGAAAAATGTTTTGGCCAATTGCCTATCACGCTTGTCAGCAAAGCAAAGGCGTGAAGAGGATGATTGGGGAGGAATAGGTTGTGGACAGTGTTAATGAGATCACAGAAGGGTGAATATTGCATGAAAAATGGATACAGACAGTAAGTACAGCTGAAGTCCTGCAGGCAGTCAAAAGGTATATATAAGAAGGTTAGCCAAGTCTTATCGTAATGTCAGTGAGGGAATGTCGGTACTTGGGGGAGTCCTGTTGATACGTGAGCTATTGGTGGCACCTCAAGTTTTTTAAGATGCCGTATTTTGAAGTTGACACATGAGGGTCATATTAGCATGAGTGCGACCAACCGCAGAATTAGAGCTGAATATTGGTGGCCTGGTCTTGATGTGATGTGGAACGAAGCATTAGAGACTGTGGACCTTGTTCTTGGAGTAATGAGCTCCAAAGGACAGTAGAGTATCCACCGGCAGAAACCAATAAAATGGTTTTCCTCTGGAAGAAACTGGTTTCGCTATTTCAGGACCATCAAGGCCCTAATTAGGATGCCGGTCTGAAAGATTGGTTTGGATTCCGTCTGCCGTATTACAATTATGGCGGTTGGAATTCAAACAGGCCAGTCATTCCGGCTAGCTTCCGACATCAGCCAGTCAGAAGTCAAAAAATAATCCCTTCCGGACGGCGTTTCCTCCCTCTGGATTATAATGTTGGTGTGTGACCAGCTTTCCATTTTGAGCTTTACGACACGGAAAGCCTGTTAGAAAGCAACTTTGGGGCTCCTAGCAGGACCCCCTTTCTACCGTGGCCTCTAGTTGCCCCCCTGTAAATCCCTGCACTTAACTGTGCCTGCCACACAGTTCAAGGATTTACAGTGACTTCCATTTCTCTCTAGGAGCATGTGTTGTGGCCGGTTTCGGGCCGCCGCACAAGCTTCCATAGGGAAATGGAAGTCTGCAACCGCACCATGTGCGGTCGCATGGTAATTGAGGTTTTGAACTGCCGACTCAAGGTCGGTCGGTCTCTAAACCGCATGTATGTCGGTCGGAGGAAACTCCGACCGACATCCTAATCAGCCCCATAATGTTTTCCGGACCTGTCCCAAGTATGCCTTGGAGGTTGTAGAATAATATTCAAGATGGCCAGAGATTACGTTTTCCAACCAAGTGATCACTTTTGATATGATTGTTTCCCAAGTGATGAAGGATTTTCTAAAAGTGAATGATGCTGAACAAATTTAGTCATCAGTGTATTATCCCCAAAGTAATGGACTTGTGAAAGGGTGGAACAAGACACTTAATGAAAGTTTGCATTTGGACATACACCAAGGAGGTTCAGTAGAGGTGTGCATTAAACAAGTTGTTGTGGGCATATCGCATGACACCCAATAGTGTCACTGAAAAGACATTATTTGAGGCTATGAGAGGAAGAATGCCTAGAGAGCTTAGGTTTAGAGGAGTGGTAAGGAGTAGATCTGGAGAAATGATTGCTAAAGAATTTCAGAGTACCAGATTGGAGGATTAAAGTATGGGGGACGGGGAACGTTTGAGGAAAGAACTGGTGTGAAATGAAGGTATGTGCAGGTTTTCCAAGCATTTCCAAGTTAAAAAGGGGAATCCTTGCGCTGTTCTTTTGAGTGACGGTAATAGGTGGAATTACTGAAAAGTGGTAAAATTGCCCATGTATCTCACAGATCTCACTGATGACAACGAAATTCTGGATCATGCCTATTGTACTGAGTACCCTTTTCCTAGGTCACCTTGTTCACGTATAAAAGGTACCAATGTGCTCTCGATAGGCTAAGTGAACATGAGTTGTATTAAAGTGACTAGCCAACGGGACATTCTTGTTAACATTGGAAGCTTTTATGTATAGTTTTATTAGTTGTTGAAATGTATTGGGTTTTTTTTCTTCATGATTTAGGAACGAGGATGTGTTGGGGAAGGAAGATGGCGTGCTGCTCCCGCTGCAGTGAGCACACTCTCAGACTGTTCCCACCATACAGCCTCGCTTACCTGTTTCGGGGTTGGTTTCAGCCCCATCGGCAGTCCTGGGTGAAACTCGGCTGGACCGACATTTTTCAGCAGAGTTGGCAGCCTGGTCTTGAGTGCTCAGTGTCGCTGTTGATGCTGTGTGATCCTGCCGTGTTGTCTGCTGTAGACGCGGGCGGCTCTCTGGCAAAGGCGTTCTTTCTCCAGGAGAGATCTGCAAACCAGTGGTGGCATCACCGCATTGAGCCCTGCAGCGAGGAGGATGCGCGGGCTTTGCTGCTACAGCTGCGGCTGCAACTACGGGCGATGAATTGGCCCAGGTGGTGACACCTGCCATAGCATCTGATTCTCAGGTTAGGCGGGCCATTCTTAAACGGCTGCAGTGTAGCAGCGCTGTTGGTTTGCTGCAGGCTTGCAGTAAGGACAAAGTGGACGCAACGGATTCAACGATGGTGGAAGTGCTCTTGAACGCTGTTCAAAGCACTAAAGGAACCACAGAGACAGAGCCTTTCGTGCATTTGACAACGGGTGCTAGCTGGGGCAAGATGTCTTGTGCAATCACAGTGACTTTTAAAAAAAACTCTGCGGAAGTCATTGTCTCAGCACTCCCCAGGGGGGCCAGTATATTTTGCTGAACCCCGCCCTGCACATATTTCTGGGCTCATCATTGATAGCGCAGGGCTTGGCCTTATTGAACAAAATGATAATGGTGGACCACAATCCCTAGTGGGATCTGAACCAGCTGAGCAAGCTGAAGTAGGCGATGATAGCTTGGAAACTGCTACTTCATATACCTCTGTTTATGTTGGCAACAATAATGGGACCATTGATCAAATGCAGAGATATGGGGACCTGGAGGCCTCGATTGACCACATAGCTGAGTCATCTAAAGATAAGGATGAAGAAGGCTACATGAGACATGAATGTGGGGTAAATAATGAACTATTCCCGGCCATCGAGCACCTGAATAGCAGTATTATCAGCATTCCGGAGATTCCGGAAAAAAAGCAAGGCAGAGCTAAAGTCACAAAGAGACTCAAAAAAAGGGAAACGGGCAAAACACCAATACCCAATCGTATCATATTGTCCCAACTCGCTCAAAAGCTGGATCTAAGGCCAGCCCTTTGCGTAAATGGGTCATTTCCAAAGGCAATGTTAAAGCTTTGATCTTGCGCGTTATCAAATATCGGCCCTGCTCTACAATCTCAAGCAGCACTGCACAGGGAGGATGATCATATGCTAAATGGAAGCAGCTCTAGCTCTGGTGTCACCACCTCTTCCAGATTAGGCAATGACACAGACACCCCTGGTGGCCCCTCTCTTTGTGTGGCTGGATCTGGTGCTAATGCTATGGACCAAGCTAACTATGCTGACACATCAGGTGTTAAAGAACCTACTTTGTCAACAATCTTTCAATTTCTTCAGATGCAGCGGACCGAGGCATTGGACCATTATTGTGCAGGTTAAGGCGAACAGCACAGCGATGCACCAGGCTCTCTTGGAAGTTACCAGTAGAGTTGCCTCACTCTTGTCTGAGATGGCAGAACTTCAACACAGTGGCGTGTGTGGAAAAAGTTGGGTCTGTGACTGTTATAACAGTCCGGGAGCAGGAGAGTCTCATGGTGCTTTTCCAGATTAAAATAGAAGATCTGGAAAATAGACACCGACGTAATAAATTAAGGCTTTTCGGCATTCCCAAGGGAAAAGAAGGCAACGATTCCTGAACTTTTGTGGTATACTTATTACAGAAGGCACTCCCGGAGTTATCAGACTGGGATATGGACTCTCAGATTCTGCGTGCTCATAGATAACCATTAGTTACAAAGCAAGCTGCTCAGGCACAATCACTGCACCCTCGTCCTATTCTCATTTTTGTTGGTAATTTTCTGCTGAGACAAGCTATTTATTTTTAAGCCCGTCCTGCTGCACCTCTGACAGTAGATGCAATGTCCACCTTTGTCTGGTTGGACTTATGTAAGGCTGCAATGGACCGGTGCTGAAAGAAGCGTCAGCTAATTGACCTGCTAAAGGCAGTCGGGTCACAGGTGTTTCTGCAATAGCCTGCATGTCTTAAAGTCATTAAAGATGGACACCAGCAAATATTCCACTCGGAGCTGGAGGCATCCAAAGATCTGAGTCAATGGCGTTCGGGTTACTGTCTTTCCGTAGGATCTTAAGGTAGTTATTCATTAGGAAGTGTCACTAACGATAGCTCTTCAGGTCAACAGTGATAGATTTTGCGGGTCTGTGTAGTAATTTCTACTGAGGCTGATATGGGAGTCGTGGGGGGGTTCAGGGGACAGGTGCTCCCAGTTGGCTGTTAAACCAGCTGGCAACAAAGTGGGTGGGAGATTCCTTTTCCAGGCACGGATGGGTGAGGGTGTCCTTGAAGGGGAGTCTGGGGGAGCTTTGGGCGGTATGGAGGTTTTTTTGTGTTACTACTATTGCACATTCAGGGGGGGTTGTTTTAAAAGTCAAATCGATCACAAACTGCACATAGCATGTAGGGTGACCGTGATAATAAAGGCAGGAAAGGTCTTGCGGATTTTAGAATGACATAATGTCTAGTTTGAAATGTATGTTTTGGAATGTCGTTGGGTTAAACCAAGCTCGCAAACGGCAGCTAGTTTGAGAGAAACTCGCGGTTTATAAACTGCATATTTTGGGCATAACAGAAACTCACTTGACGTATAAAGATCGACAGGCTCTAAACCAATTGGGGTATGCTAGCATTATCTGCTCATCCCAGACAGTGTCCATACGTGGTGTGCCTATAAGGAAGTCTAAGGGCTTAGTAGTCAGAACTATTAAAACCTCCTCAGATAGTAGGGGAAGGTAGGCTATAGCTAAGTTGTTGATTAACACCCAGAAATACACTATCTGTGTTGTTTACGGCCCCCACCTCGACGAACCAGATGTGTTTGAATTTTCAAGTATAGAATTGTTGGAGTGGGCCGGGTAATTGATCATAATGGGTGATTTTAATTGTGTTATGGAGTTTAATATTGATTCTACTAATAGCCAAGCCAATATTCGGATGACTAGAAACCAGGCCTCAGTCTACAGGGGTTAGAAGATGCATGGAGAACCTTATTTCCTCGATTGCCAGGCTACACCTACTATTCCTCTCGCAATAGGCAAAATTTACGAATCGACATATTGGCAAGAGGACAGATGTCAGAAGGGCCGAATATTGAGATATGTCCGAAGATTGCATCTGATCACAATGCCATAATATTGACGCTGCAGATCCCGCAAGAAGGGTCGAGAGCTCGACAATCCTTCTCATTCCCCCGATATCTACTTGCCAGTTTGGAATATCACTGGTATTTAAAAAGTGTATTGGCTGAATGTATACATATTAATAAGGGCACCTCTTCTTTCGCAATTTTATGGAATTGCATGAAGGCATATATTAGGGGGTTAACACTCCAGTTTATTTTAAATCCGAAAAAGCACAGGCAACTGGAATTGGCTCCAAGGTTGGCAGGAATGCCTAGACTTAGAGCTGCAGCATGCTCAGGCAATTCTTATTTGCGATCCTTTTGAGCAGTCTGTACATCTTAAGGTAAATGAAAGGCGGCAAATGATAAACCGGGGGGGGGGGGGGTAATCGAGAAGGCGGCTGCAAGCTAGCAGAAGCATAAGACCTATCAATATGAATATGGTGAAAAAGTAGGATGCCTTCTTGGAATTCAGATAGCTGATAAAAAGGCATGCAGTGCTATTAAGTGCATTGTGGGGGATGACGGAGGCAGCTATACTTGCCCACAATTAATAGCTGAGCAGTTTGCAGCTTTCTATCAAAAGGTCTATAATAAACCTGATAGTATTGACAAGCAGATCTTGGCAAATTATCTTGGCTAGATTCTTAGCAGAACTCTATGCTAGAAGTGGATGTTGGGCCAGGGGAGGATGAGGTAGCTATTTGCGCATTAACATCTGGGAAGGCTGCAGGACAGGACACCATTCCTTTAGAATTCTATTAAGTTTTTATGGACATTATCGCCCCAGAGCTCACAGAATAAAAAAAATATATATCTACAGCGGTGGAGAAGCCCCGCCTCATGGGGGGGACTAACATTGTAGTATTTCTGAAGAAGGGTAAGCCATCTGAAGACAGGAGGTCTTATCGCACAATATCTTGGATAAATGTAGATGTGAATATTTATTCTAAAATTTTAGCTACACGCCTCGCCCCACTTATGCACGATCTGATCTCCATACAGCAAGACGGGTTTGACCTGGAAGGGGCACCAGGGCCCATACTAATACCACAATCGCAGCAGTTGATATCGCTAACAAAACTAAGGATTGGATCGGCATGATGATGCTGGATGCAGAGAAGGCATTCGACCAGGTCGCCTGGGAGTCACTCTGGATGACCCTGGGTGCATTTGGGATCGGTGATAAATATATAGCACTAGTGCAGACGTTATATAAGAACCTGGTGGCTAAAATCCTGATGGGTGTTTAGTCCTCTACTTCATTTTCAATATATAGGGGCACGCTCCAGAGGTGTCAGCTTTCTCCCCTGTTGTTTGCTCTATATATAGAACCCAACATAAGACACCTGATGCAGAATCGGGGTATAAAGCCAGTAAGATTAAATGGTGTCAAACTGAAAATAACAGCGTATGCAGATGATATAGAAGTCTATGTTACCGACACCGGTATAGCCATCGATCTCATAACTAAGGAGGTAGAAACATTTGGCGCATTCTCTGGGTATAAACTTAATCTATCAAAAGCACAAATAATTCTCAACTTTAAAACACCCACCCCTTTAATGGGAGTTATGGGCACTGCCATCTATCTTGGCTTATGGCTTAGTAGACAGGTGGAAAATGTTGTTGCACTTAATTATGAGCCTCTCTTAAAGACAGTTATTGCTATATCATGGAAATTGCATTGGCTTCCTTTAAGTATCTTGGGGCAATACAATATCATTAAAACTAATATCTTACCAAAATTTCTTTATCTGTATCACTCTATACCACTGTGGGTTCCCGATCTCTTTTTTAAACGTCTTGAGGGGCAATTGGTAGTTTCATATGGGGGTATAGGAAGGCTAGACGAGCTATCAGGCATATGAAACTCCCTTAAGTGCAGGGAGGATTCCAGTTGCCAGATTTTAAACTGTACTTCTGGGCCTCCTTCACGGGTTAGATTCAAAGCTATTTGACTGGGAGTAAACCTGGGTTGATTGCATTCGGGTATCAACTACCATTGGGTTTAAATATTAGGTATGCAATGCATAAGTTAGTTGACCCTAACTATTTCAAGATGGTTAGAATTAAGGTGATAAGAGATGTGGTTTGAATTTGGCAGGAAATCCATACTAAATTTTCTTTACCAGCTGTCCATTCTCTTACTCCTTTGTGGGGCAATCCATCATTCCCCAGCATATTCCATGATAGTGTTGGACAAGCTTGGGGGAACATAACTTGGGCTAGTTATATGATAAGTAGGGGTTTCGGTCTTTTACCTCACTCCAGGAAATATATGGGCTTCCTCAGCTATATTTTTTTTAATATCTCCAGGTCAGGGATTATCTCCTTCACAAATGTTAGCATAATAATGATCAAGAGACTTCTTCTGTTATCCTTATGTCCTTAGGTCTCTGTATCAACCTCCAAGGGAGTCAGCCCCGAGCAATATAAGCATAATGTACTTGGACTATATGTCCTGTGTCGAGGATGACAGTGTACAAATAGCGCAAAGGTGGAGTCGGCGTCGAGCGACTCTAGTAACGGTTACTGAAATACAGGATGCTCTGGAAACACTAGATCGCTCATCACTTTTTGTTAGTCTTAAACTACAGCAATTTAAGACATTGTTTCTGCTTTATTACACACCCGAGCATATCTCTAAGTGGGCATCATCTAGGACCTTTTCACTGTCATATTGTCACAAGTGTCACCTCTACGTGGCTGATATAGTACACATGTTGAGTGTCCTAGGCTAAGAGAGTTCTGGGATAGTCTATTCCAACTAATATCCACACAACTGGGGCTTGAATTTCGCTTAAATAGTAAGGAAATACTAACCGGCTTAAAGCCCGAAGGGGACTCCAGTCTCAGATATCTAATTTCTATAATCATAGTAAATGCATGCTTAGGTATTGCTAGGGGTTGGGTTGACTCAGCACCACTCAGAGTACCAGAATTCCGGGCCATGCTCAGTCTGATGTATGCATGTGAAAATGCAGTCGCCAAGGCTCGGGGACCCAGATCAGTTAAAAAGGTGGATGAGATTTGTCTCAACTTCATTGGATGTAGTATGCTGAATTAGACTCCCCTGCTTTTATGTGAATGTAACCGTTTTAAAGTATTCCTCACATATCATTCTTGTTTTCTTTCTTTTCCCTGCGAATTTCCTTTTCCTTCCCTCCATCTTTTTTTCTAGTAAATCTGTGTTTTCTTAATTTGGGGATTCCATGCGATAATGTTGTATCCATTTTTGACAAAATGATAAAACAATGTTTTGATCGCTCTGACTTATGAGGTTAAACGCAATACAAATTATATTTAATTTAGAGAATGTTGTGCGAACATTCTTGTCCATTTGAAAGCTTATTTTTGAGGGAATGACTGTTGGTAAGTGGCTGGCAGGCTCACTCCCTCTGCACCGCATCTTTAATAAACCTCTTACCCACTTTGACCTCCTCGTGATTCTTGAAGAAACGATTCTTCACTTGGCTAACTCTTAACCTAAAATGTAACAACATTAACACATAAACCCAATTTGCTTAGTCTTGATTTCCTTTCAGTGTAGCTGGAATTTTATAACATTTTTTGTTTTGTGCAGAAGTCGCCTACATATCACTTCGCTTCCCTACAGCTTCAACTCCTAGTGAAAGTTTGCACTCAGTTTAGGCGTCTCCTTTCCTGTATTGCAGTTCTTTAACTGGGCCGATAGTGCCCGGTACTAAGTACTGGCACTCTTTTATTTTGAGAGGGAGAGTACTGGCACTTTTCAAGAGTGACGTCATACTTTTAATCGGAGAGGAGCGGCACTTCACAGAAACAAGCAGGTACTCTGGTCCATAGTACCTGCACTTTTGTTTTTCCATCTCAGGTATTATATTGTTAAATAGTGTGAAGACCCCACTCGCATATTTGCAAAGCTATATTTTGCACACTTCAAGAGCTAAGCCTATGATGATCATTGTTTCCATTTGCAGCCTCTAGTCCTCTGTTTTGTGTACAGTATTCACTGTTTTTCTGATAATTGGATCGTCTGGGTCAGACTCGGACAGAAAATAGGCCTGGGCACCAAAATAAAAGTGCCCCCCTCGATCAGTGAATCAGATAACCACAAAAGTGGCTCACATCTGCAAATCGGTGCAGTTTTGAATTTGCAAAGACATGCACTGAATGAGTTTTGAAAAGTGTGGGAGACTGCATGGCTTTGTGGTGGTTGCAGAAGAAAATGTTTGTGGTAATACCAGGGTAATCCACAGTCAACACTGGTCCACCAGAACATAAACATGCCCACAAACAACGAAAAAGCAGCCAACATACTGATTTGTTAGACCAGACCTTCAGGCACTGCCAGACTGCCCTCTAGGTCACTCTGTCCTTGTGGAGCATACTTGTTATCTGTTACCTTTGTCACCGTTTTCTCATGCTTCAGATTGTAGTGTAAAATGCAAAAAGAACAATTGATGGACAGAATGCAGAACAAAGTCATACATTCACCCCAGTACAGAGATCTGGGCCTAAATCCATCGTTTTTTTGCTCACCATGCCATTCCAGTTTGGACCCAGCCATATGCAAATCATTCTTGACCCTGCTCCCAATTGGACCAGTCCAGCCCGAACTGCCAGGCCAGGTCCTCCCTGGACTGGAAACAAGCATCCTAGGACCGGTTTCGGGCTTTCATCCCTCATTAGCCAGGATAGCTTGACTCCAGTGGCATGGAGAACACAGGACCCACATCTAAACTCGGGTGGCATGGTGAGTAAAAGAACGGTGGATTTAACTCAGATCTCTTGACTGGGGGTGAATGTATGATTTATTCAGTATTCCGTCCATCATTTGTTTGTGTAGCACAGATTGTCGTGTAAGCAACTATACTTTTGCTTGTTACTTTGATATCTAATGTTGATTCTCAGAATTGTTATCCCGCAGCAGGTTTATGGATAGATTTCCCAACCTCTAGCAGTGCCCAGGCTTTTTTGTCCACCCACCCCGACCCCCAACTCACACCGGCGGCTGCGGTTGTTCTTTGGTTTCAATATATACCACCGTCTATTCTTCACTCGGCAGCCATGGAACCAAAAACCGAAAATGTCGCTTTTTGGCTCTGTACCGGTCACTTTCAGTAAGAGATGATGGTGATGCTGACATTACATCTGGCCAACCCCTACATCCCCTCTGAGACCGTCAAAAGCTGAGCTGGGATTGTTTTTGTGAAGGAGTAGCCAAGCATTGGCAATAGCACCTCAGTTCACAATAGTCACTAAGTAACAAAGCATTTACAAATCCATAGTAGCGGCAATGTTTTCTCAAGGTGTGCTAACGCATGCAAAACAAGTACAGCATTGGCTGTAGCGATGCAAGCGTCCCTTACACAGAAAAGTAAGCGGAAGCAGCACCACCAGAAGATTCCCTCACTTACTCAGCAGGTATGATATGCATCACACTCCTTAACACACACATACAGTATAGGCAGTAACACTGCATACGATTCTCACACAGAACATGTACAGTACGGGCAGCAGGGCTTCAGGTTTATACATACACGAACGGTAGAGCAGAGGTGACAGGAGCAGCGTAAGGTTTCTTTACACAAAACTGAACAAGTCATAATGGGTGAGAGGAGTGTAAGCTTCCCTGGTACACACAATATATAAGGCACAGACAGCACTAGTGCAAGCCTTGCTTGCACACAACTGGTGCAACACAGACAGTAGCAGTACAAACTTCCCCCCCACACATCTGTGTGCAGTTACAATCCACATACAACAATTGCAGGATACTTTATTCCCTCAACAGAGCAAAACATAACTCCCTTCATAAATAAGGTTTGTAAATTGCTTTTACGAGGTATAAAATATTTTGTCACTGATGAGTGCTGCAGGTAAAAGGTGTTTTGGCACGCGCACCACTTATAAACAACAAGATCCAACAGAAATTGTACTGCTTATACTTTAACACGACCTCTTTCATCTCACATTTGTCATGAAAAAATAGTGTAGACCAGTGCTGATGCCAGGCTCATTTCTGGTAGGTGCTGAAACATTTTTGCTTTCTTCCAAAGATGTTGCATAACCTAAAATGAAAGTAAGTCTGTCCCAGGCGTTGCTGTAACATCTCCACACATGAGGATCATTTAATCCTCCTGCCCCAGGACACAGCGAGTAATATGTGAATGAAGTGGTGGGGCCGCTGTGGAGCTGGATAATGGTTTGTGGTTTGCTGCAGTATCGCATGAGCAGAGAACATGAAGGACATGATTGTGCTTCATGTTTTATAGTTTGAAACATGATTAATCAATCCTCAGGCTCAAAATTGCTCCAGCAGCACGACAACTACACATACTAACAAAAAATATCTTGTGTTTGCAATGGAAAGGGCTCTAAAGAAGTTTTGTATCTGAATTAGGACTCATAGCAACTCTCGATTTCAGAAGCAAAGCAATTATGGCATTCCTTTGGCCCTGGAAGTGGTATTTAATGTGCGTGTAAAGTGGAAGAGTAAGAGTGCTGGGTGTGGGTGTTGAAAACTCACGTATGAAACTCTTCTGGTGATGTCACCCTTGCAACTCCTACTGAATCTTTCATTATATTGTATTTGCAAAGCTTTATTTTGGCAACGTCTAAGGCACAAGCAGTGCAGTGTTACTGTGGTTTACATTCACTCAATAGCAGGAAAGACCTCTCCTTTGCCAGAGTCCCAATAAAGCAATTTCAAATCCTGAGCCTCTTGAGTATATACCTTGCTTCCCCTCTGCAGTAGGGCACTCCAACTCTCACTCCCTCTCTTGAGTGGATCCACATTCTTCTCTAACTGCTCCCTGGTACTGCATATCCTCCTCTGCTGGAAGCGTGCTGCTCTGGGCTGTTGCCTCCTTGTTTGATTGCTACACTGGCTTGTACCAATGTTTTC
This sequence comes from Triturus cristatus, assembly GCF_964204655.1. Taxonomy (NCBI): domain Eukaryota; kingdom Metazoa; phylum Chordata; class Amphibia; order Caudata; family Salamandridae; genus Triturus; species Triturus cristatus. The sequence continues at coordinate 925,984,119 of NC_140581.1, read as the reverse complement.
TCCTCGTCAATCTGTAGACACTTATGCCTGTTTATCACCCACCACCCATTTATAACCCTTCCAAAAACAAAATCCCATATGTCCTCTCATCTCACGGCTTCCAGACACAAGAGCTAGAATCCTGACAAGTCTGTGACCTTGAATATTGATCATCTTGGAAGAATTGCAATCAGGAGCTCCTGTTTCAACATAGCAGGGCATCAGTTAGCAACAAAACAGATGTTTGCAGCTAAATAAATTTCATCTCAGTGAACACCGGCGAAAGAACTCTTTCTGTGGATGTAGAAAATTGAATCTTGTAAATGTGTGCCCCACCCCCTAGATTATCTCAATAATTTCCCCTCAGAGGGCCACTAAGTCAAAACTGAGCAAAAAAAAACAACAAAAGGAATACAGCTGTTTTAGGTTATAAAATGTGACTTGAAGTTTTTTTTTCTTGTGGTATTCATTCTAATATACTTTCAACATTCGTTTGACAGTTGGAAATTGAAAATACACGGTTAAGACATATCAACTTGTCTCTCTCTGAGGCCGTCCACAAACAAACAGTTACAAGCAGTTTTCTAGAAGATGAAGGTGTTTTAGAAAGCATTGAGACCTCTTTCCAAAAGTTTCATGCATTCCTGGATCTTCTCAAGGATGCGGGGTAGGTTATTGATTGATTTGAGTTCTGTCTTATTTATTTTTTAATATTTTGAAACATATATGGATAATTATAGCTGTGTGAATGTTACTAACTCAAAAGTGTTGCAATTCAATATGATGACTTCGCAATCTTAGTTACAGTTTTTAATGAGGTGGGGCACAAATCCCATTAAAAAAAAAAAAATATATATATATATATATATATATATATATATATATATATATATATATATATATATATATATATATATATATATATATATATATATATATATATATATACACTGAAAAAACCATAGGTTTCACACATGTTATAGTTAGCTGGACATTTCACTCGTAAAAAAACATTGAAAATCCCCCGTTATAGTTAGTTCAGCTAACTATAACTAGCACGACCGCAATCCACTGCTGATGACGTCACATATTACATCACTCATGACATGGTCAGTGACATCACTCATGACATCACTGATGACATCTCAAATGACATCACTGATGACATCATCCAGTGAATGTGTCTTTCTGAAAAATAAATATTTTTTATATATGTATATCTAAAGGTTAATGGAAGAATAAATGGGTAAATAAGTGTCTAAATGGATGTTGTTTTTTTTTTGTAAAATTAATTTTATAACGGACTTATTAACAGTATCTTAGTGAATACAGTGATGTAATATGTGACGTCATCAGCAGTGGATTGCGGTCGCGAGAGTTATAGTTAGCTGAACTAACTATAACGGGGGAATTTCAATGGTTTTTTACGAGTGAAATGTCCAGCTAACTATAACATGTGTGAAACCTATGGTTTTTTCAGTGAATTTACAAGGTTTTTTAAATGCTAATTCCTAACTATAACGTGTGTGAAATCTATGGTTTTTTAAGTGAATTTGCAAGGTTTTTTAAATGCTAATTTCTAACTAGAACGTGTGTGAAACCTATGTTTTTTTTTTAGTGAATTTGTAAGGTTTTTTAAATGCTAATTTATGTATGTATTATTATATTTTTTATATATTTATTTTACAATAAACTACCTATGTATATAGTTATAGATTGACTGTATCCTGTAATATGGAATGGCTCAGCTCTTTTTTTTTTTTTAATTTGGATAAAGTTGAACAGCATAGTTCATATCTTCTATAAACTTATAAACAGTTTAAAATGTTTTTTTTTTTTAAGGGTTTTTCACGGTGCGCGCACCCCGCGATTTTTTTGGAAAAAATAAAATGTTTTTTTCACCCTTCGGGGTCCTTCAGGGACCCCCTGACAAAGGCTAGGGGGTCAGGAACTCTCTACCCTGCCCCCTTTTCATGTTCTCGACCTTTCTTTTTCACTGTCACACACAAAATGGCGTCCGTCACTTCCTGATTTCGACCGATTGGAATGTTGACTGACATCTAACCACCAATCAGAATTACGCTCGCGGACATTTGGTGCGCGCCCCGTGCACGCACCGTGCGTGCACGGTGCGCGCATATAGATATTTATGTAGTTTTAACTGCAATTTTCTCAGGAACTACTGAACAGATTGACACCATATATGCAAAAGGCACATGCCTGACCTCAGGACTACCTCTTTGCCAAATTTCAAGTAATTCTGTTCAGCCGTTCGGGCTGTACCGTCGACTAAAGGTCCTATGGGAAAATGCATGGGGAAACGTGTTTTGGGACCCCCCTTTTTTCTCAGCCCCCGCTTTACGAATCACCCAGAGACTTTCAGGGTAGGAGCTGAGCGGAGCGCCCCATTAGTTTTGAAAATTTCACGAAGATAAGTCAACCGGCGCCAAAGTTATTCAAAATAGAATTTTCAGATTTCCTATGGGAACTCGGTCCTAACTATAACTATCTACTGGCGACCGCCAGTAGATTATATATATATATATATATATATTCAACCAAACGCCCTTGCGCTCAGGAATGCACTCGACAATGCTCTCACAGTGATTGCCTCAGTCCATAAATTATAACCATGCCGGACGCGTTTCGAGGCCAGCGCCTCTTAGTCATGGCCATTACACAGAGGCATAGAATGGCTCACCTGTTTGTTATTCAAATTTATTATGAGAAACCGCCTTTAGTGGGCGTGGTTTACAGTAAACACTACATTGCATGCTGGTTAATGCAGTCCAACAGGTAAGTGCAGTGTACATCCTTTAGTAGGCTGCATGCCTCTGTGTGGATTAACAGCTTTTAATATCCTTTAGTAGGTAAGGACTTCTGCCATTGCGCGCTTCCTTTTGCAACAGAACATTGTGCCTCATGGAAAGGTATCATTGTCCTCCACAGCCTTTCACCCAATTGTAAAATGGTGCACCTCCTGTTTCGCCGGCTCGGGCAGCCGCGTGTGTCTTTGTTCAACCAAACGCCCTTGCGCTCAGGTATGCACTCGACAATGCTCTCACAGTGATTGCCTCGATGCAGCACGCATTTCCTCAGTCCATAAATTATAACCATGCCCAACGCGTTTCGAGGCCAGCGCCTCTTAGTCATGGGCTTTACACCGATGCATAGAATGGCTCACCTGTTTGTTATTCAAATTTATTACGAGAAACCGCCTTTAGTGGGCGTGGTTTACAGTAAACACTACATTGCATGCTGGTTAATGCAGTCCAACAGGTAAGTGCAGTGTACATCCTTTAGTAGGCTCCATGCCTCTGTGTGGATTAACAGCTTTTAATATCCTTTAGTAGGTAAGGACTTCTGGCATTGCGCGCTTCCTTTTGCAACAGAACATTGTGCCTCATGGAAAGGAATCATTGTCCTCCACAGCCTTTCACCCAGTTGTAAAATGGTGCACCTCCTGTTTCGGCGCCTCGGGTAGCCGCGGGTATTTTTGTTCAACCAAACGCCCTTGCGCTCAGGAATGCACTCGACAATGCTCTCACAGTGATTGCCTCGATGCAGCACGCATTTCCTCAGTCCATAAATTATAACCATGCCCGATGCGTTTCGAGGCCAGCGCCTCTTAGTCATGGGCTTTACACAGAGGCATAGAATGGCTCACCTGTTTGTTATTCAAATTTATTACGAGAAACCGCCTTTAGTGGGCGTGGTTTACAGTAAACACTACATTGCATGCTGGTCAATGCAGTCCATATTTATATATTTATTCACTGAAAAAAACAGTGTTCGAGGCATATGAGCTGCAGATTACACACTTTTGCATAGATCGCCATCTGGTGTTGGGCCCGGATGTTTGCAGTTTGTTTTTCCTCTTGGAAAGTCTTTGGAAGTCACGAGGTCGGTGACTCCTCGTTTGGATCGTTTTGCGCATGGGCTTGGGCTCCATCCTCAGATTGTTTTTTTCCGCCATCGGGCTCGGATGTGATCTTCGCGCTCCGGTTCCGAACAGCTTCCAGTTCGACGATCGACGCGCAATCCTCACCCCAATCGCTGTATTGTTTCGATCACGATCTCTTCAATCAACGCGCCTTCTCATCGACACAAACCTTCGGTTTCAGTCGTCGACGGCGGCCTTCGGGCCTACCCAGGCTCCGCTCCCGGCTCATGGAAAGAACTCCATTTCAAAAGTGCCCTCAATGTGGGTCCAAATTTCCCCACACCGATCTTCATGAGGTATGCAACCTTTGCCTCTCCCCGGAACACGAGGCTCGAGACTGTCCGGCCTGTAAGTCTTTCCGATCCAAAAAGACTATTCGGGACCGAAGAGCCAGAAGGAACATGGCACACTCCTCGACGTCCATTCCAGTCGACATCTTCAGAGATGACATCGACAATCCGGAACATCATCGTACCGAAGAGGACCTCGTCAGCGCTTCCGAGGCCGACGAGTCAGATGTGAAGGACATCACCCCGGCGCAGAGGGTCGTGGATACCAATCTACCCCCTCCCACACCCGCGCCGACACCCAAAAAGGCTTCGGTCACGCCTTCGCGCCTAGGCAAGACCAGAGACACTGCTTCACACACCCCACCTTCGGGCCCGGTGAAGAAGGCAAGTAAGCCTTCCAGCGGCTCGGGCTCGAGCCAGCCTGCCAGCGGTGCCGAGAAACACACTTCGGCACCAAAAAAGAACACGGCCTCCACCTAGACACCGAGCTCCGCACCGTGACCCTCGGGGTCGCAACACAGCCCTTCGGCACCGACGCCATCTTCGGTGCCGACCAAACCACACAAGGCCACCTGCACCGACACTTCCAAGCCGAAGCCCATCTCGGCGCCGACCAAGAGACCGGAGGGTCCCAAGCCGGGTTCTAAACATCAAACCGGCACGGAAAAACCTAAAAAATAATCGGCCCGACGCCTTCGGCGCCGATGGACCAAATTACCTCACCGGAGCTATTTACACCGAATCCCTTGCAAAAAACTCTTACCAAGGATCCAAAAACTGGACATTTGACGCTCTCTACTAAGAAGAAACATTTGGAGAAGCCTGCTCCGCCTCCACCTCCAAAGAGGAAGGACTCTGCTACCTCTCCATTCAGAATACCTTCCCCTCCTCCTCCACCTCCTCCTCCTTCCCCACCTTCACCCCCTTCCCCACCTCCACCCCCTCCTCCGTCTCCACCCCCACCTCATCGTTCTCCTACTCCGTCTCCAGACGATGATGATCACAGGGACCCATATTATGATACAGGAGATGTGCCACAAGACCCCACCCCTACAGGATCTCCAGATACATGGGACGATTACCATATACCAGATATCCCCAACGTCCCACAAGACGATATTTACCCTTCTAGACCATCTCCACCAGAAGATTCACTAGGGTTTAACCATCTTCTGCAAAGATGCAGCACATTATCATTGGGTGGACATGCATAATGACCCTGTGGAGGAAGATTTCTTCCTAGACACATTCGATACTACACAGAGGTCCACCTCCATACTGCCCATGCTCAAAGGGGTGGTAAAGCATGCGGCAGAAGATTTTAAAGACCCAGTTAGATCCAGGGTCCTTAACCCACGTATCGAAAAGAAGTACAAACCTGCTCCCTCAGATCGCTCTTACATCAGAGGACCAGCGCCACTAGATTCCTTAGTGGTCTCTACGGCAAGTAAAAGGGCAAACTCACAAGCATCAGGTGATGCACCACCACCTGACAAGGAGTCAAAACTGCTAGATGCTTCAGGCAAACGCACAGCATCCCAGGCCGCCAACATATGGCGTATAGCAAACACTCAGGCACTGCTGGCCAGATATGACAGGGCTCATTATGAGGAATTAGAGAGCATAATGCAACATCTCCCTGAAAAATATAAAAGTAAAGCCAACGAGTTGATTCAGGAGGGTAAAACAATCGCAAACACGTCTATACGCTGTGCCCTAGACGCAGCAGACACAGCCTCCAGGGCCATTAACACCAGCGTCCTTCTCCGTCGTCATGCCTGGTTAAGGGTATCTGGGTTTAAACCAGAAGTACAAGCCTCCATCCTTAACCATCCATTTGACCAGGAACATCTATTCGGGCCAAAGGTGGATGAGGCCTTAGAAAAGATGAAAAAGGACACGGATATAGCAAAATCCATGGGGGCCTTACAGTCTCACCTGCCCAGACGCTCCTTTCGCCGCTCATCCTTTCGGAGTGCATCCAGAGGCTACTCCTCAGACACAGCGTCCACATCGTACAAGTCCCCTACTCAGACCACCTTTACAAAAGGTTACCAAAGAGGCGGCTACAGGGGTAACAACAACAAGGGCAGAGGCAAAACAAACAACGCCCGTTCTGCCACACCTACTACCGAATGACTTCCCCCCCGCTCCCCCCAGATCATTCCACTCCAGTCGGGGGCAGACTCACAAATTTTCTTCATGTCTGGGAGACCATCACCTCAGACAAATGGGTGACCCAAATAATTCGGTCAGGATACTGCCTGGAATTAACATCTACCCCCCCCAAACATTCCACCGAGGCAACGCCCAATGTCACAAGAACATTCCACATTGCTAAAGCAGGAGGTAATCTCCCTCCTACAAAAACAGGCAATAGAACACGTTCCTGTCAATCAACAAAATTTGGGTGTTTACTCCCTATATTTTCTAATACCAAAAAGGGACTAGACTCTACAACCTATTCTAGATCTCCGGCCCCTAAACACATACATACACTCAGACCATTTTCACATGGTAACGCTTCAGCAGGTACTTCCGCTCCTCTCCCAGAACGACTTTCTCACCACACTGGACTTGAAAGACGCATACTTCCACATTCCAGTACACCATGCTCACAGAAAGTACCTCAGATTTGTAGTGGACGGACAACACTACCAATTCAAAGTGCTCCCGTTCGGAGTCACAAAAGCACCATGGGTATTCACCAAGTGCCTAGCGGTGGTGGCGGCACACCTCAGAAGACAGCACATTCACGTCTTCCCATACTTGGACGATTGACTGATAAAAGCCACTTCATACAACCAATGTGTACACCACACCTCTACCACAATCCAACTACTTCACCAACTAGGCTTCACGGTGAACCACCAAAAGTCCCAACTAACACCATCCCACATAAAACAATACCTCGGTGCCACCATAGACACCTCAAAAGCAATAGCCTACCCCAATCCGGCCAGGATTGCAAGCATTCAGGCTTTGCGACAAAAATTCATAGTGCCTCACGCAAGACTCCAGATGCGTCCACTCCCAAGAGTGCTTAGCGCGCCAATGAAACCAGGCCCAGGGGCAACTGACAGATCTGGTGTTGGTAGATGGTCACACCCATCGCTCTCTGTAGTGGTGGAACACCACAAACCTTTCCAAAGGTCGACCGTTCCTGGACCTGGTTTCCCAAATACTAGCAACGGACGCATCGCTCTCCGGCTGGGGAGCTCATCTATTACACCTCACAGTACAGGGCACATGGACGCTGCAACAAAAGTTACTCCATATCAACCATCTGGAGTTACTAGCAGTCTTTCTAGCCCTGAAATCCTTTCAACCACGGATTTCAGGCAAGGCAGTCCTCATTCGCACAGACAACATGACGGCCATGTATTATATTCAAAAACAAGGCGGCACACACTCTCCACAGCTCTCTCAATTAGCACAGAGCATATGGAAATGGGCAGTTCCCCACAAAATCTTTCTCCTAGCTCAACATGTCCCAGGAATCCAAAACACTGTGGCAGATCTGCTCAGCAGACAGACACAACAGATCCACAAGTGGGAACTTCACCCACAGGTTCTTCATCCGTTCTTTCAAATGTGGGGGCATCCACAGATAGACCTCTTCGCCACCCACGAAAACACAAAATGCCCAAGCTTCGCCGCCAGATACCCAGATACCCACACCCATCGTCCAAAGGAAATGCGATATGGATGAACTGGTCAGGCAAATTTGCGTACGCTTTTTCGCCTCTCCCACTCATTCCATTAGTGGTGCGATAGCTGAAACAGCACTCCCTCACACTGATCCTAGTAGCTCCAACGTGGGACAGACAACCGTGTTACACCACGCTGCTGGAACTCTCGGTAGTACCACACCAAAAGCTACACCTCTCACCATGCCTCCTAACCCAGAACCATGGAGAGATCAGGCACCCGGACCCAGCTCAGCTCAACCTTGCGATCTGGCTCCTGAAATCCTAGAATTCGGGTACCTAAACCTTCCCCCTGACTGTATGAACGTCATCAGAGAAGCTAGACGCCCTACCACTAGAGCCTGCTACGTTGCCAAGTGGAAAAGATTTGTTTATTGCCATAACAACACAATCAATCCTCTAGACGTGTCTATACAACACATCATATGCTACTTACTCCACCTACAAAGGTGTAATCTAGCCTATACCTCCATTCGGCTACACCTCGCAGCAATTGCAGCTTACTTACAAAACAGGCAGCACCTATCACTTTTCAGAGTACCTGCCATTAAAGCCTTCATGGAAGGCCTCAAAAGAATAATTCCCCCCCAGAGTACCACCCTCACCTGTGTGGAACTTAAATATCATTCTCACAAGGCTGATGGGACCTCCCTTCGAACCTTTGCGTAAATGCGAACTGCAATTCCTCACATGGAAAACCGCTTTCCTTGTAGCCATCACTTCCCTTAGAAGGGTCAGTGAGATACAAGCACTTACCATGCAAGAACCTTTTCTTCAAATGCACCAGAACAAGGTTGTTCTCCGTACCAACCCAAAATTCCTACCTAAAGTCATTTCCCCTTTTCACCTAAACCAATCTGTAGAATTACCAGTATTTTTCTTGCAACCTCAGACCGTTGCAGAAAGGGCTCTGCACACGCTAGATGTCAAACAAGCCTTACTTTACTATATCCAAAGAACACAACCTTTCAGAAAGACCAAACAACTGTTTGTCTCTTTCTCTCCACCACACAAGGGCAACCCCATCTCAAAATCAGGGATAGCTAGGTGGATTGTAAAATGCATCCAGATTTGCTACCACAAAGCAAAACGAACGCTTTCCGTTCCCCCTAAAGCCCATTCTACACGGAAGATAGGGGCTTCCATGGCTTTTCTAGGGAACATCCCACTAGATGATATCTGCAAAGCAGCTACATGGTCAACACCGCACACTTTCACTAAACACTATTGTGTAGATGTGCAAACCAAGCAACAAGCTAGTGTGGGCCAGGCTGTACTAAAAACACTATTTCAAACCACTGCAACAGATACTGGTGTTCGCCGCTAAGGTTGGGAACTGCTATATAGTCTATGCAAAAGTTTGTAATCTGCAGCTCATATGCCTCGAACGGAATATGCTACTTACCAGTATGCATCTGTTCTTGGCATGTAGAGCTGCAGATCTACACCCGCCTCCCTGGCTACCTGTATCTGTTCCAGTCTATCTGATTTAGATACAACACACATGGGTTTCTTCACTGTTGTTACTACGCTCCATCTTTCCCTGCTGGCGAAAAACAATCTGAGGATGGAGCCCAAGCCCATGCGCAATATGATCCAAAGGAGGAGTCACTGACCTCGTGACTTCCAAAGACTTTCCAAGGGGGAAAACAAACTGCAAACATCCGGGCCCAACACCAGATGGTGATCTATGCAAAAGTGTGTAGATGCATACTGGTAAGTAGCATATTCCTTTCAGGGACGTTATAGTTCGGGATTAGCATTTAAAAAACCTTTGAAAGTCATTGAAAAAAACACAGGTTTCAGGGACGTTATACTTATTCTGACATTTCACTCATACAAAAACTGAGAAATTTGGCCGTTATAGTTAGCTGAGCAAACTCCTGATGGTGTCACATATTACATCATTCTTGACATGGTCAGTGACATCACTGACGACATCCAGTGACACTGAGTGTTTCTAAAAAAGTTGAAGAATGTTATATATATGTATGCAAAGGTGTATTCAAAGAATGAGTGGATGTATGAGTGTCTGTGTGGATGATTTGGGTGTGTGACTCACTGTATGAGTGAGTGATTAAACGTGTCTTAATGTATGAGTGAGTGACTAATCTGTGTAAATGTGGGTATCAGTCTGTCAGTTGGTGTGTAAGTGGCTGCATGGGTTGGTGAGTAGGTACATAAGTGTCTATATGGGTCATTGATTAGTTGTCTGAGTACTTCAATGGGTACCTGAGTGTCTGTGTGGGTGGGTGAGGGGCTGTGTGACTCCATGCATGGATGCATGAGTGGGTGAATCCCTGTGTGTATGGGTTCAAGAGTGTGTCTGTGAGGGACGGTATGGTTGAGTGAGTGTGTGTATGGCTGTGTCGGTGAGTGTATGGATGTCTTAGTGGTATATGGGTGAGTAGCTGCATATGTGAAAGGCAGTATATGTGACTGTTGGAGTATATAAGTGACTGTATGAGTGAGTGAGTGTGAGACTGGCTGTATGGATGAGTGTGTGCTTGTGTCAATTATTGTATAGGAGAATCAGTATGTTTTAGTAGCTGTATGAATAAGTGAGGTGGTGTGGGTATAACTGTATAGGTGAGTAAATGGCAGTGTGATTGATTCTTTGGGTGACTGAGTAGGTGTAAGAGTAACTATGGGTGAGAGGCCGTGTGTGAGTGTCTGTATGGGTGTATGAGTGCATATATCAGTGACTGTATTGATGAGTGACTGTATGGGTGAGTGAGTGGATGAGTGTGTAGATATATGAATCAGTGAGTGGGTATGTACTAACTGGTATTGGTGTGTCTATGGTTTTGAGAATGTTAGTCTGTATTTTAGAGTGGGTGTATGAAAGGTTATATTAGGGTATGAGGAGGTACATTAGATATTAAGTGGATGATGTCCTCAGTGATGTCATTAGAGATGTCATCAGTGATGTCACTGACCATGCCATAAGTGATGTAATATGTGACGTCATCAGCAGTGCATTGCGGGACGCGAGTTATAGTTAGCTCAGCTAACTATAACAGCCGAATTTCTCTGTTTTTGTACAAGTGAAATGTCAGCCTAACTATAACGTCCCTGAAACCTGTGATTTTTTCAATACATTTCTAAGGTTTTTTAAATGCTAATCCCTAACTATAACGTCCCTGAAACCTGTGTTTTTTTCAGTGAATTTCTAAAGTTCTTTTAAATGCTAATGTCTAACTATGCCTACATTGGAAGAACATGTACAAAAAGAGTGCAGAAAGAGGAAAGAGAGATGCAGAAAGAGGAAGAAAGGTGCACAAAGAGGCAAGAAAACTGCACAAAGAGGCAAGAGACTTGCAAAAAGAGAGAGGAGGGGTGCAGAAAGAGGGAAGAGGGGTACCAAAAGAAGCAAGAGAGGTACAGAAAGAAGCAACAGAGGTACAGAAAGAGGCAAAAGGGGTGCTGAATGAAGCAAGAGGGGTGCAACAAGAGGCAAGAGAAGTGCAGAAAGAGGCAAGAGAGGTGCAGAAAGATGGAAGAGGGGTGCAGAAAGACGGAAGAGGGGTACAGAAATTTGCAAGAGAGGTGCAGAAAGAAGCTAGAGCAGTGCAGAAAGAACCAACAGAGGTGCAGAAAGAGGCAAGAGGGGTGCAGAAAGAGGCAACAGAAGTGCAGAAAAGAGCAAGAGAAGTGAAGAAAGCGGCAAGAGAGGTGCAGAAGAAAGAAGCAAGAGAGGTGCAGAAAGAAGCAATAGAGGTGCAGAAAGAAGCAAGAGTGGTTTGCCCAACATTAGTACCAATTTAACACCCACATTTAGCAATAAGTAACGGGTGAGCATTCTAGGTTTGCAAAGGGCCTTCCACCACGCTGTAACACTTGTTGCTGCATTTTTGGTAACGTTTGAGCTAGAAACAAGTTGTTTTTTTCTTCAAATCTGCAGATTATGTGGCAAATGTGGAAAATGTATAATTATGGAGAAATCGGTGCAGTCAAACAGTCACATAATTCCAGTGGCCCTGCTCATACCTCTGACTAGGACCAGAAATGTTCCTCAGTGGTTCCTTCTTTTTTTGTCTCATTCAGTTTATATTTTAGCTTTATATGGAAACGAGGAAGACTAAACCTGAGGTTACCACTCCACAACACAGACTAACACATAATTACTCTTCATAACACATAATCCCACTCTACATAATTCCTATACACTAAAAACCACATACTTTCTATCCACATAATTTCACTGCACAACCTACCACAAAATTCCATTACACACAATGTGCATCCACTACACTCCAAAAAACATTAGTAAGAAACTTTTACATTTACAACGCCATAGCTCTAATCTCACAAATGCGAGACCTATTGCATTGCAATTGCTTCTTTAACTAGCAGTCGCGTTTCCAGAGTGGTGGAGAAAGGGGGCTGGGCCTCTGACCAATGCTCAGGATTTCTGCTGCATATCACTTACAGGAGGTACCAGGACGCCTTTTTGGCCCCCAAAGTCCCTCAGGAGTAAAGTGGACTTCATCCCCAACTAGTAGTGTGCCATGAGGCGCGTTTGCAGAGTGGTGGACAAACTGGGGCGTGGCCTCCGAAGATCTCTTAGCAATCCCACTGTGTGTGTGACTTACTGGAGGTAGCAGATGGGGTAGTTGGCTCCAAGGAAATACTTGGGGGCAAACTACCCTTCCTATTACCTCCACTAAGTCTCACACAGCAGGATTGCTAAGTTCTGATAGCAGGCCATGTCCCCTTTGCCCACCACTCTTCAAATGTGCTTCCTGGCGCACTCAGGGTTGGGGGGATCAATTCCCCTTGCCTCTTGAAGGTCCGTGGGGGCCAACTAGCCTTCCTGCTACCTCCAGTAAGCCCCACGCAGTGGGATTGCAGACAGTGGTCGCAGGCCACACCCCCTTTCTCCACCACTCTGCTAACGCGCCTCCTGTGCGCTCTCGGTTTGGGGCTAAAGTCCTCTTGCCACTTGAGGGTCCCTGGGGGCCAACTAGCACTCCTGTTACCTCCAGTAAGCCCCACACAGCTGGATTGCTGAGAGGTAGTCCGAGGCCATGCCCCCTTTTTACACCACTCTGAAATTGCTCCTCCTGGAGCACTTCTGCTTGGGCAATGAAGTCCACTTTAGTCCTGAAGCCCTCAGGAGGCAAGGGGACCTCATCGCCCCACCAGCAGTGCTCCAAGAGGCGCGTTTTTTGACTGGCCTCCAACCACCTCTCAGCAGTCCCACTATATGGGGCTTACTGGAGGTAAGAGGTGGGCTAGTTGGCCCCTAAGAACCCTCAGTAGGGAAGGGGACTTCCTGGTTTGAAGTGTTGGCAGCCAATCCGAGTCAAGCTGGGTCTCTGGAGGGTTCGCGGATCCACTGCGGTCACCAGATACTAATATTTTTCTATGTGTGTATTTCTCAAGAACTACCTAATGGATTTACACCATTTAAAAAAAAGGTCACTAGCTTTTTGTTAAATTTGGTGTAATTCTGTTCTGCAGTTCGGGCTGTCGCTTTGTCTAAAGTTTCCCATGGAAATTAACATGGAGAAAACGTTTGGGCCCCCCTTTTTTCTCGGCCCCCACTTGACGAATCACCCAGAAATTTTCAAGACAGGAGTTGACCGGAGCAGGGCATTAGTTTTGAAAACTTTACAAAGATTCGTCAAACGGCACCAAAGATATTGGCAAAAGAAAAAACGCTTTTTGAATAGAAACAAGGTCCTAACTATAACTACCTACTGTCGACATAGCATGTCGTGTAGCATGTCTGAAAAGTCAACATGGTTGGGAGACCATAAATCTTATTCTGGTAGGGAAAAAAATGGGGCAGATTTAATACTTCAACCAAAGCGTGTCTCTGCTGGATCCTAAATGACAGCAGAATAGTTTTTTTATCTGGTATCATGTATCATATGGCCACCCTAAATAAGAGTTTTTCACAGCTATAATAAATGATCATAGAAAAAGTGGCACACATGAATGCATGCTTTGGTGCTAGTACTACCCATGAGCATGATGAAAATAAAGTGCTTGCAGCAAAGGTCTTGACACAGCTTATGTGGTCTAACTGCAGCAAAGGTTTCCCTGAGGCAATTACTACAAAGTAAATGATGCGACTGGCAATAGCAGTCTCATCATCATATCTTCTTTTTTACTTTTTACCAGAGCTGTGCAGCTTTGCCACACTCCAGTAGCAAAGCCGTAGGTTCAATACTCATTAATTTGCTTAAGGACAGACGAACGTATATTTATCTGCCTGAGCATTTAAACAAGTAGCGTTGTCTGTTTCAAAAATGTGGTATTGTTTCACATGATTTTATTTTCTGAATTTTTATAAAATGTGTGTGCTACCTGTATAACTTTATTGCCTATTTTGCATTGTTTCTACTCTGATGTTTGATTATTCTTGTAATTGCATTGATTTATACACATTCGCCTTTACACGTTTTTGTCTTAGATTTGGTTCCCATCAAAAAGAAGCCCATGGTTTAATTTGTGGGATCTCATTTACACTCTTTCTCTGCAATATTCCAATATCTGTTTAGACTTGACTCTGTTGGTTTGTCAGCTATATGTATGGTAAGCTGAAGTTAATTTGTTCAGTCAGAGACTACTCTCCTGTGTATGCAGTGCTTCTTATCTGGTAAAACCGGAAACTTCATGAACTTTTTTAGGTCTTTCCAACTAGACAGCTCATCTGTAGTCTGTTGCAAAAGATATCGCCAGCTTACAGTGGGCTTAGAGCCCACCCATTACCTGCCATTGGTTGGCTGCATTGTCTTTCTTATTATTCATTATTGTGTGTGAACTTTTCTTTCTCTTGTGTTTGCCTATCCCCATAGCATGGACACATTAGCGTGACGTTACACTGCACACTTTTTAAGGTGTTACTTTTTTGTTTTTGTTTAAGCACTCCATGAATGTGCATTTGTTTTCCAGCTGTCTCCCTAGTATGCTTTTTTTCCCCTTTCCACTGTACTACTATGTCACAAAAGCAATACCTATTGGCTTTGCAAATGTTTTTTTTTAGAGTGGTTATTGAAGAAGTTCACATCTCCAACACTCCCATGTCCCTTGATTCCCACACTGCCTCACACGCATGAGCCATTTTGGTTAATCTGGTCCTAACTGTCTACTAGTACTGATGACCCTTTGAGTATGTAATCTGCGGTCCTGCAGCATACCTTGGATACAAAAATATTTAAATTGTTAAATAAAACTTTTGTTCCATGATAGTTTTGCTGCTGTTTGTACTTTTCTCCTAATTTTGGTTGCTGGAGACTTGTTTCAGTTCGGAAATATATTGTGGGAACTGTGAAACAGCATGAACCATGGCCGCATGCACTGCACTAAAAGTGTTCACCTCATATTATTAGAAACTGCATTGCAATATACAGAGCTTTTGTCATGCATGCCTTTTGTGTGTGCGATTGCTTGTCTCATACAGTTTCCACAGATGACGCCCCCATATGTGAAGATTTTGAGATAACTTATTTCATAAGGAAAAAATAAAATTTCCTATTAAAGGCTAACAAATAATTATAGGGGGCAGACCTTGTATACAGTTTTGACATGAATGCCCCCCCCCCCTTACCCCCACGTACAATTTGTATGTATTAACCCCTTGCATGCCCGCCCCTTTCCCCGCCCAGTGCCGCGCCTTCCATTAGCGGGCGGAGTTCATGACGAGCTGGACTCGTCATGGGCACAGCGCCACCGCAGCCCATGACGAGTCCAGCTCGTCATGGGCACTGAAGGGGTTAAAAAAAAAACTGTGTAACCTAGGACTAGTGTTAATTGCATAACAAATAATCTAAAAGTAGTATCTACATCGAAGAATTTCATGGATAGCAAGATACAGAGCAGTAGAAGGAATAATCCACGTCGAGAGAGGGGATAAGGTGATGTTCATAGTTTTGAGTAGTCTGTGATGAATGCACACAATAAAGTCAGCGGCTCACTGTGCTTCGGAGGGCGATTCATTGTATTAATGTGGTGGGTCCTGCTCCAGGATGCACCAGTGTTATTGGTAGGTTTTTTCTTTATTTTCTTTTCCAATCTTTCTATTAAAGCTTACAGGTTTAAACAGTGCCCCATATTGTGATATCATGTGAGGTGTCAACATGGGGGAAGTGGACCCAAGCCAGCAGCACAATACTGCACCTGTTAGTATTACCTCTCTCATAGCCCACATTTCACACAAAATAATTTTACGATTACTCTCATCTGTGCACTTCATGCCTGACTTCTATATTGTTTCCATGCAGAGCATGTTCTTCCCAGTCTTTAGGGCATACACATCCCTTGTATATGTGTTGTTCAGCCAGCCTTCCAAAGGCTAGCAATGTTCCTTCTAGCATGGGACCCAGGCTATGTAATATCTTTGAGTATCTTGGAGGGCACTCCTCCTTCCAGGTGTTCAAGAAAAACATTATTGCTACAGGGAAACCCAGAAGTTATTGGTATTTCTTGAGAGTGATTTGTAGTGAGGCCAGTAATGGTTGTTTTATTAGGTTGGTTGGAAGGGCTTTGTAGTGGCATGGAGTTACAGAGCTGAAAACTGAGTCCAAGCCAGCATGCAGGGGTATTTGGGTGGTCCAACAGATGGATATAATGTGAAGAGAGGGTCCAGGATGGTGTGTGAATATGAGAGTCATATTGTGCGTGTTGCAAGTCTCTGTAAGTAGCGGTAGTAAAGGGGACGGTATGTCCAACACATCTTGTTGTTGATGTGTTAGCAAGGGGGTATAAATGAGTAAATGGGTAATGAGAGTGGAATAATGCAGTGCATTGTTTATGAATAACAAAGTTGGCTGTAGCTGCTCGGCATGTATAATGGTGTTGCTGTGTCCATAATTCACTTTTATTGTAACAAAGTCCTGTAGGTGCTTAGAAAGTTAATTCATAGTTCAGCTGACATGATTCTCATCACACCAGATTGGTTGAAGATCTCGAGAATTTCTCTCACACCAAATGATGCCCCACCCCTTATTGAGCATCAGATTCTTAAATCCTTGGGAGCTGAAAGGTTAACCATTAAAGATTGTAACTATTTGGGGGCGTGTCCTAGCAAGCCATGATGACGGACGTGTGCTAGGCGAGCTCCGTCCAGCCTCAGAAATTATCCTTAATCATCTTGCTTTCCCGATCTAAGTCGTATTCCTAAATCATGTCCCAGGTGGGGCACGTGTGGGGGCTGCACTTTTCGCCCCGTTTTGGCCGTGGATAATTGCCCGGGGAGATGTAACAGCGGTGCCCCGGTGTGCGGCCTGCAGGCGGCTGTGCGGCGTCATAGCCTGAGGGTCTGGAGTGGCGACTGTGAACGGCGTCTGCAGTGGTTGTGGTGCCGGTGAGCCTGCTGTGACGGAGCGTGTGGAGAGGCGGTATGGTGGCAGCGATTGATTGGACCAGGCCACAGATGCCCGCCGCGTGGTCATCTCCCTCCCGGCCTCCCCTCCTGGACAGAAGCCTGACGATCGGCAGCCATATCGGGCCGCGGGTGGAGTAGGGAGTGGGGCGAAGCTGTGTTCCGACCCCGGCGGCCGCCTCATTGCTGATGGGCCGTTGTCGGGTCCGGGGCCTCCTCGGCCCTTCTACGTCTGGTGGGCTGACCTGCATCGGCTGCGCTGTTTCCCTCCCAGCCCCCTCTCCTGCACAGCAGCCTGACGATCGGAGGCCATATCGGGGCGCGGGGGAGTGAAGCTTTGTTCCGACCCCGGCGGCCGCCTCATTGCTGCTGGGCCGGTGTCGGATCCGAAGCCTCCTCGGTCCTTCTACATTTGGTGGGCTGCCCTGCTTCGGCTGCGTTGTGCGCTTGCATCGGCGGCCATTTCGGGTCACGCAAGCCTGCTGCTGTGCGCTCGGACTGCGGAAAAGCTGTGGGGCCCGGACGGTCATTTGCCATTGCCACGCACCTTGGGGGCTGGTGGTAGGTGGTAGGCCCTCGGTGGGACTGCATAGAGTGTTGGGGCTCCTACCGGCTCCGTGTCGGTGGGCCCGGTCCGCTGTGTATGCTCATGGGGGCTTGGACATCCTGAGAATCGGTGCAAGGGGGCTGGTGCAGCGTTGCGGAGGTGGGCGGCTGCCCATGGATATTGCCTGACTAGAGCAGGGGTCCCCCCTCTTCTTGTGTTTTTGCCCCCACCCGTGCTGGCGGTCTCGCATTTGGTTCGGGTCGTGCGGGCCGCGTGTCTGTGCCTCTGTGGCCCCCCTTGCTTCAGCTTGACTGCTCTTTGGACCAGGGGGTTCGAGTCAGATCGCCTCAAACCGGGGGGTGTCCTTCCCCCCTCCCTGGAGCAGGCGGGCCCACAGTCCCCTGCTGATGCTGCTTGGGTGGTCGGCTCAGAGGTACCCGGGGAGTCGGCGGGCTTGTTGGCCATCATTACGAGGGACAAGAGGGACGAAACGGGCGAGGCTCGGCCAAGCAGAACACACTGGACAAATTTACAGGGTGCGGGCTCCCTGCGGCGGTGCCCGGGGGTCACATGGGGCTGTGCCGGATATGCTGGACAATGCCCCACTTATGGCGGTTATCATGCAGTCCAGGGATGTGCTAGACGCTAAAATCAAGGCGATCGGCTCTGATGTCATGCTCCTGCGGCAAGATCTACGAAATGCAGTGGCGCGCACCACGGAAGCTGAGTCCCAAATCTCTGGCTTGGAGGATGGAGTCACCACCCTACAGAAGCGGGTGGCCACACTGGAGACGACACAACGGGGCCTTGCGGCACAAGTGGAGGATGCCGAGGGCAGGGCCAGGCGCAACAATCTCCGCTTTGTAGGTTTCCCGGAGGGCTGTGAAGGGGGAGATATGGAGCGGTTTCTCACGCAGTGGCTCGAGAGTTGGCTCCCCCCGGAATCCCTGTCCCGCTGTTTCATGGTGGAGCGAACCCATAGGGCTCTCATGCAGAAGCCTCCGCCCGAAACCCGCCCGAGGCCGGTCATTGCAAAATTACTGAATTATCATGACTGGGACATTATTCTCAAACAGGCCAGGGCCAAGGAACCTCTGCTTTTTGACAATGCTCACATTTTGATCTTCCCTGATTACATGAAACTAGTCCAGCAATGGAGGCAATTGTTTCTGACGGCCAAGGCTCGTCTTCGAGAACTTAAACTGCCATAAGCACTGCTGTATCCGACCCGGCTGCGGGTGGTGTATCGGTCCCGCACCCACTTCTTTGACACGCCGGAGGAAGTTTTTCAGTGGACAGATGAGATGGTGCAGCTGCGCCCTCACACGCCACCCAGGCGGGAATCGGACTCTTACTCTGGTGAGGTCGCCCGGAAGCAGCCTCAATTGAAATCTAAGGGTCACAGACGTTCCAGATCAAGACGTCGGGCTCAATCTTGCAGTGGATCCTCCCGAGCGGGATCGGCCTCCTGGCACACTACATCGGCCTCATGAGTGGAGGGGGGGGATCGCAGCCCTGTGAGTCTTTGACACTGTCGCTTTGATCGGAGAAGTCCATGAGTGGGCCGGTTTTTCTGTTGGACCTTCCATGACAGAGAAAGTGCCTGTTGACAATTGACTGTGAGTTGGGGATCCATTGGTCGGGGTGCGCCGGGACTCCCTGTTTGGGTCTTCTTGCCACACCCACCGTAACAGATACTTCATTGTTTTTGAGGTATGAGATGGAGCGTTTGTTGGTTTCTTGTTGTTCTTGTCCTTGGATCGCATTTCTTCATACTAACATTAGGCCTCCGCGCACACATCAAACACCTTTCTCTGCACCAGCACTTGCTACCACGGTTCTTCATGGCTGCCCCGCTTGATAGTACGCGGGTCCCCTCTGGTACCCTTCGCATAGTCAGTTGGAATGTCAGGGGGGCCCTGGACAAGATCAAACGTGGGGCTATACTTCAACAGGATAAAAGGGCCCATGCTGACATACTCATGCTACAAGAAACGCACCTTATGGGATCAAAGGCACTGTGCTTTCAGCACTATGGTTACGCTCAGATGTTTCACAGGTTTGTGAGGGGGTCACGGGGTGGCAATCTTGATCCACCGTCGTGTCTCATACACGCACCTTAAGATGTGGGCGGACACCCAGGGGTGGTATTTGTTCCTTCAGGGCACGGTGAGGAGCCTTTGTTGTTGGGTTGTGTCCATGCCCCCCCTCCACTCTTATGGGGTCTAGTAGAACGGCTCATGATGATGTGATCAGATTTTCCAGAAGGCCTGTCTGTGGTTGGGGGGGACTGGAACGACGTACTTGATGCGACCAGGGTTCGGGGGAGGCCTGGAGGAGCGTGGATGCTGGCTGGCTGGCCCACAAAACTAGGCTCTCTGGTGTTGGGGCTGGACTGGGTTGACCTGTGGCATCGGTTGCATGGGAATGCCCAGGGATATACATATCTCTCGGCGGTTCATGACTCCTACTCCCGTCTCGATTACCTGTTTGTTCCCTGTTTGGCGGCACATAGGGTGGTCGAGGCTGATATTATCCCGCGGGGTCTCTCTGATCACTCGCTGGTTGCCCTTACGGTACAGGTGGGCCGGGCGAGGCAGCCATTCCGTTGGCGCCTCTCGGCTTGGAACCCTCAGAAGGAAGATTATAGGGAGCGTCTGGGAAGTGCGATTCACCAATATCTGACACTCAACGTGGGATCGGTTTCGGAGGCCGCACTCCTTTGGGAGGCTTTGAAGCCCACTTTACCGGGTGTTGACATCTCCTTCTGTGCTGCCGCTCGCAGGGAGGCTCTGCGGCTCGCGGAGGCTATTATCGCGGACCTGGACCAGCGCAGTAGGGGTGACGGGGGAACACGGGTTCGCCAACGGCTGCTCTTGGCACAACAGAACTACGCGCTCTCCTGTTGGATGAAGCCCGCCTTGCTTGGCTGGCGACACGCAGTAGTGTGTACCAATGGGGAGTTTAGTCTAGCAAGATGCTCCACCAGTTTTGTCAAGGGATTTTGAACTCCCAGGCCCTCCCTGGTATAGCACGTCCGGACGGGGAGCCCATTACGTACCCCTCAGAAATTGCCGAAAGCTTCGCTCAGTACTATGCGGAGTTGTACGCCCCCAGAGAGTGTCTCCAGGAAGAGGTGATTGGCCAAATTTTGGATGACCTCCCGCCTAGGGCTTTGTCCGATGAGGCGTGTGCGGAATTCGATCTCCCGCTCACAGAAGACTAAATGGAGCCGCACTGGGGGACCTTACCTCTGGGAAGGCCCCGGGGCCGAACGGGTTTCCCTGTGAATTTTTAAGAGGTATTTTTTGCAGCTAGGGTCCCATTACCTTAGAGTGGTTGAGGAGGTCCGTGAGCAGGGATGCCTTCCTCGTGACTGGAGACATGCTGAGGTTGTAGTGTTTCATAAACCTGGCCGTCCCCCGTACCTACACGCTTCCTATCGACCTATTTCCCTTCTGAATGTCGAAGCCAAAATCTTGGCCAAGGCGCTCGCCAATCGCCTATGGGCTCACATCACTACCTTAGTACATCCTGACCAGGCCGGGTTTATGCCACAGAGGGCGACCCGACATAATATCCGAAGAGCACATGTTGCTGTTGCGACCATTCGGGGGCTTTGTGAGCGGGCGGTGCTATTACTGGCCGATATGGACAGGGCCTTTGATTCCCTTAGTTTGGGGTACTTATTCGCGTTGCTACACAGGCTGAATCTTGAACGGCGCTTCCTATCCTACTTGACCTTGCTCTACACTGACCTCACTGCGTCAGTGCGCATCTCTGGCTCGACCTCCTCCATTTTTTCCATTGGACAGGGTACTCGGCAGGGATGCCCTCTGTCTCCATACCTGTTTGTATTGGCTATGGAACCCCTGGCCGCCTGGGTGCAGCTTGATGCGCAGGTGACTGGCTTTGAATGGGCGCACGGCTCATCGGATCGCATCGCATTATATGCTGACGACGTCTTATTTTTTCTCCCTGATGTGGGCAGGACGGAGCCGAGACTGCTCTGCATCATGCAGATCTTCGTGGAATCGTCGGGTCTTTACCTGAACCCCCATAAGTCCACCCTGTGGGTTCTTGGGGACGCGTCGGGTCTTGGCTCCTGGGCTTCGTCGGTCCGAGTGGTTACTGGGGGGATTAAATACTTGGGGGTATTCCTGTCGGACTCGCCTACCGTGCCCTGGGAAAGGAATCTGGCTCCGGTTTGGGAATGTGTACTGGAGGATCTTAAGACTTGGTCCCATATGCCACTATCCATACATGGCAGGTTGGCCATATTCAAGATGGTCTCGCTCCCCGTTTATTATATCAATTGCAGAATCACCCTTACCCGATTTTCCCCAGATGGTTCCTTCAGGTGAATGCTGCCCTGGGTCAATTTCTTTGGGCCAGCGGAGCAGTGCAAATTGCCCTACGGACGTGTTTCCTATCTACATACTGTGGGGGACTGGCGACCTCCGACATCTTGTCATACTATATGGCTTCCCACCTGCTCGTTCTGAATGAATGGTTGTATGGGGATTGGGACAACCCAGCCTATGCAGTTCAGCGATGATGTATGGGGGAGCTCTCCCTACATACAATACTGTACTCTGCATTATTATTATTATTAACTCACTTATATTGTGCAAGCGAATCATCCCCAGGGGGATCTCTCGGCGCATGGAAGCGGGGCACTAGGCAGTAAAGGGCGGCTTAGAACAGCCAGGTTTTAAGAAGCTTCTTGAAACTATGGTAGTTCGCACAGGCACGGAGCTCATCTGGCAAGGAGTTCCAATGGGTGGGAGCCAGATACGAAAAGGCCCGACCTCCCATCCTGACCTTTCTGACTCTGCACACGCAGAGCAGATTTCGGCTGCTAGATCTCAGCAGTCGTGTAGGGTGGTAACACACGAGCTTCCTTGCCAGGTAAGATGGTCCCAACCCATGGAGAGACTTATGAACTAGGCATAACAGTTTGAAAATGGATCTCTTTTTTATGGAAAGCCAGTGAAGTTGATGCAGAAGGGGTAATGAGGGAGTCCGAGCAGGCTTATTAAGAATAAGACGAGCAGCCGTATTCTGGACCACCTGTAACTTAGCGGCCAGGTCCTCCCTCATCCCAACCAGCAGCGAGTTGCCATAATCCAGTCGACTGATCAAGAGTGACTGGATAAGGGTCTGTCTGGTTGTGAGCGGGATCGAGGGAAAGATCTTACTAAGCTTTCGCATGGTTCCAAAGCAGGCCCCAGCCGCTGATTTCACCTGCTGGTCCATAGCTAGGTTGTTATAGATCTATACGCAATTCACTGCCGTCGGCGACGAAGGTCATGTTCCAAATTTGGCGGCAGGCCCTACGGAGGACAGGGTGGTGGAATACACTGACGCGGGAGACCCCCCTATGGAACAACGGGCGTTTGCCCCAATTAGCCACTCTGTTGGGGTTTCGTGGATGGGATAGCATTGGTATCTCTACTCTTGGGGCTGTCATGCGGGGGACTGTTCTGAAGCCCTTTCAGGACCTGCAAAAGGACTTTCACGTGCCACGAACACAATTCTATAAATATCTTCAGTTTCGGCAAGCCCTCTCCCCCAGCCTGGAGGGCTTGGAGTCTCTGGCGGAGTTTAGCCCGATAGAAGCAAAGGTGTTTATGGGAGATCTCCAGGATCACAAGATCTCTAAGATCTACCAATCCCTAGTTACTCACTGTTCTCCTAAATTGCAGAAGCTTAGAGAGGCTTTGGAGGGGGTTGTGGGCCCACTCGATGAAGAAGACTGTACGGAGGCCGTGGCTTCCCCGTGGGGGGTGGCTATAGCAGTACGTCTACGTCTGGTTCAGTTTAAGTATCTTCATCAGGTCTTTTTCACACGGGCTCGATTGTAGAGGGCGGGATTGGTGGCCTCCCCGGTGTGTCTCCAGTGCGAACGGGAGGAGGGTACCCTGATTCATACAGTTTGCCATTGTCCTTCCCTGTCACGATGTTGGAGGGGTGTGCTGGCCTGCTTCTCCAAGGTGCTGGGCTGGGACCTTCCCCACTCACCGCAGTTGGTGCTTCTGCATGTTATGGCTGGTATTGGGGGCAACATATATAAATGCCATCTTATGCTGCTCGGGTTCACTTTGGCAAAGAGAGACATTGCTATAGCCTGGAAGGCATCGGCACCACCCTCCGTGTCCGCATGGAAGAATGGTCTGGACTTTTGCACGGGCATGGAGCTTCCCATCTTCACTGCACGTGGGTGCCTGCATAAGCATTTTAAAGTTTGGGAGAGTTGGGCAGACTATCGAGACTTGCAGCTGGAGCCGATCTCTGTCGGGGGGCCCCTCAGTCCAGTTTAAGGTTTCATCTGTTGGTGCGAACTGTGGATTATCGTATATCTGTATGCTGCAGTTCTTTTGTGGTGCGTGATTTCTTGCTGTGCTACTCTTGGGAGGTTGTTCGTGCGACCGGTGGGTGGAGGGGGGGGGGGCGTGTTGGGGATGGGGTTTCATACAATTTTCTTTCATCTGCATTGCTCTTCAATTTTCCTTGATCTCATTATGAAAATGTCAAAATCACAATGCTGTACGTTGATTATGCAGAAGCCTCTGGGTCTCAGAGCTCTCCCACATTTGTGCTATTTGACGAATAAAATCTGTTTAAAAAAAAGATTGCAACTTTTCAGATGAAGTTATGGATGTAGTTTTAGCCTCCAGGAGGTCATCAATGCCGTATCAGGTAATGATAGAATTGCAAGACACGCCGAAGGAGGCCTTGCAATCTTTTTAATTGTTTTTTATTTTTAGTTGCCTGTTGATCAAAGAGAAAAACCAGATGATCTTAAGTAATAGCACAATGACCAGCAGGAGGATCAGCACTCTTACCAGTCTTTGTTAGGCCTTCATAAAACTAAGTTCTCTGGCCACTCACCTAACAGAAAAATTGGGAGCAAGAAGCTGATAAAATTCTCATTGAAACAATTAGGGGGGAGATGTTTTAGAATATTTATCCAATAAGACAACTAAGACCAGATAGAAGGTATGCTGTATTAAAAAGTGAGGTGTCTTGTACCAACAGGGCAAGAGTTGCACTAGAACCAAACTTAATCATAATAGCAGAAGAACAAACGCTGTCTCGAATAACAAAGAACACCGGGGAAAATTTGCCTATAAATCCACTACATTCTGCTTGTAATTGTCTGTTGAATCCCGCCCCCGTTAAAATATCTTAGACATACTTAGAGTTGAGGCATATTCTGAAGAAGTGATACAGGTGAAAAGCGGGATAATCAGTAATGATAGCAAAATGATTCATGAGATCTACACTGTCTCTAGTGCACCATGTAACGATATAGTGCCTCAGAACCAAGCTACCAACTTCATCAAAATGTTGCAGAAAAAGCAGTATCATTAGACAAGGGAAAAAACATTGTCCTCGGTTGAATAAGAGGGACTCCATTCAATCCTCCTGTAAGCTTCACACATTTTCTGAAGTTTCTGAGGCTACTACTTTGATGACGATGCTAGTATCAATGCACAATACAAATTCTATGATAACGCAGAAACAGTTGGTAAATGAGGGATCATTTTCAGAAAGCACAATGCTAGGATGTAAAGAGACAGAACCAAGGTCCTAACCTGGAAGCAAGACCCAAAACTGTGTTGCCAAATGTCATTAAAGGTGGTGGAGTAGACAAATCTGGGATCGATTTAGAGGATAATATAAGTGGTTATTCACAAACGGAAGGCTATTAACAAGTACTTTCAAAAGCAAGCAGGGTAAGTTTCTGGAATCAAGGGTAGTACACTCCAAACTGAGATCCAGGTAACTGATATGAAATCTAAAGTTCAAAGAGCAAGATTATATAATTGTAGGTTTGAAAAAAAGAACTAATTATTGGAATCAGCATCTCTTCAGACATAATCTACGAATCAGATGAATAGATTAATTTGATGAATTTAATAACGAGATAACTTTGAACCTTAAAGGCTTCATGACTCAATTTCTAAAACAGAATATCAGGGAGCTAAATTAAGTTCCTAATTTAGAAGATCTACAGAGAGATCTATAGCCTTCAGATTTGGCAATAAAAGTTGACATAAGGCCAAGAAAAATACTTTTTCACCTATTTGGTGGTAGAATAGATGTTAGACACTGCTCGCAAACCACCAAAAATAAAACAGGAAATGTTCTGACAAGCCTTGATATTTCAAAGCGTACTGCTCAAAGTCTATGGGAACTTCATTACTATATTTAAAAAATTTGAACTGTTTATTGCCAGGCTTAGCTGTGTTATCCTTCATTTAAAAATTGTCACATGAGAGACGGCAAAATTTGTATTCTGAAACGCAGAGCCAGGTAAATTGTTAACACTTCTCGTGTTAAAGCATAATATAAAATTGAGAACAAATGTAGTATTTTATATTCAAAACTGGTATAAGCCCTTTTGATACCCCCCATCCCTCCCGAGGGCTGGTTAAGGATCGTCACAGTGTATCAATCCATACAGATGAAAAAATCCTGATGTACTTGGATGTACTACTCAACTCATTTATACATTTTATAGCTAGAGGGATTTTTTTCTGTCAAATGAGGTGTTTAATAATATGGTAAAAATGACTCTAGTTCAGCGCCATATTTCAGATCATAACTTGATCTCTTTAATTACCCCAAATATTAAGCGCTCAGTGAAAGTTAGACATTGGATGTTCAAAAGGTCTGTGCTAAAAAAAATCCAGTCTGTTGAATGGAATGAAAATGAAAAACTGAGAATTCTTTAAAAAAAAAAAATATGAAGTTTTTCTAAATATGGGACACACACAAACCTTTCTAAGGGGCATTGTAAGCACATTTTCAATATGTTCAGATATAAAATAGATTTTTGAGATATGCAAATTAAGGTATTACAGGAAGAGTGACTCTTAATTACTGATACTGAGAAGAGTGCATCTTGGAAGAGCATTAACAAGTTAGCAAATGACCTGTAAACAAAATATGAATAAAGTAAAAAAATTTAAAATGCAGGGAATAGACTAGTAACGGTCCAAGAAATACAGGAAGCATTTGCTTAATTTCTGGTTAAGGTATATGTTTGTACAGAGTTGAAATATTGACTTTTATGGAACAAGTGAATCGTTTTGGAGCTTCTGATCAAGATGAGGTTAATCTTGATGTGAACAGCCTGATTGAAGATCAAGGAAAGGTAACGTAGCAGTTAATAAATGGAAAGCCTTAATGAGCTTCTTGTAGAAATATGAAAATTTCCACATTAAAGAACCTTTTAAAAAAAAAAAAATGTCAGGAGGTATGTCAACCAGTAATAACTCCAACATCTTGGCAAAAGGCGGCCATCTCAGTAAACTAGGGATGCACTCCCTTAGTTGCTCCTATTTTCATCCCAAATCAGTGTTGAATTGTGACAGCAACTTATTTGTAAAGTTATTGGCTCTATATCTTCAAGAATTCATGCCACAAATAATCCTACCAGACCAGCAAGGGTTTGTTTATAAAACCATGATGTAGTAAAAACAAAAATAATGAACTTGCTCGCATGCATTGATTCTGCTGCAGCTTCCCCTCAAACAATACTTTGTCTGATTTTCAGATATAGGAAGGTGTTTGCATATATAGTAATTTAAATTTGGTAACCAGGAGAAGATTTGGGCGCTCAACACTTATTCGGGCTAAGTATATAAACAATTATCAGAATGTTAGGTGCTTCGAAGGGAAGAAGGTTGGTTATTAATTCAACCTAGTTAATCGCCTCATCCGAGGCGATGTATAAACATATAATGGTCACACTTTTAGCCTTTATATAGTCCAAAATGTCCAACAAATTCTTGATCAAAGTTCAAACTCTTTATTCAAATATATCGCGTCTCCAATGCAGCCAACTTGGATTTTCAAAACATAGCTTGATCTTGGGTTTTAATTGCTGAAAGATAGCCAACACGTGTTTCGTCATGCAGTATAATGCAATAATGACTTCTTCAGGGCTGTAATCCCAAGAAAAGCAAAAATTGCTGCTATATTTGCAAAATTAGATCTGTAGAGAAGAAAATCAAAACTAAAGTGATAAGCAGAAAGCCACCACCATCACTAACTAGTGAAAAAATCTCATAAAAAATAAATGAGAAATCACCATGTGCTTAGACAAGAGCAGAGTTAACTGACCCCTATCACCAAGACAAAATAACAAAAAAAGTATAATCACCCTTTAATCCAAATCTGCCTACTCATTCATTCCTGTGAATTTCAATCTGTAGGATTCCACGGTTGTCGAGAACACAACTCCTATCTGTGTGAGTAACCCATATTTTTAAGGTAAATTCAAACATGTATACAGGCTAATTCATACTCATAATCCTGAACATATTATTAACTAAATTAATTACTCAATTCACCTTAAAACTTGCCAAATCCCTTTCTGCAAGTGTAAAAGCTCCTAATAAACTGTATCTCAAATATGCCTGTACAAGGACTGTAAGGTTGAATCTATGAAACAAAACATCAAATAATGGATTTATACGTAGAACAGTCGCCCAAATTGCGTTCTCAAGTCCAAATTCAAAAGACAAGCAAGAGGTCTCACCTAAATGTCGATAAATAAATAGTTATGTACGATAAGCGATCTGCGTCTGAATCAAGCAACGTTCAAATACGTGATGTACAATAGGAAAATCACGAGTTCGTGACCTAGTGAAACCATATAATACACATATTAAGTAACTTGTCACAATCCGAAGTCTACTTAATCCATAATAGTAATAGTCACACGTATTCTTAGTCCCCTATATATTAACGCTAAAAGTGATAGTATCATAGAGTGTAAAAAAGCACTCCACATGTCACCCAACATTAGCAGTGGGACATTCACCCACCTCGAAAAAGAAGTAACACAAATAAAATGTAACGTTCTCTAACTGACAAAACTATACAAATACCTCTAAACACGTACAGGTTTCTTATCTCATAATTGGAGCGGGCAGTCATCCTTACCCGACCGGATTACCGCGTCCCGATAATCCAATGTTGTCGATGGCGTGTACCTTGGGCGCCATTTTTTCTCTGTTTAAACACGCTAATACAGCGCTAACATCTTCTATCTCCATATTGGAGCGGTATATTGCTCCACCAAACTTTTTTCGTATCTTAATATAAATGACTGAAAGTATTCTAATAGCAGTTATAAGTCACTAGTTCACTGATTTTCGATATCAGAACAGTGTTTGACGTTTGGTTAGTTGGTACTTAATTACGTCAAACCCGTACTCCACAAAACTAAAGTTTCGAGCGGCCTGTCTTTCCTGCAAAGAGTATCCAGAACACCGAAATAACCTTCATTAGATTAAGGACTTAAACAGCACTAATTCAAACGTATCTGCCTAGGCGTTTATCCAAAGCATATTTATTATCTTGGCCCTGTCCAAGATACAGTCACTGAGTGTCAAACGCTCATTGAAACAATGTATACTAGGTTTACATCCCTCACCACAAAAGTAAGATTCAATATAGATTTGTCACTGGTATTGTTATTGGCCAAGCGTAGAATTATGATATATTGTACTCAAACTAGAGGTTCTCTGATACAGACATAGCACAAAGATGGCTGAGAGTGGCTTTTGGCAAAGGAAATATGGATAAAAATGGTCCATGCTGATGTAAAGGTCCTTGAGGACATTAAGGGCTGGCGTGCAGTGACAGACATACTTCTGGGAGGAAATGTCACACCACGTCCAGCAAATCCCTTAGTGCTGCATCATCTTAGTGCTCCTAAACTGAAATATTCTATCTGAAAGAAACACATTAGTTAGATTCCTTACCTTAGAATATCCCCAGGCGTGTCAGGCTGGATCCGGAAAGATTTTTCGTCAGCAGTACCCCTGCGTGTTGGTAGGCGTCGTCTGCGGCTCCGCATCCGTCGTCGGTGTCATGATCGCCAGGATGACGTCGTCGGAGTACTTAGACGCCGCCCTCGCGCGCTGACGTCAGTTCTTCTTTTTTCCGCACCAGTAAGCGCAGATCCGGGAAGAGCGTACCCTTAGTCATTTTTTGACTAACTTTTTGGAAATTTTTGTCTATCTTTTTCGAGTCGACTTCGACTCCTGGTGCTGGTAGGGATGCCCGGGTTCAAGCCATGTGACGTCTGTCACCGACTGATGTCTGTTACCGACCCCCACCATCGGTGACCACGATGACAAGTCGTGCCCCGACTGCCGGGCTTTGACGTCGAAAGCTCGGCGGGAGCGGTCCCGCAAGCTCCTCGAGATCCGGCAGTCGTCTCCAGGCCGGTCGAGGAGGAAGTCGAGGGACTGGTCGCAAAGCCACAGTCATCACCGCTCGTTGGGATCCAAGTCCTCGCACTCAGGTAGGTCGAGGCATGGCAAAAAGAAGTCGAAGAAACCACATCGCCCTTCTGACTCCCTGTCAGACCGTCAGTAGCTGTATACTCAGGAAGCCACTAACCTCGTTATTCGACCGGCAGGAACGATGACCTGTAGAGAAGTCTCTACTTCACTCGTGTGCCACCCCACGCTGATGCACGCAAACAAACACCTGAGCGTGGGAGAGGCACACCGGGGGAAAAGAGAGAATTAATTAAAGAATAACTTGGGGTCCATGTGATGTCATCTATCCGCAAAACGGGGTGGAGCTATGGGTTTACTCTCTTGGCAAACTGCATAAATGGGGAGACAAAAAGAGAGTGGGTTAGGGAAGAGGAGGCCACCTACTCTCTCGCCTTCTTCTCTCTATAGGTCCACCACGTACCAGATGAGTTCAGGAGTCCAGGAACCCCCAGTCTATGTAGTCGTTCAAGTCACGGCTACTGGCAATTCTCCTCACTTCACCCAGCAGTGTTGGTAGTCCGTTGGTAGTCCGAAGCAGTTAACTTCACTGCCACGGCAAATGTCTTTGAAGGAGTGCTCCCGCACCTCCCACTGCGTCCCACCTAAATACCTGACTTCTGGCGCCCCAAACACGGATCAGCAGGATTGAAGAACAAAAGGGCTTAGAGGACGTTTGGTTCCAGGCTTCGAAAAGACGGGTCTCTGGTTTGCGGTCTTGGACATCGGCGTGCGCTCGTTTTCCAGCGGGGATCACCATCCGCTAAGCGCCGCCTTCGGGAAGTTCAAAACGGTTTGTCAAGCCCCGTTCTCACAGAGGGGGAGGGCCTTATAGCGGCGGTCATGTGATTTGCGCCGCTTCCTGTACTCTTGCTCTCGGTGCCCCAGAGTCGTCTGGGAGCTGTAGTTTGGCTGCTCGTTGCGCTGCGTGCCGCTGAGCAATAGTGACACTCCCCTCGCGGGTCGCGCGAATCGGCCGAGGGTTCGGGTGGTACCACCCGCGCTGCACCACCAGAGCCGCAGGAGTCGCATCCCGCCCCACACCCTCCGGTCCCTGGGCTGCATGCGACTCTGGGCGAGATTCGAGACTTCCTCGTGGTCATGAGGAGTTTCTTTCCACCGTCGAGCCTCCGGGCCCCGCAGGTCCGACTGGGGTTCCTAGTGAGCCGGCGGCTTCGGCCCCGGCGCCGTCATCTACTTCGGTCCCGACGCCGCAGGTCCCTGTGGGATCAAGGCCTGGATCACGGTTGACGCCAGTTGACCTCACGACTCCTCCGCTGGCGCCGACCCCCATGGTGTCACACCCGGCGCTGTCCTCGGATGACGCCGTCCCTAGTTTCCGTCCGGCGTCGGAACGGCACCGGCGTCGATGGGTGAGCCTTTTACCTATGACCCGGCTCCGTCATTTCTGCCTGTTTACCAGGACACGGATGAAGGGGAGGACTGGGAGGGGTCTGAGGACCCTCTGGCACAGCATTGCCAGTTAAGTCAGGACTGGGCAGATGAGCTGGGGGACGCCAGTGGTCTAGACACTTCGCCTGACACTGGTTTCATCTCTCCTCCTTCCGTGGCTACGGAGGAGGGTGCTACTTATGCTGTGGTGCTGCGCAGGGCGGCCCAGGCCTTGCACCTGGAGCTCCCGGCAGCGGCCATGAGGACTAACCTCCTCACTGAGGTGCTACAACCGCCAGTAAGCTCTTCGGAGCCTCTGCTTCAGTTTAATGAGGCCCTCACCGACGTTCTGATGGGCACTTGGTCCAAGCCCTCCACAATCTCTCCGGGGGATCGGAACGTCGCCCGGCGCCACTGCCCAGCTCCGGGCGACCCCAGTTTTCTGTCCGTACATCCCACCCCTGAGAGTCTGGTTATCCAGGCCTCCACATCCCAAACCGCCTTCCCGTCTGCACCTCCGGATCGGGAATCCAAAATGATGGAACAGTTTGGCAAGAAACTGTTTTCCTCCCTCAGTCTAGGGTTGCGGTCCATTAATCCTGCGTGCCTTTTGGACCGTTACACCCACTTTCTGTGGGATACGGTGGCGGACGTGCTGCCCCAGTGTCCAGAGGAGGCCAGGACACGGCTCGCCCAGGCTCTTGCTGAGGGTCGTGATGCAGCACGGTATTCCATCAGATGTGGACTTGACACCACAGACTCGCTGGGTAGAGCGATTGCAACAACGGTGGCGATTCGTCGTCACGCCTGGCTGAGGTCCACAAACTTTTCAGGGGATGTCCAGAGCACTCTCATGGACATGCCCTTTGATGGCCGTTGCCTTTTTGGCGACAAAGCAGATGGCGCGCTGGAGCGCTTTAAGGACTCCAGGGCTACGGCCAAGTCCTTGCGCCTGTCGGCCCAGCGCCAGCAAACCTCTGCTTTTTGCTGCTTTCGTGGCCAAGTAAGGGGCACCCCCGCACGTTCGTCCAGCCACAGGCCGCAGAACCAGCCTCAACGCGGTCGCGGAGGTGGATTCCGCCGTGGCGGAGCACGGGGACAGAGAGCCGGTCAGTCCACATCCGCTCCCGCAGCATCTGCCTCAAAGCCTTCCTAGTTCGAGCTTTCAGGCCCATTCCACGCCAGTGGGAGGCAGAGTTCGCCATCACCTGCTCCACTGGTGTACCATCACTTCGGTCAGGTGGGTGCTGCAAATCGTCCGAAGGGGCTACTCCCTCCCCTTCGAGGCAACCCCTCCAGCCATGCCACCGCAGTACCACCGCATGTTGAGGGATCACTTGCATCTTCTGCAGGAGGAAGTTACGGCCCTCTTGGCCAAAGGGGCCATCGAGCACGTTCCTGGCCCAGAAGTAGGACGGGGTTGTTACTCCCACTACTATTATTTCCACATCCCTGTCCTGCCGGCCCACCGGCGTTACCTGCGGTTCACGGTAGGCCACGAGCATTTTCAGTTTACCGTGCTCCTTTTCGGCCTCACCAGTGCCCCTCGGGTGTTCATGAAAGTGATGGCGTGGTCGCAGCTCATCTGCGCAGATTAGGGTTTCAAGTCTTTCCCTATCTCGACGACTGTTTGTTGAAGGTGGGCTCACCCCGAAGAGTCGTCTCCCACCTCCAGACTACGCCCGACCTCCTGCATTCGCTGGGGTTCTCCATCAACGTGCTGAAGTCACATCTGAGTCCCTCCCAGAAGCTCCTCTTTATCGGAGCGGTTCTGGACTCGGCGCAGTTTTGGGTCTATCCTCCCGAACAGCGGGTTCGGGATATTCAGGCTCTGATTCCGATCTTTCAGCCTTTATCCCGAGTTTCGGTCAGGATGGTCCTACGGCTGCTGGGTCTGATGGCCTCCTGCATCCTGCTGGTACATCACACCAGCTGGCGGATGCGGGCTCTGCAGTGGGACCTGAAGTTCCAGTGGGCTCAACATCAGGGCAACCTGTCAGACCACGTCCTGATCTCGGAGGGCACTGCAAGACAGTTGCAGTGGTGGCTTACGGACCGCGATTGGGTCAGTGGCAGATCCCTCTCCCTACCCCAACTGGAGCACGTAGTGGTGACTGATGCGTCCCTCCTGGGATGGGGGAACCACTTGGGAGAGGCGGAGATCAGAGGCCTCTGGTCTTCGGTGGAGTCCCGGCTCCACATCAGCCTATTGGTGCTGCGGGCGATCCAGCTTGCACTGAAGGCATTCTTTCGCTCTGTCCGGGGAAGTGTAGTGCAGGTGTTCACGGACAACACCGCCATGTGGTATTGCAACAAACAGGGCGGGGTGGGGTCGTGGACCCTTTGTCAGGAGGCTCTGCGCCTCTGGACATGGCTGGAACATCAGGGCATCACCCTGGTGGTTCAACTACTGGCGGGCTCTCTGAACGCCAGCGCGGACGAACTCAGCCGCCGGTGCATGATGGATCACGAGGGGCGTCTGAACTCGGACGTGGTGCAAGGCCTCTTTCGGCAGTGGGGAGAGGCTTGGTTAGATCTGTTCACCACCGAAGGGATGCGCAATGTCATCAGTTCTGCGCGTTGGAATTTCTAAGGCGGCACTCGCTCGGAGACGCTTTTCGTCGCGAGTAGAGTTGCGGTCTGTTATACGCTTTTCCACCTATACCACTTCTGCCCAGAGTGCTGAAGCGCGACCGTGCCCAGGTCATCCTTGTGGCTCCGGATTGGGCACGGAGATGCTGGTATCCCGAGCTACTCAGTCTGTCAATCGATCCCCCGATTCAACTGCCTCTTCGGGAGGACCTTCTGTCGCAGCAGCAAGGGACGGTGCTCCACCTGAACCTGTCCAGCCTCCACCTCCATGTGTGGAGATTGAGCGGCGGCAGTTGATGCCATTTGACTTGCCTCCTAAAGTCCGTGATGTTATTCTAGCAGCCAGGCGTCCCTCCACTAAAACGGTATACGCCTGCAGGTGGAACAAATTTGTGGCATGGTGCACAGCAAAGGCTGTGGATCCCCTTTCCACCCCTCTTTCTGAGGTTCTCCTCTTTCTTCTTTCTCTGGCCCAGCAGGGCTCTGCTCTGGGCAGCATCAAGGGATATCTTTCAGCTGTTTCAGCCTTCTTGAGGCTTCCTGATCAGCCTTCTCTTTTCAAGTCCTCTGTTGTCAATAGATTCTTGAAAGGCATTACTCACATGTTCCCTCCTGTTCCCTTTGTAATGCCTCTGTGGGACTTGAATCTAGTGTTAACTTATCTGATGTGCGCTCCCTTTGAGCCACTTCATAACTGTCCTCTGCGTCTTCTGACTCTCAAGACTGCTTTCCTGGTTGCCATCACCCCTGCCAGAAGAGTGAGTGAGCTCCAGGCTCTTTCTTCTAAACCTCCTTTCCTCCCTGTCCATCCGGAAGCGTTGTTCTGAGGACTCGCCCTTCTTTTCTTCCTAAGGTGGTTACGGCCTATCACATCGGGCAGCCCATTACCTTACCCACCTTCTTTCCGCCTCCGCATCCCTCGAAAGAGGAGGAGAGGCTCCACCGTCTGGACCCAAAACGTGCGCTCTCCTTTTATCTGGATCGCACAAAACAGTTCCGGGTGGACGACCAACTCTTCGTTGGCTACGTGATCGCTAAGGGGCGGGCAGTGCACAAGCAAACCATCTCTCGGTGGGTCGTTTTGTGCATTAAGGTCTGTTATTCCTTGGCTAACAAGGATCCTCCTGTGGGGCTGAGGGCCCATTCCACTCGGGCCACAGTGGCTACTACTGCCTTGGGACGGGGAGTCCCTCTGCAGGACATTTGTCAGGCTGCAACGTGGGCCTTGCTGCACACGTTTGCCAGGCTGCCTGGACAGCCAAGTCCGGAGAGACGGCTTCTTTGGCCATTCCGTTCTCCAGGACTTCCTGGTGTGATCTTGGTTTGCAGACCCAACACCAGGGTTGGTATTGCTGGGGTATCTATTCTAAGGTAAGGAATCTAACTAACGCGTTTCTTTCAGATGCACAAGTTACTTACCTTCGGTAACGATAGATCTGTAAGAAACATTAGTTAGTTAGATTCCTTACCGCCCCACGCATTCTCCCCATTCTGCGAACCGATATCTAGGGTTTAGGTCATCCCTTTCAGGGCCCTGGTTTCATGGCACCAGTGTCGGTTTCTTGCATGGCTCTGCGTTCCTGGCGCGGAAAGCTATGTACAGACCTGACGTCAGCGCGCGAGGGCGGTGTCTAAGTACTCCGACGTCA
Source organism: Triturus cristatus (assembly GCF_964204655.1). Taxonomy (NCBI): domain Eukaryota; kingdom Metazoa; phylum Chordata; class Amphibia; order Caudata; family Salamandridae; genus Triturus; species Triturus cristatus. The sequence goes on along the minus strand of NC_140581.1, from coordinate 925,948,375 downwards.
TCCTGGCGATGCCGACGACGGACGCGGAGCCGCAGACGAAGCCTACCGACGCGCAGGGGTACTGCTGACAAATTCTTTCCGGATCCAGCCTGAGGTCTGGGGATATTCTATGGTAAGGAATCTAACTAACTAATGTTTCTTACAGATATATCGTTACCGAAGGTAAGTAACTTGTGCATAATTCACCGCTTTATGTATAGTTGCTAATAGATTAATAGCAACCAGCACCAGTGTCTGTGCATTAATTTGTATTGTGATCCCTCAACCTGAATTTCTGTTTAGTTTGCTGTGTCATATGTCAAAAAAACAAATAAAATGCAGGACAGTCGGACTATAGGGGTCGGGGAGATAGAAAACCGCCTCCGACAAGATCTTCTGATGGATACATCTGCCTGTGGATTCCTCACCTTATGAATATCCCGTGTGCCAGCATTCCACGGAAATTTTTTCCTAGCTCCCCGCGTCGACTAGGTCGTCACAAGGTCATGGCTCCGCACGCGGCTCCGCATGACGTCACCGGAGCCATAAGAAGACCACATCGGCGTACGACGTCCGTTCCCTTTTTTCCGCGCTGTCGACGCTAACGGTTTTTCTGGTACTCTCCTTACTTCGTCTTGATACTTTGTATTTTAAATTGTATCATTTTCTTCTTTTGTCATGTCTGCTCCGATGAAGTCAGGCTTTAAGCCCTGCAGAGAATGCGGTAAACATATGTCAATTGCTGACCCGCATGAGGATTGCCTCTGGTGTTTGTCTTCAGACCATGACGTCGAGGGATGCTCTTCGAGTAGGAAGATGAATCCAAAGGCGTTAAAGGAGCGAGAAGCCAAACTTTACATGGCCAAGGCAAAAAAAGAAAAAATTGGTCGAAAAAGGTCAAAGTCCAGGTCTTCAACGTCTCGCGATTCCAAGAAGAAGCATAAGACGACGAGGAGACATGCTTCTCGACGTCGGTCGTCAAAACCAGTGGTGTCGAGGTCGCACTCTCCTGCTCCTCGACGTCGAGAGAAGGACTTTGTTTCTCCTTCACCTTCAGAGTCTCCTCACGTGACTCCGGCTCAATCTCCTTCCTATAAGGGGACTCCAGAGCAGGCTACGACGCCGAGATTCTCACCAACGATTCCGGCTGATGATGAGGTTCCTTTGGCTCCGGCTGTTCCTCCTGTGATTCCAGTGGCGCCGACTCCAGAGGTACCTCGATCAGATCCGGAACCGGCTTCTTATCCTCAGTTTCCGACGCCAGGTTCTGATCCGTCTCATTTCCTTAATGCCATATATGGTGTATTCACCAGAGCATCTTACCCCTCAGGAGCACCTTCGGGTCCCTTGGTGTGCCTCATCAGTATCCTCAGGCCCTCTTTATGCCGTTCATGCCAGCGACGTCGTCCTGGTCTTTTCCGGCTCCGAGGATATCGATGCCGTATGGTCAGTGCATCCCGTGAAGCCTCTCTTATTTGATCGGCGCCGGCTATGGATTCACCTTCAACGCCGCTTCCGGAGCCGTCGACGCCACGTGTGGTACCGCCAATGCCACAACCGAAGATGCGTTCGAGGAGAGAGGCGCAGAAGTTAGTGGAAGAGGAGCAGTACCAGGCTGAAGAGGAAGGAGAGGTGTATGATACAGAGGATGTGTTTGAGGACTTGTGTGAGGCAAGTGGCCTTGACACTTCTCCAGAGTGGGACTTTGTTTCTCAAAAGGCTTCCCCTCCAAGGATGTTGCTCCATACCATACAGTTATTAGGAAGGCTGCAGAACTTTTGGACTTACAGCTTCTTGTAGCCGAGTATAAGCCTAATTTTCTCACTGAAGTTCTTCAATCTCCATCTTTGGTTGTTGAGCCACATTTACCATTTAATGATGCTCTGACCGAGCCAATACTTGAGGTGTGGCACAATGTTCTTTCAGCTCCTGCAATTTCAAGAACAGTCTCAAGAAGGTAGAGTCCTGCTCCTGGGGATTCGGTTTTTCTTTCCTCTCACCCCTCTCTTTAAAGTCTGGTGGTGCAGGCTTCTTGTTTGAAGCAGTCTTCAGGGGCGTTTTCGCAGGCTCCTGCAGATAAAGATTCTAAGAAGTTGGAGCAATCTGCGAAGAAAGTCTTTTCTTCGGCCAGTATGGCACTAAAATCTACCAACGCCACTTGTCTCTTGGGTAGGTACATTCATGCTTTAATGGACTCTGCGAAACAGATTCTCCCTAAGTTGTCTGAGGAGGACAAGGGGAATCTAAATGAGGTGTTGGTGGATGCTCAAGCGGCTGCTCGCCAGGTTATCCAGTCTGGTCTGGATACAGCGGACTCTGTTGCTAGAATAATGGGCTCGTTTATTGGGACAAGGAGATATGCATGGTTAAAATCTTCTGGGTTCTCTCCTGATGTGCAGGCTGCTCTTATTATGATTACCATTTGATGGTTCCAAGCTTTTTGGTGAAAAGGCGGACTCTGCCTTGCAGAGATTTAAGGATAGTAAGGCAACGGCGAGGTCTTTTGGTCTGCAGACTCAGTCAAGAGGCTATGGATATAAAAGATACCGTGAGATCTTCCTTTCGTGGGTCCAGACAGCCTCAGCAGCAGCAGCAGAATCCCTTGTATAAGAGCTACAGGGGTAAAGGCAGAGGTCGCCTTCGTGGAGCCGGACGTCATCCCTCCTCCTCCTCCACTTCCCCAGCCCCTCCTGGTAATGCAGGAAAGCAGCCCTAGATCCGCCATCCTGGATCCTGTGGGAGGTCGGCTTACCCATTTTCTACAGGATTGGAAGTTAATCACTTCGGACTTTTGGGTTTTAGATCTTGTAGAAAATGGGTACGCCCTTCCATTCAGGGAATTCCCTCCTCCTTACCCTCCTTGACAGGGGTTTTGCACGGAGGATCATTTGCTTCTCCTTCAGAAGGAGGTTCTTACCCTGTTACAAAAGGGTGCGATAGAGGTGGTTCCCGAGCAGAAAAGGGGCCAGGGGTGCTACTACCGGTATTTCCTGATCCCCAAGAAGGATGGCAGGTTACGTCCTATCCTGGACCTCAGAATCTTGAATCTGTTTCTCAAGCAGGAGAGATTCAAGATGCTCACCCTAGCGCAGGTTCTTCAGGCCCTGCAACAGGAGGACTGGATGGTGCCCATCGATTTGCAGAATGCGTATTTCCATATCCCAATCCTGAAGTGGCACAGGAAGTATCTCCGTTTTACGGTTGGGTCGCAACACTACCAGTTTTCGGTCCTTCCGTTTGGTCTTACTACCGCACCTAGAGTCTTCACCAAGGTGATGGCAGTGGTGGCTGCCCATCTCAGGAGGTCGGGGATTCCTGTTTTCTCCTATCTGGACGACTGGCTTCTGAAGGCGGGGTCGCCAGAGATGGTGCTTCATCATCTGCAAGTTACAACCCAGCTGTTGTACAAATTGGGTTTTTCAATAAATTTACCCAAGTCTCACCTGGTGCCCTCTCATCGAAACCTGTTCATAGGGACAGTATTGGATACCACTGTGTGTCAAGCATTCCCTCCTCCGCAAAGGATTCTCGACATTCAGGAAATGATTCCCTTGTTTTACAATGGAGCGGTTGTTCCGGTTCTGAAGGTCCTTCGCCTGCTCGGTCTGTTCGCTTCCTGCATTCTGTTGGTCAACCATGCACACTGGCACATGAGGACACTCCAGTGGTGCTTCCGCAGGCAGTGGTATCAACACAACGGAGATATCAGGGAGTCAGTCAGGATCTCCAGAGAAGCTGCAGTGGATCTGTCTTGGTGGGGCGTGGAGGGCAATCTGCCTCAAGGAAAGCCCTTTCATCATCCTCCATCTGTGGCCACAGTGATAACGGATGCCTCTACCCTAGGGTGGGGTGCTCATCTGTGGGATCTGGGCCTTTCTCCCTTCCATTTGCGGTTCAAGTCCTGATGGACAACACTGCTGTGATGTGGTACGTCAACAAGCATGGAGGAGGTAGCAAGGTGGGGACACAGGTCCAGGGAAGGGTTGAGGGAGGGTGGGGGAGCACAGGTGGGGGTGCATTAGAAAAAAATCAAAAAGAATCCTCAATCTCAAATGTCTCTTGAAAATTAAGCCGTCTTTAGAATGTCTGAATAAAGTTTGGGAGGGGGTAGAACTCGCAGCCTTAATGAACAGTAAAATTAATTTTATTTCATGGAATGTTAATGGGCTTAGATAGGCAAAGATTGGTTATGAAGTATCTTGAACAATCTACAGCTCAGGTCTGTCTCCTTCAAGAGACGCATCTGAGTCTTTCGGAATGTAGGACCATCTTTGGTAATTACCGTTGGGTTGAGCTGTTTTGCTCATCTGAACAAGCAGTTCATAATAAGGGGGTTGCAATTTTAATTAGATCAGGGGCTGGATGCAACATTAAATCAGTCTCTTCAGATCAGTCAGGGAGATGGATTATAGCACAGATCGAAATAGGTGGGAAGGAGCTAACCATAGTATCATTTTATGGCCCAAATGTCGATGATCCGGTACATATATACAAAATGCAGGCTAAACTAATAGAAACTACTACCCCAATAATAATCAGAGGGGATTTCAACGTCCTTCTCAATCCCCTACGGGATAGATCTAATCATAGCTATCATGTCGGAGCCCCACACATACGTCGACCAAAGACCAATATGAACCACGATTTGGGGCTAGCCGATGTCTGGAGGGCAAAGAAGGGAGATAAAATGGGTTTTACTTTTCATAGCAAAAAATATGGTCTTTCTTCGAGAATTGACTATATTTTAACTGATAGGCATGGTCTAGAGAATATCCTTGATATCTCTATCCTACCTAGTATTCTCTCCGATCATGCCCCCATCTCTGTCTTATATGGTGGGGGAAGACAAAGCCTGAGTTCTGGATGGACACTGAAAAGGGCAGTGCTCTCCAATGTTGAGATAATTAGTGCACTTAAAGTCTCTACATTGGACTACTTTGCTCTAAATATAGGTTCAACCTCCTTAAACTTCGTCTAGGACGCTTTTAAAGCAAATTCACCTGGTCAGCTTCATAGCCTGATCTGTTAAAAAAAATAGGGAAGAGGCACTAGAATTTAAAAACTTGGAAAATGAGATAAGTAAATTGGAAGACGAAAGGCTAAGCAGCCCCCAGATTTCTACTGAAACATTGGCACAAGTTCATAAAGATCTTGAACGCCTTCGTCAGGACTACAGGGGAAAACTGGAGCTAAAGGTTAAGGCTCAGTGGTCAGCTCATAATATGCAACATTTTGAATACGGCGAAAAGGCGGGGGCCCTCTTAGCCTGGGAGGCACGGGTAGACCGAGCCAAAAATAACATTAGCGAATTAATCATTGACAAGAGTGGGGCGACCTCAGGTCAATTGGGGGATATGCAAAAGTGCCTTCTCTCCCTATTATCAGATCTATACAGAGAAGAGACTATACCAAACTCTGAGAATATCCAAAAGTGTCTACAGCTTAAAGAACTACCTGTTTTAACTGAGGGCAGCCGAGCATCTCTCGATGCCCCCATAACAGAGTGTGAAATAAAACTATATATCAATAAGATTAAGAATAACAAAGCCGCGGGGACAGACACCCTTCCAGGTGAAGTTTATAAAATCCTCCAGGATGGACTGGCTCCAGGGCTGTGTGAACTATTCAATTATATATGTAGCCCTGAAGGTAGAGTTCCGAACTCCTGGAAGGAAGCTACGATTGTCCTTATTCTAAAGCCAGGGAAGGATCCTTTTAAAGCTGACTCATATAGGCCAATCTCCCTGCTTAACGCTGATTATAAGATCTTTATGAGCGTTTTGGCAGGGAGATTGGTCAAGTTAGTCCCGCAGCTGATAAACACGGACCAAAAGGGTTTTATCCCAGGAAGGTTCATTCAGGAGCAGACCTTACAGCTAATTGGTAGCATAGATCTAGCAGTGGCACGGTCGGAGCCCCTGGCTGTGGCGGCATTCGACGCAGCTAAGGCGTTTGACCGTGTCTGTTGGGTCTTCTTGTGGGAAACCCTAAAGATAATGGTCTTCGGTTCAATCTTTATCCAGACCCTGATTAACTGCTACAAGGGTGCCTCTGCTGTAATCCTGTTAAATGTCTTGTTAACATCAAGCTTTAATATAACAAGGGGTACAAGGCAGGGTTGTCCTATGTCGCCCTTACTTTTCGATCTATATATAGAGCCTCTTGCCCAAGCCATTAGACTGGATGAATTAATCACCCCCTTTAGTGTCCATCTATATAGTAACAAGTTAGCCCTCTATGCGGATGACTTGCTGCTGTACACCAATAATGCAATGAAGGTACTCCCTAGAGTGGAAGCACTCTTGGAGGAATTTGGCTCATATTCAGGATAACTTCCCAATTCCTGTAAGACAGAGATAATGTGCTGGAACATCAATAGATGGGCTGGTACAACAAGTAAGGAATTTAGATACCTTGGGATTATCATAGTTAAAAACCTAGATGATATTCCTCAAATTAATCTGAAGAAGGTGTCTAAAGAGATCGGTCACCTCTTTTTAAGATGGAAAAAACTGCCTTTGACTATATACGGAAGGGTCAACTTGGTAAAAATGGTCATCCTACCAAAATTGACCTATCTGTTTAGTACCATTCCCCTTGATTTTTCAAGTAGGGATATAAGTAAAGTCCAAGGAAAGATAGGCAGTGTTATCTGGTCCAATAAATGTGCAAGGCTCCCCTGGAAGAAGTTAAGGCGTAAACTATTGAAGGGAGGCCTTGCCCTCCCTGATCTGCTTTGGTATTCTTTTTCGTTCCAGTTTAAAATCTTTTGGGCGTTACTCACTACCACATGGGACTCTAATTGGGGGATGCTATTGAAGGAAATTACTACCTTTGAGGGCGGAGGAGAGGGCTTTCTTTATAAGTTTGGGACCCGAGGTTTTTTAAAAAGGTTCGCATGAAAGCGCTAAAACAGTCTTAAATGTGTGGTACAGGGTCAGGAAAAAATGGGGGATCCGTTATTACTCGGGAGTTTTCTCCCATTTGGGATTCCCCTGGGTTACCCGCATGTCTGGAGGTTAGCCTTGCACAGCCTATTAAAAATGCCGGTATTTTGATTTGGTCTGACCTTATCTCCTCAGACGGAGTTCACCCGTGGGAGGTGCTAAGATCTAAAATAGGAAGCTCTTTCTCAACATTTAAATATATACAATTGGCCTCCTGGTTTACAGCAGAGAGGGATTTCATCGGTGGGAATTGGGAAATTGAGCTCCGTCTTCAAAATGCAAATCTCATAAAAAAAGAGGTTGGGTTTTGGTATGAAAAGCTTTTGGATGCTGATGTGGTTGATCTTCCTCCACAGTATATGGTCTGGAATCTGTCAGCCTTGGACACCATCGCAGTTGATGTGTACGAATCTTCGCTCCAAACACTATATAAGTTTGTTAAACCAGCCTCATTAAAAAATAACCATTTCTATGTTGTTAACAGACTATAATATAGCCCTGTGAAAATAGCCAAATTTGCCCCCCTTTCCTCTTCAAAATGCCCACGATGCGAGTTCTCCCCGGCTGACGATCTACATATATTTTTTGATTGTGATAGGTTAAAGGAGTTTTGGCAGAATGTGGAATGCGCACTTAGAGCTATCTTTAAAGTTGAGATCAATCTGTATCCTTCCACAGTAATTTTTGGAATCAATAATGACTTGATGAACTCGCTGTGGCAATACAAAAAGGCTTGTTTTTGTATTTGATTCTTATTGCTCAAAGGGAGATCTGCAAGTTGTGGAAGGATCCATCACCCCCACTTTAGGAAAACTGGCTGAGGGCTTCATTGGGTATGGCCCGTTTGGACTTAGGACATTTGAACGATAATAGTTTTAACATCTGGTCACCGCTCATAGCATGGGGCAGAGAAATGAGACTGATCTAATGGCCCTAGGTCCTATGATTACACCAAGCTTCATACAAAGAAGCTGGCCTGGCTAGGCCTACAGCCAATGCAGTAGCAGAAGCCTGGGGAGCCTAGGTTCGAAGGATGGCTTTTCGCTTGTTTTTGCAGACGCTATAAGGTGAGATGAGGACAGTTGGAAATGGCCCTTTTTGCAGGATCATCCCTAAACTTTTTGCCTTCCTCCTGTATTTTTTCTGACCTGTTTGTGTTGATTTTATGACTCTGGGCACTTTACCACTGCCGATCAGTGCTAAAGTGCATATGCTCTCCCTTTGTAAATATCACATGTGAATTGGTATATCCATGATTGGCTTATTTGGTTTACCTGTTAGTCCCTAGTAATGTGGCCTGTGTGTGCCCAGGGCTGGTAAACCAAATGCTGCTGGTGGGCCTGCAGCGCTGGTTTGCGCCACCCACAGAAGCAGCTTGTAAAGTATATCTCAGACCTGCCACTGCAGTGTCTGTGTGCAGTCTAGAACTGCCATCTTGGCTGTGAAGTGCACCCACTTCCCAGCCCCTGAACCTTCCCTTGGCATCATGTAAGCCACCCCTATGGTAGTGTGCATTGTATGTGTAAGGTAGGACATGCTCTGATGTGTGTAGCATGTCCTGGTAGTGAATTACACCCAATTTCGTTTTTCACTACTGTACCGTAAGGCTACCTGATCTCCATAGGCCCGAATGGGCAGCTTGCCTATTACACTCTATAGTCATAACTGACCCCTAGGAACATGGTAGAAAAACGAATTTAGTATGCCTGAGCTCAGAATATTAAAATACATCTTTTAGTGAAGGTTATTTTTATATTCTGTGTTTGAAAATACCACTTTTAGAAAGTAGGTATTTTCTTGCCTAAGCCTTCCAGTGTGCTCTGCTGTTATGTGTATTGGGTTTGGAGTGACAGGGCTGGGCAATTCCAGGAGACAGGGTGAGGTGTCCCAGTGGTGAATGGAGAGATCTGCATCTAGATGGGTGGGAGGAGTTGCACCTGGGACCTGAATAGGGCTGTGCCTTCCCTCCACAATGCTGGCTCCACCTCCTGTGGTGCGTCTGATGTCTCTGCCCTACACTCTGAAAGGAAGGATGCAGCCTGGTAAACAAAGCGCTCCAGGACTGAGCAGAACTGGTTCTGGCTGGGTTCAGTGACTGGTGACTCTTTAGAACAAAGACTTTTGGGGTATAAATATCTGTGCTGAAACCCCTACAATTTGTATTGCCCTGGATTTCAAGACCAACCTCTGTCCGTGGAACTGAATCAATCAATCAATTAGAGAATTTGTAAAGCGCGCTACATACCCATGAGGGTCTCAAGGTGCTGAGGGGCGGGGGGGGGGTGCTGCTGCTGCTCGAAGAGCCAGGTCTTGAGGAGTCTTCTGAAAGTGAGGAGGTCTTGGGTCTGCCGTAGGTGGGTGGGGAGGGTGTTCCAGGTCTTGGCGGCGAGGTAGGAGAAGGACCTGCCGCCGGAGGTTGTTCGTTTGATGCGGGGGACAGAGGCGAGGGCGAGGTTGGCGGAGCGGAGCTGGCGGGTGGGGGTGTAGAAGCTGAGTCTGCTGTTCAGGTAGGCTGGTCCAGCGTTGTGGAGTGCTTTGTGTGCGTGGGTGAGGAGCTTGAAGGTGATCCTCTTGTTTACGGGGAGCCAGTGTAGGTCTCTCAGGTGGGGGGGTGATGTGGCTGCGGCGGGGGACGTTGACGATTAGTCGGGCGGAGGCGTTTTGGATGCGTTGTAGTCGTCGTAGGTGTTTGGCAGGGATCCCTGCGTAGAGTGTGTTGCCGTAGTCCAGGCTGCTGCTGACGAGGGCCTGCGTCACCGTCCTTTTTGTTTCGGTCGGGATCCACTTGTAGATCCTGCGAAGCAAGCGGAGGGTGTTGTAGCAGGAGAAGGAGACGGCGTTGACTTGCTTGGACATGGATAGGGAGGAGTCGAGGATGAATCCTAGGTTGCGTGCATGGTTGGTGGGTGTCGGTGCTGCTCCCAGTGTGGTCGGCCACCAGGAGTCGTCCCAGGCTGAGGGTGTGGGTCTGAGGATGAGGACCTCCGTCTTGTCCGAGTTCAGCTTCAGACCGCTTTTCCTCATCCAGTCGGCGACGACCTTCATACCCTCGTGGAGGTTGTTTTGGCGGTGTGTGGTTTCTTTGTGAGGGAGAGGATGAGCTGGGTGTCGTCGGCGTAGGAGATGATGTTGAGGTCGTGATGGCGAGCCACTTGTGCGAGGGGGGCCATATAGATGTTGAACAGCGTCGGGCTGAGGGAGGAGCCCTGGGGGACGCCGCAGATGATGTCAGTGGCTTCAGATCGGAAGAGTGGGAGGCGGACGCTCTGGGTTCTGCCGGAGAGGAAGGACGTGGTCCAGTCAAGGGCCTTTTCTTAGATTCCGGGTTCTAGGACGCGTGTCTTTAGAGTGCGATGACAGACCGTGTCGAAGGCGGCTGATGACATGTCCAGGAGGATGAGGGCTGTTGTCTCGCCGTTGTCTAGTTGGTGCCTGATGTCGTCTGCGACGGCGATGAGTGCAGTCTCGGTGCTGTGGTTTCGCCTGAATCCGGATTGGGATGGGTCCAGGATGTTGTTGTCCTCCAGGTGGCGGATCAGCTGCATGTTGACGATTTTCTCGATGACCTTCGCCGGGAAAGGGAGCAGGGAGATGGGCCGGAAGTCCTTGGGGTCCGCCTTGGGTTTTTTGGGGAGAGCGTTGATTTCGGCGTGCTTCCAACTTTTCGGGAATGTAGCTGTTTCGAAGGAGATGTTGATGACCTTCCGTAGTTTGGGTGCGATGGCTGCGTCTGCTTTGTTGAATACGTGGTGTGAAGTGGATGGAGTTCATGACCTTGCGTGTCTCGTCGTCGTTAACGTTGGACCAGGAGATCAGGTGGTTGGTGCAGGTGGTGTAGATGGTGCTCCAAGAGGAGTTGGGATCTGGCGTAGGCGGGGCGGTCATGGTGTTGAAGCTGTCGTGGATGTCAGCGATCTTGCGGTGGAAGAAGACGGCTAGTGAGTCGCACAGTTCTTGTGAGGGCGGGATGTCGTTGGCGTTGGCGCTAGGGTTGGAGAGTTCCTTTAAGATGCTGAAGAGTTCTTTGCTGTCGTGTGCGTTGTTATCCAGGCGGGTTTTGAAGGAGGATCTCTTGGCTAACCTGATGAGGTGGCGATGTCTGCGGGTAGCTTCCTTGTGGGCTGTGTGGTTGTCCGGTGTGCGTTCGTGGCGCCATATCTTCTCTAGTTTCCGGCATACGCGTTTGGAGGTCTGGAGCTCGTCAGTGAACCAGGTGGCTCTTCTGTTGGCGTGGCTGTTGGAGGGTTTCTTGAGCTGGGCGAGGGTGTCGGCGCGTTTGTCGATCCACTGTCTGAGATTGCGGGCCGCGGTGTCTGGGTTGGTGGGGTCGGTGGGTGGGTTCTGGGCGAGGGTGATGATCAGCTGGTCTTCGGTGACTTTGCTCCAGCAGCGGCGAGGTATCGGTTGGGTGCGGTGGTACGTGGTTGGTTTGTTGAAGGTGAAATGGACGCAGTGGGGTCGGTCCAGTGGAGCTCGGTGGTGTGGCTGAAGGTGACGTGGGTACCTGTGGAGAAGACGGGGCGCAATGTGTGGCCGGCGGCGTGGGTGGGTGCGGTGATAAGCTGTCTGAGGCCGAGGTTGGTAAGGTTGTCGATCAGGGTTGCGGAGTTGGTGTCGTTGTTGTTCTCGAGGTGGAAGTTCAGGCCCCCGAGGAGGATGTAGTCCATGGAGGCGAGTGCGTGGGTGCTGGCGAGGTCGGCGATGGAGTCGCTGAACTGAGTTCGGGGTCCGGGGGGTCTGTAGATGAATGTTCCTCTGAGGGTGGTGTTGGGGTCGGTGTGGACCCGGAAGTGCAGGTGTTTGGCGGAGTAAAGGATGTCATCTGCGTTGGTGGTGACCTTGAGGGTGGATTTGTGGACGATGGCTATGCCTTCTCCGATTCCGTTGGCGCGATCCCTATGGGTGATTTTGTAGCCGTCCGGGATGGCTATGGCGATGTCGGGTGCCGAGGAGTCGTTCCACCAGGTCTCGGTCAGGAAGGCCACGTTTGGGGCGGAGGTATAGTGCAGATTCCAGAGTTCGACAGCGTGTTTGCGTGCGGAGCGGGTGATGAGGAGTATGCAGCGAAGGTGGTTGGGTTCAGTCTTTGGTGGCTCTGTCGCAGTTGAGGCTGCAGGTGCGGCAGGAAGAAGGGTCCATGGGTCGGTTTCGGGGCGGCCTGGAAGCAGGTGTGGTGTCGTCCAGTGTTGAGTGTGTGGAGGGTGCTGGCGTTGTAGCGGAGTCTGGTGTTGTGGCGTTCGCGGGTTCCAGGGGTTCTGGCGCTGGGCGCGGTACAGGCGCAGACGGGCATGCCTCCGGCACGCCAGTGGCGCGGCCGCGTAGCGGCCTCCAGAAGTAGGAAGGTGGGAGGGAGGATCAGCTGGGAGGAGGGTGGAAAACAGCCAATGGGAGCGGGGCCGCAGGGGCCGCAGCGGCGGGAAAGGCGAAGGGAAGTGAGAGAAGGGGGCGGGGACGCAGGGGGCGGCGGCGGGAGGGGGACGGCGAGAGCGGTGGAACGAGCAGTCACAAAGCAAAGAGCAAAACAGGCAAAGTAACAAAAAAATACAATACAATAAAATACAAATAAAAATACAAGTGTAAACGCAACAGCACCACTGTCCAGAAATACCAAGCGGCAAGCAGCAGCCCAGGGAGGTCTCGAACCCTGGGGCACAGACTCTCAGCAGCGGCAGGCGCCGTCAGGTGGAGCTGCACGGCGTGGGGAGCTACCGGCCTCAACCAAGGTCAAGGTTGTATTGCCCTGGATTTCAAGACCAACCTCTGTCCGTGAAACTGAAGAAAGCTGCAGGAGAGGACTGTCCTGGTGTTGTGTGCTGTTCCCTGGATTTGCCTGCAATAGTTTTCATTGGACTGGAAAAAGGAGGGAAAAGGAGCTTTTATAGAACTATTTAATCTTGACCCTGCAATCACCCAAGGGCTAGAGAGAGAACTAGCCTCCTGACTGAAGTCTCAGGACCAGTAGACTTCATTTTCATCGCTAAGGCCTGTTAGCGAGCCACCGCAGCCAAGTAGCGTGAAGAAAATCGTCCCTACACCTACCGAGCGTGAAGAAAATCATTGCATCGCTGCCGCTGAGGGCTCGCTGGCCTGATCATCGCCCCGCACGATTGCGGCCAGAAAATCATCGCTACAGCTGCGGAGCGTAAAGAAAATCGTTGCATCGCTGCCGCTGAGGGCCCGCTGGCCTGATCATCGCCCCGCACGTTTGCGGCCAGAAAATCATCGCTACAGTTGCTGAGCATAAAGAAAGTCATCGCATCGCTGCCGCTGAGGGCCCACTGGCCTGATCATCGCCCCGCACGTTTGCGGCCTGAAAATCATCGCTGCAGCTGATGAGCGTCCGGAAAATCATCGCTAACCCCCGTTAGCAAGCGGCCATGACCAGAGCGTGAGGAAAAACATCGCTAACCCACCGGAGCGACATTTCTTGTGGATTATTTGCCAACATCTCAGAACTGTGAGTAGAGGGGTCGCAGAGACCACTGTCCTGAACTGAACTTTACCTTACCCGTTGGAACTATTTTTGCAGCATTCAGAGAGAACTATTTTTTTACAATATTGTGGTTTCCTCGTTATTTGGTCTTGTGATAAGTCTCTATAAATATAACTATTTTCTTTGATAACTACCTGTGTTGTGTCCCTTTGTAGTGTTCCTCACTGTATTTGCTGTGTATGATTATCAACGCTTTACACACTGCCTCTGAGATTAGCCTAACTGCTTGTGCTACATTACCACTGGGTGGCGCAGGGGTTGTCAAGGGGGTGCAGCACTTCAATCTGACTTAGAAAGAAGGGTCCCTGCTTGGACAGTGGCCATCCACTGCCAACCAGAGACCCCCATTTCTAACAAGGACTAAAAAAAAAAAACAAGCATGGAGGAGTAGGGTCGTACCGTCTCTGCAGAGAGGCGTTGCGGCTCTGGTCCTGGGCTCAGGACCATCGGATTTGCTTGATGGCAAATCATCTGCCCAGGGTGTTGAACGTGTGTGCGGACAGTCTCAGTCGGCAGTTCCCCACCGACCACGAGTGGAGGCTTCATCCAGAGGTAATTCGACACATCTTCCGGATGTGGGGGACTCCTCGGGTGGACCTGTTTGCCACTTTCGAAAACGCGCACTGCCCGTCATTCTGCAGTCTCCAGTTTCCAACGCAGGGAGCGTTGGGGGATGCGTTTCAGTTGAGTTGGAGCTCACAACTCCTTTACGCGTTTCCTCCCACACCCTTGATTCCTCGGGTTCTGAAGAAGATTCGCCAAGACCGGGCCCCAGTTATATTGATCGCCCCGGACTGGCCAAGAAGGGTGTGGTACACGAACCTTCTTCACCTCTCGTCGCACCCTCCGCTCCGTCTCTCTCTCAGGGCAGACCTCCTCTCTCAGATGGAGGGGCAGGTTCTACACCCCCACCTCCAGAGCCTGCACCTTCATGCCTGAAATTGAACGGGCAACCTGAATTCTTTTTCTCTCCCTCCTGACGTGGTGGATGTTATTTTATCGGCCAAGCGACACTCCACCAAATCTATCTACTCCTACAGGTGGTCGAAAATTGGTAGATGGTGTGGAGAGAAATCTATTGATCCTCTGAAAGCGCGTCTTTCTGATGTTCTTGGTTTTTCACTTCATTTGGCTCAGCAGGGCTATGCTGTAGCCACTGTTAAAGGATATTTGTCGGCTTTGTCGGCATTTCTTTGTTTGCCAGATCAGCCTTCTCTTTTTAAGTCTCCAATAGTCTTAAGATTCATTAAGGGGTTTACTAACATGTTTCCGCCCACTCCTTTTATTATGCCCCAGTGGGATTTAAAACTGGTGTTGACTTTTTAATGGGTTCTACGTTTGAACCTATGCATAGTTGTCCATTGAGACTACTGACATTTAAAACGGTCTTTCTGGTAGCTATCACTTCGGCTAGGAGGGTGAGTGAGCTCCAGGCTTTGAGTTCAAAGCCTCCTTTTCTGACCATACATGCTGAAAGGATGGTACTCAGGACCAGGGCTGCTTTTCTGCCTAAGGTGGTAACTCCCTTCCATCTAGGACAGTCCATTACCCTCCCTACTTTCTATCCTCCCCCTCACCCTTCCAAGGAGGAGGAGAGAGGCTTCATCGTGTGGATCCAAAGAGGGCGATTAGCTTCTATTTGGATAGAACAAAAGACTTCCGTCAAGATGATCAGCTCTTTGTTGGATATGTTGGTCGTATGAAGGGCAAGGCAGTGCACAAGCGCACTTTATCCAGGTGGATCATCTTGTGCATCAAGATATGCTACTCCCTGGCCGGTAAGGAGCCTCCTGTAGGCATTAGAGCTCATTCCACCAGGACTAAGTCATCTGCTTCTGCCTTGTCCAGGGGTGTTCCTATATTGGACATCTGTAAAGCTGCGACTTGGGCCTCCCTCCACACTTTCGCAAAGCATTACTGCTTGGATTCCGAGGTGAGGAGGGATGGTCATTTTGCGCGCTCTGATTTGCAAGATTCTTTGGTATAGAAGGGTGGGCACCCTCATCCGGGGGTTGGACTGCTGTGGGATTCTATTCATAAGGTGAGGAATCCACAGGCAGATGTATCCATCAGAAGAACAAGTTACTTACCTTCGGTAACGCTTTTTCTGGTGGATACAGTATATGTCTGTGGATTCCTCACTGACCCCCCCCCCCCACCTCCCCGTTGTCCACCCTTTTATACCTTAAAAGGATGAGGTATTGGTTATTTGATGTTTGTGTGTACTCAAGATTTTATTACCTCTATTTGTCCATGCTTGACTTATTTGAAATGTGAGTTTATAGGAAATGTTTGCTTTCCTTTTTCACTTTACACTGTGTGTATTTGTGTGAATACTGAGTACTATGTATGCATTGTCTCTATGGTCGGTCCGCCCGTTTTGCCTCGGTGGCACCTAAAAAATGGGTGGAACTGACGTCATCACGCCGACGTGGTCTTCTTATGGCTCCGGTGAAGTCCTGCAGAGCCGCGTGCGGAGCCATGACGCTGAGACGACCTCGTCGGTGAAAAAATTCAGTGGATTGCTGGCGCAGGGGATATTCATAAGGTGAGGAATCAACAGGCAGATACTGTATCCACCAGAAAAAGTGTTACCGTAGGTAAGTAACGTGTTCTTCTGGTCCCGACGGGGCGGCGGCCGGAATCGTAGTCCCGTCGGGATTACGATGTTCCTTTCTGACAGCCTTTTCATGGCTGTCTCAAAAACGACCCCGTCCCTCGTGGGCCACTGCAAATGTAGTGCCCTCAAGCACATCTATGCACCATGGATGTGTGCAAAGTGCCTTTCTACACTGTGGCTTGTGCTGCGGGCCATTTCCTGGGCCGCAGCACATGCTGCAGTATTAGAGAGCAATTTTCTGAATGTCAGCCCGGTGCTCAACTTGTAATTGGGCGGTCGGATTCCGCCACCTGGCTGTCGGGCGGTCTACTGAGCACCGTGATAGCAGGCGGCGGTCCAACCACCCGCTATCGTAATCGGCCCCTGTCTTTTTAAGCCTAGTTGTAAGAACCACAAGATTGGTGATTGCAAAATGTTGGCTGGAATTGAAAGCTCCAGCCTTTACAATATGGAGAGAACAGATTGAATTTATTGTCATAATGAAACTAGCCATTGCTAGAGCTAGAATCATTGTAAAGAAATATTAACTCTTAAATTAATTATACAATTATCCGGTCCAAATATAAGAGAGAGATAAGTAATTAGATAAACAAAGTCAAGTTCCAGCAAAGAACTACAGTAAGACGAATGTACGGGTGATGATTGTTTATAGCCTCTCTCTCATTTCTTTTCAATGAATAATTTTGGGTGACTAATTATTTTGAGTATTAATGAGTTTTAGAATGAATTCTAGTCCTAAATGATGAATTAATATTTCACTTGAAACGATTTTATTGAAAATATTTAGAAGTGTGTCTTAACATGTTTACGTTGTGCCACATTATAGTGAAGCACCATTTTTTAAATATGAATGTCATTTCTGATTTTCTGTTCAAACTGCTCCTGCTCGTTCCCCCCTCCCAATCAAAGCCCCCTTGCATGTCATCCCTCCCTATGTTTCTGCAGACTCCGCAGAGCACAAGATACTGTGGCACAACTGGTTATTTTCCTCAAACTCACATAATGTGACTGAAACTTTTCTCTGTGTGCTGTAAAGTGTAATTTTGAAGGTCCTTCTACTGTAGCGTCCTGTTGATTGACCTAGTAGAGAACACTGATGTGTGAGTTATTGTGTAAAAAACTGTTACATAATGTTGTGCTTCTCCGGACAGCAACAGTGTAGAAGCTGTTAGAGAATTCTGTAACGATAGGATAGTGCTAATGTGGTATTAGTGATGTATAATTATGAGATTTGTTAAAAAAATGTTATCATTGGTGAAACCACTGTGAGTTTGTAGATTTTGCTCATAAATTGTTAGAAATGTATACAAACCCCCCTGATTTTGAGCATGAGTCTTTCCTTTTTATTTTAAGGATGCTGTTTGTTTCTCTATTAATTTTGGTGTATTCCTGGCACTAAGAAGTATTTTGATTTTTGAATTTGTATTCAGCATTAATGTGTTCTTGGCAGTTAATTATTCTGTATCGCTGGATTAATGAGATTCTGTAAAAAATCTGTTAACTTTTTTCCAATTTTAATCTCAGTTATTGAGTGTTCTCAGTTACTATTTACTCTGCAGATTTGTTGGCCCTAATGTTGCAGAGGGTAGTGATTCTTATCGCAATACTAAGTGTGTGTCCGACCGAGCCACCTCAGGTAAATTTTGGGGTGATCTAAATATTGTAGTGCGGCAGAATATTGGGGTTCGGCTTCTACAACCGCATGAAAGCAATGTCTCCGAACCAGCAGTATTTTACGCTGTTGACTTGCAGTGGAATTAAAATATTCCCTTTTCTAATACTAATCTTCTATTATTTTGTTTTCTAGCCTATTCAATTTCCTTTTGGTTGTCACCTTAAGTTTCCCTTCTAATGCTATTGTAAGGTTTAGAGTAACATATTTGTTAAGTCTTGGGCTTAAGGCCAGAGATTATAGAATCGTAGACTGAGGTCCTAGTAACCGATTTCCAAGTCTTTGTTTTGTTCTGAGAGCTGTATAAAGACGCTAAAAAAAAAGCATCAATAAATACTTTCTCTCCAGGAAAGTGGAAGAAATGTTACACAGGCTATTAATGTTTAGACCATGAGCTGTTACTCTAGCTATGTATGGCTTAAATTTAGATTATTTTGTTTTTAATTGTGAAACTTTATTTCAACTTGTATAAAATAAAACATAGAAACCGACATAGAATAGCAGACGTTCCCCCACAGCTAGCAAGCCATATCACATTCCACAAGCACGATATATTTAGGAAATCCATGAATGGAGGATCCAGCTCAGATCATTGTCCAAATTTGATAGTCATGTGTAAAATAAGACAGGCATCCATAACAGAAAATCTGACTTTGACTCGAGTCAGTGCTGAAAATCACCCCACCCATCCAATCCTGGTACCTTTTATTGGAATGGTAACCAGACATGGCTATATTTGCTGTGATTCTGAAACAACAATGCATCTTCAGTAGTATTATACTAAATCATATGGACAATGCAGTCTTCTAGCTGAGGACCTTGATGGAAATCCAGCAAAGCTAAAATCAGCAGCAAGACTTCATGGTGGCTAGTCTAGGAATCTGGCATATGTCAGATGTGCCATGTCTACATACCACCATAAAATAAAGCTCAAGACCGCGAACGTGAAGTACCGTTGACAATGACCATGCTATCTGATCTCAAAAGAAGAGCATCAGAATGAAATGGCTAGTCAAATGCATAAAATTTAATGCAAATGTATTTCTGTCTACTCCAGGAAGGAGGCATCCATTTTATGAAGCCTCACCCGTGTATATAGTACCGCCTTTTTTTTTTTCATTGAGGTTTTTGCACAAAACAAATACAGCAATCAATGAAATCGTATGTACATATGTCATGGGTACATGGAAGGTGTGATAGAAACAGGCATGCAGGCAAGACAAAAAAATTGCATGATGAGGAGCGTATGAGAGGTGCTGTGGGTAGGGAGTATAAGTGCATGAAAGAGGGGTAGAGGAGGCAAGATGGAGCAGGGGAGTAATGCATAAGGGCTCTCTGATGTAAATGAGGGGGACCTACATGTCGTATAGCAAAGGTAGTAGTGGGCATTAGGAGAGGCAGTTGCACTTGGTGTTTTGCATAAATTATGGGGTCGCGGGGGCAGTGTCCGAGGAGGAGCTTAATGGTGGGCCAGTCAATCTAGATCACAGCCCTTTCCACATCGGCCCATTCTGTGATGACATACCCCCGAGCGTCCTCACAGTGAAGTGCCGTCACTGGGCCAGCGAATAAACATTAGCTGCCAGTAGTCAGGGCTTGGGTACAGATGACTTCTAGCCCTCTGTAATGGCTTTCTTAGCTAAGACAAGAGCCAAGTCTAGGAAGCGAACTGCTACTCTATGCCTTGTCTCCCTGGCATAAGGACCCAGCAGCCTCGCCTTCCAAGTGAAGATATTCGGGATTGCTGAGAGAGTATAGTGCTCCAATATGAACTCGGCTGAGGACACTCTCATAAGAGATGCTTCAGATCAGTGCCTGAGGAGCTGCACCTGGCACAAGCATCCCACGCCCCCAGAAAGATACGAGGCATTCGATTGGGAGATAAATAGGCTCTATATAAAATTGAATTAATTTAAACCATGAATTGCAGGATACTCAGTGCCTTCTCCCAGTCTTTGCCATGAAGTGGTTTACCAAATTCCGCTTCCCACTGCTCTCACAAGGGTTTAAGTGACCTCTAAGTGTGAGCCAGGGGTGTTTTGGTGAGCCACATCGAAGTTGTTCAGAGGGGAGGGTCACCTTAGTCATCTTTGTGCGGCCCATGTCTCGTGGAGAAGCCAAGGAGACCCGTCGCCCGATGGCTTCAAGCACACGGTCAGGGGATAGCGGCCAGCCGTTAATAGGGGCCCAAATAGGCCCCAAGTCTCTAATCTGCAACATTGCCCCCTATGGCTGCCCCCAAAGACAAGCCACAAGGAGCAGCAGGGGCCGCTCCATCGCAGTAACCTCCACAGGCAACCCGCCACCTGGGAGGTTCTGTCCCCTCCCCCAGCCCATAGAGGGTCCCACATGCCAAGCTAAGGGTATCGGGTAGTCCAATGAAAGAGGTGGCAGGCCGCAAACAGCTCGAGTCCACCAGGGGATCTCAGAAATTTAGGATTCTCGGCTCCACCTGTCCAGACCAGGCCTCGAGGGTGTTGAAAACTGGCTCCCACGCGTGCCCCAAATACTGCGCACAGTGTACGTTGCTGGGAGGGCCCCTTGCCAAGGGCCTTCGGAATATTCAATGTAGAAGACACCCTTACTCACCTCCAGGAGGGAGCCTCACATTTGAGTGCTGGAGCAGGGGCAGGTCTAACGCGTCCTTATCCCTACGGATCAATCCAGCAAGCTCGGAAGGGCCACGAATGTGCGTGATCTCCATTGTTGGGGGGCACCCGTCACCCCACTGGGGCCATCAGGAATATGCGGTGTAAGAGATAAACCCCTATTCGCGTCCCAAGAGGGTTTTGATCTCCGATGAAGTCAGCGGGTGCAGGGTAGTCCTGCGGCGGCCAGGCCATGGCAGCCCAACCCATCAAACCCGGAATGACCCCGGCCGGGGAAAGAGTCCAGCACCACTCAGTACCCTCAGCAGGGGCTCTGAAGGGCCAGAGTACCTCGACAGATGGGCTCAGACCTCGGAACTGGAGCCGGGAGCTCCACATTCAAGCGGCCTCCATGTTGTGCATCCTAGTCACACACCCCAGTGTATAGTCTAGCCTTGGCGTGTATTTGTATTGTAACACCCTTTAGTCTGATAATCATTGATATAGTCCTGTTAAGACTCTGACTTCTAAACTTCCTCGAAGATATTCCATCCCAGATTCAGAATGGACTTTCGTTATGGTAGAAACCTGCTCGCCATCCTCCACCTTGGCATTCAACTTCAAGATAACCACCTCCGAGTTGGCACCCTGCGATATACACTGAGTATGCAGGAAAGAACAGACAGAAGTCGGGCCAATGTTTCCTGAGAGCAGCATTCATCTTATAATAAGGTTGGATGATTTGTCTCAACCTTATTTGCAAGTAGACTTTGTGTGCTGTATCTAAGACTGAATTGCCTTATCTCAGTAGCCCATCACTTTGTTTTGGTTTGTGGCATCAGAGTCAGAGCCCTATCCTGAACACTTTTAATAGGCCAGCGCCGTCACATTTACTTAATGCTCTACTTGAGTACCTTGACCCAGCTACCCCCACACCCTGCTCATGCACCTAGAATGCTTTCCTGGCGAACCTCTATGCAGAAGTAGAAGACTGCTCACACAAGCATGAAGTCTATCAAAATATGACTGTGGGAGGAGACCCATAAAGCCATAAACAATTTTGGTAGAACAACAATTTAACAATTGAGAACCTCGCAATCAACAACAGCAGAAACCAAAGCCACTTGATCACCTTTTACTCCAGACCAACAAGAACTCCTGCATACAAATCCACATACTTTGCCCCCCATCCCATCTCTAATTCGTTTACCTAGGTAGCTAACACCTTTCGGGAACCAGCAGAAATTGCAGTTGGAGGCAAGCCAGCCAGAATTTTGAGTCAACAAGAGCACATTTCCTCTAGTTCAACTGCTGCCCCCGCACCATCTCAGCTGTCCCCACACCATCTCAATGAGAGGGTGAGCGTAGCATTGGTAAGAATATGGGCACGTGGTAGGTGTGTAGCACTGTATTATGTTTCAATTGATGCTCCAAACATTTACGCTTCTTTTGACCTTCCAGGGATAACTCCTCTTCAGGCAATCAAGGGACATTTCAATATTTAAGAGGGGGGGCTGTGACCCTGTGCCTAGCATCAAAATTGGCCATAATGTCAAATAGTTGGCAATGGCTAAGATGTGGCAAAACCAAAGGGGATGATGGACGGAGTGTTGAACATTGCAAGCACTCACCCCAGTCAACTGATCTGGGTTTAATCCATCATCATTCTTTAGCTCACTCCACCACCCCAGTTCAGACATGGCCATATGCAAATCAGTCTGACCCTGTGCCTCATGGGAACAGCCCAGCCCGAACTGCCAAGCCATGTCTTCCCTGGACCGGAAACAAGCATCCTGGGACCGGTTTCGGGTTCATAACCCTCATCAGCCAGGCTATCTTGAATCCAGTGGCAAAGTGAGCAAGGGACCCACGTCTGGGCATACCCTGCCAACTTAGGGCGAACAAAGCAAAACCAAAGGGGATGATGGACAGAGTGTTGAACATTGCAAGCACTCACCCCCAGTCAACTGATCTGGGTTTAATCCATCATCATTCTTTAGCTCACTCCGCCACCCCAGTTCAGACATGGCCATATGCAAATCAGTCTGACCCTGTGCCTCATGGGAACAGTTCAGCCCGAACTGCCAAGCCGTGTCTTCCCTGGACCGGAAACAAGCATCCTGGGACCGGTTTTGGGTTCATAACCCTCATCAGCCAGGCTATCTTGAATCCAGTGGCAAAGTGAGCAAGGGACCCATGTCTGAGCATACCCTGTCAACTTAGGGCGAACAAAGCAAAACCAAAGCGGATGATGGATTAGATGTGCCCAGTGAAAAGCCTGATTTATCACAATAGATTAACCCCGAGATGTTGTTGATGCAGTCTTAAAGAAATTACCTTAGGCAAAAATAATTTTTGAAGGTCAGCATAGACCGCTGCCTGTAGGAGCTAGAAATTTGGGGGAATTAAGTGGTCGAGCCGAAGAATTTTATTTGCTCATAGTTTATGAGACAGGACCAAGCACGAGGCCCTCCCAGTACTCCTCATAAAACATGAGGTGCTAGAAAGTCAACAAACTCCTTGTAAAAATCAGCAGAGTACATACGAGCTCGGTGGTTTACCTCTTGCAAACCAGTGTATTGCCACCCTGACGTCTACAAGTGAGACTGGCTTCTCCTTATAGGTTACACTTGTAATGGGACATGATGTACATCCAGGAAGCCACCAACCATCAACTGGGCTAACCCATCCCTACCTACACGGATGAGGTTAGACCCCATGTAAAATGAAATTGAGAGCTTCAATATAATCAGTTCTACCATAATTGCCTACCAGGTGAGTGCATAATCTATGCCCAAGTCCTTACTAAGCAAAAACGTGAGTACCCTATCAAGACACTCCTGATTGCCATGTCTCTGCACATCAAGAGCCCCTGCTCTGAAACATGACCGGTCTGTCTGGCTCCTCTGAGAAAGTCTGGAGGCAAGGATCAGTGCCAGATCAGTTAGCTGGTCATCAACGTTGTGCATAGTTTGTAGGACCTTGATCTCACCCACCAGCCGAGTTAGGGTCTCCCTCAGCGGTAGTGAGAATCCTGGCGATACATTCCTTGCTTTGGATGTACAAGCCCAGTGAACATATATTTTAAAACACCGCAGAGCATCTTGTACCTCTCAACAGACCTTGTTTTGATATCCAAGAATTTTTGTATTGCTGCTTGGAGTTCATCACGGGACGCAACAGCCTGCCGAGTCCCTCTTAAGCTGCTGCTCATTCTGTATAGTTTATTGGATGGGTACATTCAGTGGCAGTAATATTGGAGAGTGCTCCGATAAATTACAAGTTAGGATAGTGTGCAGAGCCTGATGGACATGCTATATGATGGATAGCTGAATTAAAGCTGTGCTCCCTCTTGCGTGTGCAACAGAAGCCAATGTAGCAAGGGTCTGATGCCAATGGAGACTGGGGTGTGGGACGCTGACGTCTTCACCCACACTGCAACAGCTGGCCCTGAAGCAACAGCCCCCATCACAGTCTTCGAGGGCAAGTGGGAAATGGCAAAGGATACTGACTCATTTCTCCCAACTAGGCAAGCAGCGAGGTTGGTGGCCCAGCCAAAGTGTGATGTGCTGAGACTGAGAGAACAGTGCAACACACCAGGGGATCTCATATTCCAGCACCCTCCTCAGGGTCTTCTCATCACGTTACACTACCCATAGTTTTACCTTACCTGTAAATGTAACAACTTTAGTAATTATTACCTGCTCTCCAATATCGTGTGTATTGTGTGTTTTCAAATGAGGTAAAACACTTCCGTTTTTTGCTGGTGAAGAGATGAGAAGCTTCTGGATATATGTATTTTTTGTTTTTGCTGAAACACTCTGTGTGGGCTAATAAGGGTTTGGATGATTTACAGAATGTTTAAATGTGTTGTGCTTCTTGCGCCAGTAAGCAAATTCTGATGGATACATCTGCCTGTGGATTCCTCACCTTGTGAATATCCCCTGCGCCAGCATTCCACGGAACTTTTCTTTCCCAGCACTCCACGTCGACGTGGGCGACGTCACAATGCATCGGCTCCGCACGCAACTCCGTACGACGTCATCGGAGCCATAAGAAGCCCACGTCGGCGTGATGACGTCAGTTCCCTTTTTTCCGCGCCGTCGACGCGCAACGGTTTTTTCCAGTGCTCTCTAGCTACTTTGTAGTTTAGCTGTGTTACTGTGTAAAATTCAGTATGTCTTCGACGAGGAAGTCGGGCTTTAAGCCCTGTAGGGAATGTGGAGGCCTGATGTCCATGACGGATCCGCATCAGGAC
Source organism: Triturus cristatus (assembly GCF_964204655.1). Lineage (NCBI taxonomy): Eukaryota > Metazoa > Chordata > Amphibia > Caudata > Salamandridae > Triturus > Triturus cristatus. The sequence continues at coordinate 925,923,818 of NC_140581.1, read as the reverse complement.
TGCTTATGGTGCCTTTCTTCAGACCACGATATGGAAGAATGCGGGTGCTGTAGGAGCATGAATCCTAAAGCGCTGAAGGAGAGGAAGACTAAGCACTTCATGAAGAAGATCGGTGAGGAGAAGAGAGGGAGAAAAAAAGAGAAGTCGAGGCGGGAGTCATCGACTTCGAGGTCGTCGAAGTCGAAGAACCACCACAAGAAGAGGAAGCATTCTTCTCAGCGTCGGTCCTCGAAGTCCAGGAAGTCGAGGTCGGCTTCGCCCCGTCGACGTCGGAGCAAGGACTTGTCACCTTCTCCTTCTAAGTCTCCGAAGTCTCCCTCGCCGAAGCGGGCTCCAGCTCGTTCCCCGACGCCGTCACCGGCTCCGTCTAAGGCTTCGACTTCGGGTCAAGTGGAGTCTGATGTTCCTTTGGATGAGCAAGAACAGGAAGAGGCTGCTCCGGTGCCGGATGACTCTGCGGCTCCGGTGGATGATACTGCGGAGCCGACGCCGGTGACTCCACAAAGGGATACAGGGTCGGTCCCTTATCCCCAATTCCCGGCTCCAGGTACAGATTCCTCAAGCTTTCTGAATGCCATGTATGGTATTTTTAATAGGGCTGCCTTCCCATCCGGAGCACCAACTGGTCCCGTGGGTCCGATGGCGTTTACGCTAGGGGTGCCGCAGCAGTATGCTCAGACCCCCTTTATGCCGATGGCGCCTTCTTGACACTTTCCGGCGCCGTCTGGGGATCCGACTCGACCTCGGATGGACCATCAGTCTTCGGAGCCTTCCTCGACGCCGAGGCCGACTCCATCGGCGCCGCGTCCGGCACCGCCGACTCCGGTACCTCTGGCTCCACCAACGCCACGTACGACGTCGACGACGCCGACTCCCCGGATCCGTTCGAGACGGGAGGCCCAAAGGGTATTGGAGGAAGGGAGATATCGAGCAGAGGTGGAAGAAGGTGATGTCGACTCATCTTCGGATGAGTTTTAAGGAATAGAAGAAGCAAGTGGTTTGGATACCACCCCAGAGTGGGAGCATACTTCTGCAAGGTCTTCTCCTCCACAGGATTGGCACCCTACCATGTGGTGATTAAGAAGGCCGCAGAGTTGTTAGATCTGCAGCTACCCTCTGTGGAGTACAAGTCTAACCTGCTTACGGAGGTGTTGCACTCTCCGACGTCGGCTTCGGAGCCTTTGTTGCCCTTCAATGAGGCCATCTTGGAACCGGTGTTGGAGGTGTGGAGGAAACCTCTTTCAGCTCCGGCGGTTTGCAGACAGGTGGCAAGGAGGTACAGAGTTGCACTAGGAGATCCGGATTTTTTGTCTACGCATCCATCTCCGGAGAGTCTAGTTGTGCAGGCTTCATGTTCTAAACATGCTTCGGGTGCTTTCCCTCAGTCTCCGGCTGATAGGGAATCAAAGAAAGTTGATCAGGCGGCCAAGAAGTCCTTCTCCTCAGGAAGTATGGCGCTGAAATCATCTAATGCCACATGCTTGCTGGGGCGTTATGTTCATGCCTTGATGGACTCTATCAAATCATTGGCCCCTAAGTTGCCTGAGGGGGATAAGTCGTCCTTCTTGGAAGTTGTTGCGGACACTCAGGCGGCTGCCAGGCAGGTGATCCAGTCTGGGCTGGATACGGCAGACTCAGTGGCGAGGATTATGGGGTCATCTATAGCCGCAAGGAGGCAGGCTTGGCTCCGTTCCTCTGGATTCTCAGCAGATGTTCAGGCCACGTTGGTTGATCTGCCATTCGACGGACAGAAACTGTTTGGGGAGAAAGCAGACTCTGCCCTTCAACGATTTAAGGACAGTAGATTGACGGCAAAGTCCTTGGGTCTGCAGGCTCCTGCTAGAGGTACAGCTTTTCGAAAGTCTAGGGGATTCGGAAGATCATCCTTTCGCTCCTTCCGACAGCCCCAACAGCAGCAGCAGCAACAACAGCAGCAGAATCCCCTCTATGGGTCCTATAGAGGGAAGCAAAGGGGTCGGAGAGGTTCTGGTCGCAACTCCTCTTCTTCCGCCTCTGCTCCCAATGAGGCTTCAGGGAAGCAGCCCTAGATCCCCCATCCCAGATCATGTAAGACCTGTGGGGGGTCGGGTGTCCTACTTTCTACGGGGTTGGAAATTTGTTACGACCGACCTTTGGGTTTTGAACCTCGTAGAGACTGGGTACGCCCTTCCCTTTCGGGAGTTTCCTCCCCCTTACCCTCCTTGCCAAGGTTATTGCTTGGAAGACCATCTGCTTCTCCTGCAGAAAGAAGTTCTAGCCTTACTTCAGAAAGGTGCAATAGAGGTGGTTCCGGAGCAGGAAAGGGGTCAGGGATGCTACTCCCGGTATTTTCTGATCTCCAAAAAGGACGGCAGATTGCGTCCGATCCTGGACCTCAGAATCTTGAATTTTTACCTGAGACAGGAGAAATTCAAGATGCTGACCCTTGCGCAGGTTCTGCAAGCGTTGCAGCAAGGAGACTGGATGGTGTCGCTCGACTTACAGGACGCGTACTTCCATGTCCCAATCCTGAAGTCGCACAGGAAGTATCTCCGTTTTACGGTTGGGTTGCAACAATACCAATTTGCGGTCCTCCCGTTTGGTCTTACTACCGCACCTCGAGTCTTCATAAAGGTGATGGCAGTGGTGGCTGCTCATCTCAGGAGGTCGGGGATCCCGGTTTTCCCTTACCTGGACGACTGGCTTCTGAAGGCAGAGTCCCCAGAGATAGTGCAGCATCATCTGCAGGTGACATCTCAGCTGTTATTCGACTTGGGTTTTTCGATCAATGTGCCCAAATCTCACCTGGTGCCCTCTCAACGCAACCTGTTTATAGGGGCAGTACTGAACACTACTGTGTGTCGAGCATTCCCTCCTCCTCAAAGGATTCTCGACATTCAGGAGATGGTCCCTTTATTCCACAGTGGAGCGGTTGTTCCAGTTCTGAAGGTCCTTCGCCTGCTCGGTCTGTTTGCCTTCTGCATTCTGTTGGTCAACCACGCACGCTGGCACATGAGGGCGCTCCAGTGGTGTCTCCCCAAGCAGTGGCATCAGCACAACGGGGATCTCAGGGAGTCAATCAAGATCTCCAGAGAAGCTGCAGCGGATCTGTCTTGGTGGAGCGTAAAGGGCAATCTGTCACAAGGAAAGCCCTTTCATCTACCTCCATTGGAGGCCACAGTGATAACGGATGCATCCACTTTAGGGTGGGGTGCGCATCTGGGGGATCTGGAGATCAAAGGTCTTTGGTCTCCAGAGGAAAGGTTGCTTCACATCAACCTCCTGGAATTGCGGGCTATTCGTTTGGCGCTCAAGGCCTTCCTCCCTTCCCTTCGCGGTCAGTCGATTCAAGTCCTGACAGACAACACGACCGCGATGTGGTATGTCAACAAGCAGGGAGGAGTGGGGTCTCTTTGTCTATGCAGAGAGGCCTTATGTCTATGGTCCTGGGTTCAGGACCATCGGATTTGTCTGATGGCAAATCATCTGGCCGGGGTGTTGTTCTCCGCCGACCACGAGTGGAGGCTCCATCCGGAGGTAGTTCGTCACGTCTTTCGGACGTGGGGGTCTCCTCGGGTGGACCTGTTTGCCACTTTCGAGAACGCGCACTGCCCGTCATTCTGCAGTCTCCAGTATCCGATGCAGGGGGCGTTGGGGGACGCGTTTCAGTTGAGTTGGGGTTCGCAGCTGCTTTACGCGTTTCCTCCCATACCCTTGATTCCTCGGGTTCTGAGGAAGATTCGCCAAGACCGGGCCCAAGTCATATTGATCGCCCAAGATTGGCCAAGAAGGGTGTGGTACACAGATCTTCTCCACCTCTCCTCATGCCCTCCGCTCCGTCTCCCTCTGAGGGCAGACCTCCTCTCGCAGTCGGAGGGGCAGGTTCTACACCTCCACCTCCAGAGCTTACACCTTCATGCCTGGAGATTGAACGGGGCAACCTGAGTTCGTTCTCTCTCCCGCCTGACGTGGTGGACGTTATTTTATCGGCCAGGCGACACTCCACCAAGTCCATTTACTCCTACAGGTGGTCTAAATTTGTTAAATGGTGTGGAGAGAGATCCATTGACCCTTTAAAAGCCCATCTTTCTGATGTGCTCCAGTTTGCTCTTTCCCTTGCTCAGCAGGGCTGTGCTGTGGCCACGGTCAAGGGCTATCTTTCGGCCTTATCGGCTTTTCTATGCCTTCCAGATCAACCGTCACTTTTTAAATCTCCGGTTGTTCTGAGGTTTATCAAGGGCCTTACAAACATGTTTCCTCCTACTCCATTTGTAATGCCTCAGTGGGACCCTAATCTTGTTTTAACCTTTCTGATGGGGTCCCCATTTGAGCCTCTACAGAGCTGTCCTTTGAGGCTGTTGTCCTTTAAGGTGTTTTTTCTTGTAGCCATAACCTCGGCAAGGAGGGTGAGTGAGCTTCAAGCTCTTAGTTCTAAACCCCCTTTTTTAACATTGCATGCTGAAAGGATGGTTCTTAGGACCAGGGCTGCTTTCCTGCCAAAAGTTGTCACTCCGTTTCATTTGGGGCAGTCCATTACTCTCCCTGTTTTCTATCCTCCTCCTCATCCTTCCAAAGAGGAGGAAAGGCTTCATCGCCTGGACTCAAAGAGAGCTGTAAGCTTTTACTTGGACAGAACGAAGGACTTTCGTCTGGACGATCAGCTCTTCGTGGGTTATGTTGGACATTCCAAAGGGAGAGCGGTGCACAAGCGCACGTTGTCGAGATGGATTATCCTTGCCATCAAGATCTGCTACGCCCTGGCTGGTAAGACCACTCCTGAGGGCATTAGAGCTCATTCAACTAGAGCTAAGTCATCTACATCTGCTTTGGCCCGGGGTGTTCCTGTGGCAGACATTTGTAAAGCCGCGACTTGGGCCTCCCTCCATTCCTTCGCAAAGCATTATTGCTTGGACTCAGAGATGAGGAGGGAGGGCCACTTTGCGCGCTCTGACTTGCAAGAATTTCTGGTATAGGAAGGTGGACACCCTCCTCCGGGAGTGGGGACTGCTGTGGGAATCTATTCACAAGGTGAGGAATCCACTGGCAGATGTATCCATCAGAACAACAAGTTACTTACCTTCGGTAACGCTTTTTCTGGTGGATACAGTATCTGCCTGTGGATTCCTCACTGACCTACCCGCCTCCCCGTTGTCCACCTTTGTATTCCATGAAAGAGGTCTTGTTGGAATGTTTTGATACTTTCTTGTACATTTGTAGGAAATGCTTGTTTGTTTAGCATTCCTTTGCTTTGTGTGCTATGTATATGTATTGGTATTCTGTATACGGTGTATACTTGGAGTTGTCGTTGGTTCACCTGTTCGCCTCAAAGGCATGGAAAAAATTAGTGGAACTGACGCAATCACGCCGACGTGGGCTTCTTATGGCTCCGATGACGTCGTACGGAGTCGCGTGCGGAGCCGATGCATTGTGACGTCGCCCACGTCGACGTGGAGTGCTGGGAAAGAAAAGTTCCGTGGAATGCTGGCGCAGGGGATATTCACTAGGTGAGGAATCCACAGGCAGATACTGTATCCACCAGAAAAAGCGTTACCAAAGGTAAGTAACTTGTTCTGTGCGCTCGCAAATGTGCAGAAACAAATGCTCACCATTGCTTTGATATCGTCTTGCCTTGACGCTAGTTAGGTCTCGGCCTGACGTCAGCAGCACATGCGCTGCTCTCGTCTTACGAGGCTTCTTGGAATCGATACGATTCCAGAAGCCTCGTCCAAGCTCCGCCTTAAGTGTTGATTCGTGCTCGTCGTTTTGCGTCACGAATTATGCCAAAGGCAGTGCAATGATTGCACTGAAGGCATGCCAATCCCAAATTGTTGCCACTGTCTCCTTTTATACACGCCCAGTGTCTCCTAATTAGCCGCAACGGACTTATTTTTTATCATTCCCCTTTGGCAAAGGCAGCCGCGTGTTTACTTTTGCATCGTGCTTTCACTTAAAGTGAAAGCGCGATGCAATTATAAACACGCAGCTGCCTTTGCCAAAGCCGAGAGCTTGTCCGACTGATGCGAGCGACGCTTGGAGAGCTGCGTTTCGTTTCAGTAACTGCACAAAACACCACTCGCTCGCGGTACTTCAAATCTGAGAACAATGTGATACATTTTTCTTATTTCAATATGTGAAGTTCTTTTTTTCAGTTGATGTTTTGCATGATTTGGATGTGAAGTTTACAAAAAGCTCTGGTCGCGGTTTGGCCCACACCAAATCTATTCAAATGTACAGAAAATGTCTCGAAGTAGAGAAACGGTCTGAAGGGGCAAACGGGGGGCCTTGCATGCGGAGACTGCCGCCAGGTTTTGGCTGCAACTGAACACACAGCCTGTGCCTTGTTTTGTTTAAAAAAAAACAGACTTGGCCTCTGAACGAGGTACCTTGAAGCGTCTGTGCGTCGTTCCCACAGCGCTAACTTTCTTTATGGTGCACACAAGATGTATACGCCCTCTCACCACCTTTCTGCACCCATTTATAAGGCATGCACAGGGTACGACGAATTACTATTTTAACACTAAAATTAAACATTGTAACTTATTTGCAATTTTCTAAGAGCGAAGACACTGGAGCGCTTCACAGGAGCACCAGTTACCTTACATGATGTCACATTACAGAACATGTTTTTTTAAACCACCAGGATGGTGTTTAAAGGGATTTTCCCAAAATCCCACGACGTTGAGCCCGCGCTTGGAGTCCAACTTGAGAGAAAGTTCTGAAAGAGAGAAGAGAATATGTGAGAGAGGAGTGAGGGAGTAGGGGAGAAGTGAGAGGGAAGGGGAGACAGCGGATAGAGAAGGAGGGGGGATGGGCGAAGAGGCTACTGCCAGCGCTGTGCGCGTCTTTCCCACAGCGCTAGCTTTCTTTATGGTGCACAGAAGATGTATACGCCCTCTCATTAGCACCCTTCTGCACGGGGTACGAGGCGTGCACGGGGTACGAGGAATTACTATTTTAACACTAAAATTAAACATTGTAACTTATTTGCAGTTTTCTAAGAGCGAACCTTACCCGAATACACTGGAGCGCGTCACAGGAGCACCAGTTACCTTACATGATGTCACATTACAGAACATGTTTTTTTAAAGCACCAGGATGGTGTTTAAATGGATTTGTCCAAAATTCCACGACGTTGAGCCCGCGCGTAAAGTCCAACTTGGGAAATTAATGGATTAAAAATCGTGCAGGACACGCTAAATAAAAGTGGCAAACATTTGCATATTGCCTTTCTGCAAAACACTGCTTCAGGTGAAGTTTTATTTAATAAAAAAACAAACAGGGGTGGGGGGGAATCTCTTTCAGTGGCATGTTTTCTTAACTTTACTGAGATAAACAAGCATTAAAAATGCAATAGGTCTCGCCTTTAATTAAGTTAAAGCCATTTGCTTTGCTATACAATATCATTAGCAAAGCAAATGGCTTTAACTTAATAAAAGGCACAACCTATTGCATTTTCAATGCTTGTTTTTTTTAGTTATGTATACCCAAGTGTGCCTGTTGCTTACAGACACACAACAGACATGTTGCTTAGCGAAGAGGACTTTAATGTCATTACGCATGTTTTTCTTTCTACCTTTAATTATTGTTAATTCTTTTTCCCACTAAGCATAAGTTTTTTAAAATACTTTTTGCACCTCTTCTAATGACCGCATTCATGTGCTTAAGATGCACTTGATAATCAATTTACATTTCACAGCAAGATCACCGGGTTTAAAGTGAATTGGGTATTACAGTGCAACATCTGACGGTGTGAAAATGCAAGCGATTATAAAAGTAAATTCAGCAAATTGGACCTGGCAGTCAGCCAGACACAAACATGCTGCTCGATGTCCAATTCTTAATGACTGTGATAAGATACTGTGCACGTGGAGGCAAAGTCGCGCGCCCCGTGTCTCTTTATATCATGAACACTTGTGATATAGAGCAAAATCCACCAGTGCAGGATAGATTTAGCTGTCACTTTACTGTTTTCCCACCAAAATTTCATGTACGAGAAGTAATAATAGCCTTTATTGCGTGATTACTTAAATTTCATGTAGGAGATTAGAGTTTAATATCAGTATTCATTTTGTGGCATGGGGCGGTTTATTTGCCTTTTTCAAGTGTTTATTCTGTCTATATCAATAACTAAACTACCCCATAAAAGCACAGATTTTTATTTTTATTTTGCATGTGGCATAGCTCGTTGTAGGGCAACAAAAAAATGCATGCTAAATGTTGTATCCTATTACATACTGTTAGAACTGGGGGTCTCTAGTTGGCAGAGGTAGGTACTTTTGACTAAATAGGGACCCTTGCTTCTAACTCAGGGAAAGGGGATTACACTACTGGATAACCCCTGCTCACCCCCTTGGTAGCTTGGCACGAGCAGACAGGCTTATCTCAGAGGCAGTGTATTAAGCATTTGTGAACACATACAGTGACACAGTGAAAACACTACAGATGGACACCACACAGGTTTTATAAAAATAAGTATTCTTTATCTAGACTGAACACAAGACCACAAACGACAAAAATCCACAATACTGTACTCAAAATCGACTTAAAGATGTAGAACTCACTTAGTTCATGTTGATGATAAACGCGACACAGTTTTCACAAAAGTACCTGGATGCGTAACGCAAAACAAACAAAAGGTTTGCAGGGATGGAGATGTGTCAGTTCCTTACTTCGGGGGAGACGATGCGTCGCGCCTCATTGGTTGCGCAGAGTAGGGGATGCGTCGGGCCTCACCGGAGAGGAGGTGATGCGTTGATTCTCGTACTACGTTCCGGGGCGATGCAACAAGATGGCGCCGTGATGCGACAATCCGGTTGCGATGCGATAGGATGACGCCCTTGATGCGACGACGTGAAGACGATGCGTGCATGCCCGGCGGCCGTGCGGTGAACTCTGTAACTTTGGAGCCACGACACGCATCTCCGGTGATGCGACGGCGACTTCTGTGGCGGCGACACGCTTCTCCGGCGATGCATCGGGTAACAGCTTTGACGAAGGCACGCGTCTCTGGTGATGCGGCGGCGACCTCTGCGGCGGCGACACGCTTCTCCGGCGATGCGATGGCATCAGCTGCGACTGCGACACGCTTCTTATCGTTGAGTCGCGCTTCCAGCTGCCAGCGACACGCAGGCTTCTGCTGACAGTATTCCCAGCAAGGAAACTCAGAGGGGAGCTGGTGGTGAAGTCTTTTGTCCCTGAGACTTCAGCAGGAGGCCAGCACAAGTTCAAGCCCTTGGAGTAATAGTCTGCAAGATGATGAAAGTTCTTTAAAAGTTCCTTTTCCTCTTCTTGGCACTGAAGACACCTCTGTAGGCCAATCCAACAACACGGCACACTGACAGGGGGGCAGTCCAACTCCTACAGCCCTCTTTGTTCTTCTCCTTGGCAGAGGTTCATCTTGTTGTTCCAGAAGTGATCTAAAGTCTTGGGGCCTGGGTCCCCATATTTATACTACTAAATCCATTGTCCTCTGAAGGCAGAGGGGCTTGTACCTAGTTCAAAATAGTTCTGTGCAGTCCTGGAGCACTTTGTTTACAGGACTCCTCCTTTCCTTTGGCAGGGTGGGCCAGGGACATCAGACGCACCACAGGAGGTGGAGCCAGCATTGTGGAAGGCAGGCACAGCCCTATTCAGACCCAGGTGCTGACTCCTCCCACCACTCTACATGCAGATGGGTCTATTCAGCCCTGTGCTGACTCACCCTGTCTCCTGGAATCCCCCTAGCCCCTGTCACTCACAAATCCAGACACACAATACACAAGCTAGCAGAAGTAGGCTGGATGGTTAGGTAAGAAAATACCTACTTTCTAAAAGTGGTATTTTCAAACACAGAATGTTAAAACCAACTTTACTAAAATATGTATTTTATCATTCTGAGTTCAGGCATACTAAACTCGAATTTCTACCATGTTCCCTGGGTCAGTTAGGATTATAAGATGTTATAATCAAACTGCCTAATCTGGCCTATGGGGCTGGTAGCCTTGCAATCGTGAAAAACGAAAATGTCTGTAATTCACTATTAGGACATGCCCCACACACACCAGGGCATGTCCTGCCTTATACTTTCAATGCACCCTGCCCTTGGGCCTACCTTAGTGGTGTCTGATATGAAGAAAAGGGAAGGTTTGGGGACTAACAAGTGGGTGCACTTACCAAGATGACATGGCAGTACTAGACTGCACACAGGCTCTGCAAAGGCAGGCCGGAGACACACTTTACAGGCTGCTTCTGTGGGTGGCACAACCAGTGCTGCAAGCCCACCAGCAGCACTTGATTTACATGCCCTGGGCACTCCTGGTGCACTGTACTAGTGTCTGTCAAGTAAATCAAATAACCCAATCATGGAGTCACTAATCAATACATCAATTTAACATAGGGAGCACTTGCACGATGGCACTGAATAACAGTCTAAACCTGCAAAACATATCAAAAACGGAGGAGGCAATCAGTAAAAAATGGAAGGGAGACTCACACCAATGGTACCAGGTCTAACACATACATTTATTTTAATTGACTCTAATTGTGTTATTGGTAACCCGCCATTATCCTTTACCTGTGTTCTTTCTTTAGGAGCTGGATTTTCTTTTATAAATATTTGTTTTTAACACCTCCATTTCTTTACATTTAATGGTACAATAAATGCAGATGAGATGACCACATTCTTTGCAAAGCTTCTGTTGGTTTGGCAGTCTAAGTGATAGACCTAGTTATCTAAGTCATAATTAGGACAACCTACACCTCAAACAACAAGACAATTGTCATTCGCTTTGTGTTGGGATTTATCTAGTAAAACATTATTTTTCTAAAAAAATGTTAAGCAGCATGCTTGCATTATTTGTCAGCCCTTTTCATTAAAAATGACAGAAATCGTAATTTTGGTTTTCTTGGATCCTCCTGGAAACCTTGTGAAAGGTGGTTGCAAACCATTTATTTCCCACTGTTTGTGTACTACATTTCCTTTCAATAAAGAATGAGGGCCTAATTCACTGCCTTCCTGGGGAGACACCGCAGTCATGGGGGAGACTTTGCACTCAGGGCGGAATATCCTGCCCCGAGCGCGGAGACTCCCCTATGACTACGTGGCCTCCGCCACGAGTACGGAGGCCGATAGTGAATTAGGCCCTAAGGCTTCAGATGCTTTTTTTTATCATTAGTACTTCTGCCTGTTGAAACTTTGTACAATTAAGTTGCAACTTTTGGCTTGCCGAGCACCAACAGATGTTGTCGTTTTAGTCATCTTTCACATTAGATGATTATCTGATTAGATCCCAACTACAAATTCTCTTGCCACCTCAGTCTGGCTAAGTTATAAAACATGCAGCTTGTGTCCGAACTGCGATATTCGCTGCGTCTCCTGCAATAACTGCATTTTAGTATTATAGAAAAGGCTGCATATCACTTCTAAATAGGCCATAGCCAGCTTTGCTTATGAGATGGTCCCCAAAGAACAGAGCATTTGTGTGTGCATCAAGAAGACTGTTTTCTTCAGAAGTCTGAAGAAGGTACTATCAGTAGCTGAGATGCAGGCGTTTCTGGAAACTGCAGGACAGAAGAAGATCGACTACTGTGCGTGCAGAGAACTTGTCTTGTTAGCTTAAAACAAAAGCCCAACTGTTGGTGTGCTGCAGTAAGGATGACTGCCCGAAATGCTCTCAAGACCTTTTTTCTGCTCATCCAACAGAAAGACAATTGTTACCAGGAATATAGTACTCCCAGACCCCATTGTGACTGCCACCGGGACGAAAGAGCAGAGTTTAAGGAACCCACTTGGAAATTTGCATTTTAAAGTGTTTATTTTCTAAAAATGTTCCTGTAATATCACAATCTGTATATGAAATATTTTGTTAAACCTAACTGCATTCCTAGTGAAATAGACGAAAAACACAAGGCAGAAAAGCGCAATACATTTGATTCCTGAGGCGGTCCTTCGTTAAAGTGCAGTTTACCCAATGTGGTCTCTAAGTCCCCCTAAAGACCAGCTTGCTGCTTTTAAGCCAACAGTCATGATAGCCAATGTGTGGTTCCAAAAAGAACCTCTGATGACCACCACTAAAGCTTTAGGTTTCTCCTGTTTTGAAATGGCACAGCGTTGAGACATGCAGCATGCTGTGGGGAATGAATCACATGGACCCATGCAGACTCCGTTTGTTCACTGACATCTTACTGCTCTTCTCTTCTCAACAGTGCCTCAGAGTGATTTTGTGTGTGTGTGTCTGTGTCTGTGTCTGTTAGTTAGTTACCCCGTGGAGTACAGTTAGATGTGCAAACTAATTGTACTAACAGCATTATCTAGTTAAGCAGAGGGATTTACATTTGTACATAGTATATGGAAATGACCAAGCACAAGGCCTTTCCAGCACTCCTCGAATACGTGGGTGCTAAAAAGTAAACAAATTCATTGCAAAAGTCAGGAGGGAGCCCATAAGGAATTGGCACTTTACCTATTGCAAGCCAATATATTGCCTCCCTGACCTCTAGAAGCATGACTAACTTTTCCGGGGCCAACTTTATAGTGTACACTAGTAATGAGAGATGCACTACAATCAGGAGGCCACCAACCCTCAGCTGGGTTGACCCATCTCTACCTATACAGATGAGATTAGACCACATGGAAAAAAAGATTCATTATTAGCATTTTTGCCATAATTTTCTACCAAATAATTGTATTATTTTTGCCCAAGTCCTTGGCAATGTGAGTCCCCTACTAAGGCACTCCAGTTTGCCATATCTCCTAACCACAAGGGCCTCTGCCAAGAAACCTGACCTATCTGTCTAGATCCTCTGAGAAAGTCTGGAGGCAGGGATCATCGCCAGCTCAGTTGGCTGGTCATCAAGATTGTGCATAGCTTGTAGGACGTCAATTTTACCCACCTGCCGTTCTTGGCTCACCCTCTGCAATCTGGGAGTCCTTGCTATAAAGTCCTGGCTTTGACTATACAAACCCAGTTTAAGTATATTTTAATTGCACATCGTAGCTTTTGAGCCATTTAGCCATGTAAATCCAGAGTTTTTAATAATAAAGGGTATATTCCCAAAAGCAATTTATGTACTCTTACATAGGTTGAGCATTCGAGACCTCTTGTATATACTTTAGTATATCCTTATATGTGTATGTACTTTGTGGGCTCTGGAGATCAGCCCTAGGACTTGTCAGCTTCCGCTTAGGGACTTTATTTTCCTGTTCAACTGCCTCTATTTAACCATCTTGATAGAAAACGACCAGCAGAGGTCATTAAAATACCAGAATCACTTTGGCATTCTCTAGATTCCAGTCCATAGAAATTGTCTTCCACGAGCACCCGTAGACAATAATTTATTTTTCAAATCTTGTATTTTCAGTCATTTGACCTCTGAAGGCCCTGATTTTATATTAAAAACGGAGCTTTGGACTGTACCATTTCCCGCTGAAAGGCAATATTTCTCTGAATGTGTTCCCATACCTGGTGCGTCACGCAGTTTGATGCTTACTTTCCCTCCATGTTAAAAAACAGTAGACGTTTCAGCACCCAGACTAATTTGCTACATAGCTAAATACATATACGGTCGCAAAGGCGAGACTGATTGCATTGCAAATGCTTGTTGAGTTAGCCACCAAACATCTAAAATAGAAATAAAATGGGGAGTATTCAGGGAATAGTCATAGATAAGTAGCAGAAGCAGAGAGGACTTTTACCTTACTAACAGAGAGCTGGACGTTTTGTGCTGATTCAGAAACATATGGAAGAGTACTTAAGTACATAAGAGAGCACCACATAACACAGACTTATAGGGATAATTACGGTTTTTACATACTCCCGAATGCCTTTGTGAATACGCCTGTATATGTTGACCTATGTTTAGGAACCTTGATTGTAAGGAAGTCTGGGCACCATTTACCACTTATGCTTCTCGTCAGAACATATTAAAAGTCCATAAGTTACCATAACTTTGTAGTTTAGTTTATCAACAGAACATTTAATTTACTTTGGTCTCAAAGTATTTTATGTCATTTCCCAGTTTCGCACAATCACTTTTACTTTCTGTTGGTAAAACTAGTTCATGCGCCATAGTTGTGCAGATGTTCATGTTCTTGTTGCATTTTTAGCTGAGGGTCTTTACCCAAATGTTCTATTTCCCGATGGGAAATTAATTTGGGCATCTGGACTATGTGACTGGACAGAGCCATAATTCATAGTATATTGTTGCCAGATTTGTACGTTAAGCTGTTTCCAAGATATGCTGCCAGCATTACATAATGACAGTATAAATAAGACTTGCCTTTATAAAGCTCTTACATGACGATAACAGAATTTGGTATTTTATATCATCCTATGTGAGAAACTATTTTTCAACATGGGGGAGCAGAGTTAAGTGACTTGGAAGAGGACAGCGCTCACCTGAACCTCTGCGACAGAGTGGGAGATGTTCCCTTCAGGACTGGGAGACAAAAGGGTGAAGTTTCTGTAGGTTGTTGGTGATATGAGCCATGCTGGTCAGCAGACATGGTCAGAGATAATCTGTGGTGGCAATAGAAAGAGGACTGCACATGATTCCTGATGGCAATGATCTTCGAACTTGGAAGGGTGTCTGATCCCTAGCCTGCATATATCCCATGCCTCACTGCCTGACTGCTAACTTTTGTGGATAGGGCCAGATAATTGAAGGTTGAGAAGCCATTGAAATTCACAAAGGCATCATACTCAACCAAAAGTAGTGAAGGAATGCTGACCGCAAGAGGGGCACATAATCGATCAAAATGAAAGAAGCAATATGGAGAAACTGGAGACAAAGTATCAAACATTGACGTCGCTGCTCAGAATTTTTTTATGACGCTGTAGAGGAGTGTGTTTACAGGCACACAAAATAGACTCATAGAGAGGCTAATCGCCTTTTGCCGCTTCCTCAAGACACATGATATTGAACTATTTGACAGTGTAGCATTGAGACCTGCATCAGTGACCCACCTGATAATGAAATGGCAACCTGAAGTTCCACCCCATCCTCAGCCTGCTTGTGTCAGAGCTGAACTCGTAACCCCGATTGAGCACAATCTTAAGATGTTGAAACCAGCAAGACAACTCCTGTTCACAGAAGCAGTGACATGGACTACCCAGCAAACTACTAAAAATAAGGAATAATGTCACTGGCACAGCCCAGGAGACCATCTTGAAAGATCGGACAACCTGGGAACGTCCATGCCTACAATTGAACAGAACACTTTGAAGAGGTCCACTGAAGTCCTTTCTATTAAAGTTGATATAATTGCCTTTAGTTTTTGACTGATCACAGCCAAAGACAGAATCACAACTATAGAACAAAAAATGGCCACCAAAATTGACTCTGAGAATAGGATTATTGTTACGTGCAGAATAAGATTATGAATTAGAAGATAAAAATTGATGGGATAACCTCCATTTTTCAGGAATTCCAGAGAACTGGAGAAAGATATGGTGATGGCTTTTATGGTCCGTTTTATACTGGAACCTACCATGGTAGAGTTTTACCTTTCTTTGGAACTACAGAGATCCCATAGGATCAAGACCCAAAACACCAAGGAGAGATGCTCCGATAGAAATCGTAGACTGTCTCCTATGCCACTTACAGCCATGACAGGCTCTCTTGGCTGCAAAACAATGTAACAAGTTTTTGTAAAGGGAACATAACATCCATGTCATTCAAGATTACTCACACAAAACCATGTTGAAAATAAAGTTATTCCTGGCATTCTGGCCCTGTTTGAAAAAACTAGAAATTCTATACAGTCTGCTTTATCCAGCGATCATGTTAATAGCCAGTGAAGGGTGTACTGTGGAATTTGATGATCCAGATCAGTTGGAAGGACTTCTAGACGTGTTAGATTCCTTAGACATGGACATGTCCCAAACCCCACAGGATGCCGGTCCTCCCCACAGACCAGTAGGAAAGGCTTTTGTGGGGAACCAATTAGAGTTACAGGAGAGGCTTGAAGAAATTGCAAGACTCTGGGCTTCAGGACCTAAACACAAATATCCTGGCCATCTTTCCACAAGTTAGGGAAGTCAAGATCTCCACTGCCATTGAGGAGAGGTTAGGCCACGGATGTATATTTTTTTTCTTTGTGAAGACATCAGAGAGCGTACTGAAAACGCCTACATGTTAATTGCATGATTTTTTTTTTTATCCTTTAGAATCTGTGGCCAATGATAACTGTCATAAAGTGTTTTGGAAGAACCGTCACTATCCTTTTCGTAAGTCTGTGTTATATTATTGAAATCAATAAAGATGCTTTATTTTTAAAAAAGAATCGACATTGAAAGTGCCCTGACAACACATCCTGAGACTCAGGCGACAGCTGAGACTGTTAGTGCTATGATTGCTGTTGCTATGGGCTTGTGCTATGATTGCCTGAGGATAAGTTCTAAATTTCAGTTGAACTTGGAACACTGGTATAAATATTTGATCATGCAATAGTAGAAAAGACACAAGGGAAACACTAGAGTCTGCCCCTTGATCCATAGGGGAGTGGGACCTTGAACATATCACAGATGGGGGAGAAACATATGGTACAATAAATGG
This sequence comes from Triturus cristatus, assembly GCF_964204655.1. Taxonomy (NCBI): domain Eukaryota; kingdom Metazoa; phylum Chordata; class Amphibia; order Caudata; family Salamandridae; genus Triturus; species Triturus cristatus. The sequence goes on along the minus strand of NC_140581.1, from coordinate 925,907,306 downwards.
TCCATTATAGTACACATCTCCTTGGTGAGTCAGAAAATAGATTATATCTCTTGCAGGGCAAGGATTACTGGTTTACTTTCTCCTCTCTTATTCAGGAGCTGTGTTGACTTAATTCTGCCTCACCTGCAGCAGCACGCTGTCCTGGGCTGTTAATAACTTATCGGACAAAAGTAAGAGCACCTATGTACGTAACAGATTTTGACTTGTTCTGTTCCTGTTCTTGATTTTAAAAGTTTGGTAAGGAATCAATTTAATATTATTGCAACTAGCAAGTGGGAGTGAGGGTTTGGTAATTTTCCTGACACTTCTCCCAGTTTCAAGGAGTGCACCCTTATACCTGATACTTTGTACTTCATCCTCGGTGTACTCTCATAGATAGCGCCCAGTTGGCACAGCTGTCCCTTCAGATACACCGTGGTACTCAGTCTTATACTCCATTCATTGGCAAGCACCCCTAACTTAAGACTTATATAAAGTTTCACTCATTAATAATGTGTTGACTCATTACATTAAAAGGAAGAAAGTACTCTCTTCTGTTACACTCACCTAGATATTGCTCTGGTGCAAGAAACTCACCTCTCAAACATGGAAAGTGTGAAATTTAGGGAAGGCTGGGTTAGGAGGGAATACCATGCGAGGAAAAATCCACTGACAGACAATGAAATCTCCCCCACTAGATACTATCGCAAACGAGGAGTTGCCATATTGGTTTGGAAAGGGTTGCCACTCAGAGTAACACAGTTGGGTCGATTACTATTTGTTCATAAAAGCCTCAATACAATAGCAAGTGATAGTATTGGGTGTGAGTTACAAACTCCAATATGGTATAAGGGCTGGTTCTTTAAGACTATTTCCCAAATCCTTCTTCCCCTATCCTGTAAAGTATTCATCGGTGGAAGTGTGAAAATGGGGCTTGATTCGGACCACCGAACAGTCTGCCATCCCAGAGATGGATACTTACTGGGTGACTTAATGACAGACTATTCCTTAGCTGACCCATGATGACTTATGCATCCAATAGAACGGAATTACAAATTCACCATTGCACACATGGAACACATACCCATATAGATTGCTTTCTAGTCACTGCTTTATTGCGGAGTCTTGTGATGTATACAGATATAACACCCAACAGTCACTCGAACGAACCACAATAAGGTACAGCTATGGATTAGCATAGGTCTACTGAAATCCCCACAAGGACTATGGTGATTCTGTATGACGAGTTATAAACTGCCTATGGACAAAGAAAAGCTAATATCAATGTTGTATACATATCGCAAGGTAAATGCACAGTCAGTTGCCTCACTAAAGTATTATCGGAAACAGGCAAAGCTTACATAAGGGGTGAGGACATAAACAATTCTGCACAAAGAAAATGGAACGCTCATTCAGGCCAGATTTTTTAGAGCAGAGACCAAAAAGCTGACTGAGCATTACAAGAACACACATTCCCAAGAGGTGTTGCATAATTTACTGATGAGTTGAAGGAGATGTTCACCTCTAAAGCGAAAAGAGCCCTTTTTTGTCTTAAGCAACATCTTTATGAGAAGGGTGAGAAAGCAGTCTGCCTACTGGCAGTCCAACTATGACAACAAAAAGCCAACCACACTATCTCCTTCATTAAAGATGCTCAAGTTACAATAGTCGCATACCCCTTGTCAGTACTTTCTATCTTCCAGACATGCTGTTAGGACAAATACTCTGCAGAATGTAAAAATGTCCTAGCTGGAAAGGAACGCTTCGTACATGTTTACCAAAACCATCTTCATACCTCATGTGGATGTTAGAAGAAGATAGTACAATAGATGAAACAAGGAAGGTAAACAATTAACTTCCTATGTGTAAGGCCCCTGCAGTTGATGGCTACCCATCAGAGTGTTACAAAGTTAATACACAAAAACTGGTCTCTCTCTTGTGTACGATGTTCAGTAAAATACTAGAGGAAAAAACCTACCACAGGATTCAAATAAGGCCAAAATCTCCTTAATCCTTCAACTAGAAAGACATCCATTGAGTCGCACAAGTGAAACACCCATTTCTTTGATAAATGTGGATGTCATGATACCGGCCAGAGTTTTGGCCAATAGGCTTAAAGCTGTCCTACCTTTATTTATAAACCCAGACTAGCTGGGATTCATCCCACGTCGATATTTGGCAGCCTTTTTGACATAATTGACTCATGTACTATGGCAGGTATGTAATGGCATAGATGAAAAAGTAACAATCTCACTAGATGCTGAAAAATCTTTTGATTGGATAAAATGATTATATTTATTCACAGTGCTGGCTCATATGGGAATCTGGAAAGACTTTATAAGTAAAATGGCTTTTGTGAGTTGTATAGCAGTTTTGGTTGTGTATCCTCACCTTTTGTGATAGGATGGCAACCAGCAAACTAAAAGTAACTAGCAGAGTACATGTAGGGGTCCCATTATGGGGCAAAGATAGCATACGAATTGGAAAAACTGCAAAATTAGTTTAGGCTTTACCCTGCAAAATTATGGAATATCAGCTGGTAACTCACTGTCTCTATATACTATTGGCCTCCCAACCTATTGACATTCCTTATTCTCGGATTTTGAAATATTTGAGCGTATGGGGAACACACAAAGTGTTAGTTTTATGGCTGGTTAATATTATGATGGACTTTACTTTCTCATACCCTGTAGACCGCGAAAGAGTGGTGGTTACTTAGTCTGAATGGGGAGTAAACTCACAAAGATTGGTTCGAGCTTTTTTGGCACATTCCAAACATCTATGAGAAGCAGAGTTGAAATTTTGGTTACTGTAGAATCTTGGAACATATTACACTGGTCATCCAAAAAAATAGGCGCTGCAGAGCTGTTGCCTGTAACGTAGTGTTAGAGATGCAGCCAGACAGTGAGATTGAATATATAGTCTGAGAATGCCAAATGTTACAGCAGTATCTGGCAGAGATTGCAACAGTAATGAATGATACTATGGACAGAACAGGTCTTTTTGTGAGCTTGTTGGGATTGCTACACACCACATCATTGTACGTAGAGATCAAACATCAACCCACAAGATGGTTTGGAGTGGAGGTTGCAGCTGCTAAGCTTTGTATATTGAGACAATGGAGAACTAATAACTGCCCAAAGATATGTCTTTCGGTGCCACAACAAGTGGCGCTACAATTTCAGCAGCAGCCTGCCCGGGGAAACCTTTCTTCTCAAAGTGATCATTTCCCTTTTAAAGTATTTATATTGTTTTCAAAATAGCTAGTAATTAGTACTTTACCTATATGGCATGATACAGTCCTCCGACCATGCAGCCCAATGCTGTGTACATAAGCAAAGCAGTTCATAATCACCACTGTGACCTGTTTAATCTCCATTTGTCCCCCGGTATTCCTTTGTGGATGCTATTGAGACCATAAATACATCAGACCTGAGGAATCCTCATGTCACAATATACTTGGACAAGCAAAAGTCAGTAAGCAAAGCCTTATTCATGACATATTGAAATTAGATAAAAGTGTTGTCGCAGTTAGTCTGGCCAATGGCTTCACATCACAAGTTGCGGTGTGGTGCGAAATCAAAACAGTTTTTTTGCATCAGCTATTAACATTGATATTAACTAAACTAAACAATTTGAAAAGAAAATAAGATAAATAAAGAAGACATCCTGATTTCTATGCCATGAAGCTAGACTGGGGGTGTCAGTCTCCATACATTATAGTGGCTTAAACTTTGAAGGACGGTTTGAAAACTTTTCTGAACTTTTTGAATTCAAGACACTCACCGGCACCTATCCACTTGATGCATCTGACCAGGGCTCCATCGCAGTCGGCTTCAAATCGCGCCTAGGTCCTAGAGTACTGCTTCCATAGTATCGCTATTTCTACCTAAAACTTTAGAAGTTCAAATCTCAGGTTCCCCGTATTGTATTCTTGCCGTTTTGATGTCATTTTGTTTATTATATTTTACACTATTTGTTTTATTTGTTTGGGGATTTTTATTGCATGGCGTTTTGACCTTATCACTGTTTTGGTACTGCATACCTACCTTACACATTACCATAGGTTAACCCTGTCTGCTCTGTACCAGTGCTACCAGGGAGTTGAGCTCAGGCTAATTTAGTGACTTGTAGGGTTCCCCCGACAAAGGAGGAGTATTATTTTTGAGGTGAGCTGTTGTCACTCCAAATAATCACTTTCTTACAAGAAGTACTTTAGCTTTACTTTACTATCAGTTCCCAGAGAAGTTCTATCATCATTTTCATCTCCACAGGGCTAAAACAAGGGTGCATTCTAGCACGCCTGCTTTTAAACCTCTTCATGGCTGACCTCCAAGGGGAGCTGGACGAGAGCATATCGCATGCCCCAAGATTGGGAAAAATACCGCTGTCCAACCTTCTACATGCAGACGACCTGGTGTTGATAAGTCGTACTCCAATTGGCCTGCAACATCTCCTGAATGTCACTAACAATTTCTCACAACGTAACACACTAAATATTAATCTAAAGAAAACAAAAATCATGACAGTGAATTATCACAAGAGGAAAAAGATTAATTGATATTTGGATGGGCATTGCCTAGACCGGGTAACAAACCATAAATACCTCTGAGTCTTACTGGACAGCAGAGGCTCGTATAAATCACAACTGGAGGCCCTGCGACGGAAGGGCACCACAAGCTACCTATCAATGAAGCCTCTGAGAAAAGCCTAGCCAGACCTAACCCTAAACCCTCTATTACAGGTCATTCGAGCAAAACGACAACCAATGCTAACATACGGGAGAGAATCAATGCGAGGGAGCAATGGCCTTGGATTAAATAATCACTAGTACCTACAGAGCAACCTTTCATTTACCAAACGGTGTCCCCCTCCCAAATACGCATAGTATTTGGGCTACAGAAACAATCAGTGGAAAGGAGGGGTGCATATGTAAAAAGCTGTCACAAGATCAGAGGCGCTGAGCCAGGATCTCTAAACTCACACCTTTGGAGTGAACTGTCATGCTGTGAAAAATCTTCCACCAGAGAGTATCTGCTTGATTCTCTAAAAAGACTGGCCTGGCCAACCTTTGGGCAACCTCTACAGCTCACCGAAGTTTTAAAAAGGTTATAACAGAAGTAACAAGAATGGCCTCTATCACAGAAAATTAGGAAACATTCCCTAAAAGGGCTCATGGCTGGACAGTGCTTAATGACTATCAAGTTCTGAAACCTCAAACTTATTTAAAAAAAAGGAGTTAAAATGAAGATTTAAAAAAATTCCTAAAGTTACGTTTTGGCATTTTACCAATCCTCCTGCACCTGCTGCCTTTGAAAAAGAGACCAGGAGAGCACACTTGCCGCATGTCATTTGTATCTTCCCTAGTCTAAAAGGACATAAGATGCACTTCACTCCGTCCAGTATTCAAACAGAGTGGCATTAGGACGTGCAGGCAGGCAGTAAAGTTATGCTTCAACCCAGCAGAAACTCAGCTAAACTGCCGACTTGCAAAGTTTTTTGAAAGAGTGGAAGAGAGACTTAAATGCAAGTCACAAAGTGAACAGTGAATAGCAAAATAGTTGGGTTATTTCTAATTGACACTTCAGCCTGACCATGCTGTTGGTTGACCAGATTGCGCAGTCCATATTTACATCATGAAGCACAGGCACTTTAAATTTGATATGTCTTGTAAAAGCCCTAAATTGACATCGGAACTGGGAACTGGGTGTGGTCTCCCACTCATACTGTATTATCAGCAAGCTCAATCTGAAAGACTGTATATTCTGATATTTATAAGTTGCTGTATAAATTGAGAAAAGGACTGTTTTTATGTGGTTTTTAAACATGTAGGTTTTGTTTTAATATTGTGAGTTTTAATTAAATGAACAATAAAAATTACTGATCTCCACTTACCCTTTCATGGAATAGGTTTCCGTCTGGTATCCAGCTAACAGAAATCTCCATTACCGCAGTACCCTGTATTACAGACCCCTGGAATATCAGTTTGCCACCTTTTAAAAGTATAGTACACTGCTGCCCATCTATTTGCAAGTCTCAAAAAGAGATCATATTTCATTGCTTATTCTTCACTGCCAGGATAAAAATACGCAGTCTAACATTCAAATGCATCTAGTATCAGATCAGCCCTCTCCCTTTGAATATTTATTTCCCCGCCTTACATCAAACTAGATCAAAGAATCTTCGCTTCCTACAGGGTTTCTCTTCTATAGACCACTCGGTTTACCACCACAGCTGCCGAACTTTGGAGCCCAGTATCTTTTTACAAACCATATCCCTGCTGACTCTGATACCATTTAGAAATGCCATCCGTCATCTACTTTGAATCGTTTCCATGTAAAATGTCGTTTGTTCGATGTTTGCTGGTTATTTGGATGCATGTTTATTGATTTGTCTCCTTCATATATGTGTGTAAATGCGTTTTCGTTTGCAGACTCCCAAACGAGTAACTAGACACCAAATGACACTTGCCTGAGTTTAGATAGCAAAAGAATAGACATTTCGCGCTGGAATTTATGGAAACGTGTCAGCTGCTGATAAAAGCCTGTGATGCCCGGTCAGACTTTTATCGCCCTTCTATCAGAAACGCCAACAAAGCACCCTAGTCCAGTAGCGTCCCGGCTGAATCAAATAGCTTGCCCGAGCTTTTTCCACTCGCGGATGAGCGGATATATCCGACAGCCTTTCACAGTGCACATTCCTAGCATGTTTGCCACTCGTCGTTAGTCATTTTACATAACGCAGCCCAGGGCAGATTAATATGGATCTGTTTTGCCTATAAGGCCAAGATTGTATTGTACGTGTAATTAAATCTGATGCTAGGCTTCAGACGTTTAGTTTAGTAATACTTTCAATTTGAATCGTGATTAGCGTTGCTCTTAGGCGTGACATATCATGCTCAAAATAAAACATTGACAGTGTTACATTACATGTATAATAGGTGTCAGAGGTAAATGTCCACGTTACGTAATTTTTAAATGTACGCCCGTAATTCAACAGAAAAAGTTCGGGCGATGAACAAGGGAGACGTTGCACAGACGAGAGAAACTAGGACATATCACTATGTCGTAAAACCTGGTCCGGCCGTTAATTATAAAAGGTAACCCCACCCAGGGTCAGACGGACAGAAAATGGGCCCGTTTATCAAAATAAGTGCCAAACATTAGCCAATCAGACACCTAAAAAATGACTCACATTTGCAAATCGAGGCAGTTATGAACTTGTAAAGACATGCTTATAAAGTGGTTGTCACGGTATAGGAGACTGCGTGCAATAGTGTTTGCTGAGGCAATATTTGTGGTAATATCAGGGAAGTCATCTGTAAAAAGAGGCCCACCTGACCATAAAAACAGGCCCACAAACAGCCGGAAAACTGGCCTACACACTGACCTGTCAGGCCAGGCCGTTGGGCATTGCCAGTTTGCCCTATAAGCAAGACCGGCCCTGACACCATCCCTACACGACTCCTACCAGTGCACCCCCCTCCCATGACTCCTACAGAGCAATATGTGGCCTACATTTACAACAAAAAAAAAGTGACAGCATCCTGGAAAAAGCAAACAATCATAGGGAATGCAAAATTTCACAAACCATGTGAAATGTAAGCAGGAACAACATGGTTACCTTAACGCTTTTACACTCACTGTTCAGAAATCAGTGAGTGCTTTTATCTGAAAAGTTAAGGACATGACTACAGGGCCCTGAATGGACCTATTTCAATGGTCATTGCTTATATCCTTACAAAACGTAAGCAGTATGGTAAAAAAAGACAACATCCCTAGATGAAGAGCAGCAGTACAAATTTTGTTTTTCAATCCTCACATTGCAGTACCTCCAGGATTGGTGCACTAGTTCCAAGCCCAGGGAAAACAAAGCCAAGACAACAAAAATAGCGCTTCACTGGCAAACTTTGTAAAAGTGGCGCTAATGTGTTTGGGTGTGAATACAATAAATCTGGCCAGTTTGCTACCAATCTGTCTTACATTATTTAGTTATTCATTTTTCATATTTTTAAACTTTTATTCACGATGCTGCCCTTTGGAAATAAATGTCAGAAAAATACAACATTGATTTCCAGCAAAAGTGATTTTCTTTTTTGGATCCATTTCACAGGGGTGCAAATAAAAGAAAGGAGAGGAAAGAGAGTGAGAACCCCGTCTTGCAGGCAGCCACTGTTTTCAGTAAGAGTCAGACTCAGAGAAGAACTGCCGCGCTAGCAGGCGAGACTGAGGCCTGAAGTTATTTACAAGAAGAGATACACACAGTATAACACCCTTCGAGGTACAGACACGAGCGGAGATCCGCATAACCGCGGCTTGACCACCACCCACCGCCACCTGACCCACATGGCTTAATCAATTGGTGCCGCCGGTCTGCAGTGCCGGAGAAACACACTCACCTGCTGAGTTGGCAATGGTGGCAGACAGGTGGGGGGGGGGAGGACTACGTCGGTCGGTGGCTAGCCTTAAGCCTGGCTCCTTAGAATAAAATTAAATTATGGCGGCCCGCGGGTGGTCAAACCGGCTGAGACTTCCTCCTCGATCCTCGTGATGCCGAGTCACGCGCACTTAGGGCCCAATGCGCATGCGGGATTCCCGGCCCGGATTCAAAATTACATCACTGCACCCCTCTAGTGACGACGCCACTGCCGAGGCGCGCAGACGCGGTGGAGGAGGAGACTGTGCACACTGCGCACAGGCACCTCCTCCTCCTGAAAGCAGGTTAGGTTGCGTTGCGCGGTTGCGTTGCTCTGCACTACTGCACACACACCGGCCCTTTGGTGTCACCCCATGTGAGGGTGTCACCCGGTGCGGTCCGCACCCCCAGCACCCTCCTAGTGACGCCGCTGCTCCTACCTGTCCTGTTTTAAAGTCTGAGATCCCTGCTCAAAGGTGAGATACGAACAAGTCATTCATGTGATTTCGAAGACCAAAGCCTTAGCTTCACTGTATTTACGATTAATGCCATATCCCCTGTTTAAACCCCTAAGTTCATAAAACACTTTACCATAGAAAACCTGCAAACACAGCGACTGTAAAACGTTTTTTTAAGTCATTTCAAAACAATACATTATTACTTACATATATAATTGTGATTACATCATTGTGAAAACATTTTAAATTAAGAAATTGATTTTAAAAAAAATATATAAATATCACTAAAAACAGAAAGGTGCAACATAAAAATCATGGTAATATTAGCAAATTAGTCCCTAAATTATAATTGTGACGTTTCAGTGTGGCCAATGGGTACCGAACATCTATAATTTCTCCTGGACTGATCAGGCAACTGTAAACAATACTCCACACTCCTATGCATGTGTTTTCCTGCTCATGAACATCAACATGTCTCAGTGCGCCCCTCTTTTCAAATATCTGAACATTGGTATTGAGTGATTGGCATTTATCTAGTTCTTGTTTTGATTAAACTCACACCCCTTTGAGTAGTTTATTAGTGACCCTAGAAGTCTTATTTCAAAAGCGAGGAAGGAAATGTAGAACAATTGGTCCTCATTGTCCCGAACCTGTAATGGAAGGGTATTCTTAACAAAGAACAGTGTCTGTGTGATATTTTCTCCCACTTTGCGACCTAGAAGCAGTGAGTTCTGCTTCATCTCCTTTTTGTATTTTCACCATCCAACCTGATAATTGTGTAGGGTTAGTAGCCTTTCAGTACATTATTATTTGTGTTTAGTAACCTGCATGGGCAGATAAATAAAATTGCACTCTACCTTAGAGTTCTTACTTCTAACCATGATTGCCAGTATACAGGTGTTTGGAATGAATACTTTATTAGTGGGGTCATTCTGCACTCCTGTGACTTTCCTCCAGTAGTATGCAATTTCGGGACAGTCCTTATACAATGTGGTTGAAGCTAGCCTCTTCGACATCACATTTAAGACATGCATCAGAGATTGACAGTGGCGTAACAATCCATACGAACGTCACCTCTAGGCATGCTAGGGCACATTTCACTTCCGTGTTTTTCTTAGCTCCTCAGAAATGCAGTCCACATCCTCATTCAATTGCATTTATCAAACTTGCTTTCTTAACTAACAAATGGCTGCAAGGTGGCTCTTTGCCTCCAAGCTGAATAAGCGGCCTCTTCCTAAAGTGCTATTGCATTGTTACTCATTGCTTTTCCCAGTTTTCGTGTTCATGTTTACGCATATCTAAAGATCAGCTCTGTTCCATTCCTTCAGAGTAATTCCTAGAATAATCTTATCTCTCCATCAGTGCTAGGTCCATACTCTACTTTCCACCATATGAAGACAACTTGGGGTGTGGAAGAGGATGATCACCTCTGGTAACACTGAAGTCCTCAGGTGTTCCCAGCTCACTAAGAGGTTCCCGTTTGGCTGCTGCAGTGCAGATGTCACCGTTTCCCTCCCACCATTCCTTCCACTGGGTCTCTGCTCGTGTACCACCATCATCTATTTAATAATAAAGTGCTTGTACAGAAAAAACCTTTATAACTGAAGGCTCCAAACTTTTCACTAACAGGAGCTACTTATGTAAAATGAAAATCTTCCTGAGCTACTAATATTAGTGTTGTACACATCAGACAAGAATACATTAGTGGCCATCGTATGCAAGATTACTAGCTGTGATCACCTCAGTGCAGGATTGCCAGCAGTAATCTAAGCAAGCATTTGAAATGCTATAGTTCTCACACTACTGATAGTTTGAGGTATTGGCATTGCAAATAATAATGCAACACCAATAGTTCATACTTTCAGTAATGGAAGACCTCGTGCATTGCAAATACTTGCGTAGTGAGCCAGAAACCAGCATTGTATGTCTCAGTGCAGTACCACAAGCTGCTTCTAGAGGTCCCTAATGAGCAAAGCACCTGCACTGCATGTCTCGGTGCAGTACCACAAGCTGCTCCTAGAGGTCCCTAGTGAGCAAGGCACCAGCACTGCATGTCTAGGTGCATTACCGCAAGCTGCTCCTAGAGGTCCCTAGTGAGCAAAGCACCAGCACTGCATGTCTCGGTGCAGTACCGCAAGCTGCTCCTAGAGGTCCCTAGTGAGCAAGGCACCAGCACTGCATGTCTATAAAGTTAGAGTTATTGGCATTATTAATGGCAGTGTTTTTTTTTACCTAGTCACGTTGCATGGTTCAGTATCATATGTGGCTGCAGAAGATATGGTAAATCCACCCGACCCATAATGCATTGCATGCAAGACAGTACTACGATTACATTCAAATAGATATGTCCATATATACCATTACAAATACGGAGTAGGTCGCACACTGCTCGTCTTACTAGCAAATAGCCCCATAGAACTCTGGATAATGTAGTGGCAGTGGTGAGTACACCTATGCCACGAGTGTAAAATATAATGCCATCCCTGGACACGTGTTTCGAGGTAATTGCCTCTCGTCAGCAGGGAGCAGGTAAGTATGTGGGGTGCCAAGTAGACTGCCAAAATATTAAAGGTATATTACCTCTCACGGCGCGCAGGTGCGGAACCCAGGCTCGTCAGCCCAAAGTCGCTCGAAAGAGCTTTAAATACAAATACGGAGTAGGTCGCACACTGCTCGTCATACTAGCAAATAGCCCCATAGAACTCTGGATAATGTAGTGGCAGCGGTGAGTACACCTATGCCACGATTGTAAAATATAATGCCATCCCTGGACACGTGTTTCGAGGTAATTGCCTCTCGTCAGCAGGGAGCAGGTAAGTATGTGGGGTGCCAAGTAGACTGCCAAAATATTAAAGGTATAGTACCTCTCACGGCGCGCAGGTGCGGAACCCAGGCTCGTCAGCCCAAAGTCGCTCGAAAGAGCTTTAAATACAAATACGGAGTAGGTCGCACACTGCTCGTCATACTAGCAAATAGCCCCATAGAACTCTGGATAATGTAGTGGCAGCGGTGAGTACACCTATGCCACGAGTGTAAAATATAATGCCATCCCTGGACACGTGTTTCGAGGTAATTGCCTCTCGTCAGCAGGGAGCAGGTAAGTATGTGGGGTGCCAAGTAGACTGCCAAAATATTAAAGGTATAGTACCTCTCACGGCGCGCAGGTGCGGAACCCAGGCTCGTCAGCCCAAAGTCGCTCGAAAGAGCTTTAAATACAAATACGGAGTAGGTCGCACACTGCTCGTCATACTAGCAAATAGCCCCATAGAACTCTGGATAATGTAGTGGCAGCGGTGAGTACACCTATGCCACGAGTGTAAAATATAATGCCATCCCTGGACACGTGTTTCGAGGTAATTGCCTCTCGTCAGCAGGGAGCAGGTAAGTATGTGGCGTGCCAAGTAGACTGCCAAAATATTAAAGGTATAGTACCTCTCACGGCGCGCAGGTGCGGAACCCAGGCTCGTCAGCCCAAAGTCGCTCGAAAGAGCTTTAAATACAAATACGGAGTAGGTCGCACACTGCTCGTCATACTAGCAAATAGCCCCATAGAACTCTGGATAATGTAGTGGCAGCGGTGAGTACACCTATGCCACGAGTGTAAAATATAATGCCATCCCTGGACACGTGTTTCGAGGTAATTGCCTCTCGTCAGCAGGGAGCAGGTAAGTATGTGGGGTGCCAAGTAGACTGCCAAAATATTAAAGGTATAGTACCTCTCACGGCGCGCAGGTGCGGAACCCAGGCTCGTCAGCCCAAAGTCGCTCGAAAGAGCTTTAAATACAAATACGGAGTAGGTCGCACACTGCTCGGCATACTAGCAAATAGCCCCATAGAACTCTGGATAATGTAGTGGCAGCGGTGAGTACACCTATGCCACAAGTGTAAAATATAATGCCATCCCAGGCAACTACCTCGAAACACGTGTCCAGGGATGGCTAATGCGACACATACTTTTTTACACACACCGTGGCATAGGCGTACTCGCCGTCGCCACTACATTGACCACAGTTCCTTGGGGCAACTTGCTGGTGTGACGAGCAGTGTGCGGCCAATTGAACTTCATATATACAATTAGTAGCTTTGAAATGTTACAAAATAATTATTACATTAATTTTGGATTAGGTTGTACTCTGTGTGGAGCTGATGAAGGGAATTTTTTAGATGGTCTCATATAAATGTGAAATGTTCTACTGAGTGAAGTAACCACTGTCAGCCTAGCTTAGGACCAAGTGTGTGTCCTGCCTGAAGCCTTTTAAGAAAATAGTGCCTTGAGGCTGTAATTAAAACCTAGGAAGTAACAACACTTGTAACAGGGGGTGTCCTCATGGGAGTTTACAAGAAGAGACAAGTTGGTACTAAGGAGGGACTATAAAGCCTATTGACCAATGAAAAGCCACCATTTACAAAGGACATGGACAGGAGCCGGTTAAAAAGATGAGAGGAAAGTGGGTGGGGCTTTATGCCCATATCCTGAATACAGCATGTCTCGAAGAGACAGCGCAAGCGCTGCCTATGCGAGACCTAAAAACTCATAGTCAGTTTTGAATGCCTCTATAATGGTAAAACATAACCACAGCTTCAGTGCCACCGACACCAAGGTAATAATATTGATAACAAGTCTCTCCAATGCTGCATGGTTCATCAGTCCAATATCAGCTTTAAATATTTATAGGTTCTGAAAATGCTCACATATTCGTCTCAAATGCACACTTTTCAATTCTGGTATACATTTATCAATTCAACCAAGCAACAACTTCTAATCTAGTAGGCTGGGCTGCACACAAACAGGAGAGCTACTCGTTGGAGAACCCTGCTTTGCAGGTTAACTACTGCAAAAAAGATTCATAATGGAGAAACTGGTGCAAAGAAACTCCATCAATACATTTTTAGGTCTCGCCTGGCGAACGCAGCGCAAAGCGCTGCTATCGCCAGCGAGATCTATTGTTGCTGACTTGCCTCGGAAGGGGGACAGGAGATGGGCACGCGCAGGCTCTCGGCGGATTTGAGTTGGTGTACGCGCCTACAGCCACGCGGCGTGCACATCTCCTGTCCCCCTTCCCTCGCAAGCCAGCAAGCAGTTTCACTTTCGTCCTCACCAGCCTCATGTAATTTTTTTTTTAAATGCGCCTGGCAGGACCGTAGCAGGTGTATTGTGTGACCTTGTACAGATGTGAATCTGCTGTTTTACTGTGTTTAATGTCCGAAAAAAAACACATTTCACTAGCGGGCAGAATATTTTTCTTAATTCACTCTGACTTCTGAGTTTTCCATTACATTTGGCGTTAGGCTGCCTCTGACACCCTCAGGCAACACACTCACCTCTAGCAGAGAACCCTCAAAGTAATAACGCGTCTGATTGTTGAGCGGCAACAGCTGCCGCTCTCTCTCTCTGCCCAGCCCTCTCTCGTAACACGATGGGATCTGGGATGCACGACAGATATTGTTCTCGGGCTCTACTTAAATTGTCGATTTACCCTGAGGATTTCCTCTGTTGTCAAAGTCTCACGCGCGTTCCTACTCTTTCATAAATAATGCAGCCAAACGCGAGGTCCGCACAGGTGCATCCTGGGATGAATGCCTTATGCAAATGACGGTCAACAGGGTGGGGTTAGGTCCCTTTTGATTGGACAGATTATAAAAATGGAAATATTCCGGTGAAAGCTCACTGGCCTTTAGTGGATGGAGAGTGGTTCGGAACGGCTTGCAGGGCTGGGGCACAGTGAGTTTCATGGTAGGTGGATGCCTCTGACAGGCTGCAGGCTTATACATCTTGAAGACCAGTAGGGAGCCGTGCTAATGTCATGGGAGCCTGCCTCCTAAAAAGACAATTGGGCTGGGGCAGAGCAAGTCATGCGGCAAACTCTCTAAATGACAGCGTGGCTGGGGTAGAGCTGCTGAAAGGACAGCTGGGCTGGGACAGTGGCCAGTGCCTCTGCAGGGTGGCCAGTCTTTACTTATTTATTTGTTTATTTATTTGAAGAGTTTTATATAGCGCTGGCTAGACCCGTAGGTATCCGAGCGCTTTACGTGAGGATCGTTGCGTTACAAGTTCCAAATCATTGCGTTACAAGTTACAGGGATCAGGGTGAGCCACGTGCCAGGCTAGTGCCCGATAAAGGCAGGGGGACAGGCAGCCACATGTCAGGTTTACCTGTATGCCAGACTCTTATTGAAAGGACAAGTGTGGGTGGGGTAAAGTCAGTCATATGGCAGGGTCCCCTCGGAAGGGCTTCGGAGGAGCTGACTGGTACCTCTACAAGGCCGATAGGGGTGGATTCGTGCCAGGCACATTTCAGGGGAATGGCTTCCCGCAAAGACAACACGGTGGGCGGGTTGGAGGGGAGACTGGAAAGGCGTCCTTATGAAACCTGTTTCTAATCCCGCACACAGCCTCAGCTGTGGGCGCCACGAAGCAAAGCGCCCCGCCTCTCAGCACAAAACACGCAAGTTGAGTTCACACTAGTAACAGGCATTGCTAATGCATCGGCTTCGCCTATGTGATGAATAACGAGCGGGTCGGAGTCCGAGACGAAGAAAAGAGCTGATTTTGGTGCCAATGGATGAAAGGCTGAGTCAAGCCTGCTCAGACCAAGATGACCGTTGTTAACAGTCCAGTATCTGTAGAGGGCAGATTTACAGACAAGTAGTCCAAACATTGAGCCCATGCATTATTAGTGTGCAACGCTCCGCCCCTCCAAACCTTCAAGTGTCCCGGTCCATGCGTGAGAAAACCGCAAAGAAACAGTTCCCTGTTCAAATAAAACAGCAGCTATAAGAAAGAGTACGGTATGGATGTTCTATAACAAAACGTACGGCATGGGTGTTCTATAACATAGCGCCGTACGGTATGGATGTTCTATAACAAAGCGTACGGTATGGATGTTCTATAACATAGCGTACGGTATGGATGTTCCATAACATAGCGTACGTATGGATGTTCTATACAGTATGGATGTTCCATAACATAGCGTACGGTATGGATGTTCTATAACATAGCGTACTGTATGGATGTTCCATAACATAGCATGTGGTGTATGGATGTTCCATAACATAGCGTACGGTATGGATGCTCTCTACGGATTGGTGCTTGTTGTAACTGTTAAGAGTCTGTGTTTGGACTCCTGACTCTACTCTGACGCATTGCCTGATCCTGAGCAGATGCACATATCACCCTAGACATAAGGCTTCTGTGGTTGGTTAGGATCATACCACTGCCGCCCGCGTTATGCAGTGATACCAGCTGGGCTGATTAATCTCTCTGTGTTTCAGAAGTGTACATTTTTCCCCATCTGAATAATTGGATTTTTCCTGCACTCTACCCTCAGCCACACCCCAATAAGTGCACCTTCCTCATGAAGGCGCTGCTTCCAGGGATGGTCCAGGAATGCACGGCTCCTACAACACCCACCTTCTGGACATTAGATAAACTCATAAACAAGTCACCTTTTTTTGGATTGAAGAAACCGTGTCCCGCCCACTCTAGGGAGCTCATGAACAGTCCAGCTGTTCTTGAGAAAAATATTTTTGACAAACTTCCAAAAATTGGAAACGATGACCTGCATCAGCCAGGGCGAGTATAGTAACAAACCTGGTCATTTCATAAAGCGTGCGCGACACATTTACTGTCTGTTGGCGCTAGAGGCACTTTATTTATCCACTACGGATGGAAAGCAGAGCTGGGATGGCAGTGACAGCATGTTACACAAGCATTCGCAATGCATTGGTTTTGCCAATGTGATCAGTAAAGACCTGTTTTTATCAATCATCCTCCAGGACGAAAGAAGGAGCTCCATGAAGAGGATGTGGCGCAGTGGCCACAGCTGCTGACTGCGAGCTGGGGATCTGGTTCGAGTCTCTGTGCGCAACATCCTGTGGTTCTATGCAAATCACTTAATCTCTCTGGGTGGGAAATTGCGCGAAGCGCTGCTATCGCCAGCGAGATCTATTGTTGCTGACTTGCCTCGGAAGGGGGACAGGAGATGGGCACGCGCAGGCTCTCGGCGGATTTGAGTTGGTGTACGCGCTTACAGCCACGCGGCGTGCACATCTCCTGTCCCCCTTCCCTCGCAAGCCAGCAAGCAGTTTCACTTTCGTCCTCACCAGCCTCATGTAATTTTTTTTTTAAATGCGCTCCAAGCGCGTCGCGCTTTAAATGTACAACATGCAACACCAGCCTCATGTAATTTTTTTTAAAAATGCGCTCCAAGCGCGTTGCGCTTTAAATGTACAACATGCAACACCAGCCTCATGTAATTTTTTTTTTAAATGCGCTCCAAGCACGTCGCGCTTTAAATGTACAACATGCAATTTTTTTTTTTTTTTAAATGCACACGTGCGCTCCAAGCGCGGCGCGCTTTAAACGTACAGCATGCCCCACTTACCAGCTCTTGTTGCATAAGCTAAGGCTGTATCGGGGTGTGCAGCTCCGGGAAGAGAAGTACCTGACTGAGGAGAACAGGTCAGTGCTGTCTCTCGAGGCTCCGAGTAGCAAACACTAATGGGATTCCTCGAGCACTTTGCCTGTGCCCTTAAGAGCTGTGGTGACGTCACGTGCACTACCTCCAGGGGAAGGATACCGGTGTCCCTGGATGTGTGCGGGCGCACGCTCCGCGAAGGCCGCATCCGTTCAGTGCGTGCACAGAGGGCCGCGCGCGCCCCCGGTGCTTGTTCTTTTCCCACGGAAGGGCTCTCCTTGGTGCAGGGCAGGCTCCGCCCCCACAGCCCATTCCTCCTCCCCCGATGAGGAGCAGCGACGACCAGAGAAACTTGCAATGATGAGCAGGGAATGTGCAGGCTGCTGTGGGTGCAGGAGCGGGCTGAACTTTCCTGGCTCCGGGAGGCACTTCACGGCTGGGGACGTCTAGGGGCAGCCGGAGCCTCGACCCGCAGACAGACCCTACCCGCGGGCACCGCAGCTGCTCTACTCCAAGATCTGGCACCACCCAGGCTGTTCTCCTACCCCTTGAGCCTCCCTCCCTTCCTGGGATCTCCCTCCTTGGGGTCACCCACCTGGAAGCCCCAGGGCTCTCCCCGGCGGCACTGAGGCTGCTCTGGAGAGAGCCGCGGTGTACTGCGGATTGCGCTGCTAGGGCTCCCCGCGTCTGCTGCCCGAGTTGTCTGCTGGAGGATGGCGGTGAAGGGAGCATGTTCGGGCACCGGGATGCTGCTGGTGACGGCCAACGTGGGCACGCTATTCGATGATGTGAGTACTCCGATTCTCACCTTATTTTTACCCCGCACGAGACCTGGAGCTGAACGGTGCTGTGCCATGACAACTACCGCTCCATTGTGCTGTGCTTACCCCGACGAGCCCGGGGTCAGGTCAGCAGGGTGAGAGCGACAGCTGCACTCGGGCCCTCTCACGCTGGGGGTGGGGGCGGGGGTGACATAGGGTGTGCATGTGGAGGAAGAGAGACAGTAAAAAGAAACTGCAGTTTATATATAGAGGTGTCCGTGTACAGGGAATAAATACACTGCATGTTGAAAGTGTATACCTAGGCTGAGTGTAAATTCAAACAAGCATTTGCAATGCATTAGGTCTCGCATTTACGCGAGTTTGAGCTATTGACATTGCAAATAACAATGCCTATTGGCATTGTCATTTACAATGCCAATAGCTTTAACTCGTGTAACTGCGAGACCTATTGCATTGCAAATGCTTGTTAAATTAACATTGGCAGGACCCCTAAATTGAACCTGCCATAGCAAATTTCTTTACAACCAAAGTGTTGTGTCCACCTTCTTCAAACCTTACCTAAACTCCATTCTTCACCCTAAACCTAGCGTTATACTGAACAAATATGTTGTCTTTCCCTTAACCTGATGCCAGCTTTAACCCTTTCTCTTATTTTTACTCTAATCGCAACTTGTACATTGAACCCAAATCGTATCTCATACACCAATCCTTTCCCTTCCCTGCCTATTTAACCGATTAAATATTTAATTAACTAATCTTAATTTTAATCACAAATACATACTTTTCTCGACAGTGTTTTCTATGTGAAGGTATGTGTTTCTCTCATAGGGTTTCTTTTTCATTACCTAATCTTAATGGGCTTAAGCAGGGTTGCCTGTTGACCCCTCTTCTGTTTTCTCTTTATATATATGATCTTCCCGGCACATTAAACTCAGTGAGGGGGGATGCCCCTAGAATTGGTACAATGTCCATCGGTTCCTTATTATATGCAGATGACGTTGCAATTTTTGATTTAACTCCTATTGGCTTGCAACGTCGTCTGGATGCCCTAACTAAATATGCGGAGGACCATTTTGTGAACACCCATATTTCTAAAAGCAAAATTTTAGTCTTCCGCAAGAAAGGTCTTAGAATAAAGGATGGGTATAAGTGGTTGTTGGGGCATGAAGAACTAGAATTGGTTGATTCGTATTTGTATCTGGGGAAGGTTTATTCAAAAAATGGGTGAGACTCAGAGCATATTAAACTGTGTGTTGATAAGGCTGCATCCCAGGCTGGAGCTTTAAACAGATTTTATAAAAAGCTGTGGGAGATGCCATTTTAGTCCTGTTCTGTCAGTATTCAAGGTTAAAATTCCTCCTTCATTAACTTATGCTGCAGAAGTATTGGATATGAACTATTGGCTCGCTTTTGATAAGGTCGAAGGCCGGTTCTTCCGCCAAATTTGTAATATAAACTCTCTGGCTGCCCCACACATTCTACGCGTGGAATTCCGTCTAGTCTCTTCATATATTTCATCCTTGTCAGCTGTCCTGAGGTGGGGGGGGGAATTCCCTTTTTTGGGGGGAGGAGGGCTCCCTTAGGGACGCTTTGAGAATGGAAATTTTTGACAAATTAAAGTATCAATCAGCATTCTTTAGATCATTTGCTTACTCAAATGATTTATTTGGGCTCAGTTTAAGTAGTGATTCACCTATGCCAAAGCCTGCACTAAAGTTATTTTTAAAGAAGTCTGCAAGTACGATTAGCATAGCAAGAGATACCGCTTTAAGTCAATCTAAATCCCGCAATGAGGTGGTCAGTGGGAGTGCTGTGGGGAAAAGACCACAGCCATATTTAACATGGAATCTTCCACATGGGATTAGAATGCTGATACTTCTTTTGAAGAACTAACCTGTTGCCTTTAAGAGAAGTTACTGGTATATGGGACAAAATTACAAGAGCGGAGAGAATTTGTGATTTGTGTTATTTACAAATTCAGGATCTCAATCATGTGCTATTTGTGTGCCCAGAACTACAAAGGGCTAGGCGTGTGTTTTTAAGATCATCATTTATTAAATTTAACATTCACTCTGCTCAGGAGGCCCAAACATTTGTCCTGTCCCCACCAAATGAAATGGTTTGCCATAGGATATTGAAATTTGTTTAACACTTTTCTGGCTTTTTATTAGGAAATTTTTTAAGTTTAGTGTGTAGGTTGTATCGTTTGATGTTATGTTATGTTAAAAACACTTATTAAGCGCGCATACACCAACGGTTTCTTGGCGCTCAGGTAAGGATCGTGGCGATGGCAAGGAGAAAGCTTAATCAGAATATGCTTTAATAAACAGCCAAGTCTTTAACTGTTTCCTGAATTGGGCGAGAGAGGTCAGAGACCTTAACTCCGCTGGGAGGGAGTTCCAAAGTTGCGGAGCAAGGACAGAAAACCGTAATCTGCCATACTACTTCCGTTTGGCTGAAGGAATTTCCAGCAGATTCAGGTGAGAAGATCGAAGGTTTCGAGAGGGAGTGTAACGGTGTAAACAAGCCGAAATGAAGACCGGGCCATTACCATGTAGTGCTTTAAAAATAGTACAGCCCATCTTAAAGATGCAGCGCTTACTCACTGGGAGCCAGTGTAGGCTTTTCATTAATGGGCTGACATGATGCCATTTAGGCTGATGAAAAATCAGCCTAGCCGCCTGGTTCTGGACTAGTTGGAGGCGCCTCAGTTGGTATGCTGGGATGCCAACATGCAATGAATTGGCATAGTCCAGACGAGAGATCACTAAGGCTAAAGTGACCAAGATCATGTCTTCCCCACTCAGAAATCTGCTGATCTTCTTTATTCTACGCAACTGAAAGAATCCGGCAGAGACTAACGAGCTGATTTGAGGCTTCATGGACAAATCATTACTAATAATGATCCCCAGAAACTTTGAAAAGGCATCTGGCGCAGGGGGATTACCAAGCTTAGGGGGCCAGAAGTTGGAGTGCCAATGGTTAGCCAACCCACCTGTGAGGATCAACTCAGTTTTCTCCAGATTCAACTTCAACTGGTTGTTGTTCATCCAGTCGCTTATAAAAACCATTGTGTCTTGGACATTGGACTCGGATGAAACAGATGAATTAACATTAAACACCAGTTGAAGATCATCTGCATAATTGAAGATTCCGACATTCCTTTTCCTCAACGAGTGAATTAGGGGGAAAAGATAAAGATTGAAAAGGAGTGGAGAAAGAGAAGAGCCCTGAGGAACCCCACAGGTAATAGCTCTTTTGTTAGAGGAGAAATTGGCAAGGCAAACCGCTTGTGTCCGATTACTCAGGAAGGAGGAAAGCCACTTTAAGGCCAGACCCTGAATTCTGGCATTGCGGACACGGTCGATCAGGATACCATGATCGACCGTGTCAAAAGCTGCAGAGAGATCCAACAGAATCAGGGCCTGGTGGTGCCTGTATCCGCCCCTCCCTCTGAGCACGTCCATAACAATGAGAATATCTGACTCAGTCGAGTGTGCGGGTCTAAAGCCGGCCTGGCGTGTGTCCAAAACCTGGAAGTGTTCTACAAAAGAGCTGAGGCAGTTGGCTACATGGGCCTCTAAGACTTTTCCCAAGTAGGGCAACAGAGAAATAGGCCGATAATTACTAAGAGCCGACGGGTCAGCGCCCGGTTTCTTCAAAATTGGGATAATCTCTGCTCGGGACAATGCCAAGCTCAAGTGAGTTGTTCAGAAATGACCGAGGAGGGTCTGGGTATATGGTAAATGCTTCCCGAAGAATGTGAGGGGGACAACAGTCCAGGGGAGAGCCAGAACTAACCTTTTTAAATAAATTCAGGAAAGACTCCTCCGAAATCGTTGGTTGGACATCGAAGAATTTTGCACTGTATACAAAGTATGCCTCTCCTTCTCTCTTTTTAATCTACTAGTGTATTTAAAAAAAACATTTTTTGTATTGTATTTAAAATTTCTTTTTTACTGTATTGGTGTATTTAGTGGACCTCCGTAGGAGTTCCATAACAAAATTGAATTGATTGATTGATTGATTGAATTACCTAATCTTTATTAGTTCCCAGTCCACACCTTATTCCTATTTCTTTTACTGCTTTCACTGTGGACCAGTCTGACCCTCAGTAACCTTGCTACATACTTCATGATTCTTCGCTTTCACTGTGTGTGTGTCAGTATCACCAACTTGTGTCCTCTGTTAGCTATGGGGTTTAGAGAGCAAAACAGGGACTCTGTTTAAAATTCCCAAGTGTGTATCCAATGAAACACTTGATATTTCTAATCACCCCCTATCAAATACAGATACAGATTTATATATTTTTTTATTTTATTTTTTATTTTTATTGATTCACAATATCAGATTGTATCATCATTCTTTAACCATATAATCATGAAAAGCCCCCCAAATATAAATGCCAATCTTTCGCTTCCTTGAGCCTTTAGCAGAAAATAAACTATATTCTAAATTATAAATATTATACACCCTGGCTCGCCACACTTCAAACACAGGGGCCTCAGGTTGCAACCAAGCAGCAGCAGTGGTCAAACGTGCGACAGCCATAGCCAAAAACAAAAAATGGTGGTGTTTATACATCGGTTTCCCAAGCTCTACATCGGGCCCAGTACCTAATAACATCATTGTTCCAGTAATTTTGATAGGCATCCCCACAATTGATGACAAAAACATTTCAATATGACTGATATACAAGGACAACTTGCTGCAGACATAAAATACATGTAAACAATCAGCATTATCACTCCCACAACGAAAACACTTGCCATCTTGCCTCCCACCCCACTTCATCATCTTTGCAGGCGTATAATATAAATTAAAGACAGTTTTATAAAATTGAACTTTCCAATTTGCAGACAAAAATGTTTCTCTGGCCATTATAATAGCCTTCTCTAAAGATACTTCATGCTCACCCAAAGCATTGGCCCATTTAAGATTGTTTCTCCAAGTCATCAGGCTTAGAAGCTAACAAAATGTTATATAACACCCCTATTCTCTCCTGGCGCCTAATTGATTTAATAAGTTTATGCTGTACCGGTGCCAGCTTTTTCCTGCTAAAAAAATCCCGTATTTGAAGGAACTTAAAAAACTCTGTCCTAGGTATACCATATTGCCTAGCAAAATCCAAAAATGAAAAATAAAGCCCCTCCTTCTCATAAAAATGACCAATTTGCAAAATGCCCTTACTTCTCCAATTTCTAACCACATGATCCCAGAAGATGGAAGGCAGAATGCGTAGGGCACTTATAGGAGTGTAGTATGTTATCCCTTCTAAAGAAAATGTTTTACGGATAGCTTTCCAAACTTTAAAGACGGCATCCATGATCTTAAAACGTGTCCTCTTAAAATAGCTACCATCAATTTCCTTGAACAAGCAATTCCTAGCTTCCGCCCCCGGTAATACATAAAAAATTGATGGGGCTTCTGCTATATTACTAACCTCTTCTCCATACAGCAATATACGCATTTTCAACAAAAAACATGCATAATAATAAAGCGTGAAATCCGGTATTGACCAACCCCCCCTTTCCCTCGGTAACGTCATAAACCGTATAGCTCTTCTAGGTCTACCTGGAGCCCAAAGGAATTTAGCACAGACGGCTTGCAACTGCTGAAGTTGCTCTCTAGTGACCTCTAAGGGAACAGATCTAAAAAAATATAAAACCCTAGGTAGTATGTCCATTTTTAAAATATTACCTCTACCCACTAGTGTAAGTTGGAGACGCCCCCATCCTGCCAAAGATTCGTTAATCTTAAACATAATATCCAACCAATTAGCTTCCACTAATTCTTTCATAGAAACCTGGATTTTTATCCCTAGATATGTTACCTCCTTGACAGATCTTAAGTCCCCGGACATCATATTATTAGTACAAAGTATTTGCGTTTTTGTCCTGTTAAGTTTATAGCCGGATATTTGTCCAAATTCTTGTGCTAAGTGCTCCACTTCTACAATCGCCGTAGCCGGGTCACTAGTAACAATAGCTCTTCCGCATAAGCAAATACGGAATGCTGTATTTCCCGAACAATAAACGGTCTCACTAGTGGGCTACTATCCAACATATTAACAAAAGGATTAATATAAAGAGCAAATAATAGAGGAGAGCAGGGACACCCCTGCCTAGTTCCTCTAGTTATTTTCACGGGTTCCGACACTCTACCCCCTACGCATATCCCAGCTACTGGTGCCTTATATAATACCTGAAGCGCAAGGATAAACCCTTGCCCAAACCCCGCCTGATCCATGATGTTCCATAAATAATCCCACGCCACACAATCAAACGCTTTCTCAGCATCTAATAATATTAATCCCAAATCCCTCCCCTCAGCCTGCGCAACATCAAATAATGTCACAACTTTATTAACATGAGCCACTGTCCCTCGAGAGGGGATAAAGCCATGCTGATGCAGAGATACTAATGGAGATATAACTTTTGCCAACCTGTTCGCCAATATTTTAGCGTATATTTTCCCATCGCAATTAACCAAGGAGATCGGACGGTAAGACCCTGGGTTCTCAGGAGGTTTCCCCTTTTTTTAAAAAAACACAATGGTAGCTTCATTCCAAGTTTTAGGTACGTGGCCATTTTGAGCAGCGCACACCATCTCTAACATCTTTCTTTAAATCCTGAAAGAATACCCTATACAGCTCCCCTGGAAGCTTATCCGGACCAGCAGCTTTCCCAATCGCTAAACCATTAACGGCCATCTCTAATTCATCCATAGTGATTTCATTGTCTAACCCCTCCACTTCCTCCTGATCAAGCTGCACAAATTCACCCACCAGCGGCATATTATTCAAATTAATCAGTGACTGCTGTGTATACAAGTCCATGTAATACTGATGAAAAATTGCCAGAATTCCCCTAGGTTCAGTCGAAATTAAACCTGAGCTATCCCTAAGATTAGTAATCCTCTGGGACGACTCTTTCATCCGCATTCGAAGAGCCAAGCATCGACCTACTGCCTCACTATATTCGTGACACTCCCTTTTATGAATCAGATAATTCCTGGTATTCTCCTTATTCCAAAGAGTGTTAATATTCACTAGACATCGTACTACATCAGATTCCAACCCCTCAATATCCTTGCGCTGTGCGATTTCCCTGAGTCAATTTTTCCTCTGCAATTGTCAATTTTAAATATAATTCCTGCAATTCTGCCTTAGCCAGTTTTTGATAGTGTATACCAAAACTCGTTACTTCTCCTCTGAAGCAAGCCTTAAAAGCATCCCATAGCACCGGAACCAGAACTGAATGTTTATTATTCTCAAAAAATTCCTTGATCCATTTCCGCATATGTTCCTTAAACCCATTGTCAAGGAGCAATTTCCTATCGAATGTAAAGGTTCTTGGAGTAAGATCGACTATAAACGCCGAAAGTTCCAGTGCTATAGGAGCATGATCAGAGGTTATCCTAGGATAAATATGTACCTGTGCCCCAGAAAGTAACTCAGTTGATATAAAAAAATAATCAAGATGGACCAGTTTCTGATGAGGGAAGGAATAAAACGTAGACCCAGGTGTTGATGTTTGAAGATTATCCCATGCATCTAATAACCCATGATCTTTCAATAGGTTAAATAATGCCTGAAACACTCTATGTTTCCGTCCAGTATATCCTTGCCTTCCCTTTTGTAATTCTTTGTTAACCAAATTAATATTAAAATCTCTGCAGAGTACTGAAGGTGTCGGCCATGATGCAAGTTCTCTATTTAAATCTTCTAAAAGAAGAGGTTCGTCAAAATTAGACTCATAAACAGTGCAGACTGTAAACTTAGATCTACCAAAAATACATTCCACGATTGCCCATCTCCCTAGTTTATCAACTAAGACATGACCTGAACTTTGAACAGCAGGTTTAGCCATTATTGCCACCCCCCGTATCGTTGATGTCTGTTGTGATGCTGCAAGAAGTACAAACCCTAAATCTATCAATACCGACCGTTTCCCCCAGGGGACGTGAGTTTCTTGAATACACAATAAATCTGGTTGAATCAACCGCAGTTCCGCAGAGACCCTCTTTCTTTTATTGTAGTTATTAAGGCCGCACACATTTAGGGAGCACATTTTCAATCCCCTGCTAGCCATAAAATGAAAAACAAAAATAGATAACATAAGCCACACCATGCTAACGATTTAACCAATACAACATTTCCTCTGTTGCCAACAGTTTTTCCCAATCTGATACTGTGAACATTTTCCCCTGTTTGCCCCCCCACCACCCCTGCCCTCAACCTACCCATGCCGCCCTCTACCCCCACCTCCCCTCCCATTGACAAGGCTTTAGGACTTGTGGTCCTTGAGATGAAGAAGCTCTCAGTCATCACATGCCGTTGCTTGCATCTCCTCTACAACAAAAGTGGAGGACACCAAAAAACACACCACACAAAAGTAAACACGTCTTTGCAAAAGGGGCAAAATTTCCTCATCTTTCGCCCAAACTTTCCCGGCCACCCAACAGTGATACAAAATAGATACCATTCCATTAACTGATCCTATATAGTTTTTAAATACTCTTTTGCAGAGCTCACTGAAGAGAGAAATCAAGTGTGATCCTGAAATATTACTTTAAGTTTGGCCGGGTTTAATAAAAATGCTTGAGCCCCTTTAGCTTGGAACATTGGTATGAGCTGGTGGAGCTGCCACCGATTTTCTACAGTAAAGTGACAAAAATCTGGCCGAACAAAAAACTCAAAATCCTTCCCTGACCTTTTTCTATCTGGCCGGGCTAGCTGAAATACATCCTCCCTAGCTAAAAATCTATTAAAGGAGATCAAAAACGCCCTGGGCTTATTATTTGCTTGGCCTTGATTCAAACGAATATTAAATGAGAATCGGTGCGCCCGCTCAATCTCTCTATTCCAGACAGACCCATCTGGTGAGCTCAGGAAAGGCATCTGTAAACAGATCAACAATAAATTTACGGGAGTCCTGCCCTTCCCGCCCTTCAGGAATCTGCAATACTCTTAGATTTAATCTTCGTGCGCGATTCTCTAAGTCCGCTAGCTTCCACTGAGTGTCGTCTTTCATGCTACGGAGGGATTCAGTCAAAGCTTTCTGTGTCGCAAGTTCATCCTCCAGATTTGAAATACGTGCTTCTGCCTCACTGAATCTAGTGGAAAACTCCGAGCACGTCTTTGCAACTCTGCGCACTGAATTCTGCAACTTTCGGCAAAGATTCTGTACTCTCTGGCTCTCAACTCTGGTTTCTTCACGATGTGACATTATCGATTGATAGATCAGCGTCAGAGAAATATCTTCGGCTGTTTGCTCTATATCCACTTGTAGACCAAGTTGATCATTTCCAAACTCCGTACTACAGGTCTTGTGATCCAGCCTTTTGCGTACTGTGTGGGGACTACCTTCCAAAAACTCGCCCGATTCTTCAAGATACGCACTACTATTGTCACTGCCACCAACCCCATTCACCTGTGTAGAAAATATCACAGCTAAGCCCTCACACGATGAGGTGGAGTGATCTGATAATGAGAAAAAGTCTCCAGATTCAGCGTCATGTATTAAAGCTTGTTCCCCTTCATGAGTACCACCATTTTTGTAAGCATAGTTTACAACGCCCAAATCCACTGCGCTTAATTCAGAAGTATTAGGGGTATCCATATTCACATTCATGCCACTTTCCACCTCCTCGGTCCGGCCCACCACTGACACACTTGGTATGGCTATAGTTGCACCTAACGATGCAGCTACCCCTACCAATTGTTGTGAGTCCTTCCATATCTGTCTGTTCGAGGGTCCAACAGGATTGGGAAGACGTGATGGCAGAAACACTGCAGACTCAGACATGGGAGTTCTATTTTCCTCCAAGGTTAGTGCAGCATTAATTACTGATTTCTCCCCCCCCCCCCCCCCCCACACACACACACACACAACTCATTTTCTCCATCTGCCCCCGCCAGCAATCTGGGAGCTGCATTTTTACCCTTCTTCCTAGCATCCTTCCAGTTAAAAACAATCCCGGAATAGTTTTTTTAGATAAATCATCCATTTTGGCTCTATTGATATTTGCGTCCCCTTTTACTGTTCTATTGGGGTTACCTGGGGTCTTTTCTCCGGTTCCCCTGATCCCCTCACGTACCCCATCTTCCTCCTGCCGATGTCTTCCACGGGCGCCTTTGGGAGGCATTGTCCAACGAAGTTTTGTCCCCCTTGAGCCTCTCGAGCCACCGTATCGGCAACAGCCTGCAGTCCGAGACAGAGATCCAATCAGTAGAGCCGACCACCGGCTACGGGAGAGACCGCAACGTTTTGCTGCGGCCGCCGCCAGCACAATCAACATCTCCCGACGTCCATCAAAGGTGAGCCGCCAGCGCGTTTTCCAAATAGTCCTCACAGAGTTTTCACAAAGTGGCTCCGTACATCGTTATTTTCCCCCAATCCATCCAAGCGTCCTTTTTCGATCCGGTTTCACCGTTTACTTTAAAGATTCTTCCGCATTTCCCCCTGAGATAGAGTTGCGGGCCCCAGCATCGGCGAATGACCAGCTTACGCGTCCGCCCTCACGAACGCCATCTTGCCTATGACCGAGTCAGAAATAGTCACTCTTAACTCAAATACAGATTTAATGATGAAATCACCACTCCTGGAGATGGCTAAAGGTGCCCCCAAAGTATGACTCCCTCAGAGTTCTGCAATGGAACTTCCTCGAGAAAACCTGTTTAGCGCCGCCCCCAGTAATCTACTTTTAAAATGATAGCTTGTCCTATTTGAGTTGTAACCTGTAAAGTTTAAAATGTCACTTTATTCTGTATTGAACAGTACAGACTTGAGCACACAAGTAGGCCTTACCTCCTTACTCTTGGCCAAAGAACAGAAATAACTGTAACGTGTAGGGCAAAAGGCCTGTTTTTTTAACTTTAAAGTTTTTTCTGACGAAAAGTAAAAAACAAGCATTTGCAATGCAATAGGTCTCGCATTTATACGAGTTTGAGCTATTGGCATTGTAAATGACAGTGCCTTTTATTTATGTTTTTAAAAAACCAAACTTAAATAAAAAGCATTGTCATTTACAATGCCAATAGCTCAAACTCGTATAAATGCGAAACCTATTGCATTGCAAATGCTTGTTTAAATGTGCCAGTAACGTCCGATGGCATTCCTTTTTGGAAACACTGAACCTGTCTCAGTAAATGCAATGCAACCCCGCTGAAAAGTACCTGCACAGCGCCCCTAAATTAACTACCCTTTAAGAAGTGCCACTAACCCCGAAATTAACTTCGAGCAGCCCTGCTAGGAAGTGTTGGAACTGTCCTATTTAAGTAGTAATGCTGAGAAGTCCTGGCTCTGTCCCATTTATAGTAGAGTGAAGTAAGCCTCCAGAGAAGGGCAGGCAGCTCTTCGCACTTCTGTACGCACTGTCCCTCCTTAGGAGAGGGCAATGGAAGGCCTTGTGGTGCTGTGTGATGTGAGTAGAATCAGTCCTGGCACTGAGATCTGCTTTGACAAAACTTTAGTCCAGAGGTGCACATTGTCTCTCATCTAAAACACTACAGCTTTCAGACAGAGCTCTGGACAGAAAATTGCAAAGTTTGGGCAAAAGGAGTTATTTTCTAGTGCTAGCTTCGATGGTGATAGAGTTCTTGTTAATAAGGCCATTCAGAGATCAATTCAGTACGTCAGCTGCACGGGGCAGCAAAGGGCACAGGATTTTTTTACAACATATTTGCATGTTTTATGGTGGATATTTGATAAATTACACGTGCAGTATATTGCCTTCGATGTGACAATTGGTGTGTGTTTTTCCAGCTGTATGTTTGGGGGTATTTTGGTTTACAAATTGAGTAACCCAACAAGGAGGGGAGCGAAGACAACGGAAGTGTTGAAACGGGAAGATCAATGGAAAGGGATATAGGAGCGGTACAGCTGATAAAGAAAGAGGAGGCTAAAGGTGACAGAACATGCACAGTAAAGTACTGCAACATGGAGGAGTAGAGTAATGACATTAAGGTTAAAACAATACATGAGCTAGATTTTGGGTCAGCTGAGAGGGGAGAGAAAATAAAGTGCAGACGAAATGCTATGCAGAAACCAAGTTACGAGTGGGAATGAGAATGTGAGCATGGACGCCTTGAAGTGACAGAGAAGACGGGAGGTTAGAGCATGTCAGATTATCCTGGCAGCAGACGAACAGTTACAACACACGGGGAGGAGCAGTGGCATTAGACGGGGGTGCAGGGACGACTGAGCAGAGACCAGAAGATTGGGTGGAGGTGCGGGGGTGGTGCATGAGCTGTATACCGGTCTAAGCATAGTTTAAGGCGATTGGTATGTGCAGGGAGGGCACAGAGATGCACATTTGGAGCTGGGGACTAATCCCTGCAGTGCGCCCCTTATTCCTCAGCACCCTTACCTATGGGGAGGGCAGCTGCCAGCAGCAGCGCCCCTAGAAGGGGCGGCGCTAGGGACATGCTCAGCACGGGTCTCCGCTTAGGACTTCACTAGATTTGACGCGGGTAAATGAGTAGGGTTCCAGGAACAACTTGAGAGAAGAGTACGACCCTCGGAACAGCAGGAACAAGAACAGCCCGTCAGGAGAAGAGAAGCGCCCCCATTTCACCCCATGGAGCCATCGGAGGAGTGAAGGAGAAAGCTGGAGGCCGGGAGAGCCAGGCTTGCTCACTTCAGACCGAAAAAAAAGTGACCTCTCGCATCCACAGAAAACAAGAATGGCAAGCATCGGGCTGAAAACAATGTTTCTTAAATTGCCTACGGAGCGGATCGGCAAAGGAAAAAGCTACCCGCGCTGCTCTGGAAACAAAGTAGCAACTTCCAGCGGGAGGCTCAGAGCGGAGAGAATTATACAATGTTGCCGAGGAGCAAAAAAAAGAAAGCTAGTGGTGAAGGAAACTGACTCACAGGCAATTCCCGGCTACGGCCGGAAAAGAATTACATGGGGAGGAGTTGTGTGTGCGCGTGCGTCATCACGATCGCTCTGAAAGCGAAAGTGATCGCGATGACGCACACGAGTTTTCAAAGTGCTGCTGGCGGTCGGCTGCGCGCGTGCACGATCGCGTGAACGCAAGCGTTAGGCCAGCCAGCAGCACTTTGAAAATCCCACATATAAAATGTCTCTTCGAGCCAGCGCAAGCGCTGGGGCTCAGCGAGACCTAATTAGGTGTGCTTGGCCGGTGGTAGAGAGGGTGCGGAGTGCCACCGGGCTTTACATGGGACTGACTCCTCCTCATTGCCTGTTGGGACTAGTATGGAAGCCCAAAAAACAGAGCAAGATAGCCCACAAACTCTTGCAATTGCTCATAGTGTTAGCACAATGGCAGGGCTAGAGACACGAGCCCCCGAGTTTGAAGCGTGGATGAAAGATGCACGTGAATGGACGTTCGCAAAGGAGGTTCACATGAAAGCGAGTCGTAAGGATGACAAGCTAGATGCGGATCTAACACAATGGAGGGAACTTTGCCATGAATTCTTGAATGTTGGAATACCAGCGAGTGCCCACAATAAATCAGGGGTGGGCAGACATACAAGCTTAGAGGATAGTCAGATTAGGTGCTTCGAGCGGCGCTGCTTTTATTATATGTAGCAAGGGGTTCTGTACTGCGATTGCTATGCAAATGATTATACCACTGCTATCTACCGACAATGGCTGTACACCTGATGTGTGTTCTGTTAAACCCCATAAATAAAGTTAATTAAAAAAACATTGGGTGTGCTCAATTTTTCAATAAGCTGGCATGAAAACTCGCCAGTGAAGAGAATCTATCCGTTTATATTCTTCGCCGTGGCTTTTACCTGATCTGTGCACATTTTCTCTAAAGTGATAGACCATTTGCGAAGTATTACATAAAACAATCCCTGCAGTATTGTCAAGGAAAGGGGTTAGTCTAATGTACTGTACAGAGCAGAATGCTTTGGAAGTTGCATTTGTCATGTTGTTCATGATTTGTTTGTTTTCCTTTATCTTATGCAGCCTCGGACAGCTTGCTACAATGGCTGGCATAAATCAGTCAGACTTTGGTATGTTGGGCCAACCTCAGATGTCGTCTACCCTGGAGAAGCCTCTTGCTGAAAGAAGCAACATCAAACAAGAGCATTCAAGGATTGACAATGTGAGCACTGAGCAGGAAAGTCAGAACCGGCGTTGTATTTCATAGTCGAAAAGTACTTTCTGGTGTGTTACCGTAGTACATTTCATTTCATTGAGGCCAATTATTCTTGCTACCAATATTCCCAAAATAAGAGCGAGGGGATTTGCACAATAGTGCATGTACGTGTGGCCTGTTTAAAACATGTTGCTATAAGCAACATAATTCATGACTAGCATTGTACATTTTGTCTATATTGCAAACTGCATGTAATATAACTTCCCATAATGCATATGATCTATGTAGATTCACGCTCCTATTATTTAATTTTTGCTGAGGTGGAACGCCATAGTAAACAAAAGCTATAGCTGTGACTGCCCCTTTTAATATTGCATGATCTGGTTGAGACTACAGCTGTGGTCAAAAGTAAGTAGTGTGCTTTTCTAGTTTTTGTTACAATTTGCTAACCTTTTGCACCACTGGCGCTTCTACTCTGTTTTAGAAGTAATTCGCATAATATGGACTCCATGAAAATGTGTTCTGTTTTTTTGTGGTAAAAAAATAGCTTTTTGTTAAACCTTTACACTTTTCTATTGGCTTACATTGTGTGTATGCATGCTCCTGCGTAATGCATTCCTGGCTATAAAACAGAGCTCTATACCACAAGGTTAAATTGAAAGGGACTATACAAGCGAAAGGGGTGGGCCTGCGATTCTTGTGCTCCTTTGCACCCAAAGACCATCAGGGAGCGGAACTCCAAGTTGCTTCCCGCTAAGGCCAGCAAAGAGAAGCTTAGCGATCTCCTTCATCCACAGGCAAGTAATCTGTAAGAGAGCGATCTCCTTAAAGATCTTTTCACAAAAAACACAAAAAGTGCCATTGCTAAATAAGGCCCAGAGATTGCTTATAACACTAAGAAACAAATGGGAAAGAGATAAAGACATTCTCAATGAAGAAGATGGGGCAGAGGCAAGTATATGACCATACTAGGTTGCTTCAGACTTGTCCAAATTAAGATATTACACATGATCACATGATATACTATGTCAGAGTACATCTAAAGAAATCTGAGATGACTGTTGACAATAGATGGCTTTGTGGCTGCAATCAGGTGGGTACCCTTACACATAGAAATACATTTTTGGAACAGTATTAAAGGCAGGAGAGAGTGGGAAAAAATGTACGGACTAGAATTAGAAGGAATGATAGGGGAGCCTAGTGGGCTATAGACCTTGTGAATGTGAGGAAAAATACTACAGAGTGCAATCTGAGAACCCAGGGAATTTAAGTACTAGGTTGTAGTAGCTTATGGACGTGAAAGTACTGTACTAGAATATAATCATATATAGTAATGTAACAAATGTACAAATAATGTGATAGCTCAGTAAACCAGATATTGGGTATGTATTATTGTAACCTGTACCACAAATAAAAGATAAAAAAATAAAAAGCACCCTGTAGAGGAACAATCTGAAAGAAACACGTTCGTGATATGTTCCTTACCTTAGAATTACCCCCAGGCGTCAGACTGGATCCGGAAATATTTTCGTCAGCCGTACCTTTGCGCTTCGGAAGGTGGCATCGGTCAGCTCCACGTTCATCGTTAGCGTCGTGTCCCCGGGATGACGTTGCGGCACATAGACGCCACCCTCGAACGCTGACGTCCGTTCTTTCTTTTCCCCCGCCAGCCAGCGCAGATCCGGGACCTCCAGTCACTTTTTGAATCACTTTTTTCTAGACTTTTGTCGAATACTTTTCCATTGTTCGATTCCTGGTGCACTAGGTATGCCCGGCTTCAAGGCATGCGGCTCCTGTAACCGACTGATGTCGGTGATGGATCCGCACCACATGTGCTTATTTTGCCTGGAGCACGACCACGACCCCAAGTCGTGCTCCGACTGCCGGACGATGCCGCCAAAGGCTCTGCGGGAGCGGTACCGAAAGCTGCTTGAGCACGGACAGTCTGCTCTGCGCAGTTCAAGGTCCC
The DNA here is from genome assembly GCF_964204655.1 of Triturus cristatus. Taxonomy (NCBI): domain Eukaryota; kingdom Metazoa; phylum Chordata; class Amphibia; order Caudata; family Salamandridae; genus Triturus; species Triturus cristatus. The sequence goes on along the minus strand of NC_140581.1, from coordinate 925,873,206 downwards.
GGTCGAAAGGGCGATCGAGGGACCGGTCGCGGAGCCACCACCATTTGTCCAAGTTATGGAAGTCTTCACACTCGGGGGTCGGGTAAGTCGAAGCATAAGAAGAAGTCGTAGAAGCATTGTCGCTCTTCGACTTCTCGTTGGTTGGCCGACCCGACGAGGGATGTGGGTGGTGCCCCTCTGAGCCCGCAGAGTCAACTCTGCATTTCCCCCCATCCCGGGACCCGGAGCGACTCCCGCCCAGCTTCGTACGTTCTACGAGGTGATGCATGCCATCTTTGGGCGGCCCGAACCAGCCTGTGCGCCTTCGGACCCCGTGGACTCAGTTGGGAGGCCTAGGCCTTCTCCGCCCGACGGCCCCTGCACCGCAGGCCCCCCTTGGATCCAGGCCTGGATCAGGATCGGCTCCGGTTGACCTGAATACACCTCTACCGGTGCTGCTTTCTCCGGCACCACTACCGCATTCAACTCCAAATTTGGCACCGAGCAGGGTTTTCGTGCTCCTGTTCACTCCTGGGGTCCCTTTTCAACCAGAATGGCACCCAGAGGATGAGGAGGAGGACTGGTAGGGGTCAGCTGACCCTCTGACCGACGAGTTAGATGAACAGGACTGGAGAGAGGAACTGGGGGATGCCAGTGGTCTCGACACCTCCCCTGACCTTGGCATGTTGTCTCCTCCTACCGTGGCTACGGAGGAGGGAGCGTCCTACGCAGTGGTGTTGCGTAGGGCGGCCGAGGCTCTCAACCTCAAACTTCCTATGGTGGCGTTCAGGACTAACCTCCTGACAGAGGTGCTTCAACCGGCTGCAAGCTCTTCGGAACCCCTGTTGCCTTTTAATGAGGCCCTCACCGACGTCCTTTTGGGCACGTGGTCCAGGCTCCCGAGGATAGGGTGATTGCCCGACGCCACTGCCCAACTTCGGGCGACCCCACTTTCCTCTCCCAACACCCCACCCCGGAGAGCTTGGTGGTCCAAGCCTACACTTCCAAGAGTGCATTCCCTACTGCTCCACCGCAAAGGGAATCCAAGAAGCTGGACCATCTTGGGAAGAAGATTTTCTCTTTGGCCAGCTTAGGACTGCGGTCGGTAAACACCGCATTTCTCTTGGACCGTTAATTCCACTCTGTGTGGGATACAGTTGCACAGGTGCTGCCTCAGTGTCCAGAGAAGGCCCGGGCAGTGCTCTCCCAGGCTGTCGCCGCCGGGAGGGATGCGACGAAGTTTACCATCCCTTGTGGGCTGGACACTGACGACTTTCTGGGCAGGACAATTTCAACATCAGTCGCACTTCATCGCTACGCCTGGATGAGATCGACTGGCGTTTCGGGGGATGTACAGAACACCTTGATGGGCATGACCTTTGATGGCCGTCGCCTTTCTGGTGACAAAGCATATAACACTCTAGAGCGTTTCAAGGACTCACGGGCTACAGCCAAGTCCTTGGGCCTCTCCACCCGCCCTGCGCAGGTTGCTTTTAGCCCCTTTCATGGCCACAGAAGGAGTGCCCCGCTAAGTCCCGCCCAAAGCCACAGGCCGCAGCAAGTTGCCCAACCTTTGCGTGGCCAAGGATGTGGGAACAACCGTCGTGGTTCCGGGGGCCAGCGCGCTGGCCAGTCCATCAAACCGTCCCCCCCCGTAGCAGCCGCCAGACCTTCCTAGTCTGACATTTCAGGCCCATCAAATGCCAGTGGGCGGCAGGATTCGCCATCACCTCCCCCACTGGCGCACCTTCAGGTCGGACAGGTGGGTTTTGCAGATAGTCCAAAGGGGCTACTCCCTCCCCTTCGAGGCTACCCCTCCAGCCATACCACCTCATGTCCGAGGATCACCTGGCTCTTATCCAGCAGGAAGTTACGGCTCTTTTAGCCAAGGAAGCCATCGAGCGCGTTCCTGTCCCAGAAGTAGGTCATGGTTGTTACTCCCACTACTTTCTGGTCCCCAAGAAGGACAAGGGCCTGCGTCCTATGGAACGTCAACCGCTTCTTCCAGAAAGAAAAGTTCAAGATGTTGACGCTTGCTCAGGTCTGGTCTTCCCTCGACCCTAAAGACTGGATGGTAGCGTTGGACTTGCAGGACACTTATTTTCACATCCCTGTCCTGCCAGCCCACTGGCGTTACCTGCGGTTCACGGTAGGCCACGAGCATTTTCAGTTTACCGTGCTCCACTTTGGCCCTACCAGCGCCCCTCAGGTGTTCAAGAAAGTGTTGGCGGTGGTCGCAGCTCATCTGCGCAGATCAGGGGTTTCAGTCTTTCGCTATCTTGACCAGGGCCGACTAACTCAGACGCAGGTACATGATGGATCACGAATGGCATCTTCACTCGGAGGTGGTGCAAGGTCTCTTTCAACAGTGGGGAGAGCCTTGGTTAGATCTATCCGCCACCAAAGAGAATGCGCAATGTCAGCAATTCTGCGCGTTGCAATTTCCAAAGCGGCACTCGCTAGGCAACACTTTTCTTCGGAAGTGGAGTTGCGGTATGTTGTACGCCTTTCCTCCTATACCACTTCTGCCCATAGTGCTGAAGAAGATCAGGCGCGACAGGCCCAAGTCATTCTTGTGGCTTCGGATTGGGCAAGTAGAGTCTGGTATCCCGAGCTGCTCAACATGGCCATCGATTCTCCGACTCGTCTGCCTCTGCGGGAGGATCTTCTGTCTCAGCAACAGGGGACGGGCCTCCACCCGAACCTGTCCAGCCTCCACCTCCTTGCGCAGAGATTGAGCGGCAGCAGTTGATGTTATTCGACCTGCCTCCCGAAGTCTGCGATGTAATTCTGGCAGCCAGGCATTCCTCCACTAAAACGGTATACGGCTGCAGGCGAAACAAATTTGTGGCATGGTGCACAGCAACGGCTGTGGATCCCCTCTCTGCCCCTCTTGCTGAGGTTCTTTTGTTCCTTCTTTCTTTGGCCCAGCAGGACTCTGCTCTGGGCACTATCAAGGGCTATCTCTTGGCCATCTCTGCCTTCCTTTAGCTCCCAAATCAGCCTTCCCTTTTCATGTCCCTGGTGGTAAATCATTTCTTGAAAGGCATTACTCATCTCATTCCTCCTATTCATTTCGTTATGCCTCAGTGGGACTTAAACCTAGTTTTAACTTATTTAATGTGCGCTCCCTTTGAGCCGCTTCACAACTGTCCTCTGAGGCTCTGAGGCTCTGATTCTCAAGACTGCTTTTCTGGTGGCCATCACCTCTGCCAGACGGGTGAGAGAGCTCCAGACGCTTTCTTCTAAGCCTCCTTTTCTATCTGTGCGTCGGGATAAAGATGTCCTCAGGACTCATCCATCCTTCCTGCCCAAGGTAGTCACTGCCTTCCACATCGGGCAGACCATCACTTTGCCCACCTTCTTTCTGCCTCCGCGTCCTTCAAAGGAGGAAGAAGGCTCCACCGTCTGGACCCAAAACGTGCTCTTTCCTTTTATTTGGATCGCACCAAACAGTTCCGGGTGGATAACTAGCTCTTTGTTGGGTGCGTGGGTGCCAAGAAAGGTCGGGCCGTACACAAATGAACTATCTCCCGATGGGTTGTTTTGTGTATCAAAGCGTGCTACTCTTTGGCAAAGAAGGAGCCTCCAGTGGGGCGGCGCGCCCATTCCACCAGGGCGACGGCAGCAACCAATGCTCTCGGACGTGGCGTTCCTCTCAATGACATGTCAGGAGGCTACGTGAGCTTCATTGCACACTTTTACGAAGAACTACTGTCTTGACAGTCAAGTCTGCAGAGATGGCTTCTTTGGCCGTTCTGTTCTCCAGGACTTTCTGGTGTGATCTTGGTACGCCGACCCTCCTCCGAGGTTGGTATTGCAGGGGTATCTATTCTAAGGTAAGGAATCTACAACTAATGTGTTTCTTTCAGATGAACAAGTTACTTACCTTCGGTAACAATATATCTGTAAGAAACATTAGTTAGTTATAGATTCCTTACCGCCCCAACCATCCTCCCCGTTCTGCGAACTGATTTCTAGGGTTAAGGACATTCTTTCAAGGGCCCTAGTTTTGTGTACCAGTGGTCAGTGTGTGGCATGGCTCTGCGTTTTCTGGTGTGGAAAGTCGTGTACAGAACTGACGTCAGCGCGCGAGGGCGGCGTCTATGTACCTGCCGCAACATCATCCCGGCGACATGATGCCAACGACGAACGTGGAGCCGACCGACGCCTCCTTCCGACGCACAGAGGTACTGCTGATGAAAAACTTTCCGGATCCAGTCTGATGCCTGGGGGTAATTCTAAGGTAAAGAATCTATAACTAACTAATGTGTCTTACAGATATATCATTACCAAAGGTAAGTAACTTGTTTGTCGTCATCTATGCTGAATCTGTTCAAGACTACTACACCCTTTGAGCTGTCCCCTTCAAGGGGGTGCACATTCCTGAAGGCACGGCAATTCTTATGGTTCTGACCCTGATGCTGCCCAATGCCTTGCCTCTATGGAATTGGGTCCCACCGCAGAAAAGTCAAAACCTACTAAGACTTGTTTGGCCGGAGCCTCCTTCAGTGCCGCTGCCTACTAATCCAACTATAGCACAACTCTCCGAGCTGCTGACCTCAGAATAAATTAACTGCATGGCAAGAGTAAAAGTTAATGTCAATTTTAATGATGTTCCTTTAGCAAAACACCATAGGTCTCGGAGGTTTACACGAGTTAAGGAGAGGCAATGATGACAGACCTCTAGGTCTTTCAGGTAATTCGCAAAGGCTACACCCTATCTTTCCTGATCATTCCCCCCAAAAGGAAAATAAAACAAAAGAAGGGATCCTGCACCGTTGTATACAAGTTCGACTAGATACCACTCACCCCCTCCAAACAGACCCAGCTTAAGACCTGCTCCACTACATATGGGACGACACCGGCTCCTGAGCCCCCGGGATCAGATGCAGTATTTGAAGATATTTGGGGCATGTGACTTCTCTAAACTGTTTTGATAGCAATTGTATGAAAGGGGCCTATCATTCTGCATAGGTCTCACCCTTGTGGTCTTGCACTAGTGAAAGGTGTTCCATGGCAAGAGTCCGCCACAGTCTGTGTAGCCAAATCGTGTGATCCGGCATCGTCAAAGAGCCTCAGTCCGCCAGGATTGCCTGTTGCACTGCCAATACCGTCAATGCCATTTGCCTACCCCGCAGGGAGCGCAGGGGGAACGTCAGCGCATTTGAAAGCCCTAGTAAGTGTGTAAACCGAAAAGCGTGGAAGCTCCGTCTCAAAGGCAGCATCTATGTCATTCAGCACCCCCTCCCAAAAGCGCTCCAGTCTTGGGAAATGCCAGAGTAAATGCACTAGAGGCCGGCAAGCCCACAGCCCCTCCAACATTGCTCTGTGTAATTTTTGGCCCAGCAGTGAATGCCGGCCGGTGTGAGGTACCAATAGGATGTAACCTTGTATGCTGATTCGGTACCAGCGGTGTTATAGGCTGTGTGGTGTGCCCTGTAATGTATGTTCACCCATTCTTTGTCTGAGAGGGCCCTCCCCAGCTCTTCATCCCAGCGCCCCCCTCCCTGTCCGGTGGCCAGTATAGTGTAAAGCTTTGAAATCATGTGTTTATCATCTTTTTTACCCATTAGCCATTTCTCAAAGGGAGTGAGTCGTCATGAGACCTTCGGCAGGTAGGTTGGCGAGGTAGCCCAGTGTCGCAGTTGCAAATAGTCAAATCCATCGGATTTGGGTAGATCATAATCCAGACACACTTGGGCAAAGGGAAGTATACCCTCCTTGCCGAACAGCGAGACTACCCGTTTGCAGCCAGCTTCCCTCCATCTCTGGGAGACTTCGGATTTACTGCCTGGTGGGAAATCCGGGTTATCTACCACCGGGGTCATCGGCGAGGGGAATGTCGTCAGACCCTTCCTGAGCGCTACCGCGTCCCAGACCTTTAGCGTCGCCACGGTAATAGGTGAAGAGTAAAGACCCCAAGCCCTCAGCTTACACGGAAGCCATACCTCCCTCCAAATATTCGCTCCAGCAACAGCTTGGTCCATGACGGTCCAATGCTTTACGGAGAGAGGACGATTCCGCTCCACAATATACCGAAGGTGGGAGGCCTGGAGATATCTGTGTACTAGCGGGAGGCCCACTCCACTCCACTCCTTCTTGGGCTGCACCAATTGGGACATGGCTATTCGCGCCTACCTCTCCCCCAAACAAATTTATTATTGGCCAGTTGTAAAGCCCGCATAGCTTTCGGAGTGGGGACCAAGAGTAGGGTCTGAAACAGATATAGATTCCGTGGTAGCACCGACATCTTCACTGCTGCTATGTGCCCGAACCAGGCCAGCTTTAGCCTCGACCACCCGTCCAGAGCTTTCGCCGTCTGGTCCACCAGCGCCAAATAGTTCAGCCCCAGCATTTGCGACAATGTAGGAGCCAAAAGGATGCCCAAGTAGGTTATCAGTTGGTTGGTCCACTACAATAGAAATCTCTCTATTAAAAGCTCTACGTGTGCCTGGGGAGAAGAAAGGTTCAAGCCCTGGGACTTGCTGAGGTTTACTCCCCAAAGGTCTCAAGTTCAGTCAAGAGAGCGGGCAAAGACGTGAGTGGCTCTGAGAGAGATAGAATCACATCATCCGCATAGAGGCTTATCTTATGGGTATCGCCTCCAAATCGGAGTCCCTGAATTTGCGGATGATCTCGGATCCTTTGGGCAAAGGGCTCCATATATAGGGCGTAGAGGAGGGGAGAGAGCGGGCACTCGTGCCCCTAGCGATCGAGAAAGGCGTTGAAAAAACCCCATTCACTCTAAGAAATGCCCGAGGGGAGTGTTAGATGCAACAAACCCATTGGATAAAGTGTGCCCCAAAGCCAAAGCAACGGAGTGTATCAAACAGGTAACTCCATTGAACACTGTAAAACGCTTTCTCCGCGTCCAGTGACAGAAATAAGGCTTCCTTACGGGTTCTATGTACGCTATCCATGAGGTGTAGGAGTCGCTTCGTATTATCTCCTCCCTGGCGAGTGGGGATACACCCCGCTTGGTCAGGGTCAATCAGGCCCGCCATGAGCGGGTTCAACCGAGCTGCTAATATACCTGAGAAGAGTTTTGCGTCTAGGTTAAGCAGTGAGATGGGGCGGTAGGTACCGCACAGACAAGGGTCCTTGTGGGGCTTTAGAATCACCGAAATCGCCGCTTCTGCCATGGAGTCCGTGACTGGTCTACTTTCCAGAAAGGCGTTGAAGAGCCGCGTCAGCACGGGCGCCAGCTCCCCGCAAAAGGTTTTATAGAATAGGGCAGGATATCTGTCTGGGCCCGGGGCCTTGTTCAATTTCAGCCTTGCAATGGCCGATGTAACTTCCTCCAGGCGTATGGGCTCATCAAGTTGCGTTGCCAAGGCCTCGGGGAGATGGGTGAACTTGTTTGCCTCCAACAAGGTACAAGCATCCTGCTGTCCTGTGGCCTCCTCCATATATAAAGACTGGTAAAACTGCCTAAATGTGGCAACTGTCTGTGTGATCCTCTACCCCCGAGGGCTGCCTAATCGATGATATGTCCACCACCATAGTTTTATCTCGGAGCCTCTGCACAAGCAGCCTCCCGCATTTGTTGCTGCTCAGATAGAACTTGTGGAGTAGGCGAAGTAGATCGTATTCTACCCTGTCTAGATGTAGGCGCTTTAGGAGGAGCCATTTCTTCTCTAAAATCTCTCCATACCTTCGGTACACCTGTACGTTTATGTATAGCCTCTAGCTCCCTCACCTCCTGTTCGATGTTCTGCCGAGCTTCGCGTCATCTTCTATTATCGGCAGAGGAAACATCCATAAGCTCCCCCCTCATTAAAAATGTAAGTGTCTCCTAGATTGCAGCCAGCGGGGTGTCCACCCTATCATTATGCTGTAAGTATTCTACTAGCTTTGTGCGTAACCCCTTTACCGTACTAAGTGATTGCAGCAGGCCCTCCCGCAGATGCCACCTCGCGTGATTGTGGGTGTTCTCATCTGGTTGAATGTTGATAGTGATCGGTGCATGATCCAACAGGGATCATGGCCTCCCGCACCCTGGGCTGCAGCGCAGTGGGAACTAAAAGTGGTTGAGGCGCGCATAAGATTTGTGAGCAGCAGAGTAGTGGGTGTAGTCCCGTAACTTGGGGTGATGCCAGAGATTGTGAAGACCATTGTCTACGAGCCATTGTTTACCTTCAGGGGAGAGTGCCCCTACATGCGCATACCTCTGGCCAGAGCGGTCCTTAACGTTATACATGACCAAGTTGAGATCCCCTCCCACTATTGCAGCGTCAGGCGATGCCAAACCCTCTGAAAGGTTCCTAATGATAAAAGGTTCCTGATGCGTGTTTGATTAGTGTGAAAAGAGTGGAACCCCATTGGAGGTGGGGAAATCATCGTGAGCGCATGCGGGCTGTGTCTTTGAACAACAGGTGTGTCTCCTGTAACATGCAAATATCGCCTTCAGCGTACTCTAGCAGGGAAAGGATGGCAGAGTGCTTTACAGGGTGGTTAAGGCCCCGTACATTGACATACAATCTTGAGATCCTTACCAATGGGGTGCAATCGATGTTCTATAAAGCAGGGTGGCGGCCTCAGCGCAGAGAGGCCGAGAGGGGGTGCACCTAATGATAAAACAAGACAGGTGCAGGATTCCAAAAACAAAATGAACCCCAAACAATTGAACGATAGAGACTCACTCATCCAACAGGTTAGGACAAAAGCAAAAGTCTCTGAAGACCACAGTTCATCTAGGAAACGCTGGTTAGGGGGACAAGAGCCCAAGGCAGCCCTTCACAGGCGAGCAGGGGCTGTCCCCGGCTCCGCCATGAGATCGTGCTCAACGTGCATTTACTATGCCTTCAGGTGGGGGACGATTGGGATTGGGATGGGGATTGGGATTGGGATTGGGATGGGGAAGTGGCCAACGAAGAGATGACTGCTTTTCTTTCTTTTACTATAGTTGCTGTGTCCTGTTTGTGGGCGGAGGAGGACTTTCCCACTTTCTGCCAGCGGAGTCGATTGTGTCTAGGCCCCTCAAGGGGCTTGTGCTGCTTCTCCGGGGACATGGGCCTCACTACCCCCAGGACTTCTCTGGCCTCCTGAAGTGAGCGAATCTGTCTCAACTGGCCTTTATAGCGGAAGATGATTCGGAAGGGATGTCCCCACGAGTAGTCTGTTCCTTTCTCCCTCAGATGGACTAAATTCCTGCCGTTTGAACAGGGTAGTGGCTGAAAGATCCTAGCAAAGCATTGGAGAGTGACCTCGGAATTGCAAGATGTGTGCATCCCTCGCCTTCCGGATGATGAGCTCCTTGCTGAAAGTTATGTGCACACACCAAGATGTCTGGAGCCTTGCCACTCCTTGGCAACCCTAACTGGTGGGCCCCGTCGATCTTGACTGTGGCCGAGTGGTCTGCGCCCAACACCTGACAGAAGAGGGCTGTAACAAACTCTCTTGTGTCCTCTCCCTCAGCGCCAACTTTCACTCCCCGGATGCGCACGTTGTTGCGGCGGGAACTATTCTCCAGGTCCTCCGCGTGGGCCTGTAGCTCAATGTGCTGCTCCTTGAGCCTGAGGATCTCCTGCTGCATAATTTCTATCTCCTCATTGCATCCATTTTCATGTTCCTCTAGTGTCGCCACACGGTCACCAATCTCCTCGACATCACTCTTGACTTCTCTGAGGTCGGCCGCAAGCTGCCCCATGAGTTCCTGCAGGTCCTAGCGCAAGGACGTGAAGAGCGCGGGCATAAAGGCTTTAGTAGCCGGGGCGTCAGCCCCCTCTTGACCTCCTGGACTCCCTTCCTCGTCTTGTCCCATAGGTGCGGCGGCTGATTCAGAAGCATCTCCTTGACCGAGCGCTCCTTTTTCAACCTGGCGCTAGTCATTATGCTCGGCCAAGTTCGCCGGTATGTCTCAGGTCCCTAGTTCCCTATGCCACCGGAGCTGCTGACCCTCCAGCTCTTTTGCATGCCCTGTAAAGCCTGAGGCGCGGGTCCCCTCCTTATGCGTGGCAGGGCGTGTACCCCATGGGACCCACTCTTCGCATGATTCCGGTTCCTCTCAGCTGCGCCACTCCGGTGAGACAAACTCGGGCCCCTACGTTTGCACCACGCGCTGGCCCAGAAAGGGTCCGCTGCTGGGGAGAGGGCCTGTGCGCCAGAGGGGGGTGGGGCCAGCCGTGTAGTCTGCATGCTCTGCCCCCCACGTGGTCCTCGCTCTTCCAAGTACTTCTGCCACAACAGCGTTGGGGGGGGGGGGGTCTCCCTCTGAGATGATGTGCTTGAGCCTGCACCGCTCGAGGCATCACAGACCGCCTCCTTGACCGGGCGCCAGCGATCAAACTCTGGGGGCCCAGACTCCGCCCTCGCCCCACGGAGTGCCACTAGCTAGCTGCCTGTACCGTGCACAGCAGGGGCCCCTCGCCCATGGGCGCCCCGAGACCCCCCCCCCCCCCCCCCGAGCCACGCACTCACAGGGACTCCCCTGCTCGCATTAGGCCGACGGCACCTGGTGGGAAGCCGGCGGCAAGGTGCCACACACACCCGGGCCTCTTCGCAGGCGGCCTCAGACGTCTGCCGTAATGGATCTCCGGTCCCACACTGCAAACTGGCTGGTCTCGGACACCGTTGTTTGCTTCTGGGCATGGGCACGTGCCGCTTCAGATGCTGGCGGGAGGTAGCATAATCGACTCCCGTGGTCTCCGCTCTCCTGGCTCGGGGGGAACCCCTCTTGCTGTCGCCTCCCTGCTAGGCAGCACGCCGTCTTACTCCGGCACCTCCCCCTTCACCATGATGGCCATTATTGCCGTGCCTCCGGGCCTTTCTTCACTAGCCACCAGACCGCCGTCGCCTCCTCGCTCGTTTCGGGCCACACACGGACCCTTTCGCCTTCTCTCCGCGGTGGTAACTTCTGCAGACAATGGGGGTCGCGAGATGACTTTTGCCGCCGTATCGGCCGCGGCAGTCGCAATGTCCGCCATCACCGGCCCTCCTTGCCTGGCAGGCCGCAACTCCCTCGTTTCTTCTGGGGAGCCCTACTCCAGAACATGGAATTCTCCGCGCCTCCAGGGGTTCCAGGCGTGTTCTGGAGACCAATCCCAGTCCCTCCTGTCAGCCATGAGGACGTAGAGCAGGGGAAACAAAGCGATAGATGTGGCAGAGCCGGAGAGACCACAAAACACGTCCTATCTGGCCGCTATTTTGGCTACAACCTCTTTCCACCATCTTTAGAATGACTGATGGAGGACCATCTGGAACTGCAAACCGTTTTGGCCAAAGGGGATATTGAGAGGATGCCTGCATCGGAAGTGGGCCATGGATGCTATTCCCAATACTTCCTGGTTCCAAAGTAGGACGGAGACCTTCATCCTGTTTTAGACCAGCACCCTTTCAATGCCTTCCTCCAGAAGGACGAAGTCCAGATGCTTACCCTTACCCAGGTATTGTCTGCTCTTGACCCTGGAGAGTGGATGGTGGCATTGGACGTCCAGGGTGCCTATTTCCATGTAACTGTCCTAGAGGCGTTCTAAGGTAAAGGTTCCCAGTCTTCCCTTACCTCATCAACTGACTGTTGAAGGTGGATTTGCCTCAATAAGTTGTCAACCATCTCCAGACTACTGCGAATTATGTCATTTTTGGGGTTCACTATCAACGTGCCAAAGTCACAACTGACTCCTTCTCACATGCCCCCCGTCATTGGAGCCATTCTGGGCACTGTTTGGTTTTGCACTTTTACCCCGGAAAGGCGAGACCAGGACATTCAGGCTATGATCCAAATCTTTCAGCCTCTGGCCTGGATTTCAAGTGAGGTCAGCCCTGCGACTGCTGGGACTGGCGTCCTGCATCCTGCTGGTCAAGCATGCTAGGTGGTTATATGCAGGCTTTGAAGTGGGATCTGAAGTCTCAGTGGTCTCTGGTGGAGTTGCATTCCATACCAGCCTTCAGGAGCTCAGGGCCATATGCTTGGCGTTGAAAGCTTTTCTTCCTTCCATCAGGGGAAGGCTAGTACAGATACTTACGGCCTATATTCTGCCTTGTGGTATTACGACAAGCAGGATGTAGTGGGGTCCTACATGCCTTCTCGCCGATACCTCTTATGCCCGAATTCTGAAGATTAGGACCGACTAGTCCCAAGTCATCTTATTGGCCCCATGTTAGTCACAGAAAGTATGGTATTCAGAGTTCCTGGGCTTGAGCATCTGTCCTCCGGTCAGGCTGTCCCTCCGTGACGACCTGTTATTGCAGTAATGGGGCAGGGTTCTGCACCCGGGCCTTCACAATCTCCACCTTCGTGCTTTGAGATTGAACGGCGACAGCTGAACACCTTCAACCTTTCTCTGGAGATGTTTGATGTCATCTTGGCCACCAGGTGTCCTCAACAAAAATTGTTTACGCCTGTCGGCAGGAAATTTTTTGTTGAGGTTTGGTGCAGTACACAACAGAATGACCCCCCCCTCCCTCAACACGTTATCTAAATATCCGGTTGTGATGTGTTTCTTGAAAGGCCTGCTACACTTGGTTCCTTCCTCTCCCTTTGTCATGCCACAGTGGGCCCATAACTTGGTCGTCACGTAATTGCTTGTTGCCAAAACATCGGTGCGGGGAGTGATTGAGCTTCAGTCAGGCTCTCTGCATCAGTATGACATATACAACCTTCTTGGTGCCATTCCACGCGAGTCAAATCCATACCATGCCGGTGTTCTATGCTCCTCCTCTCGCCAATGAGTGACTTCCTTGCTTGGTCCTCAACAGAGCACCAAGCTTTTACAGTGATTGTACCAGAGAACATGGGGTGGATGATCAGCTTTTTGTGTGGTTCTGTTTGGACGAAAAAGTCCCTTGAATCACAACGAATGTGCACCCCTGCCCTGAGTACCCCAGCTGTAACGATGTCTGGATCCCTAGTACTGATTTTTGATGTCATAGGTGAACATGGATCATGTGTGTGTCATAATATAGGCCTGTCTCATGGATTGTGGTCTTGTTAGACCAGGAGGGGTTCCCAAAACACTACCCTCATAGTGGTGAAAGGCTACTACCATTCCCAATAGTTAGGAGGCATGAGTGTGGTGATGGCAGCATACCGTATAGTGATCAATAGAAGTGAACAGGCTTTTTTTTTACCTTAGTCACTGGAGTGCAGTCTACTGGCTCACCCAAGTAATGTTCCACTGCTATGTGCTTAACTTACTTTTGGCTTAAATCAATTTAGTGTGAAGCACTGTGCAGGATGCGTGTCATTGCATGTGTGTGTATTGGTGCCTATGAATGGTACAATACATGAAAAACTTTGGGTTCCATTTTGGGACACCCAGGGCTGACTGGAGGAGCAGGAGGAGGCAGAGGAATCTACATATACAGATTTGTAGATTGATTCATTCTTAGGAGCTGAGTAGAATATACTGGAGGAATGAGAGTCAAGCTCTTCAGTACACTTCAAAGGGTGCTCTGTAAATCAGGGTGAGGTCACCGTAAAGGGGCCTGGGCATATCTCAGGAATGATAAGAAAATCATCAAAAATAGGGCTGGGGACCTGGGGTAACCTTTTGATGCACATAGCACTGTGGCTGACTTCCAGGTGTGAACCTCTGCTCACTCCCATGGCCTATGTTGCGATGCTCTCAGATTTGAAGTTGCTCCTACTTTCAGACTGATTTCTGGAGGAATGGCAGGGCAGAGGAGTAGGCACTTCAAAAGGAAGCAGACCCACTACACAAACTTCAAAGACTCAGACCCTAAAGCACAATTTGTGTCTTGAAATGAACTATTAAAAGGGAGCTAAAGGCCCCCAAAAGAGCTCTGCAAGACTTCTGCCTGTGACCAGGACTGGGGGCTCAGTTCTGCCAGTCTCTAAGCTCGGTGAGGGGGTCATCACCCAGAGAAATTTACGACCACCTGTCGCTGGAACTTAAAACACCTGTGCCTGCCTGCTTGCCAAGACCAGTGTGCCCTGTGAGGAAGAGGAGAGTGCTTGGAGAAAGTGAGGTCCAGTGCGATCCTGGCAATTGGATCCCTGTAGCGAGGTGTGAGGGGACTGCTGCTGCACTGATCTGGCCGTCGCCCATGTGCAGACTAAAATCAGCAATCCTGTATCACAGATTGGGCTGCCATGACGGTTTCATGACTGCCATGTCAATTGGGCCATCACCAGTGTGTGGCATAAGGTCAGTGATCCCATATGGCAGAGGGGGCCGCAGTGAAGAACAAGGTACTGTGCCTGGTCTGGTGCCTGGTTCCGTCGTCATCGATAGGAGAGGATGCCATGGTGACCTGTGCGAGTCAAAGCCCGACTGAAGATCGGAATCCAAGCGATCACCCCCTCTCCCCCAACCCACCTCAGAGGAATTTACAGACAAACCAGAGGAAGTGCCATGGATGCCCAGTTGCTGACTCTGCAGAGCTGCGAGTGATACTCACCATAAGCAGTGGCTGCAGCCCTCTGCAACATCAGGGAGAGAGAAATGCTCCTGAAGATTCCAGTTGTGCAATCGCTGCATCAGCAAGTAAGACTGATCGCAGAGCAGGAATTCCCCAGGGAAATATCCTACCGCATTGCTCTTTGAGCGCTGGAACACTCTTGACTTTTTGAAGAGTCGAAGTGGGGCTCCTGAGAATTGGACTACTAGTGGCACTTAACCTGAATGTCACCTATAGTGAATGACCTGATCTCAGGGGACTGTACATATTCTTTGTGTATGCATTGTGTTCATAATACTTTTTTTTCTCATAAAAGCAAGTATTTGAAAGGCCAATCACTTATTGCTGCTATTGAACGTATTTTTAGTTGTGAGATAGTGTTAACCCCCTACATCTACATCCATCTCCACCCAAAAGAAACCTTGGACAGCTCGACCCGCACTATTACTGGAAGTCAAGCAGCGCCGAATTGGTAACGCGGGCACTCTGGCAATGCCCGAGTGGGCTGCTTTTTTGAGCCACCTGGGGGGCTGATTTGGGCAGGGTCTGTGTTGTTCGATGCTGCCAGTGGCCCAGTGGGTGCCTGAGTGGCCTTTCTGGAGGTAGATGGGCATCCATTACCTCCCTTTTATCAACGGCAGGTGTCACTTTCTCTTGCTGGGCGGTATATATATATATATATATATCTCCCAAAAGTTAGTGCAGATTTTATTTTATTGACCGCAACTAGGTCTCGCCATAACGCGTTTCGGCAGTCGCCTGCCTTGATCGCATGACAGCGGTTGGGATTTCCTGTGCTGCATTTAAAGTGCCAGTGCTTTTACAATGGACATGGAAGAAATACTAATAATCAAACTTGTGTTTTTCTCCTCCTGCTCTTTTCAACATTTGCATAATATATTGCCTAAATGCATGTTTTTCAATAAATTTTGGTAATTCCATTTTCAAAAATACTTATAAATTTCCCAAAAGTTTTGTATCCAGCAGATGATTATCCTTTTCACTCCCATTTGGAAATTCACGGCATAAATGCAATAAAATTCATTTGTTGAAATGTACATATTTCCAGTCCATTGCTTATCTAAAATTACATCACCATGATACCAAAACCGAAATGTACCTAATATTTGTGCAAAAAAATATAAATGAAACCTTAAAATTACCCAAAAATAAAGTGCATATACTTGTCTTATCATTATAACATTCGATTTCTTAGACACATACCCATATTATCTATTTGTTTTGACAACATGTCTTCATCAATATGTTAGAACATTTTCACTGTGGGTATGGTCATTGGGTGCAAATACTCGCCTGTGCAAATGAGCAATATTGAATGGTAGGATCGATCAAATTGATTCCCATGGTTGTGTATATATATTTTTTTTGCTTTCCCGGGACGATTTTTAATCCCAATCCAACCCTTAAATCAAGTGATGAAAGGGGTAATTTGCCCAATTGCTGAGGACCCACAGTAAGTCGGGCCCCAGTACATAAGGAGTAAAAGGTGTCGCCCCCAGAAGTTCGTGCTTGCTATGTGGCTCTCTGAAAGGGGCTCTGACAAATTTGCTGGAGCAAAAATAGAAAAGGCCATTCAGAAAAGGACCATCTTCCGCTGTTTCATACTCTGAATCAAAATCGGTTACGAATTGGCTGAAAAGCAGTATCCAGAAGGAGTGCAAACTTATTCCACCAGGAACAAAGCTGCTACCGTTGCATTTCCAGGTGGAGTTCCAGTCCTGGACATCTGCAAGGCAGCTACGTGGGTATCACTCCATACGTTCACAAAGCGCTACTATTTCGATCAAAAGTACAAGTTATTTACCTACGGTTACGCTCTTTCTAGTAGAGACTCTATCTCACCATAGATTCCTAACCTACCCACCCTGTTCTGTTAATTGGACTCTGTTCATTAGTAAGATCTGAAGACTAGGAACTGCACACTAGTCAAAGCCAGTTTCCTTTTCAGGTTCTGTGTCTGAGGGTGCAGATAGCCTCACAAGCAGCTGACGTGAGAGCACTGGAGAGGCGCCTATGTGGGCTCTGCACGTCATTCCTAGAGCGGAATGGTGTCAGTGCGGAGTTGCACGGCACTACCTACCGACGCACAGAGTTACCGCTCAAAAGTTTCCCGACCCAGTCTGACACCTGGGTAATATTGAAAAGGTGAAGAATCTGCTTTAGATAGTCTACAAGAAAGAGTGTTACCGATGGTAAGTAACTTGTTCTTTACCATCAGTGCCCAAAACATTCATAGGGGCAGGACTTGACATGACCTGCAGGAAAGTCTTTCCTCCTCAGAGGAGGAACCTAGATATTCATCTATCCTAACTGAAACTTTCTGGCAAATCTTTGTACCTGATGTAATGTTCTTCAACCGATGCAATGATTGTAAATGGTTGCCTATTTGATTTTTGAAAGCGCAGACTCCGATTCAGTTTATTGCGGAGTGATTCTGGCCCCAAGTTACAAGCTTCTAAGTCACCCTTAAATAGGTAGCCACATAACCTATAATAAAAAAAATACAAAAATATTTAGAAAACTGCCTTTGAAATGACTATTGATTGAATCTAAAATCACAAAATTGTAGCCCTAGTGTCATTGTAATGCACTCCATCTTCACATTTTTGTAATTTTGTTTTGATAGTGTATTAAATATTTTTTTCTTTTGTTGTAGGGTGGCGGAAAAGGTACTGGAGACTATTTTTCCAACTTCTTTGCACTTGAAGAATTGGCTCACAATACCCTTCCAGACTCTATAGTGGTGCCTACGACCCCAACTTCTGAGCAGCAGCGGCACCAGCATGCTCCTAGCATAAACACAGACACTGGTTTTGATACCGCAAAAAAACATCTAGATGCTCACAGCTACGGTAGCTCATCCTCCTCAAAGAAAAATGGCAAGGGCGTTGATCTAACTAAGAAAGATGGCTTTGTGGAGCAACAGATTAGCAGCCATCACTCCACAACCGACTCCAATGCCAACCAAAAGAGTCGTGGCAGTAGAAAATCTGCTTCCTCCAGTAGTGGAAAAAGTAAAAGGGAGTCCAAACAAAAACATTCCTCTCACAGTGCAAAAGGATCTAGTGGTGAATTTGCCATACAAGAAGCATATCGAAGTAGACCAAAAGGTGCACCCGACTCTAAAAGCACTGACACAGCTTCCGAATCGGAAATACAAGAACATATCCAGTCCCTGGCAAGCCTGCACAGCAGCTCTGGAGATAGGCGCTAGATATTGCATATTATTGATACCAATAAATGCACCTGAGGTGGAAGCAGAAAATATGGTTCATGCAAGATTTAATTAGGTTAAAAAAACATGCTCAGTAGAGCCAGCTGAATTTTCATCGATAAACACCACATTTAATTTTTTGCTGTTGGTTTAGTCAACGCCCTGAACTTATAATGTTAAGCTTTTTAATCGGAGTGCAGTTCTACAGTCTCTCGAGCGTGGGATCAAAATGTGCTGAATAAATGGCATTGTACCTTCATAGTTTACTATTAAACATGTTGGCTCCAAAGTTGTTAAGGCAAAAAATAGTGACACCAAATCTTTGGAAAAAATAGATTATTCGTGAACTGTTTACATAAGGTGGAAGACTTTTTCTAAAACTGTGATTACTTTAGGCCATTAGTACCATGCAAAGTGGACTATGCGAATGGTGTACGTGTGGACATTGCCCTAGAATTATGCCAAATAGACTGATATTTTTTATTGAAGCACTGGGTAGGCAACTTGCTCAAAAGCGATTGTTGTTTAGCCCAAGGTAGCCTTGGTTTCACCCAAGGTTGCCAGTAACCGATAACTGGAATGTTTAACAAAAAAATGCTTCTTTTAATTGCTAATTTTATTGTGTTTTAATAGGTAGATGTTAACTTTGCAACTGACCTTGTTCTACTAAATACCATATTTTGGTCCTGCCCATGCTTTCATCTCCCATATCATACACTTGCCTCGCAGTTCTGGGCTATCTAAGCTTAGTTATCATTGAACAAGTGCAAAGTGTATCTTGTACAAGTGTTGTCTTTATTTTTTGGCAACCAAATATACATGTGTGTCCTAAAAATGCAAGGCCAGTGACAAAGGAGGATTAGCAAAGTCTATAACATTCAACATCTTGCTCCAGGTTTACCAAAAAAACCTATTTAACACCTTTTACTTCTGTGTTTTCTCCATCAAAAGAAATTTACTAGAGCTCATCCAGGAATTTGTTTTATGCTTCAGTTGTGTTTGTCGAGCGTCGAAGCATCACTGTGGCCAGGGTCTAGTTTAATCTGCCTAGAGACAGGTTTGTATACTGGTTGCTTACATCACTATAGAAATGTACACTCTTATAGCTCAAATTGTTCAGTGTCCATCCTGCTGCACAGTACACTGTACCATGGGCAGCGATAACTGTAACTCATATTTTGGCTCAATTTCCTTAGCAACACCCTCATACTTTCAAGTCATGTGGTACATCCTAATAAAACAAACTCGTTCTCCAGTTGACCTGGACGAGGAAAAAACATTTTCTATTAATAGTTGAATATAATCCCACATATTAAGATCACTTATTAAGGCAAGTTTACCCCAAGAAGGAAAATAAATACCAAAAAGAAACTTAAATAATAAAACATATTGCTAAAGTAAGACATAAAGATTTCATAAATATATTTTGCTATTGTAGAGACCTGTAATTCAACCAAAGGCCATGACATTTTGCAAACCTGCAACTTCCTTTCTAGTTTGTAGGTGCTGAAGTATGATATATTTCCAAGTTTATAATATAACCTTCTAAATTTGTTTGAAAAATGAGGTGGAAACTTGTATTTGAATTAAAAAGCAGAGTTGCATTCAGTATTTCCTTGTTGAAAGAAATTACTCTTAGGTTGTTGATTTTCTAGTACTGTATCCTGAATTGCCCTACGAGGTAAGAGTGTTACAAAAACTGTGTTTATAGATCAGTAACTTAAAGAGCGACCAAATTAATTTTTGACACCTCCATATTTTGTGTTGCCTCACTGCCTTTATATCTGTTTTATAAGCTGCAAAATATTGCTTACATAGTTTGAAAAGCTACAAGTTCGGACTGTTTGATATTGCTTCCTTTGAAACATGACTGGTTGAGTGAGACTTCTGTCATTTGCTTGGATTGCTGATCCCACAGAGTGAGTCCCGCCCAAATCCAGGAGTTCAGCAGGAGTATGAGAGAAAGGCCAGGAGCAGATCTTTCCACCTCCCTCTGTGTATGAGGGATGTACACCATACACACCTTTCAAATCTCTGGCACCGTCTAGATCCCCAAGTTCTGTAATGGGCAAAATTGGTGAGCACTAGGCAATTTTCACACATTAATTGCATTTCTTGCATGTTCAAATTGCCTCTGTGAATTTACTCTTGTACAAAAAGATTCTCCCCATCTGTATGTTCATAGGTGGGGAAGGTGAACTTTGAAAATTAGGTCCGTTAGGTTTTAAATAAGTGTAGGTCTCATTACATTTTTGGCCTGATAAGGCAAGTTTTTGGTCAATGCATAGAGATTTGTTGATGGGTTGCCGTCATTAGCAGTTATTTTCCACCAAGGTGTTGCAAGTGATTTTATAAAGATAACAAGTGTGATGCTTGAGTTGTCTGTGATACCACTTGGAACTCCAAAATGAGCACCAAAGATCCTCCCGATCCCTGACAAACAAAAATAATAATAAGATCTGGGGCCATGTTATGCATTGTACCCTGGGGGCGGGGTGCAAATGTATTATAGAAGGGGGTGCAGATACTTGTGTGTCCCCTTCTGTAATATTGATCCAGCGCTATTGTGAGAGGGCATTCCCTCATTTGTATGGGAGCGTGGCCCCATGCAAATAAGGGAATCCCTTTGCCTCTGCGCCCTCGCCATATTATGGATACAGGCTTAGAGAGAAACATCTAACAGACGCCCCACATACTTGCCGGGAGATGAACTACATATATATACGCATTGGTCACCAGTCATCTACTTTTTGACGGGAGCCCTGCTTGGATTGTGAACTCATTTTAACAGGGTTTGCGGTCTTGATTCTGTTGTGAAATATTACGTGGAAATTATAATACTGTACCGCATGCCCATTATTGAGAATTTGGTCTATTACCAATACATGAAGGGTGCACAGAAACGTGTACCAGCACCTTATACTAGCACTAGGAACAACATAAAGGGTCCCTCAGCCAGGGACGCCTTGTATCTTGAACCCATTTTGGGATGGAATTAACACCGAAACTAAGGATCTGAACCGAGAACACTTTAACCCTGAAGAAGTCGCAGCTTACAGCAGCAAAACGCGATGAAACACGTGTTGGCTAAGACTTTATTTCATCTGACCACATGAAGAATAAACAATTTGTGCTACTAGATCGAGCTACAGATCGGCTACTCTTACTTTATTACCTACGTGCTATATATACTATTTAGCGTGTGCAAGGGATTGTGTTGTTGTTTTGCTTAGTGGTTTTGCCACAATTAAGGTAGAAGAGTGGTTCTCCCTACTCCTTTTTGCACCACTCACACAATACAGACACAAGTACACTACCTGCGTACTGCTATTAACCTACGTCACCACCCACCTTGCAGCTTCGAATTTAGAGGTAAACATGTCTTTAGGAGGCACAATAAAAGTACGCCACAAAAAAAGTGGCACACTTTCTGCACACCTCTAAAAGTAGTCTTCTAGTTGGGAGAAAGGGGTTCCATGGACCCTAGACATCCTGCAGGCTGGTGTAGTCACTTACTGCACCTCCTGCAAGGGGATTTCTCTACCCTCTTAAAAGTGCAGGCGGGATTCTGCCTGCACTTTGAAACACGGAGCGGCTGTGAAGCAGCCACTCTGTATTTCTCTTGTATGTGCTGCCCTAAGAGTTCCAGCTGCCCTGGGGACAGCGCATTCCTTGTAATATGGCATACTGTCCATGTTTGCGCCCAGTGCACCTTTTGAAAGGTGCGCTGTGGCGCAAACCGGGAAAGTGTTCTAAAATATAATACAGCCGCCCTTCGTGTCCTGCCATTCTTCTCCAACACCTTCTGCACATTCCTTCCAGTTTTCAGTCTGAAGCTGCAGTCTGACCTGTCAATGTGGGAGTAAAGCTCAATGTGCTTTTCTGAGAGCCAGTACCAGTGTAACCTGAAATCTCCTGTCTGCTCAGGCCTGCAGCTCAGCAAAGATGCAGCAGTTTGCAGTGTAAGAACACCTCCTGTATTACCAGAACTCTCAGGTTTGCTGAGACTTCTGAGACAGTAGACTGTCAACCGCCATTCTACTGTTTCCCTCTTACTTCTGTAGACCCATTGGAGGTGGCATGTAAGTCCTCACTTCAGAACCCAGTTTTCTCACTCCTACGACGTCAGAGTAGTAAATAACCTGGTTTCTGTTCCAGTGTTTTTGTTAATCCATGTGTAGCAACTCGATTGGGAATAAACTGTAAGTAATGACTAGCATTCCTATTAAATCAGAGACTTCCAGTATGTCCCTATACACAATAATAGTCAATTAAATTAAATTATTGGCTTGTAAGTTTAGCCTAAAGTTGGTATGTTGATAAAATATATTTAAATAGAGAACTCTTCCATTCCCCCTGGTTCTGTGACAGCTTGATATGCCACCAGGTAAATGTTTACTGAAATTGGATCAAACAATGTATTTTTGAAAGCTTATAAATATGTTGAATTTTAACACAAGTCCTCATTTACCAGTATTTTATTTTTGGGGGAGGGTTACTTTTTAAGGTTCTATATAGAGATATGACAGATAATCACCCTACATTTCCTTCCAGTATATTTAATAATATAATGGTAGCCCTTGGTAGAGACTTGTATGAGGGACGAATGTCACTAGAATGCTTACCCCAGAATCAAAGCTCAAGCTATACATCTCATTCCAGTGACAGTTACCTTTTCCCATCATGTTATACATCTTATCTGCTGAAGTCGTCTGTACCAGCCGTTTGAGGCCCAACCTGTATGGGCCAATAACATGGAAGATGGATTTTAAAGTTGATTAGATTGTCCTTTGCTCCGAATGAGAGAGAGACGGGGTTTTGCAAGCTCTGCTAGTCTAAAGAGGGAGTTTCTGTTGATGGCAGCACGCTTATACCAGTATGAGCTGCCTGAATGTTGAATGGTTGGCCTGGAGTTCTCAAGCGGCTACTTAAGGCCGTCTGTCCAATTTTCTGACTATACATATGTTTGTTCTACCCTTTTATTCCTCTGCTTTGACTCATTTAATTTGTTCCTTGAATCAGTGAAGATTGATTGTTTACTGAAAGCATTCACTGCAAAGCTATTTAGGTATGTATGCTTTGTTTACACTCAGAAATAGCATTTTTATGAGAGCAAAACCACTTTGACTTTTCAAGAAAGTTAGATTTGCACATTTTGTAAGCTAGTCTGACAGTGGGGTCTTAATTCTCCAAATCTTTTTTGAGAACCCAACGCTCCTGCTGCAGCATTTATTTTAAATTGTTAAAGCATGCCTACCCTATTTATTAATGACGAAGCAGCTAATATGTCAAATATTTCTACATGACACTAGATTTTCCCTTTTTTTTCTTTGCTGCAATGCATTTTTTTAAATTCAGAAGCAGGTTTCTGTCCTATAGGGCGTCTGCTTCAGCTTGTTGTCTGAGGCCCAACAACAGTGTCCTGTGGGAGGGGAGTGGTGATCCAGAGTGGATCTGCCAAGCAAATGTGTGCGCATCCAATTGCATATTTGTGAGCTTTTACAAACTACATGCAGACCCTATCGATGGGAAGACTACACCCCCACGAAATTGGTGGTGTGTCTTGGAAAAAGGGTCTCGCCACACAGAAAAATGTTAAGCAGTGTATTTGCCATGTTTTCTCATGCAAAAATGTACCTGTGTATATTTTCGTATGAGCAAGTGGAATTCACAGTTTTTAAGAGGTTGCCAGTCGCATGTTTCCAGGGATAATTGTTTGAAGTCGTAAATCTGCCTCCTTGCTTGTAACCATATGGTTGTAGCTGTGCTGTGGATGTGACCTTTGATAATCGTGCCCTGAGTGTGCACGTAGCCATTTCAAACGAACTGTGCTTTATTGCAGAATTAGCATGGACGTGATAAAACGATTTGCTTGACTAGTCAGTCCACAGCTGGTTTAAAGTGTAACAAAAGTTTCAAAGATCTTGCTCCGTGTAATTGTACTGGACTCCTAATTCTCCATTCACAATTCTATGGAGAAATCACACTACTTATCTTTCCAGCACTCAACATTCCAAAATAGTTCATTTATTTTTATAACTGCGGACGTTAGAAGATTGTCAAACAATTCAACTTTTACACCTGTAGCACATAATGGAGTGAGGGGACTTAAATCCTAACATATTGTTACTCTGTAAATGATTGTAATAAACTGGGCTTGTCTTATTCACTCTTTAGATAGGTTTGCACTATTTCGACTCGGGTTTTTTGTATTCTAGATGCACTCACATACCTGCCCCAGCCCATCATCCCCAGTGGATTAGTGGCAAAAGTATGTTGTAAAACATTACAATAATTCGTAGTTAAGGTGACATAAACATGCCATTGCGAGATTGAGACTAACTATTTTTACCTTGCCCATTGTCACAAAGTTCAGCTTCTTTACTTTTGTGCTACTAACTTAGACGCAACTTGGGAACATATTGTTTTTCTCTGAGATCTATTTCACCAGCAGTAAGAAAAGATCAGAATTGCAATCTCCCAAATTCCTACGTCCTATCGCACTAATGAATTGCAAAAGGACCTATTTATGTGTGTGTTTTTTAATGTAATTGCTCAGAGTTATTTTATGTTAAAATGATTGGAGTATTATGATTTATGCGTCTTCATTAACTAAACATATTTTATACAATCATTTTATTGCTTTGAAAAATGTTATTTTTGTACTTGCTGACACCTTATTCTAAAACTTGAACTGTGTATACAAACAAACACGTGCGCTGTCTTCAGCATTATCAGTGTCAAAGCCAATATCCTTTTATATCTTTTCCACAACTTTATAGGAAATAAAAGTATATGTTGGTGCTTAGTACAACAAGTCTTGTCTATTTTTTGCTCTTTATTTGTCATCAGTTTTTCACTGATGACATGCTATTAAAGAAAACGCACAGACAAATGTTAAATCAAATTCTGGAAAAAACAATGTAAACCAAAATCCCATACCTGCTACCTATGTGGCAATTAAATGTTATTTGGCTGCTCCTCTCTTATTCTGCATTTATTATATTCAGGTATAAAATAGCTATGAAGACAGAAGTCCAGCTCAGTAGGCAGGAAACGGGGGTGGTGGGGCAGGTGACATGGCAATTCCATAACCCTAATCCCACCTATGATGTTTTTTTTTTTCCATAAATTTGATTGGGTTTAACAAAGTCATGGCCATACAGGCCGATAAATACACACTACACACAGAATGATGGATTTATCATATCCATGAACATAAACCAGAAACTTGCACATTCGATCCCACCAAAGCAAAAAGACGACAAAACATGATTTCTACAACAAGTTGAGCTTTAGTCATGTGCTACATCCCCCTTTCCCAAGGCTCCGGAACCTCGAATTTCTTCCTCAAGGTATGAACTGGCTAAGTGTGCAGGGTCCAAACGATCTATAATGTTTACGCTGCTATACGTGTACACCAGGGCTGAACTGCCCTAGGCTAAAGTCCAGGGGTTTGCTTTAATAGGTCTGTGGAAAGAGGGAATGATCCCGTCAAACAGCCTCAAAAGAAAACTCACAATTTTCTAGTAAATGCATACGATTTTAAAGTTTTTTTCATTTTTTGATGCTGCCAGGAATCCACAAAGGAAATCCTCGTGGGCGCAAATGCATGGCCGATTAATCTGCACTCATAAATCCCACTTATTGGTTTGGGAGAGGGTGTTCTAATATGTGGTTTGCCTTGAACGTTTGGAACGCCCCCAAAATTAGGTTTGTGGGCATTCCCAAACGTCTCCCTGACCCATTT
Organism: Triturus cristatus; assembly: GCF_964204655.1. Lineage (NCBI taxonomy): Eukaryota > Metazoa > Chordata > Amphibia > Caudata > Salamandridae > Triturus > Triturus cristatus. Next base: position 925,847,878 of record NC_140581.1, on the reverse strand, counting down.
CCACTGTGATTTCCCCTTCTATAATTTAGAGGATGTTTCATTCATCATCAAAAGTGGTGTTTTCAAAAGGTTGTGTTTCAACCCTACCTCTCTTTGCCTGTACTCACCCTGAACACTAAAATCTCACTTACTTACGTTTTACCCACCCTAAACCTCAAATGTGCTCCTACTTCTCTACCCACCCTGAAACCTAAGATCTCCCTTTATCTCTACTTATCACCAAAACTTTAAATCACCATTACCTCCCTTTACCCATCACCAAACTCTTACCTCCCTTTACCTCTACCCACCCCTGAAATCTTAAATCGTCCTTACCTCTTGCTACCTCTACCCACCTGAATCCTAAAATCACTCTCACCTTACTTTACCTCTACCTCCCATGAACCCTTAACACACCCTTACCTCTACCCACCCCTGAACCCACTCTTACCTTCCTTTACTACCTCTAAACACTAAAATAACTGTTACCACCCTATGCCTGTACCAATTTTGAACCCCAAATTTACTCCTACCTCTTTACCCACCCTGAACCCTAAATTCTCTCCTCAACGAAACCTTAAATTACCCGTACCTTTCTTTTCACATCACCAAAACTTTAAATCATCATTTTCTCCCTTTGCCTCTACCCACAGAAATCTTAAATCACCCTTACCTCTTGCTACCCCCACCTAAACCCGAAACCTAAAATCACTCTCGCCTCCCTTAACCTCTACCCACCGTTGAACCCTAAAAACACCCTTACTGCTACCCACCGCTGACAACATCACGCTTACCTCTCTTTACTTCTACCCATCCCCAAACAATAAAATCACTCTTACCACCGTTTTCCTCTACACACCTCTGAATCCTAAAAACACTCTTACTTTCATTTACCTCAACCCACCCCTGAACCCTAAAACCACTCTTACCTACCTTTACATCTACCCATCCCAAAGCCCTAAATAACCCTTTTAGGAAAGTAGGATCTGCTTCTTATGGTTACCCCCACTTTTTGCTTCATGTGATACTGTTTTTGACTAGTCTGACTGGGATCCTGCTAATCCGTTCCCCAGTCAATCTGCTTTCTCCTTAAACTGTTATGCTATGTACTTATGTACACTCCAGATTGGATACTGGGATACCCTTGTCGGTCCCTAGTGTATGGTACCCATGTACCCAGGGCAAAGATACCCCAGAGGCCTCCCATGGGCTGAAGCATGTATCTGAAAGAAACACGTTAGTTAGATTCCTCACCTTAGAATATCCCCAGGCGTCAGACTGGATCCGGAAGATTTTTCGTCAGCAATACCCCTTGCGCGTCGCTAGGCGTCGTCTGCGGCTCCGCGTCCGTCGTCGGCGTCGTGCGCCGGAATGACGTCGTCGGAGCTGACGTCAGTTCTTCTTTTTTCCGCGCCAGTAAGCGCAGATCCGGGAGAGCTACCCCTTTAGTCATTTTTTGACTAACCTTTTTGATCCTTTTTGATCTTGTCTCGACTCCGGTGCCGGTAGGATGCCTGGTTTTAAAGCCTGTGCTGACTGCAACCGCTTGATGTCGGTTACGGACCATCACCGCCGGTGCCTTTACTGCTTGGGCCTCGACCACGACGCGGAGTCGTGTTCGGACTGCAAGGCCCTGACCTCGAAGGCTAGACGCGAGCGGTCCCGTAAGCTTCTCGAGATTCGCCACTCGGCTCCGCGCGCCTCTCGATCCCGGTCCAGGAGGAGGTCCAAGGATCGGTCGCGGAGCCGCAGCCGACGTCACCATCGGTCGTCGGGATCCAAGTCTTCGGGTAAGTCGAAGCATTCCAAGAAGTCCAAGAGGCGACACCGCTCTTCGGACTCCCCTCGCCGGTCGCGCGACTCGGCCGAGGGTCAGGGTGGTTCCACCTCCGCGGCTCCGGCGGTGCGGCAGGCGCCGCGCAAGTCCCCATACCCACCGGTCCCTGGGACTGACGCGACGCCGGCGGAAGTCAGTGCCTTCCTCTCGGCCATGAGGAGCCTGGCTCCGCCGTCGACGCCCGCTGGCGCACCTTCGGGCCCCGCGGACCCGACTGGGCTGCCTTGCCTGCCGGTGGCTCCGGCGCCGTTGACGGCTCCGGCCTCGACGCCGCAAGCGCCCGAGGGACCCGTTCCCGAGTCCCCGCCGACGCCGGTCGACCTCGTAACGCCTCCTCTGCCGGTGTCAACACCGATACCACCGCCGACGTCGACTCCGCTCGACGTCGAGCCCCAGTTCAGCCCCACTCCGGGCCCGGCGCCGGTACGGCGTCGATGGACGCCGCGTTCGGCGCCGCTGGAGACACATTGTCTATCGCCCGGCTCCGCTCCTTCCTCCTGTATACCAGGAATCGGATGATGGGGACAACTGGGAGGGATCCGAGGATCCTATGGCCCTTCAGGCTCAAATGTCACAGGACTGGGCAGATGAACTGGGGGAGGCCAGTGGCCTGGATACCTCTCCGGACACTGGATTCGTCTCTCCTCTGACTGTGGCTTCGGAGGAGGGCGCTGCTTTCTCTGTGGTGCTGCGCAAGGCGGCCGCAGCCCTTGGGCTCGAGCTGCCTGCCGTGGCTGTGAGGACTAACGTCCTTACTGAGGTGCTTCAGTCTGCAGCAAGCTCCACTGAGCCTCTGCTGCAATTCAATGAGGCCCTCATTGACGTTCTGCAGGGCACCTGGTCCAAGCCCTCCACAGTTCCTCCTGTGGACAGGAACGTCGCCAGGCGCCACCGCCTTGCTCCGGGCGACCCCAGTTTTCTGTCCCAACACCCTAACCCCGAGAGCCTGGTTATCCAGGCCTCTACCTCCCAATCCTCCTTCCCGACCGCTCCGCCGGACCGGGATTCCAAGAGACTGGAACAGTTTGGCAAAAAGCTGTTCTCCTCCCTTAGTTTGGGCTTGCGGTCTTTGAACACCGCTTGTCTCTTGGACCGTTATTCCCATTCTCTGTGGGATGCGGTGGAGGACGTGCTGCCCCTGTGTCCGGATGAGGTCCGGACACGACTTACCCAGGCTCTGGCCGATGGGAGGGATGCAGCGCGACATGCTATCCGATGTGGGCTTGACACTACGGACTCGCTGGGTAGGGCCATTTCTACGACAGTGGCGCTTAGACGTCACGCCTGGCTGCGGTCCACGTCATTTTCGGGCGATGTCCAGAGCACTCTCATGGACATGCCTTTTGGCGAGAAAGCGGACAGTGCGCTGAATCGCTTTAAGGACTCCCGGGCTACGGCCAAGTCCTTGGGCCTCTCGGCCCCGCGGTCGCAAACTTCCGCCTTTCGCCCCTTTCATGGCCAAGGAAGGGGTGCCTCCTCACGTGCGCCTAGCCACCAGCCGCAGAACCAACCTGCGCGCGGTCGCGGACGTGGTTTCCGCCGAGGCGGTTCTGGAGGACGACGAGGTCAGCCCACATCCACCCCGGCAGCATCCGCCTCAAAGCCTTCCTAGTCCGAGCTTTCAGGCCCATTCCACCGCATCAACACCGTATCTCGGGGGATCATTTGAATCTTCTCCACGAGGAAGTTTCGGCCCTCTTGGCCAAGGGGGCCGTCGAGCGCGTTCCGAGCCCAGAAGTAGGTCGTGGTTGTTACTCCCACTACTTTCTGGTTCCCAAGAAGGGCAAAGGGGGCCTACGCCCTATCTTGGACCTCCGGAACGTCAATGCCTTCCTCCGGAAGGAAAGGTTCAAGATGTTAACCTTGGCTCAGGTTCTAGCTGCCCTAGACCCCGGAGACTGGATGGTAGCGTTGGACTTGCAGGACGCTTATTTCCACATCCCCGTCCTGCCGGCCCACCAGCGTTACCTGCGGTTCACGGTGGGCCAAGAGCACTTTCAGTTTACCGTGCTCCCCTTCGGCCTCACCAGTGCCCCTCGGGTGTTCACGAAAGTGATGGCGGTGGTCGCAGCTCATCTGCGCAGATCAGGGGTTCCAGTCTTCCCCTATCTCGACGACTGGTTGTTGAAGGCGGGCTCGCCCCAGACAGTCGTCTCCCACCTCCAGACTACGGCGGATCTCCTGCATTTGCTGGGATTTTCCATCAACGTGCCGAAGTCACACTTGAGTCCCTCTCAGAAGCTCCTCTTCATCGGAGCAGTTCTCGATTCGGCGCAGTTCCGGGTCTATCCACCGGAACAGCGGGTCCGGGATATTCAGGCCCTGATTCCCATCTTTCGGCCTCTATCCTGGGTCAGGCTAGTGTTGCGGCTTCTGGGGCTGATGGCCTCCTGCATCCTACTAGTGCATCACGCCAGGCGGGGCATGCGGGCTCTGCAGTGGGACCTGAAGTTTCAGTGGGCCCAGCATCACGGCAACCTGTCCGACCATGTCTTGATCTCGGAGGGCACTGCACAGAAGCTGCAGTGGTGGCTCACGGACCGCGATTGGGTCACAGGCAAGAGCCTCTCCCTTCCCCAACCGGAGCATGTCGTAGTGACGGATGCGTCCCTCCTGGGATGGGGTGGCCATATGGGAGAGGCGGAGATCAGAGGCCTCGGGTCTCCGGCGGAGTCTCGTCTCCACATCAACCTGTTGGAGTTGAGAGCGATCCGACTTGCACTGAAAGCCTTCCTTCCCTCTGTCAGGGGAAGTGTCGTGCAGGTGTTCACGGACAACACCACCGCCATGTGGTATTGCAACAAACAGGGCGGGGTGGGGTCGTGGACCCTTTGTCAGGAGGCTCTGCGCCTCTGGACATGGCTGGAACACCAGGGCGTCACCCTAGTGGTTCAACATCTGGCGGGCTCTCTGAACGCCAGAGCAGACGAACTCAGCCGCCGGTGCATGATGGATCACGAATGGCGTCTGAACTCCGAAGTGGCGCAAGGTCTCTTTCAGCAGTGGGGAGAGCCTTGGTTAGCTCTATTCGCCACCGAAGAGAACGCGCAATGTCAGCAGTTCTGCGCGTTGGAATTTCCAAGGCGGCACTCGCTCGGCGACGCTTTTCGTCACGAGTGGAGTTGCGGTCTGTTGTACGCCTTTCCGCCTATACCACTTCTGCCCAGAGTGCTGAAGAAGATCAGGCACGACCGGGCCCAAGTCATCTTGGTGGCTCCGGATTGGGCGCGAAGGTACTGGTATCCCGAGCTACTCAGTATGTTGACCGATCCTCCGATACGTCTGCCCCTTCGGGAGGATCTTCTGTCGCAGCAGCAGGGGACGGTCCTCCACCCGAACCTGTCCAGCCTCCACCTCCATGCGTGGAGATTGAGCGGCGGCAGTTGATGCCATTTGACTTGCCTCCTGAAGTCTGTGATATCATTCTGGCAGCCAGGCGTCCCTCCACAAAGACGGTATACGCCTGCCGGTGGAACAAATTTGTGGCATGGTGCACAGCAAAGGCTGTGGATCCCCTTTCCGCCCCTCTTTCTGAGGTTCTCCTCTTTCTTCTTTCTTTGGCCCGGCAGGGCTCTGCCCTGGGCACCCTGAAAGGTTATCTTGCTGCCATCTCTGCCTTCTTGCGGCTTCCTGATCAGCCTTCTCTTTTCAAGTCCCCTGTAGTTACACGCTTTCTAAAAGGCATTACTCACACGTTCCCTCCTGTCCCTTTTGTAATGCCTCAGTGGGACTTGAATCTTGTTCTCACATTTCTGATGTGTGCTCCCTTTGAGCCTCTTCATAATTGTCCTCTTCGTCTGCTGACGCTTAAGACTGCTTTTCTGGTAGCCATCACCTCAGCTAGACGGGTGAGTGAGCTCCAGGCTTTATCTTCAAAGCCTCCTTTTCTCTCTGTTCATCCGGACAAGGTTGTCCTTCGGCCTCGTCCCTCCTTTCTTCCGAAAGTGGTGACTCCATTTCATCTTGGGCAGTCTGTCACCTTGCCCACCTTCTTTCCGCCTCCGCATCATTCCAAAGAGGAAGAGAGGCACCACCGTCTGGACCCAAAACGTGCGCTCTCCTTTAATTTGGACCGCACAAAGCAGTTCCGGGTGGACGACCAACTTTTCGTTGGATACGTGGGTGCTAAGAAGGGGAAAGCTGTGCACAAACGGACCATCTCTCGGTGGGTCGTTTTGTGCATCAAAATTTGTTACTCCTTGGCAAAAAAGGACCCTCCTGTTGGGCTGCGCGCCCATTCTACTCGGGCCACAGCGGCTACTACTGCTTTGGGACGGGGTGTCCCTTTGCAGGACATCTGTCAGGCGGCGACGTGGGCTTCACTACACACGTTTGCCAGGCATTATTGCCTTGACAGCCAAGTCCGGAGGGATGGCTTCTTTGGCCGTTCTGTCCTCCAGGACTTTCTGGTGTGATCTTGGTTCGCAGACCCACCACCGGGGATGGTATTGCTTGGGTATCTATTCTAAGGTGAGGAATCTAACTAACGTGTTTCTTTCAGATGAACAAGTTACTTTTCTTCGGTAACGATGTATCTGTAAGAAACATTAGTTAGTTAGATTCCTCACCAACCCACCCATCCTCCCCGTTCTGCGAACTGACATCTAGGGTTAAGGTTGTCCTTTTCAGGCCCCTAGATTTTATTTTTGGCACCAGTGTCGGTCTTTGCATGGCTCTGCGTTCCTGGCGCAGAAAGCTATGTACAAGAACTGACGTCAGCGCGCGAGGGCGGCGTCTAAGTACTCCGACGACGTCATTCCGGCGCACGACGCCGACGACGGACGCGGAGCCGCAGACGACGCCTAGCGACGCGCAAGGGGTATTGCTGACGAAAAATCTTCCGGATCCAGTCTGACGCCTGGGGATATTCTAAGGTGAGGAATCTAACTAACTAATGTTTCTTACAGATACATCGTTACCGAAGGTAAGTAACTTGTTCATTATGCCACCCATGAGAGGTCATGCAAAATTGAACTACAGGCCTGCCATTGCAGCCTGTGTACGATGGTGTATGCACCACTTACTTTAGATATAGGTTTACTATATCTAATGGGACACTACACTTTAAACCTATGCCACCCCTATAGCAGGCCTTGACAATCCTGAAGGTAGGGTGCTTGGTTCTTATTGAGAGGGTGCCACTGCATGAGCTGGACACCCCTGCAGCCTACGGAGTCCATTCTCCCGGGTTGTTAGTACTGCAGCCATTTACGATATATATAGTGGCATTATGCGACCGCGTGATGACCAACTAAAAAAAGGCTGAAAGTAGCCCTATCGTGTTTGGTATCAAACATTGTGAATTATACCCCCACACCAGGAACCGAGCTTTGTGAGGTCCCTGGTGTTCCCGGTACCAGCCTTCTAGTCCCAGACAGCACAAAATGGTTGCTGCCGACCAGAGACATATTTCTGCCTTCCTGCTGCTGAGTCGAGCTCGAGCAGGGGAAGACAGAACAATAGGCATCCTGTCACAGGGAGGTGTGACCACTTCCCAGACAGGATTTAGTGTATTAGGCCTGGGTGGGTGCACTTGCCAGCAACCGAAAGTCTGCATGAGGGGCACATTTGGTGTCCCTGTGCATAGTCCAGTTCAAACCAGTCCTGGGAGCTGTTGGTTCCTGCTCTGGCGCGAAACTGGACAAAGGACATGGGAGTAACCTCCCCACTGTCCTGACCCTCCCCTGGGAGGGTCCCCTGAATCGGTCCAACTCTCTCCCGTGGATACAAAAGGGCTTACCTGGTTGTAGGCCCTAGATTCGACGTGAACATGATTCTGAACCAGAAACCACTGAACTTCGACCGTCTGGACACGCTGGACTTCGTTTGGGCCGACTTCGTCCCCCTGTCAGTCTGAAGCATCGCCTGTGCCCGTATACCATACAGGCTCCGTGCAGGACCTGTGGAACATCAAGGACGACTGAAGATATCTCCCGTGGAGTGAAGGAGTCACACCCCTGGAACTGCAGGCACCACATCACGACTGACCAGTCTGCTACTCCTGAGCTCCTATGGACTCCGAAGGTGCCAGCATCACAGGAGGTGTGTTTACAAGTCCCTCGAGGTCCGAGCTGCCCTCTCACCAAGATTGAGGTCAGAATCCCTCGTGGGGGCTGCAGTACCCGTACCCATGTGCATTGTGTCCATTTGCAAGTGCATATGCTTGTTGGCGATTCCCAAGCAAGTGCATTGGGCTCCCAGTAGCCCCTACCTCTGGCACCATTTCCTCCAAAGAACTCCGACCTCCTCGTAACAAGTGCTCCGTGGGCTTTTGCTTTGTGAAACTACTCAAGGCCCCCTCGCAACTCCTGTGCCTCTGGCCTGTGAGTCCCCTTGAGGGACAACTTTGCTTTTCTTGGGCTCCCCCAGTTGCTCCAGGTCTGCCCTGACTCCCCTGTGTTTGGTGAGTCTCCTGGACCTTGCTGGTCCGAACTGTAACCTTCTTCGACCCTCTGCGTGGGTTGCCGTTGCCAAGGCTAGTTGGTGCTCCAGCCGGACACTGACCCCTCAGTACTCAACATCTTTTGAGTGACAGCTCCTTTTTGGCTCCAGATCATCCTCGACATCTCCTGGTCCCGGTGGCTGCTGAGTCAAGAACCCCCTCAACGCACCTGAAGCACCCGATTGGTGGAAATTTGTCTACCGAGCCCTTGGTCACTCCTGAGTGACCCAGACTCTGTCCCCCCTGCTTTCAGGTACTCTTCACCTTTGGATTCCAACTGACACTTTTCTTCTTTCCAGCAGTGGCACTTTCTTGAAGTCCTCCATTGAGATCGACGGCTTTTTCCGACGCCACTTCAGCCCTATTAACTCAGCTTCCCTGGGATAGGTAACTCTGGTACTATGGTATCCACTGGTGGAGGGGCTCGCCAACCTCCTAAGTTCAACGGGTTTCTTCGAAGTCCACCGGGAAGGGTCCTTAAACTTTAAAACTTCAACCGCGACTCTCCCATAGAATTGTATGGAGCACGCAGTCGTGTTCTCACACATCACCCGTCCTAAGTGGGGTCCCTACTTACCTTGGGTGGTTCTTTGGAGTCCTAGCGGTTCTACATCCTCTAGACACTGTCTTGACTCGAGTCGTGGTTCATATACCACTATTTTAGTATATGGTTTGGTTTCCCCGTGGAGCCCACTGTGTGTTCGTGCTATTTACTATCGTTTCTGTGCTACAGTATTGTGTGCTTTGTGAGTATCTTTGTGCAGAAGACACTGTCGTACTTAAAGAGTGTTATATCAATAAATGCATATTTTTATAACTACTGTGTGGTTCTCCTTTCATTTAACCAATACTATAAGGTTGCATTCTGGTAAAACAATCTACTTAACATTCCTTCAAGACTAAGCCCGAAGGCTGCTCTCCACAGCTACCACTTGGATAGCTTTCTAATTTTATCTTTGACATCTTAAATCACCATAAGGGTTGTTTGGACAGGTACAGGGTGCCCACTTTAATTAGTGGACAGCATATACCAGGCCAACTTCGCACATTGGTGTTCAGCAGTTGGGATTCAAGTCTGCATTGTTTTACCAGATAAATCTTTGTATTGATTAACTGAAAACCACTAAGTACTAGGTACATATAATACTAGATTAGAATAAGTAAGTTCTAATGAACTTTGGGTTGGGTTAGTCAAGGATCTAGCACACCCTTTCTCCAACCTCAGAGAGTTTAGTACCCACTAGGTTAGGTAGGTGCAACACCTCACCACACTTAGTATGTCTACTAAAGGAGAAGCCAGTGGCTCTCTGCCCTCTAGATACAGTGAGCTTTCACTCAATGAATTAAAAGCCCTGTGTGCCTCTAGAAAGCTGAAGACAGGGAGAAGTGCCAACACTCAACGTCTGATAGAGATGTTACTGTTAGGTTACCTAAGGAAGACTTCTGGATCAGATGAGCAGGACAGGGTGGGTTTGACAGGGAATGAGGACAGGTCAGTAGGTGAAACCTTTTATGACCTAGAATCTAACCCTGAGGACCAAGATGGGTCCCACTTGGATAACTCAGATCTTCCAGAAGGCAGTGGAGAAGGCCATGCCCCCTCTTCATCCCTCCAGGAAGAGTGCAGAGATTACCAAGGAGATCTAGATCTCCCTCTGCAGAGTCTAATCACTTAGAGCCGTCTGTAGGGACCTCTGTATCTAGCAAGAGGGACCACTCTTATGACAGGGAGAGCAAATTTCTTGAACTTGAGAAAGCTAAGCTTAGGCTCAGGCAACAGCAATTGGCCCTGGATAAAGTGTCCCTAGAAGTCCAGAGAGCTAGATAAAAGTTGGGACTAGAGTCCCATGGTGGCAGCAACAGTGTCCCTAGAATTATGGAACATTCCTTTGATAATAGGAACCTGAGCAAGATTGTCCCTCCCTACCATGTTGGGGATGACACCCATAAATGGATAACTGCTTTAGAGAGGGCCTGTGGAGTTCAGAGGGTTCCTCAAGAGCAGTGGGCAGCTATCTTGTGGCTCTTCTTTGCTGACAAAGGTAGATGCTCCTCACTGTTAGAGAAGAGGATGCTGACAACTACTCAATCTTGAGTAGTGCTCTCATTGGTGGGTTTGGCTTAACCACTGAACGGTATAGGATTACATTCAGGGACACCCAGAAGACACTGACTCCGGATTGGGTAGACTTTGTGGATAGTGCCATTAAGGCTCTGGAAGGCTGGTTGCTTGGCAGCAAAGTGAATGGTTTCAAGAGATTTTACAATTTGATTATGAGGGAGCAGATCCTTAATAATTGCCAAAATTTGTTATTGCATCAATTCCTGGTTGACTGTGATCTGACTTCTCCCAAAGAATTGGGAAAGAAGGCAGGTAAGTGGGTGAAGCAGAAACCCCAGAAAAATGGTGGTGACCAAAGGAAACCGGATTCTAAAACTCCAGATAAGGGTGGGGACAAGGGTAAAGATCAAACGTCTTCATCAGGGCCCCAAAAAACCTGCATCTGGGGGGGGGGGGGGGGAGTCACAATCTAACAAAAATAAAGGCAAAAAGAAACCTTGGTGTTATCTCTGTAAACAGAAGACCCATTGGACAAGAGATGCTGACTGTCCAAAAGCCAAGGACAATCCTCCTACCACCACTGCCCTAAGGCAACTGCCTCCCTAGCACTGGTACAGCTGGTGGTACAGGGAACAAGGGATTAGTAGGGTTAACCTTGGGCTCTGAGATGGGTTCTGGCCTAGTCAGAACCCCAACTCAGGATGTGCTTGTCTGTGATGGTGGCATGGATCTTGCCACCTTATTTGCCAGTCCCACTAACCTAGGCAAATAAAGACAGCAGCCTTTGATCAATGGTAAGGAGGCCATGGCATACAGGGACAAAGGTGCAAGTGTCACTATGGTGACAGAGAATCTTATGGGCCCTGACCAAATCATACTTGGAGAAATGTACCACGTGATCAATGCTAACAATGTCAGGACTATCTGATAGAGACATCTAGCCGCAGATTCCTTAACTTAGAATATCCCCAGGCGTCAGACTGGATCCGGAATTGTTTTTGCAGCAGCACCTCTGCGCGCCGGGGGACGGCGCCACACGACGTCGCCCTGATGTCCACATACGTGACGTCAGCGAGGTCATATAAGTCCCTCCCGGCACGCTGACGTCAGTTTCCTTCTTTTCCACGTGCAACGCAGATCCGGAGTAAGCAGTTCCTCTGGCCTGTTTTCAGGCCCTTTTTCGACTATTCGCATCTGCAACAGTATGCTATCCCTTCGGGTTTTAAAACTTGTACATCCTGTTCACGGCAAATGTCTGCGACGCCTGCCAACACCTCAAGCCGAAGTCCCGGCAGGAGCGCTGGATGAAGCTTCTTTCGGCATGGCTGTCCCAGTCGTAGTCGTCTCGTCCCCCCGGCCTCAACGCTGGCGGGCCCCTCTACTTTCCAGTTCTGCCGTTGATCGTCCTCTGGGGCCCGGGGCCGTCGTTCGCCACTTATTGGTAAGTCGCAGCACATGTCGACGAGGTCCTTGACCTCACTTTCATCTGTTGTCAGGGGCACTGGTTCTCGTAACATTCCGGACGTGCGCCCCCGACAGTCGCCCCCCTCTATCCGTCCTATCCGGGTGCGGGGGCGGCTTGGACTCAAATGGAGGCCTATGCCGCGGCTCTGCAGGCCTCCCTTGGGGCCTCTCCTGTCCCTTGTGCGTCCTCTGGGCCTCAGCTACTTGCGGGGTCCCCGACGGACTCGCCGGTGGGTTCGCCCCCGGCGCTAAATGAGCCCTTGCCCTCCAGGGATATCGGAGATGTGGTGTAGTCAGGGCGCGGCCTGGCTGGTTCCCCCTCTACGACCCATAGCACCCCTGCCGCGCTGCATAGTCCCGTGGGGCTCCCTGTGGCATCGCGGGAGGTTGCTGGTGCTCAAAGCCTTGCTTCGAGCACACCTCGGCCTTCCGGGCAGGCGGCTGGGGTCGGTGCCGTAAACTCGCCTCCCCTGCTCCGCTTCCACTTCTTTCTTCGGAGTCGGAGCCTGTTGTGGTTGAGCCTGAGTCGGCGCCGGAGGCTTGCCTCCCCGGCTCCGGCGCCATCCCTTTCTTCGGAAGGGGAGCTTGTCGTGGATTCGGCGCCGGATGGAGTCGAGTCGACGCCGGACAGGGCTCGATCGGCGCCGACTAAAGTCGTTTTGTTGACTCTTCTCCGGGAGCGTCTGGAAAGAGTTTGATGTCGCCCTCACGCCCGGCGACAACAGATGTATTCTTGCCTGTCCCACCCTTAGAATATGTGGACCCGGCAGGATCCTCGCCTCCTCAGGAGCCCCCGGACCCGGCAGACTCCTCGCCTCCTCAAGAGCCCCATCAGGACCCCCATTCTTCAATGGGGCTCCCCTCAGTTGGGCATTGGTCGCACCCTCAGTGTCTTTGGAGGGTTAGCTTACTGCCCTCACCTACAGATGAGCTGCTGTCCCCTCCACAGAGGGCTACCAAGACTGGAGCGGCTTTTCTGAGAGTAGTCTCCTTGGCCACTCGGATTTTTAACATGCAACCCCCTTCAGCACCCTTGTCTGTGGACCCGCTACTTGATGTCCTTCACCGTGGGTCAGGGAATGTGGAGCCGCTTCTGCCCTTTAAAGCGTCTCTTTTTATGATGCGCTTTTGGGTACCTGGGTTCAGCTGGCTTCCGGTGATCCGGTGGCTCGTTCTGTCTTGCACCGCCACTGTCCTGCTCCACATGATCCACTTTGGTTATTTGTGCATCCTGGCGTGCAGGGGTTTGTTTTGCAAACTGCCTTCCCTTCCTTGCCCTGGCTAAATGCTTCCTCCCTCCCGGGAGTCCAGATAGCTTGAGTCATGGGGTCAGAACATCTTTACCTCCGCTAGTGCTGCCCGACGGTCACTAAATACAGTGTGTGTTCTGGCTCGGGCTACCCCTGCCCTGTGGGAGTCTCTGCTCTCCGCCACCACTGAAGGCGCTTGTGTTGACCTCCTTCATCTTCTCCAGAATGGCCGTGACCTTGCTCAGTTTACGATCCGCTCGGCCTTGGATACTGCTGATTCCTTAGGCCGGGCTATGGCTGGTTCAGTTGCCTTACAGCGCCATGCTTGGTTGCAGGATAGCGTCTTCCCGGAGAATAACCAAGAGCGACTTGTTGATTTACCCTTTGATCGGGTTTCGTTGTTTGATGCTCACGCCGAATCGGCTAGTCAGCGCCTCCTTGCGGGCTTTCGCCCTCCCCCTTAGGCCTGTATTCCTCAGGCGTTTGTTCTGGGGTGGTACCTTTTCATTTAGCATCCTTTAGATGCGTTATAGGCTGGCAGTAAGCCTCAGGTCTTCCTTTCGCATGGTCGGGGGTAGTTACCCCTTTATTTAGCATCCTTTGGATGCATTATGCGTTTTGAGGTGGCAGTTAGCCTACTGTGGCAGTGTTCCACAGATTGTTGTGTCTGGTCCTCTGACTGCGGTTTGCCCTAAGAGGTGTTCCCTGTGTTGGGGTGTGCATACTCCGTGTGGGGTACTTGTATGCTATTATATAGCTCTGCTATATAATAGCATACAATATATATAAAATATATACAATATATAGTCAACTGGGCCTAAGAGATCCCTTGGGCTCTATGTGTCACCTGGTGCTCTTATCTGCCGTTGTACGGTGCTCAGTGTTGTGCCTTGGCGCGTCTTCTATACGTCATGGGTCATCTTGCTAATTTGCCTCATTCTCCTCCTTGGGAGGTTTTCAAGGCGTTTATCACGCTTTAAATGCAGCTACTGTCTGCCATTAATGCACTAGGTGTGTTCCTGTGCAACCATGTTGCATAGTTGTGGCCCGTTTACCCGTCTTTGCTATATATATTTATATTATGTATATATACAAGTTCCATGGGTACTCTTGGTCCTACGTCTTCACCTCTCTTCGAGGCTGCTAGGCCTGGTCCATTGTCTCCATGTATCAGAGAGCTTTTCAGTGATGCATTCAGATTGCCAATGAGGCCCCTTTTTGCGTATCACTTACTGGGGTGGTTCCCCAGTTTTACACTGCTCCCTTCTTGGTGTTCAGATACTGAATGCTATCTCTCTTTCTGGACAAGGGTTACTTTCCTTCCAGTCGGAGGGTGTGGTCTAGAATTCTGAGATTCTTTCTCCGTTTCTACCCCTTGGTACTTTAGTGCCTTTGCTGCCCCTTCCTTCGGATGTGCCTCCTTCATTAGTTATCACCCTATATTATATCAGCTGGGCATGTGGGACGGCTCTTCTGATGTCAGTTGTCCTAGGTCTACACCCTGCATATCTGTATTTTGTTTGTTGGTCTCACCTTAGTCTTCCAGCTGCCTGGTCGGGCAGTCTTATGCTTATTTTAGCTACGCCACCGTGTGGTCTCTATTTGCTCTGTGCATGTTTCTGTGGTGGCCCGCATCAGCGTGCTTCTGATTGTTACTGTTCACCCGTGCCCCCCCCTTTGGGACTGGGTGTGCACTTGGCATGTTTCTTGTTTCCGCCTGCGCTTCTAAAAGCATTGCTGAGTTCTACCTCTTGACCTTTGGTTCTTGGCTGTAGCCTCTCCGGCCTTCCTTCCGTGAACTATCCTGGTAGGCTCTGGTTGCATCTCTTCATGTTTCTTCTCAACCCTTGGTAGGTGTTCACATAGTGCGCCATTAAGCTGAAAGTGGCCCTTTTTCCTCTCTCTCTTTCTTTTATTCTGATATATGGCTGGTGCCGTTTCTACCTCTCATTCAGATGTACGAGTTACTTACCTTTGTTAACGATGTATCTGGTAGAGACGTTGTCTAGCCGCAGATTCCTTAACGCCCACCCAGCCTCCCCGTTCTGCGATGACCTTACCAAGTGGGGTTCTGCACTGGTCTCTTTCAGTTACCATTCTTTTTTCTCTCACGGGTGATCACATTGTTGCGTCCCTTTGAGAATTGCCATATACAGCTGACTCTCTCCAAGGGTTTTCGTCCGGAAAAGTTTCTCCGAAGAAAACTGTCAGCGCGCTGGGAGGGACTTATTTGACCTCGCTGACATTACGTACGTGGACGACGTTAGGGTGGGGTCATGTGGCGCCGTACCCCGGCGCGCAGAGGTGCTGTTTCAAAACAAATTCCGGATTCAGTCTGACGCCTGGGATAGTCTAAGTTAACGAATCTGCGGCTAGACAACATCTCTACCAGATACATCGTTACCGAAGGGAAGTAACTCTTACGATCATTCCTTGGCAGTTTATTTCAGCTGGGGAGGGGTAACTGGCCCTAAGAAAGTTGTGGTTAGCTTCTGACCTTCCAGTGGAGTGTTTGTTGGGCAATGATATGGAAACTTCAGTCTGGACTGAGGTAGAATTAAGGACTCATGCAGCAATGCTGGGCATCACTGCAGATGTTTTTTGTTGTGACCAGGTCATAGGCCAAACTGGCTAACACTGAACAGACCCTGGATCCTGGAACAATGGACCAAGGGCCTTCCAAGAGAAAGAGCAGGAGGGGTAAGGCTGTGTCTTCCCTCCAGACTCCGAGTGAGGATCAATCTCTTGAGGGAGATGATCTTGGTCCCTTTGAAGGAAATGTCTCAGAGGAACTAAACACACAATTGTTGGATGGAATGCAGAACAAATCAAAACATTCACCCCCAGTCAAGAGATCTGGGTTAAATCCATCATTCTTTTGCTCACCATGCCACCCCAGTTTAGACCTGGCCATATGCAAATCAGTCTTGACCCTGTGCCTTGTGGGAACAGTCCACCTCGAACTGCCAAGCCAGGTCCACCCTGGACCGGAAACAAGCATCCTAGGACCGGTTTCGGGGTTTCACCCCTCTTCAGCCAGGTTTTCTTGATTCCAGTGGCACAGTGAGAGAAAAACCCGAAACACAGCCGCCATTCCTCCTAGAAGTGCATCTTATTTTGACTGGGCCAGACTAGACTCCGTTAAACTAAAGGAGCAGCTAACTCTTACCATCCCTGAATTGGTACCTGACAGTAACATCGCCACACATCAAATCTCAAGCTGGATAAAGGCAGCCATTAATGAACTAGTCCCTCAAAAAAAAGTCACTTCTAGGAGAAAAACCCCTTCTCAACCTTGGTTCTCGGACTCACTAAAATCACAAAAGCAATATTGTAGAAGGGTGGAGAGGAGATGGAGGACCAATTATGATCCTCAGCTGAAAGGCGAATACAAAACCTCCTTGGCCTTTTACAAAAAATTAATATTAGAAGAAAAAAGCAAATACTTTGTTCGAAAAATTGACGAGGCAAAAAACTCTAGTAAAGAACTCTTTGCTACTGTTAGAAAAATTGACAAAAATTTATAGCGACAAACGGGTAGCAATCAGCTCTGAATTTAGTAACACTCCGGACCAATTTTTCGTAGATAAAGTGACCACAGTTTACGAATCCTTCAAACTGTCCGATAAGGTCTCTTCCACACAGCCACACACAGTTCCCAAAGACGTTTTACACCTACTAGAGCATAACCCCTGTTTCCATTTTGTGCCACCTTCAGTGGAACAAATTCTCCAAACAGTTAAGACAACTAAGTCCGGGAGCCTAACGGACCCTTGCCCTCCGAAGGTTATGCATCTTTTTCCTGAGCTAGTGAGTGAACAACTAGGCTGTCTATTCTCTCATATAGTAAATTCCTGCCACTTCCCAGATATATGGAAAACCACCTCTGTACTGCCACTCTTAAAAAAACCAAATCTGGATCCACAGATTCCGGCGAACTACAGACCCATTGCAAGAATTCCTTTCGCCGCAAGGGTTCTTGAGAAATTACTGAATAAGCAACTGTCCTTGTTCCTCTCTGACACTCATGCTCTAGACCACTCGCAATTTGGCTTCCGAGAGGGGCATGGGACGGAAACAGCACTAATCACGGCAGTCGAGGAACTTAGGAATATCTTTGACGCCGGAGGGAAGGCCGCCTTGATTCTATTAGATCTCTCGGCGGCCTTCGACGCGGTCAACCATGACACACTTCTTACCCGTTTAGCCGAAGCCGGAGTGCATTCGTCGGCCCGATCACTGTTTGCCTCCTATCTGTCCAACAGAACGTTTACAGTAGAGCTTGGAGAAGTAAAATCACGACCTTTCAGCTCTCCATGTGGTGTACCTCAGGGGTCATCTCTGAGCCCCACTCTTTTTAATTTGTATGTTGAGCCCCTAGCTGCAATCATTAGGAATTGTGGGTTTCTGCCAGTCTCTTACGCTGACGACACCCAAATAGTGGTGTCAATTAAAAATAATGTCAGTGAAACGGCAGAAAAATTTCAAAACTGCATGATACAAGTTAATCAATGGATGCAGAGTAAGTGTTTAAAGTTAAATGGAGATAAAAGTGAAGTTATGTTGCTAGGTACTGACGTGGAAACCTGGTCCCCGGAGTGGTGGCCGCATAGCTTAGGCCATTGCCCACTGCCAGTAAACAAACTGAAAATTCTTGGTTTCATACTAGACAACAAACTAACTTTTGACGCCCAGTCCAACAAACCTGCATCAACCATGTGGTACATTCTGAAAGTAATAAGGAAGCTCCTGCCTTTTATCCCCTTAGATTCTCGTAAAACGGTGGTAACAGCCCTGGCCTTATCAAGGCTTGACTACGGGAATGCTCTGTATGCTGGGATACAGGCTCAGCACCTAGCAAAACTACAACGCCTGCAAAATGCAGCAGCAAGATTGATTCTTGACATTCCCAGTACTGAGCCGATTACATACAAACTGAGATCCTTACACTGGCTACCAATAGACAAAAGAATAAAGTTTAAATCCGTATGCTTAACCTTGCATGGCAATGGATCTCAGTTTTTAAAAACTCATTTACGACTGTATGAGCCATCCAGGAATCTCCGTTCTAGCCAAGCAAAACTGATCCAGATCCCAAGATACAAGCAGGTCAGGTGGGGGGGGGGGAAGCTTTCTGCTGCATGCAGCAAGGGCCTGGAATCTCCTCCCAATCACAATCAAAAACAGTCCCTCTATCCTGTCATTCAGGAAAGAAGTAAAAACCTGGCTGTTCTCCTCCATTTAGACCAAGCCGCGACATTTCTCCGGTAGTTTCTGTCTCTGCACAGTGCCAATATGCCCATGGGCATACGTGCGCTCTATACATTTTTAATCAAATCAAATCAGGACCCACTTCTGGGCATAGCTGGTGCACTTAGGGCGAGAAAACAAAAGACACACAATTGATGGACGGAATGCAGAACAAATCAAAACATTCACCCCCAGTCAAGAGATCTGGGTTAAATCCATCATTATTTTGCTCACCATGCAACCCCAGTTTAGACCTGGTTCTGCATTCTGTCCATCAATTGTTCTTTTTGCATTTGTCACCCGAGTGGGACGGGTATGCCCAGACGTGGGTCCCGTGCTCTCCATGCCACTGGAGTCAAACTATCCTGGCTGATGAGGGCTGAAAGCCCGAAACTGGTCCTAGGATGCTTGTTTCCAGTCCAGGGATGACCTGGCCTGGCAGTTCGGGCTGGACTGGTCCTATTGGGTGCAGGATCGAGACTGATTTGCATATGGCTGGGTCCAAACTGGAATGGCATGGTGAGCAAAAAAAAACGATGGATTTAGGCCCAGATCTCAGTACTGGGGCGAATGTATGACATTGTTCTGCATTCTGTTTATAAATTGTTCTTTTTGCATCAGAGGAACTAGAGCCTCATCAGGTTGATTTCTTGGGACAGGTTTGGAGCAGAAAACCTGCCCCTCTCTTGAACCCTCAGACAGCAAGCTGCTGCTGAGGCTCCTGGGAGTGTCAGTGGATCCCACAGGATCTATTGGTATGAGGGACTCCTATACTCAGAGGGTGGAGACCCCAAGCCCGGTGCCACCAGGAAGTTGGTCATACCTCTGAAGTTTAGGGGCTTCCTACTCACCTTGGCACATGACATTCCCTTAGTAGGACACTTAGGCCTTTTCCCTCACTTTCTCTAGCCTTACATGTCAGAGGACACAAAGGAGTTTTGTCGCTCCTCTACCACCTGTCAAGCCAGTGACAAGTTAGGTGGTACCACAAAGGCCCACCTCATACCACTACCTGTGGGGGTTCCCTTTGAGAGGTTTGGGATTCTTATCATTGGTAACATGAACCCTCCTACAGCATCTGGACACACTTATATACTAGTGGTAGTGGACCATGCCACTAGGTATCCAGAGACCAAACCCTGTCCCTCCTGGGAATATTTTCCAGAGTGGGTTTCCCTAAGGAGGTCTAAACTAACAGAGGTACCAACTTCATGTCAAGTTACATTACTGCAATGTGGCAGGAGTCTGGAGTGAACTACAAGTTCACCACACCCTATCACCCACAATACAATGGGTTAGTTGAAAGGTTCCACAAAACCCTCAAGGGCACGATCATGGGCCTCCCAGAAAAGCTTAGGCGAAAATGGGATGTTCTGTTGACCTGCCTTCTCTTTGCCTACAGAGAGGTCCCACAGAAGGGGGTTGGCTACAGCCCTTTTGAACTTCTGGTTGGGCATCCAGTTAGGGGTTCCTTGTGTTTGGTGAAGGAAGGATGGGAGTTACCTCTCTAACCTCCTAAGCAAGACATAGTGGACAATGTACTTGGTCTGCTCTCCAGGATGGCTGAGTACATGAAGGCCAGTAGAAACCTTGAGGCAAGTCAAGAATTTCAAAAAGCTTTGCATGACCAAAAAGCTGTCCTGACTGTTTATCAGCAAGGACAGAAGCTTTCAGTGCTGGAGCCTGTGGCCCCAGCAGCTCTCCAAGACAAATGGAGTGGACCCCAAAGCATTCTTGAGCAGAGGGGAAAGGCCACCTACCTGTTGGACCTTGGTAATCCCAGGAGCTCCCACAGGGTGCTCCATGTGAACAGGCTCAAGCCATACATTGACAGGGCTGACATGGGCTTACTCATGGCAACTGATGGGGGACAGGAGGAAGAGAGTGACCCACTCCCTGACCTCCTCTCACAGAATCCTGATGATGGCTCAGTTGATGGCGTAGTCTTGGCAGACAGCCTTACTGGTCAACAGTAGATTGATTGTAGGAAAGTCCTCAATCAATACAGGCATTTGTCTTCTCTGACACCCAGTCCAACCACCTGGTGTACCCATGAAGTGGACACAGGTGAGAGTGTACCTGTCAAAAATAAAATCTACAGGGAGCCTGACCATGTCCAAGATTGCATCAGGACAGAGGTCCAAAAGATGCTGGAACTGGGAGGGATTGAGCCCTCAGATAGCCCCTGGGCTAGCCCAGTAGTCCTGGTACCTAAACCTCACACCCAGTGTGGTAAGAGAGAGATAAGGTTTTGTGTGGACTACAGGGGACTCAATGCAGTCACTAGGACTGATGCTCACCCAATTCCTAGGGCAGATGAACTTATTGATACTCTGGCAGGTTACTAGTTGCTATATTTTCAAAACATAGTAGGTGCACAAAGTGTGCACCTACTATGTTTTGCAAATAATGTTTTTCATCTGAAGGAGTAACACTGTATACCAGGGAACTATTAAGAGACATTCACTTCCATTTAAACTAGTAACCTGGCCTCATACGTCCTGTTTTTCTAGAGGTGCACTGTCCATTGTTAAACAGAGCAATAAGTATCCATTTAAACTATTGTGTTTTTGATTATCTTTGTCAATCACTTTATGCTCCGGTTCTGGACTTTTGAAAAATAAGAACGGGCATTTGTTCATTGTATTTCTTGTAATGTTATTTCTGTTTTGCATGACCTGTCAATTGTGTTTGTGATTTTCTTTTTGTATCCAATATAGTGTTCTGATTTGTTTATTAGTGGGTGGGTAAAGTAATATTGCTGTGTTTGAATACATTTTGTATGTGTTTCTTTGTGTATAACATTTAAGATGATGACTTTTTAATCAAAAAACGAAAGATAAATGGTGACGGTCTTTATTGATTAAAGAGGCACCAAATTGAATTTAACTCTAAAGGAGTAGTCAGTTTTTGCAAAGTAACATAGGGCATAACAATGCACTGTATTGCTTTTTCATGGCTTTGGAAAATCTAAAGTAGGATTTTGTAAAAAATCACGCAAACATGACAAAGTTCTTTGTAAATCTGGCCCTTTTTTTTGTGTAAAATCAAGAGTAGCCCACATTTCAACAGTGGGGCAGTTTACAATCTCAAAAGACAATACAAAAAATGCCCATTACATGGGCCATCACGCTCCCTGGCGGTCTTGTGGACTAGGGCCATTTTGTTTTCCCTAGGTGGTGTGATCAAATCCTCCTCCCCCTAGAGGAAAACAAACATTTATTTATAAAAAACGATTCCCTTCTGGGGTTCTTGTCTCGTGTTATAGGAGGGAGGACCCCCAGAACATCTTTGCCCTGCCCCCACCGGTGGGAGGGAAGAATCGTGACTCACCAAGGGGCAACAAACATTTATTTATACAAAACGATTATCCGAGAGGAGTGGTTGCCCATGTTTTAGGAGGGCCGACCCCCAGAACATCTTTGCACCATTTTTGGGGATTGCGCCCCTCAGGGGAAAACAAACTTTTAAAAAAACAAGCATTTGCATAGCCAATAGGTCTCGCCTTTGGGAAGTATTTAGTTATGCAGCACAATATCCTTACTGCAACAACATTAACTGTTGCATGGCTAAACACTTATAGTCCCAAAGGCGAGACCAATTGGCTATGCCAATGCTTGTTTTGCTCTGTCTTCCTGTGCGCTTGTAGCTCCCTCTTTATCTTATGGCTTGCCCTATTCCAGTGGACACGCAGTGTATTGCCCCAAAGGTACTAATCTGTCCATGGCATATTCTTCGAGCAATAGGTGAACAGTGGGCGCTTCCTTGGCCAAGAATGAACACAACACAAAAATGCACAGCAACGTAAAAGCAGCTTCACTTAAATGAAAAAAATGCCTACCCCAAGTTATAAAGAAAAGAGTGTAACGCCGCAAGGATGTTACATTACAGAAGGACACAATCATTCGTTTTTTTAGGCACCGAGATATTAATTGATTTACCCAGGATCACAGGATGTTGAGCCGATGCTGAGACTGGAAGTAGGTTCCCCGGGTCCTCAGTCGGCAGCTCTGCCCATTGTCTGCCCTTGAAGGCTGACGGTGGCACGGAGGAGCAGAGTGAGCCTCATAGCAGCGCCTCAGATGCCCCTGAAGGCAGTTTTCATCCAACTTTAATTCGGAGCCCTTTCTCCGATAAAGCCTCTTTTGTCGGAAGTCCGCAGCAAGGCGCAGACAAGAACTTTGGCAGCAAAAGCCCAAATGAAGAAAAACGTAAAATGTGTCTTAAAAATGTATCTCTTTTTTTTCCCCTGAAAATGCAACAGGATTTCATTGAAATATATGATTTGTGGCCCCTAAACTAGCTTTCCAATGTGGCATTTGTTTTAATATCTGTAGAGGCGAGTGGGGTAAGCACCAAAAGTTTTACGAAATTTGCACCGCAGGCGTCCTGCTCATTATGGGTACTCCCTCTGCGTGGATTTAATAGCGCCAAGACAACCTGCGATTAATTTTATAACACAGCCCTATGACTTTTGAGATAGCGCAGTGAAGCGTTATACTGTGTTTTTGTACAATGCT
Source organism: Triturus cristatus (assembly GCF_964204655.1). Lineage (NCBI taxonomy): Eukaryota > Metazoa > Chordata > Amphibia > Caudata > Salamandridae > Triturus > Triturus cristatus. Next base: position 925,825,074 of record NC_140581.1, on the reverse strand, counting down.
TTCACTTAACTTGGCCTGTGATAGCACCATGTCGGGGGCTGCCCTGCGACGTGAAAGAGTTCGAACATGACGTCAGAGGGAGCACGGCTATGGAGGGGAGAGGTGTCTTTATTTGTTTTTTATTTATGCAATTCTACAGCGCATCCTGTGCCGGAAAGCATTGCAGCGCATTACATGCGCACCAGTTACATTACAGAAGGACACATTCATTCTTTTTTTTAGGCACCGAGATATTAAGTGATTTGCCCAGGATCACAGGATGTTGAGCCAACGCCGAGACTGAAAGCGGGTTCCCCGGGTCCTCAGGCGGCAACTCTGCCCATTGTCTGCCCTTGAAAGCTGACGGTGGCGCGGAGGAGCAGAGTGAGCCTCATAGCAGCGCCTCAGATGCGCATGAAGGCAGTTTTCATCCAACTTTCATTCTTAGCCCTTTCTCCGATAAAGCCTCTTTTGTCGGAAGTCCGTAGCAAGGCGCAGACAAGAACTTTGGCAGCAAAAGCCCACATGAAGAAAAACGTAAAACGTGTCTTAAAAAATACATCTCTTTTTTTCCATGAAAATGCAACAGGATTTCATTTAAATATACGATATGTGGCCCCTAACCTAGCTTTCCAATGTGGCATTTGTTTAAATATCTGTAGAGGCGAGTGGGGTAAGCACCAAACGTTGTATGACATTTTCACCGCAGGCGTCCTGCTCATTACGGGTACTCCCTCTGCGTGGATTTAGATAGAAATAGCGCCAAGACGCCAGTGTAACACAGCCCTATGACTTTTGAGATAGCGCAGTGAAGCGTTATACTGTGTTTTTGTACAATGCTTTCACTTAACTTGCCCTGTGAGAGCACCATGTCGGTGGCTGCCCTGCGACGTGAAAGAGTTTGAACATGACATCAGAGGGAGCACGGCTATGGAGGGGAGAGGTGTATTTATTTGTTTTTTATTTATGCAATTATGTTATGTTATGTTATTTAGGATTTCTATAGCGCACGGCTACTCCATTGGAGTGTCCTGGCGCTTTTTATTGGCAGCTTGAAAACATAAAATCATAAGACAGAGAGACAAAAAAAAACAGCAAAACTGAGGAAGAAAGCGCTAAGAGGCAAAGAGCCAAGTTTTAAGGCCCTTCCTAAAGGTCAGCAAATTAGACGTGCTACGTACAGACAATGGCAAAGCATTCCAAAGCTGCGATGCCTTCAGCTTGAAGGAACGCATCCTGTGCCAGAAAGCATTGGAGCGCGTTACATGCGCACCAGTTACATTACAGAAGGACACATTCATTCGTTTTTTTAGGCACCAAGATATTAAGTGATTTGCCCAGGATCACAGGATGTTGAGCCAAGAATGGAAGTGGGTTCCCCGGGTCCTCAGGCGGCAGCTCTGCCCATTGTCTGCCCTTGAAGGCTGACGGTGGTGCTGAGGAGCAGAGTAAGCCTCATAGCAGCACCACAGACGCGCCTGAAGGCAGTTTTTATCCAACTTTCATTCGGAGCCCTTTCTCTGATAAAGCCTCTTTTGTCGGAAGTCCGCAGCAAGGCGCAGACAAGGGCTTTGGCAGCAAAAGTCCAAATAAAGTACAAGCGCGGCCACGCGGCCACCAAAGGAATGCGAGGTATGCAGCTGGCACCCGGCCACGCTGCTGCTCGAGCAACTTGCCGGCGAGGAGAGAGGCGTGCACAAGAGAGGAAAGCCAGATGGCGCCTGTGCGAAAGGAAAGTCAGATGGCAGCTGTGCGCGTAACCGCAAGCTCTAGGCCACAAGCAAAAGCATGTGGTCGGACTTTTTAAAGCCCACTTACTAAATGTCTCGCATGGGCAACGCATACGCTAGCTCAGGCGAGACCTAATAAAGCCCACATACTAAATGTCTCGCCATGGCAGCGCATGCGCTGGCTCAGGCGAGACCTAAAAGAAATGTATCCCACTTGGGTGTCGGCCCATGTCACAGGAGTGCCAGCCTCCTAAACTTTCTGCTGCCATTTTATTTTTCCCTGCAATCACACCACCCAGGATTATAAACACTTCTATTAGAAAAATTATATCCCCGGCAGGACGGCTTATTCTGCCAGGGGGACTGACACCCTCAAAAACAAACATATCCCTGGTGTCTAGTAGTTTTCACCTAATGGACTGCAGTGCATCAGCGATCCATGAGCAGGAAACCATTTGTGAACAGCATGCCTCCCTCAAACGTGGGGAGCCATCCTAGCCCCAGAAAACCCCACCAAGTGTTGGAGCAGTGCCCTCACTTGCTCAATTCCTGTTCTGGGCTGACGTCATAGATAGACAGGAGGAGGGATGGGGTGATGAAGCAGAAGCGATTCCGCTTCGCCCACACACTGGGGTTGTAAAAAGGAACCCTACAGTGCAAGCACTGGAAGTTCCTTTAGAGCCCTCCCCAGCGTCTGCTAGTGACTGACGGACGCACTAGGGGGGAGTGTGGGCATTGGCCATTGACTGACGCCTGCACTAGATATACTTTCATATTAGTGCTCTAAAGTAATCAAAAAGGTGGCTTGCAGCCCTTTAGAAACTGCTTAATAAATAAATAAACAGTGTTTGTGATGGTGGAACATGCATTTGTGCATTCAATGCTTTTGGTAAAGGGGAGGCAAAAACCATTGGGCTAAGCAGTGATAGGAGAGTGTAATTGTGGTGTGCTCATAAGTGTTCTTACTTTTTTTTATCTTGCCCCGGCTTCAAGGATAGGGAACTACTCAAGAAGGAAGGATAGTAAATTATTATGAGAGGGATTTGGGGATATCAATGCCCCAGTGAGTCAATACAAGTCAGCATGAAACATTGACTGTCATGCTTGAAGTTGGGGGAAGGATGGATAGTGTGTCCTTTTATAAAATGCCGCTTAAAGAATTTGAATATTTGGTCGTTTCTTTGTTGGGAGTGGGGCCAAAGAAAATGGTAGGTGAATTTCAGCTCATTTATTGTTTGTCACTCCTGGAAGGTGTATTGATGAATAATTTCATAGCCAATGAGAATGTTTGTTTACTTAGGCAAAAATGGATTCAGCAGCCAAATATGTCATGATATGAAGAACAGTGTTCTAACTGTGCAGTTTGTCAATGAGTTAACTTTCAGACTGATTCCTGTGCACATGGGTGATTTCATGTTTTCCCAGCAACATTGCGAGTTGGAACTGGAATAGGGCGCAGTTCTTTATGTCGCGGCAGGAGCTATGTGACTGGATTGACCGCCACCCACAAACGATCAATATCCTCTGTGCTACTAGTCTTAAACCCTCCTGGAGGTCGCCTAAAAGGCAGGCACAGAGTGGTAGCAGAGCGATCCCTTCTAAAACCCAGGCCTATCATGAGCAACTGAGAGCAGTAGTGGTGACCTTGAGTGCGGCAGGGCAAATGCTCCATCCACGGTAGGAGACGGCAAACACTGACTCTGACCAAGCCTCAGTCTCTATGCAGAACTTGAATGCTGTCTTGCTCCATATTACGACCAGTACTGCTGATGATCGTCTCTAAATGGGAATGGTTGCTACTGCAGTGGGTGAAGTTGTGGTGGGGGGGACTACAGGGTGCACTGTAGCTACCTCAACTTTGCAAGTGAGTCGGTGCTGGCCAGGCATACAAGTGATTTATCTGCTTCTGTCTGGATGGTGTGATGTGATTCTGGGAGACCCCCTTACTTCTATTATGCGTGTGATGTCTGCAGGTATGTTTTTTGTTGAACTACTAGTTTAGATGGGGGTGGTTTCCTTCTTGTCCTGGGGTTGGGGAGTTGGGTATGTTTTTGTTGGTTTGGCCATGCCTGCTGTTATGTTATCCCTGAGCCTTGGTCCTGGGTGTGTGAGGCCTGGGGATGGGCGGTTTCCCCTGCTTAGCTGTTGTGTTCCCTGTATTTTGTCCAACTATGCCTGACTCCATGACCTATAAGCTTATATCCTGGAATGTCCAATGGCTTATTAATATGTCCAAACATTACAAAGTTTATGCCTATCTCAAGAGGCGGGGTGTTGATATTGCCGTTCTGCAGGAAACACGCTTTTATTCCTGCTGAGGGGCCGGCAAGCCATAAACGCTGGCACGGTCAGACCTGCATTACTTTTTAATCGACCTTTGCAAGGGGGGATACTTCTGTGGATATGCCTGGGGTTCCTTTCTAAAGACTGGGGAACTGGTGGATCCAGCTGGGGGGGGTATGCAATGCTTATCGGCAGGCTTGCCGGCCGAGACCTGGCTTTGGTCAGTAGCTATGCCCTTAATACGGACTAAGAAGGGTTCTAGATGAGCTGTCTAGGATCCTGGCCACATATATGGTGCACGCTGTGCTTCTGGGAAGTGATTTCAATAATGTTGCGATGCGGACCCCGGCCTGGATAGATCCTATCCACCTTTATTGCGACTTTCCGGTTGTTGGGATGGCACAGACGTTTTCAAGGTGGCAGCTCCAGTGGGGACTGGTTGGTTCATGGAGGTGCACTCACCTGCTGGACAGGGACTACTCTTTCTATTCAGGCATGCATGAGTCGCATGTCCGCCTTGACACATTCCGTTGCACACCCGGGGTGTATGTGGCTGTACAGAATGTTGAGTATCTAGCCAGAATGCTCTCTGATCAAACTCCAGTTTTGATTTTCGAGTTTGCACGCTTCCCAGATTGGTGTTTAAGGGTCTAGGCACTGTAGGACCTGGGGTTCCACAAGTCAATTGGGAATGAGATGAGGCACTACTTTAAGGGTAACGGGGCCAGGGCTTCCAGGCCGCTACTTGAGTGGGATGTTTTTAAAGTTGTGATTGGGGGCACTGTATTGCGTTAATCGGTGGAAGTATGGTAAACTTTGTTGCATGAGGTTGAGACCGAGGAGGCAGTGCTGCAGGATGTGGAGAGGGCTAGATCGGGGAACCCGGCTTTGCAAGAAATGCTGCTGAATGCCATGGAAGCACTGGAAGAACACGTTGAAAAGCTATGTTACTTTGACAACCGGGAAGATATAGTCAGGGGCCATGCTGAGAGGGACAAAGCGGGGTCCATACTGGTGTTGCTGGATAACCCCAGCAATAAGGGCTCCGTGATCCTGGAATTTGGTTCAAGGGGAGCTAATCTATGGGCAGGACGGCATTAATGAGAGGTTTCGGAGTATTATACTTCTCTGTATGCGGGGAGCCCTGATCAAGGGCTGCAGGGGTGGAAACTGTTTTGCACCCATTGGCCTTCCCTACGATTACTTTTTAGGAGGCTGAGAGGTTGGTGAGTGATATTATGCTTCTGGAGATTAAAGTTGTGGTGAAGAATTTGGCCTGGGGAAACGTGCCTGGGGCAGATGGGCTCTCTGTGGCATTCTGTGCCGCATTTGTTGATGTCATGGCCCTCAAATTGGTGGAGCTATAAAGTACGGCACGGACCCTTGGCCCTTTACCATCCTCTACCTGTGATTCCGCTATTGAAGCCTGGCCGCCCCCCCATAATGTTAGGGCCTATAGGCCAATATCAATGCTTAACGATGATTATAAGATTCTTACACTGTTGACGCATGCGGATTAGACAGGGTTTATCCCTGGGTGCAACACTGCGCTCAATGTCTGGAGACGTTTGCACTGATGGTGGATGAAACCTATGGTTAGAGGAAGGCAGTGGTCATGGCAGTAGATATCCAGAAGGCCTTAAATAGTCTGGACTGTTTTTTTTTATCATGTGATGGAGAACATGGGGTTGGGGTCTGGTTTTGTGAACTGGACTAGGCTTCTATACACGAGCTCCACTGCCGAGCGATGACTGGCGTAGGGATTTTGGAGGCGTACAAGGTGGGGCAGCGGACTCAACAGGGGTGCCCGCTGTCCCCGTTGTTCTTCGCACTTGAAGTTGAGCCCTTAGCCTGAAGTGCAAGGTCCAGTGCGTGTTATAGAGGCTTGGAGGTGTGGGGTTCGATTCATCACATTGCTTTATATACTGATGATGCGCTATTATTCTTACATAATCTGGATACAGACCCAGCAGGGGCCGTAGGATTGCTGGAGCGCTTTGGGGGAGTATCGGGCTTACGGATACATTGTTAGATGTCTAACTTGTTCCCTATCTGTTTGGGTTTGCTACCACCCCCGGAGCGGGGTGTGGATTGATTTGGGAGGCTGCTTGCCTACAGTAGTTGGGGGTCAAAATGTATCATGACCCGTGAGACCTCCTAGAGGGTAGTGTGAAAAGCAGCTGTCCGGGCTCCACAATCCAGCGTGGAATTTTGGAAGCTGTTGCCGATATCGGTGGCTGGACGGATTGCTTTTGTTAAGATTGGCCCTTCCTGACTGCTTTACTTATTACTTCTTTTCTATTCTACCGCTGCTCATCCCTTGGAGTGTGGTTGTGCACCTCGAATCGCTGCTGATTGATTTTGTGTGTGGGACTGGCCGGCGTCGGGTAGCGATGACTAAATTACAACTCCTGGTAAGAGAGAGGGGGGTTAGAGGCCCCAGAAAATGAATCTTATTATCTGGTGGAGCGAATGCAGTGGTTTACCAGTAGTTTTATTGTCCACGGGCTCCGGAGGGAGCAGAGGACCGTTTGTTCCCGTGTCCAGGGAATTATTTCAACTGCTTTTGAATCCCCAACAGTTCCCCTGGAAGGGCCCTTGGGCACTGATGTTCATGCGACATTTATGGCTGTGTGGTTTGCAAAAAAACGCATAAACGGTTCTCATACTCTCCTGACTTACCTTTGCAATGGCTGGGGTTGGTGCTGCTTGGCGGTGAGTGGCCGGGGCTCCGAGTGGACAGCTGCTGGTATCTCCAAGGTGGGTGACCTCTTTCGTGCAGGTGAGCCACTCACGTTTGAGGGCCTGCAGCTGGAGTTTAGACTCCCTGAGGCCAGTTCTTGTTGCATGGGACTTTAGTATGCGACAATTAAATCATTGGGGGGTCCGGGATGGGTAGGCCCCTTATGCATAAGAGCTGCCATCTTAATTGCACCTCCACTGGGCATCATAGGGCGGTTATGTGATTTTATCGGGCTCCCAGAACCGATATTGTTACTCCCCCGACTGAATTTCAGGAGAAGTGGGAAGAGGGATTTGGGAACCCTGATCCCAGAGGCAGACTGTTTGAAAATTTTGGAACACATCCTGAAGGTGTCTAGAAATGGCAGGTTTAAATTATTTAACTTGTATTTCCTCCATAGGGCTTATCTTATGCCCAGTAAAATAAATAGATATTACCAAACTGCAGGTGGGGTATGCCCTAGATGTGGTGAGCTTGGTGCTGAGATGTATCATATGGTATGTTCCTGTTTACTAGTTTGGGATTTTGAGAGGTGGTAACAGAATGTGTCAATCACATTACCAATCGCTCTGTTCCTTTCTCCCCAAATTCATGTTTACTAGGGTGGTTCCCAGGCCAAATGAAAGTCCACTAATAGATTCACTCATTTGGCTTTGGTTCTCGTTAAACGAGAAATTACGATGCGTTGGAAATCGAATCAAAGTCCCAGTATGATTAAATGGTATGGTGGGCTGGTTTTGGAGGTGGTGTGCTGCTCAGAGAGGCGAAGCGAGGGCACGGTTCCATTGATATGACAAGTGCACGGTACAGCTTGGTTGACTGTATAATGGAGCCGGACCTGGTCTTGCTGGTGGGCTCCCCGCAGAATGTAACCATTTTGGAAGATGGCACAGTTTGAGGGGCGCTCACCAGATGATGGGCCTTGAGTTTGGGGGATGGCAGGCAATGGTTGGAGGTTTTTAAACACTAGACTTTCTCCCTGTCTGAGCTTCATGACTGGAGTGCAAATTTATAGTTTAGTGGCACAGCATCATTTTAGAGGGATGTAGGGGATATGGCTGGGCTGATTGTTTACTGGCTAGGGGAGGGCTGGATGTGTTGGGGAAGGTGTAGCTGGGCTCAGTCTGGCTGGATCTTAACATGACTGACCAATTGCTTGTAGTCCAACCTGCCCTGATGGGTTCTGGAATATTAATGTTGTCATTCTCGCCTACTCTCTTTAACACAAATAAACTTTTCTTGCAAAAATACAACTTTGCTGAGCAAATATACATCAAACAAAAGTTTGAATTTTTTAGTGCCAAAAAGCGCAAAGCGCTAACAGTGGATATCTGGTCGTCCTAGACCTGGCCAAAGTCGAAAGTGAAGGCTGATCGCGAATGAGCATGGGTCAGATATAGAACACAAGTTCATCCAGCTCTGAGTTTTACCTTCTAACTTAGTCTCTGAAATGGAAATTGAAGATCTTCAGCAGGAAAAGGCAGCAGCCGATCTGATAGCTGTTGGATGAAGTCCCGGCGAAGCGGTTGAGTTTTAGTGAGAAAGCTTCAAGTGGGAGAATTTCGAAATCCGCACCCAAAGAAGATCCTTCATTGGCCTGGATACTTTCAGTGTCTTCACCAGGTGAAGATTTCTACCTTCAGACTTAGTCCCTTTTTTGGAACTCAGATTCCTCCAGCGAGGAAGGTCCCAAGCTGTAGTCAAACAGGACTCGACGAGACCAGATAACCTTTTTGCAATTTTCCAGTTGAAACAGATTTGCTGCTACAGAAAAGCTTCAAGTGACTGCAACCTGAATCTTTGGGCCAGCGGCAACACTCCTTTGCCAATTGACTTAGCAGGTCAGTCCTAGTCTTCTGTCCATTCTCCAGACAAAACCCCAAGAAAATCTTTCTAAGTCCCAAATGTTTGGGTTAGGCAAGAGAATACCCGAGTCCCAGACCCTCAGGGACACCACTTGGGAGTCAGGAATCACTCCAGGGGAAGCCACCAGCAGGGTCCAGCACAAGTCAAGTTGGAACTGGACAGCTGGGCTCTTCAGGAAGGTGGGCTTCTTATTACTTTTTGTGATCCTGTAGCCTAATAGGAGGCTAGTCAACTAGCCATTGGAGTCTACTCTTCTGTCCTGGGTTTAAGTGGGAGCAGGTACAGCACTTGAGGGTCACTCTCCACAGGTAAGACAGCTGACTCAGCCCTTCGTCTGACATTCAGTCATTTGATTCAGCAAGTGCAGTTTTCTTCTGACTTCAACAGGTCCAGCAGTGTGCTGAAGAGGATCTGCAGGAGTGACAACTTTATCCTTGAAACTAGCTTGTGGGTGAGTAAGGCTTCCTGGCCAATAGGGGGAAATTTCCCAGAGGCAACCCAGCCCACTTTGACATCCCCTCCTGTGTGTTTGGCACTGATCAATCCCACAGTGCATCTCTCTTACCAAATCCACGATGTCAGAACTCTTCTTCCTGAGCTATGGGCACACCCCCTGAGAAGTGTGAAGTATAATGAGAACCCCGCCCCACCCCCCAGAAAACTAGTAATACAACAGGTTTTCCCTCCACTGGGCTTAGTGGCTCTGGGACTTAGACAATGACAGGCTTAGGTGTCGACCACATCTGCCTGTGAAAGAAGCTGCCTCTTTGAAGCTTGTTAAGTGGTGGCCACATCCCTCCAGACCATCCTGTCACAAGTACTTCACACTTTCTCCCAACCAAGGCCCTTACGTTCCCTTTCCTGAGAACAACACACACCTCTTAGCATGCTGCCAGGCAATAGCTGAGGATTATTTCAGAAAGGGCTGCTTGAGGTAAACTTTCTAAAAGTGGCAATTTCAAAATAGTTATTTTAAATGCGATTTTACCATCAGTTTGAATTTTTTAAATTACTATCACTTTGATCGGTTGAGCCTTGGTTTTAGCTATTCCCAAACTGAAAGGATACTGTATAAAGTGTTGAAATGTAACTCAGTACTTTTCTATGGGACAGCCAGTGGCAGGCCTACAGTCATGTTTTCCCCTTTTACTTTAGTGGTGATTGAATGGGTGCTGCAGTTCACTTGTGACATTTAATTTACAGTCCCTGAGTACACTAAGTACCATATACTAGGGGCTTACTGGTAAGTTAAATATGCCATTCAAGGATTAGTCAATTGTATACATTTTTAGGGGTGAAAGCACACACACTGGGTGCTGGACAGCAGCGCCCCAGTGTTCAGAGTCAGTAAACCAGTACTAAATTTAGCAAAAGGTGAGGGTAAAAAGGGGGAGTAATCCTGCAAAAAAGGCATTTTCCTCACACTTAGGCAGTATACTAACATGAGGCTGAAAGCCCAGTGGACTATAACCCATGTACCTGTAAATTAAATGAGGATGGTGCTTTCTGGGCAATGATCAATCTTGTCAGACTCACAGGAGTACTTGTTGTTAGCAGATTCCAAACCTCATGTTGCCATGAATAAACAATCAAGAACATAAACTAGGAATATATATTTATGACTTTTATTTAAATCCCATTAGAGTCTAAGTAATGCATATAGTTGTGAATATAAAAACAAACAGAATAGGACAACAATAGCAACTAATAAACATGTTAGATAAAAAATAATTACAACAATGTAACACTATATTAAAGTTACCCTGCATTTGTTCCCCAACCTCCCTCTTCTTGCCTCAAACTAATCTATTTTAGCATCAATAGGAGCCTGTACAAGTCTCCTAGGTGCCCTTCCTCTTACCCACATACCTTGATGGAACAAAAGAGATATTGTTCTGTATGAAGAGAGCTAGTGTCCCAACAAGCTGATAAGGCCTGTCTGCGCAAGCCCAATCTCTCAGCTCCCGGATCCATGCAAGAATAAAGATTGCATTCACCCTATCATTTATTTTTATTTAGCTTAAATACTCATTTCACATTGTTTTGCAAAGAACAGGTCTTTTGTTGAATGCTATCCAAAGCAATAATCTACAATCACTTTCTACTCCTTCTGCATTCATGAAACATTGTTTATTGAACTACATATCCAACCAATTGCTGAACTATCAAACTGTTCTGAAATAAATAATAAACAATAATGGCATGCTTACTGTACTAAATCCAATATGCATTTATAATTAGAAAATGTACACTCAAATAAATAAATATTGGAAATGTAATAAGGGATACACAAGCAGGAAGGATGTGAAGATTTTACATCAAGTGATTGTAGTAAACCTACCTTTTTTTGCATGGTCAACCCAGATTCCTCATATTTTTCCAGATCCTATTTTTGCTTGTCTTATAACTCTGTGCACAATTATCCCTGCTAAAAGGGAATAAAGTGGCTGTGCCCCTACACCCCCTTTAAAGATGGTTAAATTGTCTAACTCCTAGTTGACATATTGCCTATAAGTTCATAGTATATGGTGTAAAAAATACATGCAGGGCCTTGAAGTAACTTTAGAGACTAGCCCCCCAAAGCTATTTTAACTGCCAAGACTGTAGTTGCTGCCTACCAGATATCCAAGTAAAGATTGTAAACTTTAATATGTAACTTTTTATTGCAAATGGCTAAAGTGGTCATTCAAGGACTATTTTTCATATTTATTAAAAGTGCAACTTTTAGAAAGTTACCTTTTCCCTCCCTGAAACTCCTAGGGGCTATTTTGAATTAGCATGCTAGCAGCTGCTCACCAACTGCTGCACCATAATGAGGTGTAAAAACTACTCCCAGTGCAAGAAAAATGGCCTGGGCTTGGTATGGTGTTTTTTTACCCTTGCAGAAAGACTAGTTAGATTGGACCCTGAAACTGGTGGAAAGTGAGGAAGCTATCTGTAGTTTGGCACACCAGGTTTTCCAAAAAATGGCTGTGAATTGGGCCCCTCTGTCAGACACAATCATCTTGGGAAGGCCATGAAGCCTGACAACGTTAGTCAGCAATAGTCGAGCCAAGAGACCTGTGGAGGGTACTTGTTTGCAAGCGATGAAGTGACCCATCTTAGATAGGTAATCGATGACCACCACTATGGCGGTACATCCCTGATCCTTGGGTAATCCCACGATGAAATAAACGGAGAACCTTTCCCAGGGTGTTTCCGGTGTGGGCAAAGTTTGAAGGAGGCCTTGTGTCCTACAGTGATAGGACTTCATCTGGGCGCACGTGGAACAGCTGTTGACCCATGAGAGGACATGCGGACGGACTGACAGCCACCAGAATTGACGCAATACCTTCTCCAAGGTCTTCTTTCCTCCCACGTGCCCTGCCCAGGGTAGATCATGACACAATTTAAACATGGTTTTTTGTAACTCTCTGGTAGGGACTAATACTTGTTGATTCTTCATTGGTACACCTTCGCGCAATCGCCACTCAGGGTGGAACTTCATCCACTTTCTCCAGGTAAAGGATTGTATGCCTTGTATGGTTTTCTGTAGGAAATCATCTGTTTGTATGGTGCATAACACCTTGTCGGGTGCAATGATGGCCCTTTCCAATGTCTCCGGGTGGTGAGCGGAGTTTCCTTGCCTGGTAAGTGCATCCGCTTTTTTATTGTCTTATCCGGGTCAAAAGGTGACAACGAAGTAGTACTAAGCGAAAAACAACATCCAACGGAGTTGGCGTGGAGTAAGGTGTCGAGCGGTGCACATGAATTGGAGGTTAGGGTGGTCTGAATACACTGTCACTTGATGGGAGGCTCCTAACAGCCAGTGTCTCCACTCCAGAAAGGCATCACGTATGGCCAACAGTTCCTTCTCCGCTATGGTGTAGTTCTGCTCAGCTGGTATGGGTTTACGGGACATAAACGCTATGGGCTGAAGATATCCTGTGGTTTTATTTCTTTGGGACAACACAGCCCCTACCGCAACATCTGAATCATCCGCCTCAACTATGAATGGTAAGTCAGGGTTGGCATGTGTGAGTACCGGAGCTGAAGTGAAGGCCTTGAGTTGCTCAAACGCCATCTGAGTTTCAGCCGACCAAAGAAAAGGCGCTTGTTTCCGCGTCAGTTTAATCAAGGGGGTCACCATGTCGGAAAACTGCCGGATAAACCGTCTGTAAAAATTGGCAAAGCCCAAAAAGCTTTGTATGTCTTTTACGTTCCGAGGGTGAGGCCATTCTGTGATAGCTTTGACCTTTCTTTCTGCAATTACTTGTCCGGATGGGGGTGAGCATGACTCCCAAGAACTCCACGGTGGTTACGTGAAACTCGCACTTCGTTATCTTGCAAAACAACCGATGTTCTCTCAAAGCCTGCAACACAAGACACACATGCCCTATGTGTTCTTCTTCGTTGGAGGAGAATACAAGGATGTCGTCTATGTACACTATGACGAAGTGGTCCAAGAATTCTCTAAGAACATCGTTGGGGAAGAACTGGAAAGCAGGGGGGCGTTACACAGCCAAAACGGCATAACGAGGTATTCATATAGCCCATACCTCTTCTTGAAGGCAGTCTTCCATTCATCGCCCTCTCGCATCCGGACCATATGGTATGCCCCTCTGAGATCCAGCTTGGTGTAGATCACTACGATTCGGACTTGTTCCAAAAGAACGGGGATCAATGGTAGAGGATACTGGTTCTTAATAGTGATTGTGTTCAAAGCTCTAAAGTCAATACAACATCGTAGATCTCCATTCGCCTTGTGTATGAAAAAGAGGGGAGATGCGGCAGGAGACCTGGAAAGACAAATGAAACCTAACGCAAGATGTTTATCCAGATACTCTCAGAGATGTAGTGTCTCCAGTGCGGTAAGAGCATATATCCTGCCACATGGAACCCCTGCTCCCGGAACCAGATCTATGCGGCAATCATAGTCTCTGTGAGGGGGAAGCTCCTCAGCCTTTGTGTCGCTGAACACATCGGAGTATTCACTGTACCATAGAGGTAAGATCACGTTCTTTTCTGCCGCTGTTGCTATGTGATGTCTTAAAGCTAATGCTTGAGACGGACGGTTACGTGGTTGATTGCAATGGTTCTTGAAAAAGGGGGACCTCATGTGCAGGACTTCGTTGGACCAATCTATAGTTGGTTCGTGCTTCTGTAACCATGGGAGGCCCAATATCACTCCGTACTGTGGAGCCTGTATGATGTGAAAACCAGTCATTCCTGATGGTTTCCGTCATAGGTTAATTCATACTCGGGGGTGACATGACTGATTGGTCCCGTTTCCAGTTCTTTGCCATCCACCGCATATACCAGTTCAGGGGTTTGTTTGGGGATGAGTTGAACCCCCAGTCTCTTGGCTCCCTCTCTATCTATGAAACACCCTGTTGCTCCAGAATCCACCATTGCCTTTAAATGCTTTTGTTCATGGTCGATCATTATTTCTAAGGGAATAAAGAAATGCGCAGATTCCACAGAAACGTATATGTTTACAGAAGAGATCACATGTCCGCTTGAAAGGTCCCCTTCTTGTACCCTCAAGCGCTGAAGTTTTCCGCTCCCTTGTCTGCCGCTACCGTGGCCACTTGTCCAGGACATGCGCGTCCATATTTCTGTTTATTAGGACAATTCCGTAAGTAGTGGCCTTTTTTCCCGCAGTAAAGGCAAAGGCCTTGTTTGCACCGGTGATCCCTTTCACTGAGGGTTAACGATGCTCTAACAGCCCTGATTTCCATGGGTTCTGGTTTGGTAACTCCGGATTCTGCTGGACGGGGGCGGTCATGCTGAGGGGCAAATCTGCCCTTACGTTTATGTTCTCCTTTTCTTTCCCTCATTCTGTGATCCAATCGTAGGGTCAATTCTATGAGGGCCGCACACGTCCTTGGTTGCGGATCGATTTGCGCTAAGACATCTTTCATCTCATACTTGAGTCCTTGATAGAAGATGGCTGCTTGCTTGGATTCAGGCCAATCTGTTTCTGCCACAAGTCTTCGGAAGCTATTAAAATAACTAATTATATCTGAGCTGCCTTGTCGGAGTTCTAACAAGTCCCGGTCTGCCGAGAAGGTTTCCGCCCTTCGGTCAAACATTTTTTCGAATTCCTCCCTGAACGATTCCCAGTCATATAGTAAAGGATAATCTCGTCTAACTATGGGGACAGACCATTGTGCTGCCTCACCGGCTAGATAGGAGATCAGAAAAGCCACTCTTGCCTGATTGGTTGCAAACGTCTTAGGCTTACAGGTGAAATGAAGCAGGACTTGTGTCATAAATACTTGTACTTTATTTATGTCCCCATAAAATCTTTCAGGAGGGGCTAATGGAATTTGTGATGGCATTTCGACCACCACCTGAGGAGATGTGGGGTGTTGTGTCCCTCCTATGTCAAAAGGGTTCCTCTGCATTCGGTCAACCTTGGCCTGCAAAGCGGCTGTCTCATTACGTGAGGCAGCAAGCTCAGTTTGTACCAACGCTAGTGCAGCCATGACGTCCTCCAAGGTAGCCATCTTTTGACACCAGTACAGTCAGGAGAAGTATAATTTGTGGGCCGATTATTCTGTCAGGTTCCACCTTCGATTTCCTCGGGACTGTACTGATGCTCAAAAGGGGTCCAACCCTCGACCGTCCCAAGTCCGGAATATCAAATACACGCGGACTAGTGAGACTCTCAAGCGGGGGAAGGAAAGTTTTAGATCAGCAAGGAGGGAGATCAATGGATGACACAACAAGGATAAGGTAACTGTCTTGCTCTTAAAAACAACATACAGACACTTGAAATACCCCTACCACAACATATGTATTGTAAGTATAACTCTACCTGTAAAGTAAAAGAAGGATGTATCAATACCAGAAGAGAGAAGAGGGTGGTTAGCAAACTTCCTGCCAGAACTACCGGAAAGAAGACAAACAATTATGGAGATGAAAGCCTATTGATGCATAATGGTTTTAAGCACATTGTTCCCCAGTGTGTTAACTTTCTCCCCCAACCTACCCTATGGTACAAGCAGAATGGCTGTGTATTCAAAACAGGGACGACCTGTTCCCCTCCGTTTCTCTCTCTCTCCTAGGAAAAGAAACAAGGCGTACAACCAAATGTAAAACTTGAAGAAGGCACTAATGTAATCTCTTCGTTGTACAAGGTCATTGTAGAGCGAACATAGTTCTGTTGATAATGCACATATGCTATGACCAACTCAATATTCAGAAGCAAAACAACACTGTAAATACCACTCCTCAGTTGTAGTAACCAATAGCATTACTCTAGTCACTGAGGTGATATCATAGTTGTGGAGCCAACTCTGGTTCATAATCCACTCCAAACGATAAGACTTTAACAAAGAATAAAGTACTCCAAAGCCACCGCTGTAGCTCATCAAAGTCAACCCCAAAAACTCCCCGCAAGAGATCCCAGAGAAGTAGATCTCACCAACAGGGAGTACTCGCTAAGCGAGGATGGGGGAGAGTGAAGCGGGCTACTTAACACTCATCTGCACGAGACCATGGAAAACTAGTCTCTTCCAACTGTGTGTACTGCCAGTAAAGCCCCTTCTAAAGTCGCAGTACTCCTCTGCATGAGACGCCGAGCGTGGCAATCTCAACCAACGGAGGAACAGTGCCCAAGATTGCTGGGGAAGCCGGCCAAGGAAAACGGGAACAGCACTAGCGGGGAAGCAAGTATCCAGAACGTGCCCAAGGCACTCTTACCCCACCACGCTCCTTCTAATACCAGGACTGCAGCCTGCAGCAAATCCGCCAGGATAATCGGCGGCTTCTTCTTCTCCGACCTGCCACTATATCTGGGTCCGACGAGCGTCAAGGTCACATGTGACGTGATGTAGTTTTTCACTATGCGCCGGCAGACAGCGTTTACCGGCTTCGAAATGCCTGACATTAGTATGCCTGAGCTCCAAATATTAAAGTGCATCTTTTAGTGATGATTATTTCCATATTCTGTGTTTAAAACTACCACTTTTGGGAAGTAGGTATTTTCTTGCCTGAGCCTTCCCATTCTGCTGTTATGTGTATTGGCTGTCTGGTTTTGGAGGGTCAGGGCAGGCTGAGACCGACTGGGTTAAATAGAGAGATTTGCAGTTGGAGTACAGGGAGGGGTGATCCTTTGATCTGAGCAGGGCTGTGCCTGGCAAGGTGAATGATGGCTCCACCTCCCACTGTGCATCTGATGGCAGACCCCCTCTCCCTGAAAGGTAGGATGTAGCCTCGTAAATAAAGTGCTCCAGGACGACACCAAACTGGCTCTGGCTGGGTTCAGTGATTTGTGACATTTTGAGAACAAAGACTTTTGGGGTATAAAGATCTGTGCTAAAACCCCTACAGGGTGTGTTACTTCTGGATGTCAAGACGAACCTCTGTCCGTGTAACGAGAGGGAAAGGACTTTGAAACTTTTATCCATCTTGCTGAAGCAACTACCCAAGGGCCGGATTTGAGCTTGCCTGCTGTTGAAGTCTCAGGGACATTATACTTCACCCATCAGCCGTCCGGATTCCTATTTGAGAGGGATTCTACTCGCAGGTGAGGCCTTTGTTGAGAATTCCAGGTCCTACTGCGGGGAACGCGGGCTGAAAGTCATCGCATCGCTATTGTGGGCCGCCGCAGCTGAGGAGCTGTTGCCGCTGAGAGCCTGCATTTGCCTGTATTACCAAAGTCATCGCATCGCTATTGTGGGCCGTCGCAGCTGAGGAGCTGCTGCCGCTGAGAGCCCGCATTTGCCTCTGTTACCAAAGTCATCGTGATCGCTATTGTGGGCCGCCGCAGCTGAGGAGCTGTTGCCGCTGAGAGCCCGCATTTGCCTGTGTTACCAAAGTCATCGTGATCGCTATTGTGGGCCGCCGCAGCTGAGGAGCTGTTGCCGCTGAGAGCCTGCCTTGGCCGTCCTACGAGAATCACCACTTCGCTATTGTGGGCCGCTGCAGCTGAGGAGCTGTGCCGCTGAGTGCCCGCATTTGCCGTCCTACGAGAATCATCGCTATCGCTATTGTGGGCCGCAGCAGCTGTGGAGCTGTGCCGCTGAGTGCCCGCATTTGCCGTCCTACGAGAATCATCACTATCGCGGGCTGCTGCTGCTGAGGAGCTGTGCCACTGAGTGCCTGCATTTGCCGTCCTACGAGAATCATCGCTATCACTATTGTGGGCCGCTGCAACTGAGGAGCTGTGCCGCTGAGTGCACGCACTAGTCACCACTTCGAGGATCTTGTTATCACCTGTGGGTGCCCGCCTTTAAGCCACGTCCCAGGATTATCGTGAGTGCACGCCACGGACCGCTACAGCGGGGAGCTGTGGCAGCTGCGAGTCCACCTGTCATCACCGTGGCTTCCTTGTGAGGCTGCGTGCTGTGTCCATTTAAATCTCAGCTGCATTGTGCATCACCGGGTCGCGTGGACCCCGGCCTCGAACTAAGTTCGTTCCACACGCTTTTTGAGTACCTCTATTGCTTTTGACGTGAATCTGTAATTATGTGCATTGTGGTTTCTTGATCGCTTTAGAGCCTTGTGTTAAGCCTATATAAAGATACTTATTTTTCTATAGCTACTTGTGTGGTGTCCCTTTGTAGTGTCTTCACTGCGTTATTGTGTATGGTCGTAAATGCCTCACACACTGCCTCTGAGATAGGCCTGTCTGCTCGTGCTACGTTACCACAGGGTTGAGCAGGGGTTATCAAAGAGTGTAGCCCCTTACTCTGACTTGGGACGAAGGATCCCTATTTGGACATCGGTGCCAGCCGCTGCCAACTAGAGATCCCCATTTCTAACAGGTACCCGTTGACTGAAGCAACAATTGTGCCATCCACAGAGTTGGCCTAGAAAACATGGCTTTAAGCCTACCATGTGTAGCCTGACTGCAGCAGTCAAAGCACTGTTGTCCAATCTGTTAGAATAAACATTTTTGGCCAGTGAGATATCTTACTTTTAAATATGAATAAGTCACTCTTCAGTACTCCATGTCACCCACAAGACAGGGCGCCCCGATATTTAAAAGTGAAACATGTGAAATTAAACTTGGCATGTTCCCCCAGTGCTGTGGCTGGATCCTAGAAGATGTCAAAGTGCAGATTATAAACTTTAAGCTGCCAGCAAAATAGTTGTTCAGTAATTATTTTTCATATTTATTAAAAGTGCAATTCATTGGTGATGTTAAATGTTAATAAATATTCAGGAGAAGACTTACCTTTTCCCCACTTTGAAGCTCCTGGAGGATAATTTGGATTAGCATGCTAGCAGCTGCCCAGCAAGTGCTTGATTTTAGTGAGGTTTAAAAACTGCTCTCAGAGCAGGACCAATTTCCTAGGCATGGGGAGGTGTTTTGCTTCCAGTTGCTAAAAGGCCAGTTTGGGTGGACCCAGGAACTGCATTATCTTGTAAAGGAGTCTGCTGTGATTAAACGTAAAGTGAGACCTGGAGAATGCAACCCTGTGGCCCTGCAGACAGGCTGGCACCAAACCCAGTGGCAGAGGAGCTATTGCCAGAACTCCTTTTGAGAGACTACAGAGGAGGGGACTGGTCTTTCTCTGACCACACCCCTGGGTGGGCACACAGATTCTACAAAATGGATGAAGAGGTTCTCCAGCTTCAATGTGGGATTGTTTGCAACAGGGCAAACAGGAACTGCTGTGAAAGTGGGTGGTGTTGCCCCTAGGAACGTTTGCCCTATTTGTTAGGTAGGAGCCAGCAGTCGCCTTCACCCAGTAGCTAGTGCCAACCATAAATGCAAAATCCAAAGCCAGCCCTCAGAACACTTTCTGGATCTGTGGAGGATCCTGAAGAACTGGACCTGCTCCCTTGTGTACACAGAACAAAGGAGTGGACACAAAGGGATAGTTGGCTGACCTCCTCTGTGGTTATAGGGACACAACAAGCTGCAAGAAGCCTTTTTCCTGGAGTGACCAGCTGACCAGTACCAACTGGCCCTTGCTGCTGGTCTCTGCTAGAGTGAGTCCTGGCTAATAAATGCTGTCCCTGAAGTCATGATAATCTTAAACGTGATCAAGAGGAGCTGCTCTAGAAACTCTGGAAAGAGGGGACTTAGAACGTGTTTGGACTTGTAAGTCCTCCTGAGCCGACAGGGGGATCTCAGGGCAAAGGTGTGCAATTTCAATATACTTTCCTCGGCTACAGCTTCAAGCTGGCCCCCTAGAGAATTTTAGACTCCATAAAAAGACTAAGGGACCTATTATGAGTAGAGCGGTCCTGGGACCGCCGTTCTCTAAGTGGCGGTCGGCCTGCTGTATTACGAGTGTGGCTGTGGTACCACCACAAGATTGCCGCCTCCGCTGGGATCCAGGATCCCGCTGCGGCAGCCGTCTCAAAAGGGGTTGAATATGCTGGTGGTGCTGATGCTGGCACTGCCGAGCATATTATGACCCGCATTTCCACCACCGTTTTCATAGTGAAGACCCTGCCATGAAAAGGGTGCTGGACATGCAAGTAGCAGGTGAATCTGGCCATGAGGGTTCGTGGGCGGGGCACATGCTGTGCCCCCCCCCCCCCTGGAGCTGCACCTTCGTTTCTGCATGGTGTGGCATGCATGCCCCACCATGCAGGAACATGCTGCAGCCTCTCACGGTGGCGGTATTCTGTTCAGACTCTCCTATGAGCCTAGAATACCCATCACCTTGAAACCACCGCCTACCCACCTGCTCGCCCTGGATTAAACGCACAATTTGGCGGGAGGGTTCACCACGGGTTTGGCGGTCTTCCTGGGACCACTGCAGTGGCGGTCCCAGCCAAAGACCGCCAAACTCGTAATAAGCCCCTAAGTCAGAAGGTAAAATCTTTAGCAAGGATGAACCCGTTTGGTGTAGCCAACTCATGCTCCAGAATGGCCAGCCTGAAATCGCACATAGGTTCCGTCTACTGTTCCCTTATTAGATTTTTGCTGTTATGGTGTAATTTAGTTTATTACATTTCACTCTGTTTGTTTGATTCGGTTTTAATAATTGTTAATTATTGCTGTTTTTACTTTATTACTGTTTTGGTACTGCATAAATACTTTAAACATTGCCCTAGGGTTAAACATGCCTCCTCTGTGCGTAGCTACAAAGGGGTTGAGTTCAGGTGAATTAAGTAACTTTAGGGTTCACCCTGACACATTGGTGTTATTATTCCTTGAGGTGGCCAACCGCCCACCCCAAATAACAATCCACTGTCTTGCAGTGGTCATCGAGGTAGTGGTGGCACTGGTCAATAGGCAGTCAGCAAAGCACCATTGGATATTTTAAATACTCAGGATGTTTTGGTATGCCTCAATTGATAGATCAAATTCAAGGCAAAGCAAATTACATGTGTTAATAATAAAGTTGCAGACGCACATTGACCTTCTCATGGAAAACAATTCCATTGATTTTCCCCAGGCAAGAATGACTTTGTATCCCAATGCCAGCAGAGCTTTGAAAATTAGGGATGTTGGCCCTGAAACTGGTTGGATGTTCTCTGGTAAAGTCTAGAAGCGAACAAAAAGCCAAAAGCCATGGGTGGATTGTGTGAGTAGTGGAGTGGAATTAAGCAAACAGGTTTGAAGGCTAGATTTGTAGGAAACAGTAGGAACAAGCTAGAAAGTCTTTGTTGTTGTTCATTGAGAAAGTGCTATCTTCCACCAACAGGCAAGTTAGTAGGGGTGGCCCAGTGCTTATCTGTAAATAAATGTCAGTGCCCACACATTTTCTCAAAAGCCAGGAGCCGGTGCTAATGAATGCCTTGATTGCCAAATACCAATGCCATATAGTCTTGAACCCACTGTATGCCTCTTTCTTCCACCATCATAAACTCCCTGCCCCTTTATTCCACTCTTGCAGGTTAGTTCCACAGAGTGGTTGGCTTTGCTTAGCCTGTAACATGTCCTGTCTCATGATGATTGGCGTGTGCAGTCAATCACAGTGTTTATTAGTGGAGGGCCTGCTGCAGACGTTGGGATGGAAGTTCGCGGAGTAAGCCATTTTCAAGCACGAGACAGGCTAGTTGAAAAAGCCCTTACGGCATGGAGAGAAGAGGTGGGGTGTCCCGGCTATGTATTATGCATAACTACTTGACTGTGTAACAAAGTGAATGTGTGACTGATTTGATGACCGTCTGCTGTTATAGTGCTGCTCTCTTACAGCCACTTAATTCCTGGCATCTTGGCCACTTTTGTCCAGTGGTAATCACCATGAAATTTGGGGGACATTGCACATACAATTGGGTAATTCGATTTGCTCTTGTTTAATTTTACAGCCAATACTTGATCAATTAATACTAGAAATCTTCATGCACGTTTCATTGTTTTTGCTATTCATCATAGTAAAATGTTCCCTTCATATACAGTGCTCATACACTGCCGTGGTCAAATGCCAAAGGAATCAAGAAGCATCCCAGCGGCTCAGAAAACTGAATTTGACTTCCTTCTTGCTCATAAGGGATCCCTATTGATAGGGTTATCTTTCAACATTAACATTTAAACACACAAATGGTATTAACTGTTGACTGTTCACATTAGATTGACCATAGTTAATGTAGTCTTGTGTTCAGTGTGGCTAATGCTTTGGAGCCAACTTTTTTCATATCATGTGTCTATTTTATTTCTAGGAGAAGTTGAACTCACAATTAACAAACACGTTGTGTATTTGCTTTGTTTCTCATGTGAAATGTCACCCTGTACATGATAACTGTAAAATAACCTAATCTGTTTGTACAGAACACCTGCAGAGCACTAGCTGGTCCAATGTATCTCATTTGCTGCAGATATCTGAAGGACACTTAGAGAAACTGCATTTTGTAGGATCCTGAGAAACTAATGAGCCCTAGTCTGTATTTCTATGCTTTAACCTAATTTTAGTGTTTTATGGGAACCATTTGTAGTTGTACCACATGTTAGAATTTTGTAGTTTAAGCAGAACCTTACCAGAAGATGCTTTGCCTACTATGGGACGGCTTGAGCAGAGTAGGGTTCTCTCTTCATGGGAGAACTGGTTTACCTAACCTTTTCCTTTGAGACAATTTTAGAATAATTTGTCCTTTTACTTATATGACTTTGATTGATTTGAACTTCATATTTACTAAGTACATTCATGTAATGATTATTGATTGATACTAATTAATGATTGTGAATCTGTAACAATTAAATCTTCAATAAATCTTCAAGGGCTAGAATCTTAAGTACTCTCTGTTTTCTTTGTGGAGTCTACTGTGATTCACATTATTTAAATGTATTGGTTTGATGACTAGCCTCAGTTGTGGATTTTGATTGATCAGATAGTGTTTTATGGGACCTGAATTTCCATGAAGAAAAGCACTAACCAAATTGGTAGCAAAGGATGGTGCCAACTGAGGCTAGGAGGATTTAAAATTTGCCCCCGAGAGTCAAAAATGTGCCCTGACTCAAATCTGCATTCCTGATTTTCCATGGTCCCCTTCAGATTATTCACAGCATTGCAGAATTCTTGAAATAGTTTGCAGTACCCTAAGAATGTGAGTATAAGTCAGGTTATGCCATTTTAGTTGGGACTTGGTGAGATTCGCAGTGATTGCAGATTTTGGTGATACGTCATGTTTTGAGTTGATGTGTCAAATATGGGTCCAAGAGGGCTCTGTGTTGAATTGAGAATTAAAGTGCTTTTTCATGTATATCGCTTGTGCTTATGAAGATTAATGTCGTTCCTGCAAAGAGTTGAAGTTTGATTATCGTATTTTTTGTAATTAAAGATACAGAGATATATTAAGAACTATTTTGACTAGTCGTTTAAGGTTGAGGTGTTGGAACGTGAGGTGCCATGGGCTACATCAAGATTGGGACATAGTAAACTTCTGCTGTGAGATTGTGCTACTTGAGATTGGTGTCAGTCAACTCTTTGTTCACAGGAGTAGTCAGAGTGGGTTCCTGCTGGTCGAAAACTTACTTTGTATGTTTGATATTGCTAGGAGGGTACTAGTCCCTATTCCCCTAGGGTGATTGTTGGTTCTATACTTCTTTAGGTAACCAGAAAAGAGTTATTGTTTTATTTTGATATTTTAGCTTATATGTAGCTTTCGGAGTAAAATAAGAGCTGTGGTGTGGTGCTGCGAGTTATGTCATTAGGTGTCAGCTAGGGGGAACAACCTTTACAACGCAACTTTTACAACGCACTACCTTTACAACGCATTTTTTACAACGCATAATCCATTACAACGCATGACATTACAACGCATGACACTACAACGCATTTTTAAAAACTACCTTTACAACGCATTCCATTACAACGCATACTACCATTACAACGCATACCATTACAACGCATAATATTACACTACACTATCCAACACTTACCCTACTGTTGCACCCCCTGGAGTTAGAATAGTAATTTTTACCCCTATACTATCCAACACTTACCCTACTGATGCACCCCCTGAAGTTAGAATAGTAATTTTTACCCCTATACTATCCAACACTTACCCTACTGTTGCACCCCCTGGAGTTAGAATAGTAATTTTTACCCCTATACTATCCAACACTTACCCTACTGTTGCACCCCCTGGAGTTAGAATAGTAATTTTTACCCCTATACTATCCAACACTTACC
The DNA here is from genome assembly GCF_964204655.1 of Triturus cristatus. NCBI lineage: Eukaryota > Metazoa > Chordata > Amphibia > Caudata > Salamandridae > Triturus > Triturus cristatus. The sequence goes on along the minus strand of NC_140581.1, from coordinate 925,800,946 downwards.
CCACTGTTGCACACCCTGGAGTTAGAATAGTAATTTTTACCCCTATACTATCCAACACTTACCCTACTGTTGCACCCTCTGGAGTTAGAATAGTAATTTTTACCCCTATTCTATCCAACACTTACCCTACTGTTGCACCCCCTGGAGTTAGAATAGTAATTTTTACCCCTATACTATCCAACACTTACCCTACTGTTGCACCCCCTGGAGTTAGAATAGTAATTTTTACCCCTATACTATCCAACACTTACCCTACTGTTGCACCCCCTGGAGTTAGAATAGTAATTTTTACCCCTATACTATCCAACACTTACCCTACTGTTGCACCCTCTGGAGTTAGAATAGTAATTTTTACCCCTATTCTATCCAACACTTACCCTACTGTTGCACCCCCTGGAGTTAGAAAAGTAACTTTTACCCCAATACTATCTAATACTTACCTTAAATGTAATTTAATATTATGCGTTGTAATGGTATGCGTTGTAAAGGTAGTATGCGTTGTAATGGAAATGCGTTGTAAAGGTATTTTTTAAAAATGCGTTGTAGTGTCATGCGTTGTAATGTCATGCGTTGTAATGGATTATGCGTTGTAAAAAATGCGTTGTAAGTGCATGCGTTGTAAAAGTGTGCGTTGTAACGTCATACATCCGTCAGCTAGGATTAGCTATTCACCTTGTGGGACACGCTGGGATTTGTTGTTCCATTACAGGGTGTTGTGCTGTGGGTTGTCAGTTCAGTGGTGCCATGGTAGGACTGGATGTTTGTTGAGTATTATATTGTGATTTGTTGGGAACTTCCAGTTAGTTCAAATTCGAATTTACAAATTCTGTGTTGCTTTCCGTAATGGGCAAAGAGGAAATTCTTTAAGAAAATAAAAGCTATGCCAAAAAATGTTGTCAGAATACCTGTTCGTGAAGAGGCTCCTCAGTAGGGCACAACCACACACTATATGACTACTAAGGTTGGTTTACATATTAGTCTCTAGGTCAAACAATTGCATAAGATCATGGCGAATGAAGGGAGCTTGAGATTTCCCCCGGATAGCACATTCCATTTGAGAATAATTGAGAACCTAAGGCGAATGTTGTCTGAAACGAATCCCTTGCCAAGACTTGTTCAATATGCTGCTTTGAATGCATGGAACACTAAACGAGGCATAAGGTACGTAGTTGGACGGAGGCACGGTGGAATGGATTGCAACAGCAGTGGAAACAATCTGATTGAAGGCAAAGGGATGTATCCTATGATAGCAAAGGAAGAAACAGAAGGAAAGAACTCATGAGAGGGAGATGGGGATGAAAAGAGAGGGGAGGAGAGTTACAATGACACACATGATGATTTTTATGGATGACTTTCTAAATTCATGACCATCTCAATAAGATGTTGTTAATCAGGCTGCGGGGATCCAACAGCACCAGCTGAGTGTTAGTACGAGTGGGCCTGTTGAACAGGGTTCCCTGGAGAGAGAGATTTACCCCTTCTTGCCTCAGATTTGTCATTAAGGGCTACTAGTACTACTGTTATCATTACTACCCCTGGTGTGTCTGTTGTCACTACCACCCCCAGTGCATGGGATACTGGTTCCTCCCTAGATTTGGCAGCATGAACCCATAAGCAAGAGGTAAGTACTATCAATATGCCTGTTGTTGATGCTGACAGATTCAGAAACACTAATTCAAGAAAAACGAGGCCACTCATTGAGAATTGAATGTTTTAAGATTAAAAGCAGAAATTGGGAAACTTGTAAAGGGACATTTTGAGTTAGATTTCAAAGATGGGTATAATGAAACAAAGCTAACATTGTTGAGCAGGGAAGCTGCAAGGTGTGTCTGTGAAGCCCATGAAAAACTGGAAGGACTAGCCTCAGAGTTTGGAGTCGATTTGAGAAAAAGCCAGGATTTAGTGAAGATTTACAGATTGTTCATGCCAGAGGATATACGTAAGTATATGAGAACACCGGGTCTGAAAACACGTCAAGGAGTTAGTAGAATGTATCAGAAAATGGAGAAACACCCCAAAGCACAATGATCAAGAAAGGAAAGGAAACAGAAAAAACTAAGGAGGATACAGGTGGGATGAAGGAAAATTTAGTATGAGTGATTCAGAAGTCAGAAAGTATACGGTGAGAATGGTGCATAGAGGTGGCTATTCTCACATGCCCTGCAGTTGTGGTGATCTTTTCACTTTAACAAATCAATTCCCAAAAATGCGGGAGAGTCCCTACCAATGGTGTGCAGTGCGACAGAATTGTGAAGATTTTGAAATTGCTTTGGAAGGACTTGAAGACATTCTTTGATGTTGTAGTCTTTAAAGATTTATTGACAGAATGCATGGTGGCTGTAGATTGGCCAACAATAACCAAGTGATTACTCATTTGAAAACAAACATCCAGCAGAAAGAGGTTGATTGACCCAGAATTACCAGAAGAGGTTGATGCAAGTTTTCAGACAGCACATTGGGATAAAAAATCCAGAAATGGAAAATCTGAGCAGGTTCTTGTCACAGTTCATTCTTGGTTTGTGTTCAGAGATTAGTTCTCAAATACAACAGAATAAGATTTTTTGTTAATCAAATTCCTTAAATGATATTTTGTCGTTTTTGAAATATTTCAGTGACAATTTAGAGGCAAAGCAAAAGCAGATTAAAGAGAAATTCATGTTGGCTCAGACTTGATTGGAGCTGAAAGGATGTCAGAATGGTCTATATGTGGCGTATTCAGGGTTTATTTCTACTTCTGGTGTCAGTGGAGAAATGCAGGGAGTTGGTTATCAATGGGATGGCCATATGATGCAGACAGGAAGTTTCGGACCCCAAGGCAGAAGCCAAGGTGTGACTGTAGGTCCGAAAGCAGCGATGGCCATAAGCTTGTTGAAGAAGATCATTGCTTGTCATAAAGTGGACTGCTGAAACCGAGAATGTAGATTGAACCCAAATTGAATGTGAAGCAATATTAAAATGCCAGACTTGACTGCAATGCCAATGCACAGTATGTAAGTTCAAAGGTCACATATTACCAAAATGCCCAGTGCCCCAATGATGCAGGAAAACTTGGTTAACCAAAGGTACAATTCAAATCCAAACCTGATGGTTCAACATAACTCTTTCATGAGTGCTAATAATCCCGGTTTCTGATCCATTTGACTGGACTTTGCTTAGTCATAATGACGGTGCCTTAGAGGGGACGAGGATTGTGTGCTTGGCGCAGTTCTGGAGGTAGACCAGAGTGGGGCGTATGTAGATGGAGAAGTGAATGGCCACTACGTATCATTCCTGATAAATAATGGAGCGACCTGTCATACTGTTAGAGCAGTGGAAGTCCCAAACCAATCCCTCTCAGGAAAACAAGTACAAGTTGTAGGTATTTCAAATCAACAAAGTACAAACCCAGTTACAGCTAAGATCTTGGTTAAAAAAAAAAAGAGGGCCTCTCAAAAAGGACCATCAGTTCGTAATATGTGACTAAAGTTCAGTCAATCTATTGGGCACGGATTTACTCTGCAACATAAATTGTGTGATCTATTGCACACCGGATGGTGTGGAACTCCAGACAAGTGATGAGGATGTAGATTTAAAATTAAAATCACCAGAAGCAGCAGTTTGGTGGTTCCCAGTCCTAACAAAAGAAGACTTACTTCCTGACTTCCTGATTTAAGAGATTCGGTGAAAGAGGAAGTCTGGCATTTTACAGCCATAGACATTGGTCTGATGAAGAATATTAGAACCAGTGAGAATCACAATAAAGCCTAATGCAAATGCAGAGTACCCCCGAACACCCCATACAACCTCACAACTGAGGCGGTGGCTGGAATTATTTAATCTTTGCTAGAGCAGTACCTCTTGAATAAAATATCAGGAAGCACCTGCAACTCATCTGTGATGGGTTTGCAGACATCAAAAAAAGTGGATGATATTTTTGTGCCTGAGAAAGGTGACTCCAATTCTCATCTCATGTTGTCTTGTGGTACCAAATTCTGCTGTGTTACTCTTTCAGTTTCCATGTGATGCTGAGTGGTTCTCTGTCAGTGATCTGCCTCAAGCATTCTTTTCCGTCCCTTGCAAGAAGATTGTCGGTTCTTTTTCAAGATCTGAATTTTAGGGAAAACTGGTGTGGGCGCACAGGGGTATACAGAGAGCCCTTCCATCTTTAATCAGATATTTAAGAAGAATCTGGAAACCCTACAGTTGCCATGCAACTTGGTTCTGGTCCAGTACACAGATGACTTTCTGGTGAAATCTATACTGCAAGATGCATGCAAGCAGGACACAAATGCATTACTGAATCACCTGGCTGAGAACGGACACATGGTGTCCCTACAAAAATGGCAATGCTATAAGAGTGATATTCTGTATCTGGGAAATCAAATTGACAAAAATAGTTAGGGAAGTGTTCTAAGAACATCTTTCTACAGTGCTGAGAATGAACCGCCCCTAGGACACTGAGAAAAGTCTGAATGTTCCTGGCAATGGTGGGTTACTGTTGTCAGTGGATTCACATTTTTCCCTAGTAGCAAAGCCTCTACAGAGACTTACACACAATGATATGTCTGATTACCAGCGCTGGGACAACAAATGCGTGAGTGCCTCCCTAGAGATTAGAGCAGAATCCCTTATTATATAATTACTTGGTGTTATACTGTCACAAACATGAAGGGTGTGTCTTGTCTGTTTCGGCACAGTTAGTAAAACGGCCAGTGGCTTTCTTCTCTGCTAAACTTAATCCCAGTAGCTGCTGCGCTGCCTGGATGCCTCAATCAGTGGCTGCAGTGGGTTGTCAGTATCCAGCAGTGTAAGGAATTTTTATGGGGTACTCGCTTATTGCAATAGTTTCACATTCAGTTGTGATCTTGTTGACCTGCACTCTAACACAGCACATGTCAAACAGCAGACTCACTAAATATGAACAAGTGATTTTATCTGCATCCTGCACACTGAATCCTGCTCCTCTTTTGCCACTTTCAGAGAATGTTGCAGATAAGGATGGGGTCGACCATCACCAAGATGTTACAGAATTGTGCTCCAAGCCAAGACCTAATATTCGAAGCGTCCTCTTGGAAGAGTCTAATCTTACTTTGTTTGTGGATGGATCTTATTTTAGGGATGGAGCAGGAGTTCTGAAAGCAGCTCATGCGATGCGTACCCTAAATTGAGTAAATGTAAATGCCAGCATTTGTAAAGCGCACAGCTACCTCCGGAGAGGTGTCTCGGCGCTGAGGGCCGTCGGGAAGATTAAGCAAGCTATTGCCCAGAGTCACATGGTACTGGGCTAACCTGCTGTCGGATCCGGGGAACGAACCGTGAACCCTGTGGTCCGGAGTCAGGCACCCTGGCCGCTGCACCACACCTCTTCCTTGTAGAAGTATCCAATTTGTGCACTGTAACTTTCACACAGGTGACTGAACTGATTCCTCTTACCACAGCATTTTGCTATTCTAATAATCTGAATGTCACCATTTACACTGAAAGTCAATACAGTTTTAGCGTGGTCCATGATTTCTAACAGCTGTGGTCACAGAGGGGTTTCTTGACGTCTGCTATAAGAAGTGGCAAATAGCACGGACTTGCTTGAAATACTGCAATTGCCTATAAATGCATATGTTGCAAAATGTGCAGCACACAGGAGCGAATGGGTTTTTGTGTCTGCTGGAAACTGCTATGCATATGAAATGGCAGGGTACTGCACTTGTACATTCAATCAAAATGACCCATGTAAATTTGAAAATGACGCTGTTCGTAACAGGCTGTTGAGCACTATTGAATCATGGAAAGAATTAAAAGCACTACAAGATGTAACCCCAGAGAAGGAAAAGTGGGTGAGGTCTAGATGTGCAAAGAATCAGAATGAGGTTTGGGTCAGGACAAACAGGAGACCTATTTTACCAGATGTTATGCTTTTGCCCATGGACAGCCATTTGCACAGCCCCACACATATAGGAAGAGACACTATGATCAATTTCTTTAAGAAATACTGGTACAATCCCCATTTTGGTGTCCTGGCAAAAAGTTTGTGTCACAGTTGTGTTACTTGCCAGCAGTTAAATACAGGCAGGAAGACTGTGTAACCATAAGTCACATAGGAAAATCAGATGCTCCCTTTCAACCACACTAAATTGGATTTTGTAGAAATGCCCATCTGCAATGGACCCTACTATATTCTGTGGTAGTCTGCTTATTTTCCCATTGGCTCCACATTGGTTCCCAGAACGTCTCCACCTCTCCCATAATGATACGGGCATATGGTGGTGCAACTTTTGCTCCCGTCACTGTCCCTTGTGTTATATAAAAGATTTACTGTTGAAACTGAATAGATTGTGTGTTAGGCAGAATTTTAGCTGGTCCAAGATCATGCTTTATGGTTTAAGGAAGTGTACTGATAGTGTTGAGAGTGCTTTGTGCACTGCTGCTATGCCATGACCATGTTTTATGGAGGTACATAGGCTACCAACATCTATAGTAACCAGGGTGTAATCCGCTTGCTAGTGCATACTATTCAATTTACTTAAACACTCTTTGGTGTCCCTTACCTATGAAATGTTTTCAAATGTTTAATAAAGGTTTTTTATATCACCGCATTGTGTTAGTCTCTGAATTCATTCTTCACTTTAAGCTTGAATTTGCTTTCATTCTTTACTTCTAAGCTGGAATTTGCTCTCCTGTGAGCAATTTCTACGAACCTTGAGTAATTCTTCTTTGAGGATATTCCTTATGGTGAAACGAGGATGACAACTGTCTGCTTGCAGCATTGAATAGTGTATTGTGTATTTGAATGTTCTCAGTGTAGATAGTGGTATCTAAAAAATTAATCCTGGTAGTTAAGAATTCTGATGTTGTCCTGATGTTCCACTTATTATTATTGATAAGCTCCAAATATTAATTCAATTGATATTGGTCACCATGCCAAACACAAAGAATGTTGTCAGTGTCGCGACCCATATATGTGATGTGGGGTGTGCATTCTTGGAATTGATCATCCCAATTGATAATCCCAGATCCAGAACTTCTCCACCTCTCCCATAATGATACGGCATATGGTGGCGCAACCTTTGCTCCCATCACTGTCCCTTGTGTTGTGTTTATATAAAAAATTAACTATTGAAACTGAATATATTGTGTGTTAGGCAGAATTCTAGCAGTTCCAAGATCATGCTTCACAGTTTAAGGAAGTGTACTGGTAGTGTTGAGAGTGCTTTGTGCACTGCTGCTATGCCATGATCATGTTTTATGGAGGTATATAGGCTACCAACATTTATAGTAACCAGGATGTAATCCGGTTGCCAGTGCATACTATTCAATTTACTCAAAAAATATTTGGTGTCCCTTACCTATGAGGGGAAATTTTTCATAAAGGGTTGTAGATGGTTATCAATAAATTCACCAACCTTTGAGCAGATGGAATTATTTCTGTCTATGATTGGTTTACCTGGTGGGGGAAATCCCGATTTATGTATTTTAGGTAGTAAATAAAATGTGGCTATTGTGGAGTATGTGATCTACAATGCTGATTTTTTACTCAAAAGTTGTTGGTTATACCAGTAATCCAATTTGTCTCTGAGCTCCAAAGTAATCTCCTTGGTAGGATTATGTGGAAATTTAACGTAGGAGCCAGTGTCCTTTAGTTGTCTATTTGATTCTTTGATATAATCGTCCACATGTAGGATCACCACATTGCCACCCTTGTCAACCTCTTTATTAACAATGTATGTCATGTCTCTTAGGTCTCAAAGGGCCTGTTGTTCTTTACTTGTAATAGTCTTAGATAAGAATTTCTGTTTCTTGGTTTATTTTTTATATTTCTTTCCAAATCCTGTATGCTGCTGTATGGAACAGATCTGTCGAATGCCCTGCTGGTAGTTGTGGAGTAAAGGAAGACTTGAGCCTAACGGTACTGGCCAATGTGTATTTCTAAATTCTCAGCTGTCTGATTTATAGGAGGGTCCATCATGTTCACATTCGAAAGAGTGGATAATATCTTCAAGTTCCTGAATGGTAAATAGACTTGTCAATCGATTATATGATAAATCGGTAGAAAGCTGTGTCAAGGACAGTTTATTACAGAAGAAAGACTTAAGCTTAAGGAGTCTCACAAATTTGAAAGGGTCTATTTGTGTGTCAACTAGATTCTAATAGGAAGTTGGACAGAATGTTAGCACTCAACTGATAATCCTGTTCTGTATGTACTGGATAGGTTCACCATAAACTAGTCATCAATTTTCACTCCTATTCTTGTTCCTATTTAGGGCTTGAGTTATTATCCCTGACTTTGATGGCTGATTGGATGGAGTTGGTGTAGGTTCTGGTTTTGTTCTTGTATATGGTATATTGAAGTTCCTGAGTCCTTAACGATGTCTGATAAGTTCCCCTAATAAATCAATACCCATTGAGTGGAACACACTTCCACCTCACTCCCCAGTGAGTCTATTTCAGAGCTCAATGCAAATTTTGGTAGAGAGTCCAGTGGAAATGTTATACTTTATTGCAAAAGTCTATACTCTACCTAATTGGTCGTCGAGTTGGTTGCAACGAAATATCAGATTTTCCCTCTTTATGATGTCACATGGCTGTATTAGGCCTGGGAAGAAACACTGACATTTTACATGCACACGTTTCTTAAGTTGGCTTCTTTGCTACACAATGACTTTTAACACACATTTGCCTATGTGACTAGCAGGATTAGTTTCTCTGAAACCATAGTGCTTATATTTCCGCTACGTGAGTATACTATCACGACTACTTGAACATTTAGTACAATGCCTAAACATATTGTGCAAACGTTATTTGTTATTCATCCTTAAGGCAACATAGCTGTCACAAGAAAATAAACAGTGCCGGATACTATTATTATAAATACACACACATTTCCATGTTCAAATCAGAGGAACACTTTGCAGTCATTGCGGTGATAACTGTTGTCAAACTCTCAGCCCAGCTCATTCCTGTTTTTCCGCTGTGAGGAGAGATGTCCAACTTGTGACCAAGATGGGGCCCTGCATACACGTACCTTCAGGTAATAGGGAGTTAGATCATCCAGCCTAGACATCTAGGTTAGGGAGTGCATAGTAGGAGTGCTCTATATACAGTACTTGTATGCCAGTGCATATACACACTGCTTTAGGGAAATGGTGGGGTTTTGTTTATCATTTTCACTGTTATCATATTGCTAATCACTTTCATCTGCTTCTGTCTATTAATCATTGCAGTGCATATATTTTATACAAGTATCACAATGTTTATATTAAATATTGAAACAACCCCTTTGTGTATTTCTTGTGTATCTCTCTGGGTGTGCAGTAGTGTCTGAGTGAAAAGGTTCTAGATCTGTTACCACGATTCCTTGGGGCGTCGGGGTTGTCATGTTCTGAGGTTGCCCAATTCATTTGTTTCCTTCCTAGGTTTATGGGTACTTATGGTCACTGTGAAGTAATAAGTCTATAGGCCAACATATCCTAATGGGGTGGATAGAATCAGTCTGGCGCCATCCCGACATTTATGTTGTACTACAAATTAACAGTTCCTACTGAGAAAGTGGAAACCGCATGGCAATGATATCCTCCTTATTTGCATCAATGACTTTATGAAGGAAAGCGTACTTCTTTTGAATCACATCTCTCCAATCTGCTTCCTCTATTCTTTTTATAAAATCATTGACTTTATTTTTTTATTTCTCACACTCTTGCGCTGCTATCTTAATTAATAACCTAATCATATTATTAGAAGCCTCCTTTAGATGCGTTTCACATTTCCTAATTTAACAGGATCAGTGATATCAACAGGAGGGAAAATCAGAATCCTTAAACCTTGTGGTATCCAATCCATCTCTATATACTTTTATAGGGAGGCAGCTTCTCACCATTTTGCAGTCTCTATTTTCGAAGCGTTTTCTAAATCTTGAAAAGCACTTTTAGCAGAACATGGAATGCACAAAGCACTCTCAACAATACCAGTACACTTTGTTAAATGACGAAACATTATCTTGGACCTGCTACGATTTTGCCTAAAACACAATGTATTCAGTTTCAATATTTAATTTTTTTAACTAACACAAGGGACAGCTATGTGAGCAAAATGTACTCTGCCGTGTGCCTGTATCATTATGGGAGATATGGTGAAGTTCTGGATCTGGGATGATCAATTTCCAGAATGCACACCCCACATCAGACATTGACGACATTCTCTTTATTTGGAAAGGTGACCAAGATAAATTGAAGAAATATTTGGAGCTTATCAATAATAATAAGTTGAACATCAGAACGACATTGGAATTCTCAAATACCAGGATTGTTTTTTTAGCTATCACTATCTACATTGAGAAGAATTAAATATACACAACACTATTCTGAGTGAAAACAGCAGCAAACTCCATACTTCAAGAAGACAGTTCTCTTCCTCGTTTCACCATAAGGAATAACCCCAAAGGAGAATTACTCAGGGTTCGGAGATATTGCTCACAGGAGAGCGAATTCAAGCTTAAAAGTGAAGAATTAATTCAGAGACTGACACACTGCGGTGATCAAAGACATCACCTAGATCAAACAGTGAAGACCATCACATCAACTGACAGAAACACTTTATTGCTCAAAAAGACACCAATGAAGAACACAACCCAAACGGATACTTTGCGATTCATAACACAATTCCACAATCGTCACCTCCATATCAGAAGACTATGTAAAAAACATGGTCATCTCCTGACCAATAATCCTTCCTTCAGAAATTCAATATCAGAACAACCTCAAATGGGCTTTTGACGAGCTACAAACCTTCAACAAATTCTCTGCCACTTCAAATTTAGGGACAGATGGAGGATTAATACTGCCTTTCAGACCCAACAACCAGAATTTTATATACGTCATGAATGTTCAATATGCAAATTTGGCAAAAATCAAACAAAATTCAGTTTTCCAGAGACAAAGATTCGAATAAATATAAAACATTGTCTGAACTGTAACAGTACCGTTGTGATCTGTGTTATTGTTTGCCCATGCTCCAAAATCTACGTGGTGAGCTCACTCTGTCCTCTTAAACTAAGGATATAAGAGCACTCCCACAACATACATAAATCTTATATCACACTCTCCTAAAAGAATATGTTGTCAAATCCCATTAATATGACCACAAGTTTACATTTTGGGGAATTGAGCATATCCCTAAATTCACATGGGGCGGCAACAGATAATTGAGAATGAAACAAAAAGAGAGTAGATACATACTACCATTTGATACAGTTTGTAATGGTCTCAATAAGTATGCAGAACTGCATCAATGTTTGAAATGACTGCGCACTCATGGTTCTGGTATTTGTTCGATAAGACCACTTGAAATGGATCGTAATGGTCTCATTAAGATGCATTATTGCATTACATTACTGCTTAAAATAACTGTGCACCTCTGTATTCAAAATATTACTAGGATCAACAATATTTGTATAATATGACTAAGTTATTGAGGGACTAAGCATGATGTTATCTTTCTATTATGAAATAGCTTATTTTGTCTATATATGTGCATATTTTATACAAAATTGAGACCCCTCTTGGACTCTATTCAGTATCTTGACCTTAACACTGGGCTTGTTTTCTTCTTCTCACTAAGGTTACTTACAATAGGTCGATGCAAACAGCCTATTCACTAGGTAAAACGGAACTCCTTGCCAAAATGGACTAATAGAAAGGTTTCCTAAGTCCCTGAGCTGGATTTCCTAACCAGTAAAATTGGGTTGTCGTTCCAGGACCCAGCAAATTTATCTAGGTGCAGGAGCACTGGAATTCTTATAATTGTGTGGAATTGAATTCCATTCCTCTTATTTTCCAATGGTGGTCCTTGTCATTTATGGACACCTTGCAAGAGGGCTGAATAGGCAAATAGCCTGTAAATGGCTTGTGGAGGACCTCAGTGATTGTGCAGGGTCAAATGAAATTATGTTCAACAAATCTTTTTTTTTTTTTTAACAATAACAGTTCCCATATTTTTTTGTTAAAACTACAACAGTTCCAGAATGGATAATGCCAACCTTCAGGTGCCTCTAGATGAAAGGGAGGGAAGAGAGTCTCCTATTCTGTAAAGCCAAGGTAGATACTGACAGAGAAAGAAGAAACATGCTTGCTCGCCCAGGTGCGTCCTACATGAAAGAAATGTAAATGTGGTCAAAATTTGATTAATCAGCAAATCTTAAGTCTGCTTGGGAGCCAGTATATAGCTTTAATTGATGTAGTAATTTTAGGCTTCATGGTACCAAAGATTCATTATTTTTAAGACGTAATGTAAGAGTGGTATCAACTGAGTTCAGTAGTTTGTCTTCCTAATGGAAACTTAACGAAAAAGGATTGCACTAAGTACAGTTGTGCGGAGTATAAAAATGATTTTCCATGTAATTGTTTTACCTTAAACACTGAATGGGGCAGTTCGGTATGCCCATACAGCCGCCAATGGTTTTTGGTGCTAAGCCATATCTACGAACAATGGTAGTCAGGGCCTTGTGCCAAAAAATAATGCCATCTTGAGGCATGAATTAGGAAGGAAAATATGTTTATTTCCTCAGACTTTTCCCACATTGCATGTGTGCTGCACTGTATAGCATACATATAATGAGAACAACAATTTAAAGTATGCCTCAACATTGAATTTTGTATTGGAAGGGCAACCTTCCAGAACAAAACCTATTATAGACAGCATGCACCCACTTTTTCACTATGGTGCAAAGATTTGACTGTGGCACTAGCCAGCCAGTTTGTGTGCCAGCGCTCAGGGAGAGAGCACGAGTTCCAGTTTTTTGTAGATATGTAGCCTGATTTACAACACTTTAGTATAAGTTTACTTTTTTGGTATTCAAAACTACGAGTTTAATTTTACTAATAGTAATTGTACGACTTCGGAGACTCTGCAGCTTTGGCGGCAAACTCTGCAAATAATAAGATAAGATAGGCCTATCCTTTTACGTGCGACAAAAAAAGTGTGATGATCACATAGACACAACTTGCAGTGTCTATGTGATCATCACACTTTTTCAAAATCTACCTCTTTAGTTTCTTGAATTTTTCTTCCTTGTTCGGATGACATTTAAACTAGGCTCCTTCTGCTCCACCACCCTTTACCTTCTAACTGCATGTCATCCTTGGATACTTCGGGAATCCTGAGGGGAAGGTTAAATTTGGATTTTCTTGTTTTGATTTTTTTTTTGATCACTCAATCCCTAATCTTAAAATCATTATCTTTAGTATTATGCTTGCTGTCAAAATAACGCTCCATGGCATTTTTACAATTTCCTTGATACATGCATTGGCCTCTGACACAAAAGGTTCCTTGATCCAATCAGAGCATAATGCATATCTGGGTAACCCATTATGCAATTGCTTGAAAGGGAACAACTGTGTAACACTGTGGTGTCACCAAATAGTTCCATGTTTTTTTTCTCAAATATTTCTCCACATTGGCCCCAGGGGACAATGCTGTTTGCACACCCTTCTTTTAAAAATGTGTTAACTTGTTCCACAAGACCATTAGAGGTGGGAGAGTATAGTGCAACTTGCAAATGTATGATGTGATATATTTCAATAAAAGACTTAGGGGCCTATGCATCAACAATGCCATTTGCGATTCCTTATTAGCGAAAAATAAGGAATCGCTAATGAGGAATAGCAAAAGGCTATGCATGTAGGAATCGCTATTCAAATAGCGATTCCTTAATATTCCTTATTACCGAATCGGTAATACCGAATCGGTAATAAGGAATACCTACCCATTCATTCCTATGGGCTTGGAGGCCCATAGGAATGAATGTAAAGCCAGTCTGTATTAGCGATTCGGTATTACCGAATCGCTAATAGCGGGAGCACTTTCAAGGGTGCCAGGGTGTCAAAAGGACACCCTGTTGCACCCCTGAAAATGATATGTGCACATATGTTGCACACACACATGCTCTAAGGGCATGTGTGTGCGCAACATGAAACTTTGAAAAATGCACAAAAGTGCATTTTTCAAAGTTTTTGCAAATTACCATGCAGTTCATCTTCATGGTAATTTGCTCCCCCTATTAGCGAAATCGCTAATTTTTTAACTTTGATGCATTGCATTTAAGGAATCTCACTTTGGGATTCCTTAAATGCAATCGCTATTTTAGGAATCGGTATTTAAGGAATCCCTATTTAAAGAATCGCTATTTAAGGATTCCTTAAATAGCGATTTCTGCTTTTGGGTTGATGCATTGGGATTGGGTATTTTTTACTTAATACCGGGAGCTATTACCGAATCGGTATTTTACCGACTGGATTTTGGGTTGATGCATGAGGCTGATAATCTGAGAAAATTTAAAGTTCCTACCATTGTCAATAATGTTCTCTCTGGGAGGTCCTTCAATTTCAAAGATCTTTTCTAGAAAATAAATCACTGTATTGGTGTCTGGACTGGATACAAAATCAAAATAGTATCACTTTGAAAAATAGCCAACCAGAACAATCATCTGCTTCATGTGACTAGAGAGTAGATCAAATGGACACACAAAATCCAGTGATATTATCTCTCATGGGCTATCAGTAAGTGGAATATCATGTGATTTGGTTTCAAACGTCTTCCAGTGTTTGTCAGAAACTAAACATGTCACTTTCAATCAAACACAACCCTGCTACCTGTAAGTAATTTTGTAAATAAGCTTAACGTCAAGTATCAAGAAAACGGAAAACCCATCCCCATCTGGCATAACACAGTGTGTAAAGGAAGAAAATTACAAATATACTATATAGCAATTATTTTGGGATGTATACCCAGAGTTTATTATATGGTTCAATAATATACCGAAATATCAAAATTACAAGAATAAGTATTACAATAAACACAATAACAGATAATAAATAAACAGTTACACAAACTATTAATGCCCAGGCGTAAACAAAAACAGATCAAAACCACCATGCAACCAACTAAGCCATGCAATCCATTCCAAGCCGCACTTGTTCACTCATTCATCACACTGCAAATCAAAACACACCCCATTAGACACAATGACCTTAACCAAAGATGGTCCAACAAATAATACAAATAAATTCATACATGAACTGTTCCTGTTGTTTAATTTTTGGCAATTTCAATGCTTTAACAGATGATATCAAATAGATAATTAATGCATATTTTGTGTATCTTGTCTACAGACAAAACCAAAGCATAAAATGATAGTTGTTGTAGGAAGGTTGTGTCAGTCAGCTGGGAACATGCACCGACACGCGTTTCGGTGGAAGACCCCAGGTGCAGGTCACACCTTCTTCAGGGCGCTAAACGTAAGGATGCAAATGCAGCAGATGCCTGTGAAACCTGAAACAATAGAAGATGGCATAACAAAGGAGGGACACCTTGATTACTAAAAAGGAGTAGCACATAGATGTTAAGGGGGCAGGACAAGGAATCTCACATGATAGCATAAAAGCATGAAACTAAACATGTGTCACATTCAGCTATCCACTTGTTAACAGTGGCAGCTGCTAGGAAACAGAAATGGTGGGCAGTGTGGGGGAGAAAAAGAAGAAAATATGACTTACTTGCTGGCTGCTGCGTCTCCTCCGTCCACTTCTGACTCCTGGCACCACACAGGCTTGCAGACTCCCTTAAGCAAATTAAGATGCTGCTCTCATGCTGGTAATTGTAAACCTGAATTGTGGTTTAGGGTTTCTGCACACACCTTGAAAATGACCAATTTCACTACACATGTTGCACCGTTTGTTGACTGCTGGACATGTAGGACTATTAGCTAAATGTGTTTTGGAGCCACACTGATAGGTACACAAAAGCTTTTCTTTTAAGGAAATGTTGTCGTATTGTTTTTAGCATAAATGGCAGCAATGCTGTTTGTCCCGCACGGTAAATCCACCATAGACACACTTTGTGCAGAAGCATCAGTAGCAATGAGTTTACTAGATGCAATGGGCCTATCAAAGCTTTTTTCGATATCAATTGCATCAGACAAACTTGGGTCTCTACAACTCAACAGTCTCTCTTGGATTTTTTTTTAAGCACAGCTTGATCCCTGATGTGAGTGTCGAGTGAGTTCCAAAAATTGCAGGAAGGTAGCTTCCTCAGAGCTGAGATATATTCCGCAACCAATTCCTTAACACCCTGCTAGCGTTTGAAGAAATGTAAACATTCTAATATGACACTGGGCTTTTCAGAAAATTTGTTGGCAACCTTGCTACTGCTTCCGCCTATTTGTTCCACGTGCCAAAGCTGTCCGAAGGAGCATCAAGTTTAGGTAGGTTGTGAAATATTTTTTGCTTTCTGTCCTAAATGACTGAACAAAAGTGTCATTTTTATTTTGGAATACAATTTTGATGCATCAATGACTAACATATGATTTTCAAAATTGCGGAACCAGTGTTTCCATTCAATGTGTGGTTTACCTAGAGTCTGTAGAAGAGGTGCAATTCGTGCATACTGGGGAATGCTTGCAGTTACCATGGGAAAACAGTACTATATACAAAACTTGCACACACCACTGTAAAAGAATTACTAAAAAGATAAATAGGTACTATTAACTTTTGAATGACAGGTATTTAATTACTCTAAACTTTTACCAGTAATTTGTACAAGGTAAAGTATAATTATAAAGCAGGAAATAAAACAAAAACATTCAAATGTCAATTGCCAAATCGCCAAAATAATGTGCAGTTAATAGAACAGGCTTAATGGTTGAAACCAGAGGCCCAATGGTGTAAGAGTAAGGAGAAAGTAGCTGCTTCAAAAAGTAAAGTAAACAGAATCTCGCAAGGTGTGCCTGTCACCGACGGTTGTGTGTTTCATTTTTGTGTTAAAATATTTAACACTGTAAACGATGTGACAAGTTGAAAGAATATAGCTATGCCTGTTGTGGCGTTCGTGTGTCGACTGTACCAGGTGAGGCATAATGTGGGGATAACGAGAGGCTATTGGGGGTAAAAGAAACACAAACACGCATGGTAACTATATCGGGAGACTGACCCGCGTGAGGGTCCTCTCCTTTAATTATATCCCCACAGGCCATGCCTGGCCTGCGGATGTGATGTACACTGGCATCCGGCCACCTGCCGGAACACACGACTGCTAACCACTACATCCCTCCCCAACTTGGATGTTTAAACTCCGCTCTCGAAAGTCCAGCAACCACACAGGGTGCCTGAGTGTCAGTCTTGAATATATTAATACGCAAAGTCCTGAAGGTGTCTGTTGGGTCGGGGATTGGGTTGCAGGCTGTAGCGGTGAGGTTGACCTCGGTTGGCTGGGCTACCAGGCAACGTCAGGTTCGGCAGCGAAATGGGAGGCAGAGCCCTGGAGGAGGCGGAGTCTGGCGTGTCAACCTCCAAGTCCGGGGTGTTGATCTCCTCTTCTGAGTGGCTCAGGAAATCTCTGTCTGGGTTTTGTGGGCTCCGAACATTTGATCCTGAGGACGCTGGTGGGACCTCTTTAAACCAAGAGATGTTCCAAGATATCTCCTGTGAGAAAGTGGGTTTCTGTTGCAGTAACCCCCCCTTTCTTTTTTTGTTGTTGCCAGACTACTGATGCTCTTTGACTTGATGTGCTCTGGGGCCCTGCCAATCAGGACCCCAGGGCCTGTATTCCTTCCCTAAAACTGTATTGAAGCCTAAACCCAATTGACATTTCTGGCCACATGTCAGACCCTGGTAAATGGTACCATAGGTACCTAGGGCACTGTGACCAGAGAAGGCCCCTATGGGCTGCAGCACTTATTGTGCCACCCTTGGAGGCCCTGTACCCTGACACACACACACTGCCTTTGCAGGCTGAGTGTCTTGGTGCAGAACAAAACAGAGAGTCGACATGGCACACATCCCTGTGTGCCATGCCCACAAACACACTGCCCTGGCATACCTCAGTCACCCCTCTAGCTGGGTGCACTATGCCAGTGGTGTGGGTACAGGTGCATGAACCCTGTACCCCTACAGTACCCAGGTCCATTCCTGGGCACTGTAAGTGCAGTGTTGCTGTTAAGAGTAAATGGTGCTGGGAGGTCGTCATCACAAACTCAACAGCACAATGACGGCTACACTTAAGACTGAGAAGTTTGGTATCAGATGCCCCCTGAACCCAACCAACAACCAGCATCCTGACTGAGAGGCTCCCTAGGCTGCCACCCAGCAGACATGTTGCTGGACCCCTGGGTAGAGAGCCATCCGCTCTCCTGGGCCTGCAACAATGCACGTCCTGGGTGAGGTGCTAGGTCTCCTCCCCCAGGATGGGCAGGGGAAGCTTCAAAGGCATGCGGCCTCTGTGAGCCTCCCCAGACCACTTGCTGTACTCAGCAACTGGTCTCCACCGGTTCTGACCCCCACTCTGGCGGGAAGACTAGCGGGAAAGCCCAAGTGAAGAAAGGGGGTGTGCCAGCCTCTGCCAACCCCACCCTCAGGTGGGGGAGGCGAGGTGAAGCACACCTCTGGGCTCTCGCCATCTTGAGGATGGGGAGGCTTGCCCAATCAGGATTAGGCTCCTAACACTTAGGGGCACCCTGAACCTTCCTTCCCTAGATCCCGAATCCGAAACAAGCAAGAAGAACATGAAGAAAGAAGACCTGCCGTGCAGCTGCTAACAAGAGGACAACACCAACTGACTTGGTCCCAACACTACAGGCCTGTCGACCCTCGAACCTGCTCCTGCTAAAAACCTGGCGTCTCCAGTGGTCAGCAACCTTGAAAACCCCGGAGGACCTTACTGCCTTGCGACTCTAAAAAGACTGGGACTCCCACGAGCAGTGGTTCTGCTCAAAGCAAGTAACAAACCCCTGGTGCCAGCCAGGAACTGCGACTCCTGCACACTCTGCACCCGCCAAGCCTGGCCTGTGCCGTAGTGGACAAAGACCACGAGAACGTCCCCCCGGCGACTGTGACCAAGAATCCAGCACCCAAGGACCCTCCTCGACGCTCCTGACGACGCCTGCAGCCTCAGAACCAGGGACCCCTCCAACCGTGCCCAGCAGAGGGTAAGATTTCCAGACGCCAAAAGGCACCCCTGCACCCGGCGCCCTGCGGCCCCCTGTGCCCTACTCCTGGGTGCCTACCTAACCTACAGCTTCCCAACTTACCTCTCGAAGTGCTGGTAGCACCGGAAGAATCTCCGTCCCCTGCGTTCATCTGGTAGCTTCTCCATTAAAATCCATTGAGCGCCCGACGGCTCAAAAGCACCCTGCACCCTGCTGCCCGAGTGCCCCTGGAAGTGCAACATCTATCCTATTCTACTTCCCCACTTGCCCTGAGTAAGTGACCAGGAGCCCAGCTCCCACAGCTGTGTGGCCTGCCTGCTAGCAGCCACCAACCAAAGGCCCCCTGGCCGCCATAAGCTGACATTGGGCTTAACTCCCTCTGCACCCGGCTGCCCCTGTGCCGCTGAGGATGTAACAAATGTACCTACCTGACCCTGGGAGACCCCTGAGTCTATGCCCAGAACCTTAACTCTGCCAGTCGAGTACTTACCTGAAAGCCGATAACTCACTTTTTCTCCATAGGGTAACATTGACTGGTTTCACATGGAAATTCTTCTAAGTGTCGAGTTTTGCAACTTTAAAATATTCACTAAAAATCAGCCAATCAACGAAAACGAAATTACTCGCCTGTTATCAGGAGAGATCCCAGTGCTGGATCTTGGTGCCCATTACTTACCCTGAAAAGGAATTACAACTGTACTTACCGATAACTTGATTTTCCTCCATAGGATAACATTGCCTGTTTTTTGCCAGAAATTCTTCTACAAGTGTCGATTTTTGAAACATACAAATATTCCTTAAAAATCGTCTGTGTAACTAAAACGACTTCTATTAACTGTTTACAGCAAATGCACCAGAGCTGAATTCAGGATCCAGTCCTGAGTAAGAAAATCATACGCAAAGTAACTGAAATTGCATTTCCTTAAAAACTCCCATTGAGCTCAATGTTATAATTGTGTTTCAATTGTGTTGCCTAATGCAACAACTGTAACTATTGCATTTAAAAATCTATTGCTTATTGAACGTATACAACTACAGCATTTTATTCTGAGAAAGTATTTTGATACCTATTGTTGGTTCTAAAATAAAACTATTATATATTTGTTTATACAAATCAATTGGCCTAGAGTTCAGTTCTTGAGTGTGTGAGACCATTTGCTGACTGCGTGTGTACAACAAATGCTTTACACTGTCCTCTGATACTGCCTTACTGCTCGATCAAGCTACCACTTTAGAGAGTAAGGTTATATCTAACTTTAGCCTCTGACAAACCTCTGGGGACTGTGGACTCTGTGCACACTGAACCTTACTTTGGTTCAGTATAAACAGAACCACTTTCTTACATCTCCTCACTCCCTTTCCAGGCTGTCACCATGGTGCCATTGCTGGTGACAACTGTCCAGTTGCCGGGCTCATGGGTTGTCCGGAATTTTCCTCCAGACCGGCGATCTTTGAGTAGGACTGTGGCCCCTGGTTGGAGTGATCGGTGCATGGCGCCGTACGCTTGCTTGGTGATTTTGCTGTTCTTGCCTCGCCTGGGTTGCATGGACATCATGGTGTGGGGTCGTCCACCCTAGACACATAGGGATTAGGTCTCTTCATGGCCCTCTGAACATGAATGCCCAGGGGCTCTTCTGCGTGGTGCAGTGGGGGGTGCTCCTGTATTTCCTGAGGAACTCATGGAGGCGTCGTTCGGGGTCCACTTGCTCCACACTGGCAATGCGTAGCATTTTATTCAAGGTCCTCATGAACCGTTTGACATCTCCATTAGCTTTGGGCCATTGGGGCGTGACATGGCGGTGATGGATTTCAAGCTGATTGAGGACAGTGGCAAACTCAGCCTCTTGAAACAGTGGCTCGTTGTCACTTCGGATCTCGGTGGGGAATCCAAAAGTGGCAAACACCTTTGCCAAGACAGGTGCCACAAGAGCGAAAGCTGTCGACACCACCTGCTCCACAATGGGGTATTTGGAGAAGGCGTCTATAAAGACGAGCGTGTGTTTTCCCCCAGGGAAGCTTCCAAAGTCTATGCTTACTTTTGACCACGAAACGGTACATGCCTCTTCGGTGATTATCGGGGTCGGCCGCTCTGGTGCGCTTGTCATCTGGCAAACTGTGCATCGGCGTAATAAGTCTTCAACTATTGTTTCGAGTTCTGGAAACCAGACTTTTCCCTCATTCTTGCTTTTATTTTTGTCACTCCTTGGTGACCCCATGGGCCAGGTGAGTTGCTCGTAGCCTCAGAGCTTGCGGTATTACCAGCCTCGGACATCGCAGGAGTATTCCATCAGACGTGGCACTCAGTTCACTCCGCACCCTCCACTTTTTCGTTAGCTCTCCACAATCTTCCTGTGCCTACGTGTTGGTTTGTTGGAGGTACGTCTTCCACGACCCTTCTTGGACCGCTTGAAGAGTCTGGGTGGTCAGCGGCTTTCTTGATGTCTTCGAGCGTCATCGCCTGGGGGCATGCCGCAACAGAGATCATCTTTATGTACTGCTCTGACCCCTCGAAGTCATCCATCTCCTCCCTGGGGCTGGATGTCGGGACAGGAAGTCAGCAGGATTCTTCGCCCCAGGTCGGTAGGTCTGATAGGGTTGAAGTTGGATGGCCCACCGCTCAATGCGGGGAGGTGGATGAGGGGCTGACCCTTTGAAGAGGGGGACGAGGGGCTGGTGGCGCATCACCACTGTGAATGGCTGGCCCGTCAGGTACAGATGGAAATGATTGCATGCCCATCTTATCGCACGTGCCTCTCGGTCAACTTGAGCATACCTCGCGTCAGTGGGGGTCAGGGACTTGCTTGCAAATGACAGAGCCGCCCACTAGCTTGGCTCTTGCTCCTGGGCAAGCACCGCTCTGAGTCCCACCGGACTGGCGTCTTCCAGTAGTTCTGTTCGCTTCACCGGGTCGAAGTAGGCGTCCTTGATGCTTTGAATGCTCTTCTTATCGCGGCCCCCAGTTCCATTTGGCATCCACTTTGGTGAGAGCCCTCAGCGGCTCAGCACGGGTTGCAAGATTGGGGATGAACCTCCTGCAGTAAGTGGTCATGCCAAGGAAACTCCTCACTTCGGTGGGCGTGGCGGGGGCCAGGGCGCTTCAGATCGCTTGCGACTTCTTTGGATCTACTTGGATTTCCTCTTGGTAGAACTTGTATCCGAAAAACTCCTGGGATGGTTAAAAGAACAGACACTTTTCCCTTTGGAGTGTTGCGCCATGTTCACTGAGGCGACGCAGGGTGCTCCGCAGATGGTGGTGGTGGTTGGCGGCAGTGGCAGAGTGGATCAGGATGTTGTCGCTGACGTTGCATCACCCTGGGCAACCCAGAAAGCATCTCTCGGATAGTGTTCTGGAACACCTCTGCAGCTGAGGATATTCCGAAATTCAGTCGTTTGTACCGACGCAACCCCAGGTGGGTACTGAAGGTTGTAATATAGCGGCTTTCTTCCGCCAAGGGCAGCTGGTGATACCCAGCGTTCAGATCTATCTTGGAAAACCATGGTGATCCGTTGACATCTGCTATTATGTCATCCATGGTCGGCGTTATATGGCGCTCCCTCTTGATCGCCCAGTTAGGTAGCCTCATATCGATACAGAGACGTATGGATCCCGGCTGTTTCGGCTTCTCCGCGATAACCATCGGGGACACCCATGGCGTCGGTCCTGAGACTTTCTCGATCACAACTAGTTCTTCGAGTTTTTCAAGTTCCCTTTCCACCATGGGCCTCAGGTGAAAAGGGACTCGCCGATTCCGTAGTGCTATTGTGGTGATGGTCTTGTCAATGTGCAGCTTGATGGGGTCGCACTTAATGTGCCCGAGTCCTTGGAAGAGTTTTGGGAACTGGTCCAGTATCTCATCGACTTGATGCGCCTGGACACTTCTGGCAAACGACACCAAACCAAGGTCCTCTGCGGTATGGCAACTGATTAGGGTGTCCGCTTCACGGTCTTTGACATGGATGATGGTTGTAACTTCCTGGTCTTCTGACCGTACTGGGACGGACATCTTTCCTCTCAGTGGCAGAGGGGTCTGGCTTCCATAAGCAAATATCTTAGTCCATGACGGGGTGATCGGTGGTCGGGGTCGGAGGCGCCGGTACTGCTAGAGGCCCATCGCGTTTACGGACGCCCCCATGTCAATGATCGTTCTCACCTCCGATCCTAACTACGCATGTAGGTTGTGGCTGTCTGCGGCGCTTGAGCTCTCATGTGAACGAGATTAGGTACGTTTCTACTAAATCTTCTTCCGTAGACGAGTCTTCAAGTCCTTGATACCTTCGGCTGGGTCTTTGTGGTTCCTCCTTCTGCATGAAGTCTGTTATAGATAGTTGTTGTACTGTTCGTGAGGGTGGCCTTTGTCCTCGGGTGTCTCGGCCTCTATTCCGTGTCCTGCACACTGCTGCAAAGTGTTTGGGAATCCCGCAATTCACGTAGGTTTTGCCTTGCGCCGGGCAGTCCTTGGCCGCATGCGGTTCATGCCCGCAGTACCCACACCGCGTCTTGGGTGTATTACTCCGTGTTCCTGCCCGGAGGGCGTCAGCGTTCTCTGTCTTGACGGTCTCTGGTTTTCCTTGCGTTTTCGTGAGGGCCTGGTCCATCTTGTTTGCTCTTGCTGTGGGTAGATCATGGGTCCTGGCTAGTATGAGGATGTCCTCCAGGGCAATCTTTGGTTGGCGCAAGATAAGGCCTCTTAGCATCTTGTTGCGGCAACCCTGGGTAATCTGGGCCCTTATTTCCTTTGGCTGATCATCCTCCATACATGTGCTGGCCAGTTCACGCAGACGCGCATAGAATGAATCAATCAACTCCCCTTCCCGTTGGCGTGCTTGGCGCAGCTTGAATCGATCGAAGTTGGGATTCAGTTGGGGGTCGAAGTGCGCATCTAAGGCTGCCACCGCAGTGTAGTAGTCCGTGGCAACGCCTGTATTTGGTAAGTGCTTGAATAACGTGAATATTTCATCTCCAGCATAGTGGAGAAGTAACGATCTTTTTACTGCTCCGTTGGACTCCCGTGTGGCCACTAAGTAGTTATTCAGACTTCTATCCAGATCTTCCACCTTGGGGACGCTGTTGCCGGGTTGTGGAAATATGGATTTTTCTGGTCAGTTATGTCCCCTATCTTGGACCCCAACGGTTCCATGTGCATGTCACAAGTACATGTATGTTCCCTCCAGTTCCAGTTATGAAGACGCGAACACATGCGCGTCCACCGTCAACATGTCCTTTGACAGATCCGCCATGAATAGGCCGGATATTCCATTCCTAAATATGAAAGGCCATCGGCTTTATATGGTTCACTTATGCCACTTTACAGTCCAGGCAAGTAGGCCCTGATTCTGTCATCAAGACTCCTCTTGCCTTCTGCCTCTGAAAGCTCCAGTCCGAGCCTGCATCTGTGACCATGAACTTTGTCTCATTCTCTGCGCAGCTCACGAAGCCTGACATCAGCCCATTCTCTGCCAAGAACTGTATTTCACCTTCGAATTATCTGCCTCCCCCTCAGCCGATGCATTCCTGCCTAGTAGTTTAAGTAAACATTCTTCCAGTTACCAAGCAAAAAGGCCCAACTTCTCTGTCCTCATGCAAGTAATTCATAGCCCTGTTACCATGGAATATTCCTACCCCCTCGCATTCAGTGTAGACACTTAGACGCTTGTACACGCACGCACAGTCAGTATAGAATAGATTCTGTCTGAGAGTCCTTCTTTTGTGGATAACATAGTTCTTTAAACATAGGATGTTAGATATGATTTGGGATTAGGTTGACTTGACCCCCCAGACTTCTCGTCTCCACATATAGAGCTAAATGTCAAGTCCCCGTCACCCCCTAGTTACACGTCAATTACACGTCATACTGCTGCGCGCGCATTTAGGCCAAGTATTATCTTATAGATCCACCTATGTATGACATCATAACCAATCATGTTCCTTTTTACTCATTATTACACCCATTTTCGGTTACGCAGACCAAACGTCAATTTCCTTATCAATTGTTACGCCTACTGTATTCACTTCATTATAATGTATGTACTATAAAAGTTACTTCTTGTCAATAAAGTATGTACTTCACTTCCTGAACCCCCGTGGTGATGGAACTTGAAGCATCCGATTATAATCGATTATTGGAATAAAGCCCATTCCGAAACTCTAATATCACGGATTCTGCCTCTCATTTTACTGAGCTATTTTATAATGTTTCTGTATCAAATTCAGTCCCGGTAAAGGAATTTTTATTTACCACATGATGGCGCCCGAACAGGGACACTTTCTCATCTCACGCGCCGGCGGTGAGTTGCAGGCCCGGTCTCCTGCCACAGCTGGACGGACAATAACGCGTACCAGCAGGATTTCCTGTATCTCCCTCCGGTCAAGCGGGGGCGACTGAGACTGCGATCAACACCCAGACGAGGCGGTGAGAAGTGCGAAGTATCCCGACCAGAGCCTAGCTGAGAGAGCAAGATCCGAGGTATACAGAGACCCACCAGTTCGAAGTCAAGCCCAGTTTCCGACGAGTCGAGTCAAGTCCAGTCCGGTTCAAGTTCAAGATTTACCGAGGCCTTCCGTTTCCGAAGCTACCCGGTGAGTACCATTACTGGGGAGGCATTTCTGACGTGCACATAGGTTGTGCCGGTCAAGACGGGTTTGGGTACACAAATCCGGTCTGCACTGTTTTAGCAGTGTATCTGTACTGTTTAGCAGTATATCAAGTATTCCGAAGTATCTAGTTATTGTCAAGAATTAAGCATGGTGATTAGTTATGCAGACGATCATCATTGTTGTTTCAGTTAAAGGTTTAATGTTTTAATGTTTAATGTGTTAAACGTCCTGCATATTGTGGTATGAATGGTTGTTCATTAAGTGTGCTTTTTTATTAAGTGTGTTCAAGATTAAGTATCAGATCAGTTGTCAATATGCCGCTCTTTTCGAAATTAAGACAGATCACTACTAGAAAAGGGGTACTTGAAGAAGCCGTCCCTATTCCTCCTAGGGATACTCCAGGGCACTTCATGTATCACAAACATGGCTTAGACGCTATATTATTTCTTGATTTATGGGTAGACTACACCAAGGGATTACCAGAAAGTCAGAGATGGCCCGCAGCGGGAACCTGGGATGCAGAGTGCATCATGAAAGTCGAGGAAGAGTTATGGAAAAGGAAAGTCAGACAGTCACAGAAAGACGCCGTTGAGTTATGGCGTAAAGAATCTCATAGACGTACGGAAAAAGCACGTAGACAGGAAGAGAAGAGTAAAGAAAGTTCAAGCAAAGTTCAAGACAATCTATTAATTAAGGAAGGTATCCGAGTGAAATCAGAACAAGTAGACAGACAAAGAAATGCCCTTATGAATGGTATGTATCCCCTTCTGGCCGAAGGATTACCTAAGGCTACTCCAGAGATACCGAAAGACTTGCCACCCCCATTATTCCCAATCAAGGTACATCCTAAGGGGCATCCTAGAACCGCAGAAGATGTTTTTCTTTCCTCATATTTAGATGACGCAGCTCCCGAGTATGCTAATTCCGTCCCACGTAGACCGCATACCAGGGAGGTCCAACGCCAAGATCCAGCACCCGTATCCCTACAGCAACAAATCGAGTTACAAGTTCCGGCAAGCACATCTGTTTCTGCATCTGTTCCTACAGGTACTTCTATAGCTGAGTCCACACCTATAGTTGCTGTGTCACGTTCGACGAATCCTTTCACACCCGTCGCCCCAGACGGGGCCACGGGAGGTGCTACCAATATTTTTTCTACGCCACCTAGAATAAATAAACTTATTTTTCAAGAGTCAGCGCATTCACGTACACCCAAATTCGTAAGTGATCGTACGCTTAAGGAACTTCTTATAGATTGTAGATATGACCCGGTGCTCGGTAAAGAGGACGAAATGATCCTGGCATCATTACGTATCAGACGAGCCGCAGGGTATTTAGCGAAGCTACCAGGAATGACTGCGCATCTAGATAAAATATATCATTTTGTTCAAACAGGGCGAGATCCAGAATGTATTAACAGAGCTATGGAATACCAGAAAGTAGAGATACAGGGGGAACTGTTACGTTTCCTCATAAACTGTGTGATCAGAAATCAAGACCGACCGGGGGTAGATCCGGAAGCAATGAAAATTCTTACAAAATGGAGCCAGAATATATCAGAAGGGAGACACGATAAGCAAAATTGTATAATAGCCATGTGCCGAAAGATCCGTAAAGAAATAGAACGCCTACACGAGGAGAGATTAGAGACAGACGAGTTCGAACAAAGCGAGGAAGAAGGGTCAGGACTGCCCGCAGGACAGTCGGACACCATAGCCTATGTAGGTAGAGGAAGATCTTGTAATAGGGATCAGACTAGATGTCATACTGACTCAATACGTCCAATATGTCCAGATAATGACAGGAATTTCCAAATACCTATAATTAACATAAGGTCTAACGAGCATTCGTTCCAAACCGCCGACAAACTACTCCGAGAACGAAGGGGTTATCATTTTCTCGATTCTATGGATGAACAAGATTTAGCAAGGGCAGCTGTCCATTGGGTGGACAGTCCCGGAAAATATAGTGATGAGACAGTAGTACGCACATTTTTGAATCTCACCCCAGATGAGCAGAGGTTAGCTGGGATTTATATGATTCAACAACTCATTATACTATATCAGAGTCAGCATTCGGACCCTGGTCCCTTACCTGACATATTGACTGAATTGCTTATGAATAAATGGAGAGGTCCAGGTACTAAATTAATTAAAGAAATTCTAGTATCAAGAAAGCAGTATATTCTTTTTGTATGCTCAGAGCCTGTCTCATTGCCTGTCAAGGAAAGAACCACGTATCACCTGGATGGACAGAATCCCTTACGAGAAGTACACCCAATAAAAGGCGAGGACAATCAGTTTAAACGCGTATTTGTATATACGCCCATATCGAAAATAGAATTGTTAGAAATGAAGAAAGTGGTACCCAGTCATGACAAAGACCCAGCGGGTTTTCACCGAGAAATTAAAGACATGTTACTCATGGGAGAGTATACCTACCCCGACATTATGACAATATTAAAGGTGTTGATGCCTGCTGGCATTTATGAGAAACTCAAGGAAAAAGAGTGGGAGGTAGGTGACCAAAAGATAGAATGGTCAGCATTAGAAGCAGAAGAAAGGGCCCGAGGTCCAGGTTCGGGGCTTGGGGACAAAACTAAAGCACTACCAGGTCTACTAGTACAGGTACTGCCACGTTTATTAACTACGAAAAAGGAAGATTGGGGTACAATTTCAGCCTGTAAACAGAAGCAAGATGAAGACACTAGCGATTACTATGCCCGATTCGAGAAATGTTTTGGTATAAATAGTGGCATAAAAGCAAGTAGCGAATCATACCCGCATCTGTTTGTAACAAAATTAGTGGAAAATGCCCTGCCCCCAGTAAAGAATAGAGTATTAAAATTCGAGAGTACCTGGCAAGGTAACACTCCAACACAAATGTTACAAATGTTACAGTACCACCACAATAGAATTAGAGAGGAACAAGAACATGAACACAGACGCATGAAAGACACGAAAATGAAAATGCTAGTTTCCCAGACAGTTCCAGCTGAAGGACATAAAAAGGGTATGACACATTCCGATTCAGCAGGACCTGTAAAAGGGACATGCAATTATTGTAAAAAGCCAGGTCATTACGTACACGATTGTCCAGTGCTAAAACATAATATCGCCATAGGTAAAACACAAGAAAGATCACGGCCACTAAGACAAGATCAGAATGAACAAGGAGCTATGCAGCATGCCCAGGCCATGCCAGCCGCACAACAGCCAATACAGTTTGTGCCAGCTGCACCACCGTTGCCTGTTGCTGCCACACAGACAACAACACGACAAATGTATCAGACCGCACAGTATGAATATCCCGAGTATCAGCGTTACGCATGAACTAGCCTAGAGAGGGAAGTTGACTTACCCCTTATCGAGATTCCTGTAGATCAAGAAGGACCTTATGTACATAGTGAATTATTAGGTCAAGATAGAAAATTTTTACTCGATACAGGGGCAAGTCGAACAACTATAAAACGTAGTGAAGTTCCAGGGGCACCCCTCTCAGGCTCTCAGAATATTTCCCTTGGTTTTTCAGGAAAACCTATTGTTAATGAAGTATCACAGCCTCTTCCACTTACGATAGGACCTCTGACCCGAACTACAGATCTATTGCTTACTAAATCATGTCCAGAAAACTTGTTAGGAATAAAAACGTTGAAAGCCCTAGGAGCCATAATATGTTGTTCTCCGGAAGGAGTAAGGTTGTTTTTACGTGATTTTAAAGGTCACTATGTATCTAGAGACATGGATCCCCGACTGCAGACTTTACCTACACATCTATGGGCACAAGGCCCTACTGATGTTGGTTGCATGAATATTACACCATATCGAGTCACACTAAAGGCAGGAGTGGTGCTACCACGAATGCGACAATACAAGTTACCACCAGATGCTGTAGCGGCTTTACTACAAATCATTGACGAGCTCATTGCCCAAGGAGTAGTTGTAGAAACAGACTCCAATGTATGTAATTCACCGATAATTCCGATTCTTAAACGAACAGATCCTACAGCTCCGCCAGTATATCGATTGGTTATTGATCTGCGCGAGTTAAACAAATGTATTGTGCCACAATTTCCTGTGGTCCCAGATATCTCGTCATTATTGACAGCTATTGATTCCGAAGCCACATTCTTTACTGTAATAGATCTCAAAAATGCCTTTTTCAGCGTCCCAATAGATCCGGAAAGTCAATATTTGTTCGGATTTAGTTTAAATGGGCGTAGCTTTAAATTCTCCCGCGCACCTCAAGGATTTACAGAAAGCCCCAGCATCTATAGCCAAGCACTGAAACGAGAACTTGACAGTATCCACATGCCAGTCAACACCGCCTTGCTTCAATACGTCGATGATCTGCTGATCACCGCCCGAAGCGAACCCGAATGTGAAAAAGCATCACTGACAGTTTTACAATTTCTAGCCGAAAAAGGGCACAAGGTGTCCCCTTCTAAGCTGCAATTCTGTGTCCAGCGAGTTGTTTATCTTGGACACTCGCTGTCCAAGGAGGGAAGGCAGCTTACACCCGACCGCATTCAGTTAATAGCTAACATGTCAATACCCAAGACACAAAAGGAGGTGCGGGCTTTCATAGGCCTCACTTCATATTGTAGGCAGTGGATCCCTCAGTATGCATTTCTAGTAAAACCACTCATTCAGTTAACCACACAGGAGGCAGCCACATCGACTGTTCTCCCTTGGACTCAGGAACACACACAAGCTTTTGAAAGCTTAAAGAAAGCTTTATGTCAAGCACCCGTTTTAGCAACGCCATGTTACAGAAAACAGTTTACACTTTTTGTTACAGAGCGCGAAGGTACTGCCTTGTCAGTACTCACACAAGAACAAGCAGGAGCACGCAAACCATGTGCTTATTTTTCTAGTACATTAGATCCCGTAGCTCAGGCTTTGCCTGCATGCCTGAAATCAGTAGCAGCGACAGCTTTAGCAATCAGACAAAGCGATGCCATAGTGTTAGGACATCCATTGACAGTTCAAGTACCACACGCAGTAGAGGTTCTTGTAAATAGAACGCAAACACAACACTTGACTATAGCGCGACTTACAGGATACGAGCTTACATTGTTTCAGCCACATATAGAAATCAGACGCTGTAACACATTGAATCCTGCCACACTTTTACCAGTAGTCGGAACAGACCCACTAGCCCATGACTGTATTGAAGTTATTACAATAACAACAAAACCCAGACAAGACTTAACCGATGTCCCATTGTCAGATCCAGACCTGACCTTGTATGTAGATGGTTCATGCATGAGAACAAGTACAGGAGAGTTAGTAGCCGCCTACGCAGTCACAACAGATACTGAAGTCATTGAAACTAATCGTATAAACACTTTGTCAGCTCAAGCCGCAGAACTTATCGCTCTGACACAAGCCTGTATTCAAGCCATGAATAAAAAAGTCAACATATACACTGACTCACGTTATGCATTCGGAGTTGTACATGACTTCGGCGTGCTGTGGCGAGAGAGAGGTTATTTAACTTCCCACGGTGCCCACATTCAGCACGGACCCCTCATTCATGCATTATTAGATGCAATACATCTACCCACTGAAATATCAATTATGAAATGTAAGGCCCATACGAAGGTTACTGATATCATTTCCCAAGGCAATGATCTAGCCGACAGAACAGCTAAACTGACTGCTCAAACTCAAACCCCCGACATGACAAAGACAATAGTCCCAACACCGACACATTGTATGACAGTTAAAGATCCTACTCTTGACGTAATTGACATACAGACACATGCTACACCAGACGAAATAAAGAAATGGACTGAATTAGGAGGGATCCAAACGGACCAAGGATGGATGATGAAGGAAAAGTCTGTATGGTTCCTTCCTGATTCAATGGTCCAAGTTATAATTAACACTATACATAGTCCAGCACATCTAGGAGAAAAAGCTATGCTAGACAGCATTCAACACATTTGGTTCAATAAACATTTACGAGCAGCAGCAAAACAAAAGGTCCGTACCTGTATAATCTGTTGTCAGTTCAACCCAGGAAAAAGCGTTCCCGTAGAACAGGGTGGATTTCATACTCCTAATCATCCTTTTGAAGTCCTCCAGATGGATTATATCCAGATGGAACGATGTCGAGGATTCAAATATGTTCTCGTAGTTGTTTGCGCTCTGTCCCGTTGGACGGAGGCATACCCGGTTTCAGATTACACTGCCCCGACTACTGCCAAACAGTTGGTTCGAGAATTCTTCCCACGATACGGTTTACCACGTGCTGTTTACTCAGATAACGGCCAGCCGTTCTCATCCGAATTAATGAAACACGTTTCACTTCTGTTAGGATATCAGTGGAAATTCCACTGTGTCCGACATCCCGAGGCAGCAGGTCTCGTAGAAAGACATAACCAGATACTGAAAATTAGAATGTCCAAAATATGCAGAGAGAAAGGTGTCGACTGGGTAGTAGCGTTACCAGTTGCACTCTTTTACATGAGAATGGTAGCACACTCTCGAACAGGGCTATCCCCGTATGAGGTGATCTTCGGTAGACCACCGAATATGTGGGGGACGCCTATACCACGCAAAATAACTGATATTGACTGTAATATGCTGACAGATTACTTGGCTTCCTTGATGTCTGCACTACAATCTTCTCGTTCACAGGTAGCTGCAGCCTTTCCCGACAACACTGAGGTGAAACCCCATGACGTTGTTCCGGGTAATCTTGTCTTTGTGAGGAATTTCGACCGAAAGACTCAGCTGGAGCCCAGGTGGAAAGCACCCAAGTTGGTCCTGTTGACCACAAGAACAGCCGTGAAGATCGAGGGCCGCAAGGGCTGGATTCATTCAAGCCACATCAAGAAATTTCATGGACTATCCTCGGATATAGACATTGTGCCCTGCACTCCCTCACAGACTGATACAAAACTCCCTTTTGTTGAACCGAACAAATCTGAAAATTACAAACTAAAGCTTAGGCCCACCAAGTCGAGCAATTTGATTGTTTAAGTCCTCTCCAAGGTGAAGCGGTTGAATTGTCTCTGACATGTATCCCTTGGACCTGAGTAGAGAAAATACCCGAAAAATGTTGAAACGACAGGCGTATTGTAAATCACTGCGTAGCCACTGCATAGTGACATTATTAATTTTGTTTTTATTGAGTCTTTTAATAATTATTACAAGTATGTTGTTGCACATATATTACCCTATTTCTAGACATGTTTATAATGTTGCTGCTGAACATTCTTTTAGTGACTTACCTCCGCATGAATTGTCTTATAGACTTGCGCTGCGCAATAACACTTTCATTAGTATGTTACATCATTCCCATCAGACTAGTAATGCCACCAATTGTTGGGTGTGTGGCCGACTCCCTCCCTATCAGAATTATGAAGGAGTCCTGCCTTTCTTTCCACATCCATTTACACATAATGGCTCCTGTGGAGCATGGTTTAGTTTAATTAATTCCATAGACTCAGACACAGCATTTTACCAAGATCATTGGGTATGGGGAAATCTGAACCTAGCTTTACTCAAGGTCTGTTACCCTGACAAGGAGGGTCGCCCCAAAAGAACAGGAACTGATCTAGAAAATGAAGTATATGGATTAGGAAATTTTACACCTAATCTCATGATTCTAAATGTCGTATCCGAGGTTGAACTAGTCTTACCCACCATGTCAGTATTCCCAGCGAAGGGTGAATTGTGTGTAAGAAAGGTTGGTTCCATACATATGGGCCATAGTAAATGCACTACTATAGTAGAATTCAGTGATCAAGGAAAATCTTCATTTAGAGCTTCCCGCCACTCCTACTTTATATGTGGTCAGACGACATATATGCGTCTACCCCTAGATTGGGATGGTACCTGCTACATTGCATTCCTTTTGCCACCTGTTTTCCTAGCTCCTCCTGATTATTACAGAAATATTCATTTAGTACACAACAGAGAACGGAGAGATCTCCCCATTGTCGATTACACTGAGACGGCATGGGACAAGTATGTAGATTTTAATAAAGGCATCTTTCCCTATATAGGTACTGTTACTAATAGTAAGCTGATACGTAGATTAACTAGAACCCTTGAAGCAGTAGTGAATGAGACTATTTCCGCCTTAGGCAATTTAACGGAAGAGCAGTCTGCTATGCGGATTGTTGTGCTTCAAAATCGTCTTGTCCTTGACGTCATCCTGGCTGATAGGGGCGGAGCCTGTAGGGTCATCGGATCAAGCTGCTGCGTATTCATACCAGAAAATTCGCCATCTGTATATAAAGCCATCACTCGCCTTCATAAGATTGTAAGCCAGATACACCAGAACCCAGGCACTTGGACGTGGTCCAGTTGGTTTTGGAATGCGGTATCAGCCTGGGGATGGAGAGTTTTATCCTTCCTAGGTATTGGCCTTCTCATACTATTCAGTTGCTGTCTATGTCTACAATGTGGACCAGCGATTTGTGGTCTGTGTGCCACATCGTGCATTCCACATCAAGATTTTCATTCAAGATCCCGGAAGAAGAAAGAAGAACAAATGATGCTATATGAACAGATCAATGGATTGATGAAGATTGATATCTCTTGAAGGGCAAGTAGGGGACAAGGAGGGAATGTGGAAATATGGATTTTTCTGGTCAGTTATGTCCCCTATCTTGGACCCCAACGGTTCCATGTGCATGTCACAAGTACATGTATGTTCCCTCCAGTTCCAGTTATGAAGACGCGAACACATGCGCGTCCACCGTCAACATGTCCTTTGACAGATCCGCCATGAATAGGCCGGATATTCCATTCCTAAATATGAAAGGCCATCGGCTTTATATGGTTCACTTATGCCACTTTACAGTCCAGGCAAGTAGGCCCTGATTCTGTCATCAAGACTCCTCTTGCCTTCTGCCTCTGAAAGCTCCAGTCCGAGCCTGCATCTGTGACCATGAACTTTGTCTCATTCTCTGCGCAGCTCACGAAGCCTGACATCAGCCCATTCTCTGCCAAGAACTGTATTTCACCTTTGAATTATCTGCCTCCCCCTCAGCCGATGCATTCCTGCCTAGTAGTTTAAGTAAACATTCTTCCAGTTACCAAGCAAAAAGGCCCAACTTCTCTGTCCTCATGCAAGTAATTCATAGCCCTGTTACCATGGAATATTCCTACCCCCTCGCATTCAGTGTAGACACTTAGACGCTTGTACACGCACGCACAGTCAGTATAGAATAGATTCTGTCCGAGAGTCCTTCTTTTGTGGATAACATAGTTCTTTAAACATAGGATGTTAGATATGATTTGGGATTAGGTTGACTTGACCCCCCAGACTTCTCGTCTCCACATATAGAGCTAAATGTCAAGTCCCCGTCACCCCCTAGTTACACGTCAATTACACGTCATACTGCTGCGCGCGCATTTAGGCCAAGTATTATCTTATAGATCCACCTATGTATGACATCATAACCAATCATGTTCCTTTTTACTCATTATTACACCCATTTTCGGTTACGCAGACCAAACGTCAATTTCCTTATCAATTGTTACGCCTACTGTATTCACTTCATTATAATGTATGTACTATAAAAGTTACTTCTTGTCAATAAAGTATGTACTTCACTTCCTGAACCCCCGTGGTGATGGAACTTGAAGCATCCGATTATAATCGATTATTGGAATAAAGCCCATTCCGAAACTCTAATATCACGGATTCTGCCTCTCATTTTACTGAGCTATTTTATAATGTTTCTGTATCAAATTCAGTCCCGGTAAAGGAATTTTTATTTACCACAGGGTCTTCCAGTTCACTGAAGGGTGGCAGTACCCCGGTAAGTGCGTGTTGTACTGGGGCTCTTTGTTGAGCCT
Source organism: Triturus cristatus (assembly GCF_964204655.1). Taxonomy (NCBI): domain Eukaryota; kingdom Metazoa; phylum Chordata; class Amphibia; order Caudata; family Salamandridae; genus Triturus; species Triturus cristatus. The sequence goes on along the minus strand of NC_140581.1, from coordinate 925,765,584 downwards.
GTGCCTGGTTCTCATCAGCCATGCTCCCTGTGGCTTGTATTTGTGTTTATTTGTCCTTTAATTTTTTTTTTTCTTCTGTGTCTTTGTCAGAGTAGTCTTTCTCCTGTCTCCCCTCACTGGTGCGCTCCTTCCTTCTTCAGCTTCTGCTCTTCCTCCTTAGTTTTTTTCTCTCTTTTTGTATGCCTTTCTATACTCTTGCCCACTCTGCCACTTTGCAGGTAGCTTGCTGCTGGACTAATGCTGTGTGTCACCCACCTGTGTGGTGGATTGTTTTTTGTGTTATTTTTTTTTTTCTTGGTTCTTCCTCTTTCCTCACTTTCCACTGTCTGCTGACGGTCCTTGTCGTTTTGCCCCCACTGCAGGCTGCTCGCTGCTGGGCAGACTCTTCAACCCTGGGGCTCACGCGCACAGCATGCATTCCACTGTACGTCCTGCACACGCTATGGCCGTGGTGCGCATCTTCTCCTGCTCCAGCGGGGTCTTCTGTTGCGCAGAACGTCACCACCTCGTGGCATCAGGGAATGTCTGGCAGGTGGCGCGACAGGCTGCGCGTGCAGGGCTTTTCTCACGGCAGCAGGGATGGTTGCTGTGCATCGCCAGGTGTCCTCACGCGGCAGTTGGATGACAGCACTCACCCTCGACGGCCGTCGCAACTATTGCTGGTGGTGCAGCGGGCCTCCGCCCAGCCAGCATGTTAGAAGTTGTGCACCCTGGCCAGGGATCTGTGGTAGAGGCAGCCTTGTATGTGAGGGTCATGGCCATCCTCGACACCAGTGTGGTGTTCATGTGTCGACTGTCCCAGCTGAGGCCTAATGTGGGGATAACGAGGGGCTATTGGGGGTAAAAGAAACACATTCACGCATGGTAACTATATCAGGAGACTGACCCACGTGCGGGTCATCCCCTCTTATTATATACCCGCAGACCACGCCTGGCCTGAGGATGTGATTTACACTGGCATCTGGCCACCTGCCGAAACACACGACCGCTAACCACTACACCTGTCACTGAAATCCTTCCGATATGCAGTTGCGTAGCAGCACTGCTTCTTTAAGTATCAAGGTCCCGACCTAATATGGCGGCCATGCCGCATCAGCACACTGGATACGGAGTCATTATTTCGCATTCCTCAAGTGCTGGAAGCAATTGCTGCGCTTGCGAATGGTGACATGGCACACTGCCAATGAGATCGGGTGTGCGGGTGCCCACCAGGAGATCTCTTGAGCTTGTGAGGAATGCGGCATGTGCAGGGCGATGCGGCATGTGCAGAGAAAGGTGAGAACCGCTCCAACCACCCACAAACTTCTCATCACTTGTAAGCCTCTGCCGAAAACATGAGCAACTGGAAGAATGCTCCAATAAAAGAGGTAATGTGCTGTGGAGGGGAAAACAACCACAGGCAAACAATACAAATGTAAAGTCGGTGGCAATCCCAATGTAAGTCAGTGGGCTCCTGCAGAGAAAGCCCCTCGTCGACAGAAGGGTGAAATGAAGAAGTGACACCATAGATAATATTGGAGACATTATTGAGTCTCAAGTAAAGGAAGAGCCCAAGACCAAATCCTCGCACATCTGGAGCAGCAGTCAGAATGGGCTTTGGGGGCAGCCGGCCTCGGAAGGTGTGCCCCCTGGGGTTTTTGTCATTTGGGACAGCCCAGGCTGACTTTGGGCCGGTTCGGGGTTCACAGGCTTAGGCTGGTTGGCGACTATTTACCCAGCCATTTTACTCGCACCATTTTTGGCAGAGGACACGGTCACTGTTACACAGTATTAAATAATTTTTGGTTGGTTAGGTAAAAAGTGCAAAAATGATTGTGGATGTAGGGGGGAAGGAAGCCACGTGCTTGTTTGCTGATGCAGGATGCATGGACTTAGTAATACTGAGCGCGCATGTAGGAGTACGCTCAGCGAGGTACACCGCTGAGGGAGTGACAGCCGCAGTGATCGCATGCTCAGACAAGACGTGAATAGAGGTGAGCAGCCGGTGCAACACGTGGTGCAAGCAGGGCAAAGAGCACTGCACATAAGCCATCTCTGCAATTCATGTTATCTGGGGGGATGGGGAAGCAACAGACAATCCGGAAGCAGCAATACTAATTGCAAGTGGAGGAGGCAGCATTAGAGCCTGACTCCGCCCTTGATGTGGAGATAGGAGGGATGGCTTGTGGAGTGGGGAACAGACGAGAAAGTGTCCCAAAGCAGTGGGAGGGGCAAGGGGTGATGATACTTTGAAGGTAGTCAGGCCATTGAGCCCCTCGTCCCAGGGTACAGCATTAGACATGGGAGAGGGGTTTAGGGGGGCTCAGAGGTAGTTGGGAGAAGAGGAAGAGGTAGAGGGGTCCTCACATAGGCATGCAGCCAGATTTAGGAAGGATTTTAGGACTTGAATAGAGACGGGGAAGGCGACTTTCGCTGGGGGGATTCAGGGTCTATGGCGTCGGATGTGAGGGTGCAGGGGTCGAGGGAGAGAGGGGAAAGAAGAGAGCTGAAGCCAAGGGTATGTCTACAAACCAGGGGCCATGCAAGTCATTGGCTGCAGGGGAGGTGGCTACAAAGGGCACTAGGAGAGATGCAGGCAAGCTGGTCAGGGGAGGGAGGGTGGCGGCAACAGGGGGATCCGAGCCTGGCCTGGAGAGAGGGGGAGGATGAGGAGCGGTACAGGTGTCAAAAAAGGGGGCTGGGTGGTGGACCCTGCCAACCCCTTGGTGGCAGCCATGCTTGAATGGAGTGAGGAAGAGGAGGGGGACTCAGGTGTAGAGGACAATTCAGGGAGGTAGGAGAGCGGCTGGGATGGAAGGTCAAGACACGGGTCTAGGTGTACTCTGGGGTGCAAGGGGGGGCAGCACAGCAAGAGGGACTCAGTGGGGGTGATGTCAGCAGAAGGATGTCAGAAACGGTGAGGCGACAAAGAGGTCGTAGGGCCACATGCCCAGGGGAGTAGGGGGTTTTGGCTATGGGTCCTAGGTCAGGGCACGGAACAGGTAGGTAGGAATATTAACCCCAGCACCTCAAACCTGCCCTTTGTTTTGAAGGCTCATTAATGCAGCAAGAGTGTAGACTCAGGAGAGCTTTATGTGGCTCAATGGCACATAGAGGAAGAGATGACAGTGTCTAGTGTGGCCATTTGATGCTGTCGGAGGGGGCGGCAACAATGGTGCCATATGACGATCTGGGTGGTCTCAGTAGTGCAGCAACCTGGAAAGGTCATTGCAGTCCCTGGGAGCAAGGACAACTATACGGGCACATGCTGTGCAGCGGGATGGCTATGAGGGAGTATTATGGCCCAGTGGCCTCCCACAGTGGCAAAAAAGGGGCTTCCTGCCTCGGACACGATGTGGTTTAATGCAAATGCTGGGCTACCCACATGCGTGTGGGAAGGCACTGACCCCCATATACAGCTAGACTACGATAAGAGGAGTCTTGAAAAGGGTAATCAGGCAACAGGGAACCAAGGAGGACACGGGGCACGTGGGAACATAGGCAGGTTCTCATACTCCATTTACGGTGGACCGCTTGGACTACTGGCTGGGAAACCTCCGGGTAGCTGTTGCGCCATTTAAATTTAATTTAATAATAATAACTGGTTGGCCCTCTACCCAAAAAGAGAATATTCAGGATTGTTGAGTGCAGGTTTTCAGCAGGGTTTCAAGCTCAGGTATAAGGGTCCCAGGTTAGGTTGGTGGGTGAATAATTGGAGTCAGGACAGTCACAAAAGCTGTTGGTGTGAGCAAAGCTCTTACAAGAAGTGCAGGAGGGCAGGATGGGGGGCCCTTTCAGCACATGGCCAATAATGGACCTGATTATTGCACCCATTGGCTTGGTGCCAAAGAAGGAGAGGGAGTAATTCAGATTAATACACACTTGTCATAGCCATAGAAGGGGGCTCGGTCGATGATTACACAGCCAAAAAGGTGGCGTTGGTATTGTACTCCTCCGTGGATGTGGCTATGGCATTAGTGGAACAGGTCGCTCCTGGGGCTTTGATGGCTAAGTGCGATATAAAGTCAATCAATCAATCAATCAGGTATGTTTTAAAATGTGACTACTCACATGTGAGGGTCTCAAGGTGCTGGTGGGGGCTGATAATCTGTTGAAGGCACTGTGGTTCAGTTGAAGGGCCCGGTCTTGAGGTGCTTCCTGAATTGAGGCCGTGACGGTGATTTCCTGAGGTGGACAGGCAGGGTTTTCCAGTTCTTTGTTGTGAGGTAGGAGAAGGATCTTCAGCCGTGGTCTTGCAGATGTGTGGGACGGTGGCCAAGGCCATTTGGGCAGAGTGGAGGTCTGCGGTGGGTGTGTGGAATGCCAGATGGTGATTGAGGTACGCAGGTACCGCATTGTGTAGGACTTTGTAGCTCTGTGTGAGGCGCTTGAAGGTGATTTTCTTGTTGACTGGCTTTTGTCAGCTTTCAGGCTGTTGCCAGTATACCCAGAGGACTTCCAGTTGCTAGGATACAGTTTGAAGGGTCTTGGTATGTGGACAGAGCCCTCCCCATGGGGTGTTCCAACTCATGTGCGCTTTTTGAGCTATTCAGTACTTTCTTGCAGTGGGTATACACTTGGCAGACAGGGTGCACCACAGTTACACACTGCCTGGACGACTTATTTTTTATAGGTCAACCCAGTTCTGCGGACTGTCAACAAGAGTTGGCAAGTTTTCAAGAGCGAAGGGGTGACATTGGGGTGCCTCTAGCAAAAGAAAAGACAAAAGGGCCCATGACAGTGCTTTAATTTCTGGGCATTGAGCTAGATTTGGTACCAATGGAAGAGCGCCTTCAGGTGGATAGGAATGTTCGAATGGAGCGGTTGCAAGGCGTCATGCTAGAAAAGCAAAAGGTGACTGTCAGGGAGGTCCTGATGCAGCTTGGCCCTCTAAACTTTGCATGTAGAGTAGTGAGGGCCAGGAGTATGTTTTGAAGGCGTCTGGGCATGTCACTCGCAGGGCTGTCGCTACCTCATCACCACATCAGATTATAGACAGGGGCGAAAGAGGACCTGCACATGTGGCGCTGGTTTTTGGATTAATTCAATGGCATCTGGATAGTAACACCACAGGACTGGGAGTGGGATTTACAGATATACTCTGATGCAGCAGGTGGGCTGGAGTTCGCTTTGTACTGGTGGGGCAGGTGGTGTGCGGAGGGACTTGAAGCGAGGGGTGGCAGTAGCATAGATTTCCTGGAATTTTTTCCCCTTGTAATGGCGGTGACCCTTTGGGATCGGGAACAGGTGCACAGGAAGGTATTGTTCTGAGTGGACAATATGGTGGTGGTGCATGCGGTCAATATACAGTCTGCACAGGTGCTCAAACTGTTGAGAGTTTTTGCTAAGGGTTGCTTGCGCCCTTTTCAGGGCCATGGCATATACCAGGGGTGGACAATGACATAGCAGATGCTCTGTCTCATTTACAGTGGGAGAGATTTAATGGGCTGGCCATGGATGCAGACAAGTCCAAGACACCAATGCCGGCAGCAATGTGGAACATAGGCAAGAAAGGATGCTTCAGTTGGTGGTAGGGTCTCTTGCAGAATCCACTTGGAAGGCATTTATGTGCATGCTTGTCAGAGGTTCATCACCAGTGGTGCTAGGCAACAGTCAGAGGTACGGCACAGGGAGGAGGACGTAGTACAGTATATGCTAGTGTTGACTGAGAAGGGTTTATCCAGAATAATGATTACAGGGAAGCTGACAGGAATTGCATTTATAGGCAATTTCAGTGTGGCTATGCGCCATCGACTGGGGAACTAGGGGGAAGGTGAGGGTTGGGCACGAGAGCGGTGGCACCATCCCAGAGTGGGGAAGCCATTACAAAGGCAGCTTCTTGGCGAAGTGGTTGACGTGAATTGCATTTATAGGCAAGTTAATGTGGGGCTATGCCCCATTGGCCGGGGAACTAGGGGGAAGGTGAGGGTTGGGCACGAGAGCGGTGGCGCTATCCCATAGTTAAGAAGCCATTATAAAAGCAGCTTCTTGGTGAAGTGGTTGGAGCCCTACCGGTCATATGCAGTGGCGGAGAAGAAACTGTTTTGTTCTCACCGTTAATGACATGGATGTTTTTGGGGGTTTCAGGCTGTCCGATTTATTAAGGCGGGGGGTCCACAGGCATAGTATGAGCAGTGAGAGCCTCTGGGACAGATTGGAGCTATACATTTGTCATTCTAAGACTGATTAGAGGGCTGCAGGGAAGACTATGGTGTTGCAGCCACACGCAGTGTCAAGCTTATGCCCAGAAAAGTGGGCCACCAAACATGGAGCGATTGGCGGGGCATCGGGAGGGGTGGTGTTCAGGCACTTGGTTGGCTCGGGGTGACACATTTTTAACTTTTATGGGTTTTGAGGAAAGCCTTGAAGAAACTGGGGGAACCGCTGGGAGATTATGGCTCCCATTCTTTCAGGGTCGAGGAGGCCAAAGAAACGGCGCAAAAGTATTGGGGTAGGGTTAGGATCATGCAACTGGGTCGGTGGTCATGGGACTGCTTCCAGTGTTATGTACGGTTGTCTCAAAAGGGGTGTTAGAGCGTTGCATCTTCTTTGTATCTCATTTATAGTGTTCTTTTCAGGTGTTGTGGGTGGTCGCAAGACAGTAGAGCTATTGATCTGTATAGTTGGACATTCAGTTGTAAAATGGATGGAGCGGTATGAAGTATAGAAAAGGCGAGGCACCAATCTTGGGTGCGATCGTCAACTGTATAAAGTTACTTAACATGGAAAAAGTGGAATGCAGTAGTATGAACTGCTGCAAAGTTTGAATAAGTTGTTGAGAAGGTACACATGGGACCGGGTCAGCTCTCCCCTGCCACTTGCTCCAGCAAGCTCTCTGTCTCTCACACTAACCGCTGCACTCCTCACACTTTCTATCCCTCAGCTTGCTCTCAACAGTTCGCCATCTCTGTCTCTCAGTCTTTTTCTTGCACTTCTCTCCCGCCTAACCGCTCATCCTTCTGCCTCTTTTTCGCTGCTTTTCCTTCATTCCTCACACTTTCTGTCCTCCGCTCTTCCATAAACCTTCATTTTTCTCCCTACAGATTCCCTAAACTTTGTTGTTTTCTTTCAGATTCCCTACCTTGTCTTTTTCTTTCAGATTCCCTAAACGTAGTACTTTTCTTTCAGATACCCTAACTTTGTTGTTTTCTTTCAGATTCCCTAACTTGTCTTTTTCTTTCAGATTCACTAACTTGTCTTTTTCTTTCAGATTCCCTAACTTTGTTTTCCCACAGATTCCCTCTTCTGTATTAAGCAACTCACTCACCCATGCATCCCCACTCTCCTGCCCAGCTGTTCTTCCCTCCTATCACCTCCCTCGCACATGCCCAGCACCCGGCCCTTACCGGGAAACCTACTTAATGGAGACCACAGCGCGGTCCCATTGAGCAGGTCCTCGTGCCAGTTCTCCCCTGATGGTCATTCCAGCAGGCTCTCTCTCTTGCTCACCTTAACCGCTGCACACCTCTACTCTTTCTGACCCTCAGCTTGCTCTCCACAGTTTGCAAGCTCTGTCTGCCTTTCTCTTGCATTTTTCCCTCGCCTAACTACTCGTCCTTCTGCCTCTTTCTCGCTTCTTTTCTCTCATTCCTCGCACTCTTTCTGTCCTCCGCTCTTCCATAAACCTCCATTTTTCTCCCCACAGATTCCCTAAACTTTGTTGTTTTCTTTCAGATTCCCTAACTTTGTTGATTTCGTTCAGATTCCCTAATTTGTTCTTTTTTTCAGATTCACTAAACTTTCTAGTTTCTTTTAGATTCTCTAACTTTGTTTCTTCTTTTTATCACACATTCCCTCTTGTTTTTCAACCCCGTGCTCCCAAGTGCATCCCCGCTCTCCTGCCCAGCTGTTCTTCCCGCTCCCGCCTCCCTCGCACCACGCCCAGTGCCCTGCCCTCCCTTCCAGTAACCTACTTAATGGAGGTCGCAGCGTGTCCGCTATGGGCAGACCGATGGCGCACAGAAGGCCAGCCCATCTGCACCCATCTATGTCTGGACTGCGCCCAGTGCCTGCTCCCATGGTCCCCCGCCATCCTACCATAGATACTCAGGAAATGAACTCCGAGCCCTCAACCCAGGGCCCTGCAACATCAATTGCTACTGTGCATCTCCATGCCACATGGCTGGAACCTTCACCTGCTGGCACTACCCTCCCGACTGCAACATCATATCTGCTGCACCGAAACTCCCTCCCACCACCACAAACGTGGAAAAACTCCACTGTCTACTCATCAACACCGGCTCTCTCCACAAACACGCCTGCGAAATCTGTGACACCATAACCTCTCTCATGCCAGACCTAGTCTTTCTCACCGAGACATGGCTAAACCCGGCATCAGCACACATCATCGCATCAGCACTCGTCATTGCTGCAGCTGTTCCCAGCGGATACAAAATAATACACCGTGACCGCACCAACAAACAAGGTGGCGAAATAGCCATCATTCACAAGGAGGAAGTCAACTGCACTTCCACCACAGACGCCCCCACTCCCATCATGGAACACTTCCATTTTCCGATCAACGCTAACAGCAAAACTACACTAAGAGGTACCTTCGCCTACTGACCTCCCAGAGTTCACCCTGCCTTGTGCAAAGACATTGCAGATTTAATCTTCCCACTAGCTAGCCACTCCAAAGACTTCCTCCTCCTAGCGGACCTCCACTTCTACCTGGAGAACCTCTTTTTTTTTGTTTAAAGAATTTTTATTGATTTTTCCCCAACTATTGCAGCATGAAATCAACGTTACATACAGTAGTCTCGTGCAAGAGAGCTAGGTAACTTAGGACAGTGCAGGAGAAGGTAGTTCCGCAGCATTTTCTTCCCTAACACCCCCACCCCGCCCCCTCTCTACCTCCACCCCCCCCTTGTCAGTGTGCCCGCGGCGGACCCCTGCCGGTGAGACATATAGTGCCCCACGCAACCAGGGAGCCGAACTCAAAATTATGGGATAAGCCCCATCAGTGTTCTCAAAAGGACCAAAGGCTCCATGCTGCCACCCACATGCATACTACTCCTGCAGCTCGACCACTCTGCACGTCTTGAGAAATTGTACGAATACCGATTTCTCTTGGAAAGTATTCAAGCGGCCTCCTCCTGAGCAGACTCCCCGGCGGTCCCAGTGGGCCCCTCCTCACTCCCCATTTTCCGGGCCATGCGCGCCTGATCCCCACCCTCCTCATCCTGCTCCCCCGGGCAACGTAGCTCCTCCACCAAAGCTCCCCACACCCTAGCAGCGTCTAGCATCTTGTCATTAGAAGCACGCCTGGCCAACTGTAGACGAAGCGTCCCTTCATTCCCCGCCCAAACCAGGAAACTCGCCTTCCACCTCCTAAAGCTCGGCCCTGCCCTTGCCTTCCAATGCATGGTAAGCTCCCTTTTTGCCATTATCAGCCCCAGATCAATAAATTTGCTTGTAATTTTTGTACGGGGTGTGCGGAAACCAAAGTAGAAGGCAAGTTCCCATGTCTACTGCCAGCTCACGCTCAGTCACTTGATTCAAACACGCCACCACATCTGCCCAGTAAGAGCCCAGACAGGACCAGAACATATGTCCGAAGTCAGCCCCCTCCGCATTGCAACGAGGGCATCCCGATGAAGAGCCTCCGAAATACCGCAAAATATTTGCCGGAGTTAAGTAGGCTTTGTGGAGAGTGTAGAATTGGACCAGTTGAAACCTCTGGAGAACCTCTTTGACCCCAACACCACCAACCTCGTCAAGATCCTGGAAAACCTCGGACTCTCGCAGCTAGTAACCGACCTGACACAAACCGCTGGACATACACTGGGCCACATTTTCTCCGCCAGCAATAAAATCACCTACAGCCACACTAGCAAAATCACCTAGTCCGACCACTCTATAGTACACTTCCTCATCTCCTCCACCACCAAGCCCATAACCAACTACAGGAGCTGGAGCAAGGTATCAGAGGACTGCTGGACAAACACCCTCGATGCATAACTACCTACCCCCTCCCACAATCCTGACAAAGCCATCAAAAGCTTCAATACCTGGATCACCCACTGCGCCGAAAAAGTCACCTGCCTCAAACCCTCCGGACCCAGTAAATCCCCCCACTGAGCCAACTGGTTCACAGACGAACTTGTCAACACCAAACAAAACTGCAAGAAACTGGAAAGGACCTGGTGCACCAAAAAGACCCCCTCCAACAGGGAAAATCTCAAAGAGAGCACTAAACAAATACCACTCCCAACTAAAGACTGCCAACAAAGAGGCCCTAACAACCGCCTAAAAGCCAGCTCCAATCATTGTCAGGGAGTTCACCAACCCAGCAGCAACGGAGAACGCCATCACCCACTCCCAGGACCTCTGTGGCTACCTTACAGAGTTCTTCCACAGCAAAATTTCAGCATTATACAAACACTTCGACCCTCCCCCCTTGACACCCTCAGCACTCTATACACCAACAAAGACAACAACCCAGCAGTCATATCAATCTGGGAACCCCTCACCACGCCTCTTACAACTTCTCCTGTCCATCTCGTTGCGCAGCACGAAATGCACGGCCTGAGCCAACTCATATGTACACAACACTATGCATAGTGCACGCGATCTCTGGGTTTTCGTGGGCCTAGTTAGTATTATGGAACCAATCCCTGGCATAATGTTAAAAGAATTGTATTCATGCAACTGTTTTATTTACGAAAAACAGACAGTACGATGCTATCAGCAACCTCAAAAAGTCTCATGAGAATCGCGTTGCACCCTGGTAAACGTAAATGTAACCTGCACGGTAGGTGTACTCCGTACCACAAATGAATTTTGGTGGTGGGGGGGAAAACACGTATGAAACATTATACTGATGCTCTGCAGCTCGCCAAGCTGGCTCCTTCGCGCTCCGCCGGGCTCACGTGTAGAGATTTGTTGCTGGATGGTGCAATCTCCACTCAGCCTTGCACTGAAGCGATGATCACGCGGCGCGCTCGTGCAGACCCAACCAATGACAGTGCTGAGGCCGAACGCCGCGACCAATCCCCATACCGCAATAAATAGGCTGCATGCGAAACGGACCAATGGCGAGAGGGCCGGCAGAGAGTTATTTAGTGCTGGGCGACTGGATCGTGAGCCGCAGCTGCACAAGGACGCGGGGAAGAAACATCCGTGCTCTGCAAAAGTAGACTGGCCTGAAACCAAATACAGCTCCGTCACTCGTTCTTCTGCAGTGAGACGTTCTGGGAGCCAGTCAGCCGAACCTGCCAGTCAGTTCCCGCGGTAGCATCCCAGAGCACCATCTGTCTCCTGGCAGCAGTGAACATCTTCTGCAGCTCTCTTGTAACGCCACCCCTGCAGCCCCAGCACGCCACCGCAGCAGAGTCTTCCGCGCATTTCTTCTTCACCTGCAGCTGAATTACATTCCACATGGAGAATAAGAAGCAGGTTCTGAATTTTGGGGCAGGGCCTGCCAAGCTGCCGGCGTCTGTAAGTTGTGTTTCAACCTCCGCCTACCTTCCTGTCTCGCGTTGCCCCTAATTGTAAACTGTTTTAACTGGTCACTGGGTGCATTGCGGCGTAGTGGCATGTATGTAGCGCTTTCTTACCTTCATGAGGTGTTGGGGGATTGCTTTTTCTTACCTTTGTAACATAAGCTGTTAAACTCTGCTGGGTGGTGGGGAGGTGTCTTCTCAGTCAAGGGGGACGTTATACATTTGCAAGGTGTATATTTAGACAGTGGTACTACTTTTATCTGTAATTGCCCTCCTTCCAGTGGTCCGACTCAGGTACACCATTGGCGAATCTTATAGCTATGAAAGTGGCCTACATTTGCAAATTGGGGTAGTTTTAAACTTAAAGAGACATGCTTCTTGCGTGTATTCCATGGTATGTGCAACTGTATGCATTTGTGGTTGCCCGCATAGAATGTTTGTGGTAATATTTGGGAACTGAGCAGTAATAAAAATCAGACCATAAAATGTCCTTAAACAGCCAAAAACCGCCCACGCACTGACCTCTTAAAGCAGCTGTTCTGGCCAGGGTCGGACTGTCCTATAGGGCACTCTGGCAGTGCCAGAAGGCTTGGCCTGACCGTTCAGTGTGTGGATTTGTTTACCTCATGTGTCGGTGTTTACTGTTGCTTACCCTTACATTACCACAAACCTTGCCTGCAGCACCACATAAACCCACATTCTCCCATACCTTGCAAAACCCATGCACAGCATGTTCGAAACTGCCCGGCTTACAAACGCAGGTCACTTTTTTAGCTATCGGGTCCCGTGAAAGGGGCTACTTTTATTTGTATGCCCTGGTCTGCTTTCAGTACCAGTCTGACCTAGTTTGTGGCTTTGCAAAATTGCCCTAAAGGCTAGTCCGACCTTGCTACTCCACAGGCAGCACTGTATGGCACTTTGCCGCTGTCAACGAATGCTGCATCTTCAGGGGCTACAATTGAAAGATGCTGCAGGCAGACGGTGCAGGTCGCATGCTTAGGCTAAAAGCCTTCCCTTGAAACTGTACATTTTCCGACCGTGATTGCCAGGCCCCTACGGATCAGATGGTGCAGTCAAGAGAGGTTTGTGTTACGTTTGCACCACGCAAAGTGGTACATGCCTGACGCAATACTCATGGTCAGATTTATGAAGCCACGCAAATCGCTGTGTTGGCCTACTCTGCGCAAGGGAGGTGTTGTGTTGGGTGTTTCCACGCCTCCATTGATTTTGACAAACTCCTAGATTTACAAGGGCTTGTGAACCTGGTAATGTGCCCCAAACCTTATGCCTTCCCAGGTGCGGCATAACTAGGAGAAATATCTTTATTTCTCCTCGTTTTTAACTCTTTCTTGGAGAGCTGCACTCTGCAGTACACATGGAAAAAGCCTCACTGGATTGTTTCTGCGCAGGAAGGTGCCCTGCACAAAAAACAATCCTAGATGCAACCGAGACACCATGGTGTAAGGGTGCCTGCTTTGGCGCTAGGCTGCCAAAACGGTGACAGTGCAAGGCGAAAGGTCAGGAATGTGCCGTATTGGATAAATACAGTGTATTCCTGCCCTTCCCCTTTGATGCAGGGCAGCAAGGTGAGTACTGCGCTGCCTTGCGCCACTAAACTCGTAAATATGCCCCTATGTGCTCCAAATTCCAAACCGATCAGGAGTGATTTAAAGTTTTTGCAGGTGCCAGAAGTGGGGTGTAACCCTCAGTTTGTAAAGCAAGATATTACTACTGCTGTAGTTTAACAGTTTTCCCCGCTCTTAATCCAGAGTATGAGGCAGGGCCGGCGCTAGGCATGGACAGTGTGGCAGCTGCCCAAGGTCTCGCACAGCTGCGGCCTGTGCAGGGAAGAGCAGTGGGGCTGGATGGGGTTGTTTAGATGGACGATGACGAGGGAAACTATTTTATTCTCTTACCTGCGTGGGCCGCGGCTAGCCTTGCACATAGCCCACCAATTTAGGGCCACATTTCAGTTCGGCAGAGCCAGGCTACAGTGGCACAGGCACGTGTCCTCTTGCGGATTCTGCATTTTCAATTGAAAGAAAGGTGTCTTGGACACAGGGGAGGGGGGTCTTCTCCTATGGGTGGCTGTAATGGTGTAGGGTGGTAAGGCCCATGGGAGGAGGGCCCTCCTATGATCCCAGCTGCAAGGACACAGTCTACAGGTTTGTCCTGCAATTAGACCTCCTGTTGAGGTGCCTATTGCAGTTCAGCTTCCTCCTCCCTCACCCCCACCAGAATTGATAACTAATAATCACACCCTCAGCCCTTTATGAGCTGTAAGTGTCGTGTCGGTGCCTGAGGGAGGGGCTGAAGCCCAGGAGGGGTCTGCTCAAAGCAGCTTCAAGAGCAGGGTCTCCAATTGAGATGCTAACAGCTTGAATGTCTCACGTGCAGTATGCAAATTTAAGGGTCCTCGCACATCCTCTTTCTGCCCAGGGCCCCAAACGTCCTAGATCCGCCCCTGAATCAAAATGTGAGCCAATGGAAATGAAGTAGGAGTGTTTAAACTCTGTTTTTGATTTTAGTGTAATTGTGTGCATATGTGATATGTCACTAGAGAGTCGTGGTTCCGTTGCTTTTTAAGGCGGACTAGCTTTTACTTTCCTCGCAGTCTGTCGTTATCTAAGTAAGCAGAGACGTTTTAATGCATGGGCAAAGTGGGCTCTGGCCCAGGGCCCCAGCCTTTCAGGGGGCCCCCTGACAAAGTCAGCTCCGTTCTCCAGAGTTTTGCACTAATGACCTTGATTATTTCTCAAACGGATTGTTTTAAATACAGTTTTCCTTTAATTTATGTTTTATGTGCCTGATGTGTGATAGTCTAGTACAGCCATTTTGCTGAGAAATGTTGTGTTTATGTTTCATGCAGTATACAGAAAAAAAGTTTCTTTTAGATCAAAACAAGGCCTAACACATAAGAAATGGGACGGCGTCAGAGATTATTTGCAGTAATATTGGTGAGCTGCTGCTGTGTTATCATATTGAAAACACACATACCTATCCCTGAATATTAGATGTAAACACATTTAGGGCCTTATTTATGAGAAGTGATGCATCGCTGTGTGAAAACAGGGATGCGTCACTTCTTAGTGCACCCTCCTTGCAACGTGACGGATGCGTCATATTTACTGTAAGTCGCATCATGTCGCAAGGAGTTACAGATACGTCAGTATTTCTGGCGTATCTGTAGGCGCAAAAGTGATGCATTGCTGGGGTGTGTCTGAAAATAGACGCAAGTCCAGCAATGTGTCCTCTCATGGGGCAAGCCCCATGTGAAAGGGCCTGCATCAGTCTTACACCTGCTGTGAGGCAGGTGTAAGATATTGACGCAATGGCCTCCTAGAAGTGGCGCACTGAGTTCTCATAGATTTCAATGTGCCACTTCTACGAGGCTTTTTGCGGGGGAACACCCACCCTGCATACATTATACCTGGCACAGGTATAATGTGGTGCAGGGCTTTACAAAGTGACGCATCTGCCTAGATGGGTCACTTTGTAAATAGGGCGCAACATGGCACATTTTTAGGTCTCGCCTGACCCAGCGCATGCGCTGGTCTGGCGAGACATTTTGTGAGGGCTCCAAAAAGTGCTACCAGGCCAGCCTAGAGCTACAGTGCATGTGCGCGAGCGCGCGCTTCGCGCTTCTCGCTTTACCGAGATTACTTTCACTTTTGCGGCCGCACAGCCGCTTTGATGTTTGATCGCGATCACCTTCGCGGCCGCTTTGATGTTCTCTGTGAGGCTTCAATAGATTGCAGCAGTTAAAACAAGCATTGGCATAGCCAATAGGTCTCGCTTTTGGGACCTTATAATTGTTTAGTTATGCAACTGTTGCATGGCTAAACCCTTATAAGATCCCAAAAGCGAGACCTATTGGCTAAGCCAATGCTTGTTTTCGCTGCCGGTGCGTCACAAAAAGTGACGCACCGGCGGCATAAAAGTGAAACAAGGCCTCATAAATAAGGCCCTTAGAATTTGGACGAGTGTTCCTTTGCACTGTCAGGGACCTAATGAAATAATGTATTTAATAAAGCACGCAGCCACTCCGACTAGAGTGTCTTGGCACATGACAGCGGGAGGAAAACGTGCGTAAAAGACCCATCAGTTATTAAAAAGCCAGGTTTTTAAGTTCTTCCTGAAAGAGAGTAGGTCTGTGGTTAGTCTCAGAGACTCAGAGAGTCTATTCCACAATTTTGCGCCTAGAAAGCAGAGGGATCTGCCTCCAGTGCGGGCACGGCATATATTAGGCACGATGGCCAGGTAGGCATTGGAAGATCTTAGGAGTCTAGATGTTGTGCAGTGATTAACTCGCTTATTTAGGTAGCCGGCTCCTAAGCTGTGGAAAGCTTTAAAGAAGATGGTCATCGCTTTGAAGTTGATCCGTTCTTTTATGCGGAGCCAGTGTAGAGACTTAAGAATAGGGTTCATACTAGATCTGGGTTTAGGTCTTAGGATGGCTCTGGTCACGTTTTTTACTACTTGTAGGCGCTGGATAAGGGCTTTGGGAGGACCGAGGTACAAGCTGTTGACATAGTCAAGCTTTGATGTCACCAGAGCCTGCACCACGATCTTTCTACTTTCATGCGGTAACAGTGGCAGGAATTTTATTAGCATCCGGAGTATGCCAAAGCAAGCTTCAGTTAGATTTTGGATTGGAAAGCGCATGGAGAGTGTCTTGTCTATGACAATTCCTACGTTTTTGACTTTCTCCTTTTCCGGGGGCGGGGGGGGGGGGGGGGGGGGGGGCAGCAGATATTTTGGCCACCAAGAGCTCCAGTCAGGCATTTCTGGATTTCTTCAGTTTTGTCAGGATTGCACTGTCAAAGTCGGTTCCTTTTTCACATGTAAAAATCAGCTGAGTGTCATCAGTATAGGAACCAATTGTGACGCTCTCTTCCTCTACCAGAAATGCAAGGGGGGATAGATATATATTAAAAAGGGTAGGACTGAGAATGGAGCCCTGAGTGACACCTACATTCATGGCCGGAACCGGGGATGAGAAAGGTGGGAGCCAGATGTCCTGAGATCTATTTGCCAAGAAGGATGACATCCATGTTAAGGCGCCCTCCCAGGTCGATGTTAGCAAGTCTCTCCAGGAGCCTCTCATGTGGGACCGTATCGAAGGCCGCCGACAGATCGAGCACTATCAGAACAGCCTTGCCTACCTGGTCCAGCTTACCCTTGAGAAATTCAATCACATCCAGGAGAGCGGACTCCGTACTGTAGTTAGCCCTAAAACCGTATTGGGACTCATGAAGGAGCTTCCCATCATCAATGTGTTTTTGGAGGGCCTTGTTTACATGCTTTTCTAAAACTTTGGAGAGGGCAGGAAGATTGGCCTGTAGTTGGCAGGGTCCGTCAGTTTGGCGTTAGCCTTTTTCATCAGTGGAAGAATCTTAGCATTCTTCCATAATTTCGGCATGGTGCCTGAGGAGAGGGAAGCATTAAAGAGCTGGTTTACCGTGGGGTTTATGGTTGGAGCTAATAGGTTCAGGATATTCGCTGGACATGGGTCGGTAGGAGAGCCAGACTTAATAGTTTGGAGAAGGGTCAGTGACTCTTCAAGCTAAAACTCAGGGAAAACTAGTAAAGATGGAGGACCAAGAGGTGAAATTTGCTATTGGAACTAAGGTAGAAGGTCAGTTCTTCCTCTGGAATGTTACTGAAGGCTTGTTGGATCACGGAGATCTTTTTGTGGAAGAATTGAGCTATTTGCTTAGACCATTCTTCCGTACATGGCCCTTCCTTTGTGCCTGCTTTCGGGACGGTAAAGGATTTAACTATGCTAAAGATTTCCTTACTCTTATTTTGGGCATTTTCTATTTTGGTTTTAAAGAAGTTTTTCTTGGTTGCCTTCACAAGAATGTAATGAGCTTTTAAGGTGTCTTTATACACCTTCCTGTCCTCAGGTAGATAGGAGTTACGCCATTTCCGTTCCATTTTTCTACAATTTCTTTTGCTACATCTGAGGGAACCGTTAAACCATGGAGCTGGTGAGGCCGGCCTCTTTGAGGAGCGGGAAACAACCGGTACCACTGTACCAATGTTGGTAAGGAGCCATGACTCTATTGAGAGGGTGTCTGAGTCGGGGCAGCCAGACAGCTCCGGTGAGGAACAACCGAGGGCATCTGCTAACATCGGGATGGATATTTTATGGAACGTCCTGTAATTAGGGACCCTCTGCCCTGTGTTAGCCCGAGGGGCTGTGGCAGAGTTGGGAATGACACATTTTAATAGGAGGTGGTCAGATCAGGTAATGGGAAGAGGTAGGCTTGCTTATATGTCAAAGTTGTGAAAGATTTGGTCTAGGGTATGGCCCTTCTCATGGGTGGCCGAAGAAATAGATGGAAACATGTTGCAGGCCTGCAGCGTCCTAAACAAGGAAATTGTTTGAGGGTCTTTTCCATTGTCCATATACATAATTAAATCTCCCAGAATAAGGCAGTTGTTGTATTTTAAGGCCAGGGAGGTGGTGGCTGTATTAAGTGTAGTAATAACATTTCCAATTGCACCGAGAGGTCTATAAATCATAAAAACAGCTATGCTATGATGGTGGGATAAGGTACAGCAGAAGCCTAAGGACTCTGCACCCTCGATGTTTTCCATTGGTATGGGAGAGCAGTTTAGTTTTTAATTGTAAATTATGGTGACACCGCCCCCCTTCCGACTTTGTCGGTCTCTCCTAAGGGTTATATAACCCGTAGGGGTGGCCAAAGTGATAGTAGGGTTGGAGGCTACAGACAGCCAGGTCTCAGTGAGAAATAAAAGATCAGGCTGTTCGTCTAAAAGTAGGTCATAAATGTGTGGTTCATGCATTTGCATAGAACGACAATTTAAAAGGGTGGCCTGTAAGTCCTCTGTTTTCTTATTGTTTTTACACTTATTGTTGCATGGGAGGATCTTGGGTGCGAGTTTCCTGGGCTGGAGGAGAGACCAGTTGCACTTATTAAATCGAAAGTCTACCTCCAAGCTCGGATCAGCGGCTGTACACTGACATAAAGGTAGCCACCTAAGGCTAAGTGGTTTTTCCCTATTGTAATGTAGTGGAAGAAACTCACCGGAGGGGAACTGGGTAGCATGGTCAGAGCCAGACGCCTCCGGAATGCTGAAGGGCGCAGAGGGCCTTGCCTTTGGCACACCAGCGGCGCGCCGAAGGCACACGTCCGTTTGCATCGGGAATATATAGGCTAATGCCTTTGATGAAACTGGACCGCTAACGCAGCTGAGGAAGCGGAAACTACGGGGCGGAAGGGAGGAGCCCGATAGTAGCCCCAGCCCTCCGCACAATCGGCGTATCAGCCACGACGGACCAGGACTGGAGAAAAAGCGAGATGCGAATCGGAGCAGCTAAGGAGGTGCAGGCAAGCAGAATCAAGTAAAGTGCAAGTGCGCGTAGGTAGAGGAAATTGTTAAACAGCACAGAGTAATTCAGCCACAATATACAATTTAAAAAGTATTAAAAACCTAGTAGCAGGGCAGGAAACACTAAATACTACTGTTGTCAGCTGCAAGCGTCTGTTTGCATCAGGAATATATAGGCTAATGCCTATGTTGCAAACTGGATCGCTAATGCAGCTGAGGAAGCGGAAACTGCGTGGGAAACAGGGGCTCAAATTGGATCATAAACTCAAAGCTGTTCTGAACAGGGGCCCCCAAAATATGTTTGGCCCAGGGCCCCCAAAATCCTTAAGATGTCCCTGTAAGTAAGCACGCATTCTAGTTGTTAAATGGCATGCCCATGATTTGCGGGCCGAGCAACTTAACGCCACTGTATCAAAATGTTACTTTTTTTCTGCACCCGTGAGGCTGTCTCACCAGCAGCTGTTACTAGCACGGTGAGAACCAAACCCCAAAGAGCGGCAAAATTGCAGCCAGTGAGATACAAAGGGGCGTGTCCCGTGTGGGAATACCAGACAATGTGTAGTGTCAGCTCTTTCTCCGCAACTTTGAATTGTTCTGGCTGCATGCCCTCGTCTGTTCTTTCATCCAGTTTCAGATTCCACGAGCTTCTCATGCCGCAATTCTGAGAGAACTGGGCAGTGGCATGTGCCTGTACCCTCTTTTTAGCATACGTGTGTTTACCATTGTTGAACCTCCTGCCCGTTTCTGTGTTTGTTATTCTATTCAGACAACTTTTGAATTGAGGTTTTGCAAATTATAGTTGTTTTGAAACTGTGAATTGCCCCTAATCTTGTCAAAATACAATGCCATCTCTCCTATTCAACGTGTAGTTAAGCGATCTCTCAAGTTCGGTAAACTGAACACTGCTAATATAACATGCATATTCTTTAGGATCAAGCAATTTTTTTGGGGAGTTATTTGACCATCGGTCTGTATTTGAAAGGTTATAATCAGTGAGATAATGTATTTAAGGTCTCGCACACCAGTCTGCGTGAGCTATAGTAATTGCTTTAAGTGGGATGAAGAGGTGGGTGGTAGTGGCGTGGCCAAAGATGCGCAATTAGGAATCCTGGCCAAGAGACGTGGCCTATGTAATGAAGGGCGTGTGATAACATATGTAAACTAAAAAAAAAACTGTCCTTCCACAATACATATGCCCCCTGACTAGTATTAGTGTGCCTTGTGTTTTTTTTTGTTTTGTTTGTTTTGTTACCGCATCTAGACATGTTACAGCACTCAGTACATTTACCCCAAACACGCCAGACCGGTTTATTGGCTTTGCCGATGCTTGGTAGCTGTATCAGGTAAATGAATATCAACAAGTTCGTACAGAAAAATTAGAATTGAAAACGTTTCAGTTCTGAACATACTAGATTGTGAATTTATGTTAAGGTCTGCGGAAGGTGTAGTGTACTTTGGGGTGTCTCCAACATATTCTCACCTTCATACCACTTTCTTCTGCTGTCTCTCTGTTAGACACTGGCACCCTTTTCCCCGCACATCTTTCAGAAATTCCCTATCTGCATATTTTGAACTTTCCACCTGGCACATAGGGACTATCGCTCTGTGTTCTCTGCAGAGAGGCCAATGGCTGGATGTGCATGTTGCCTACACACCTTCAGTGACCCGCTGAAAGGTGGCTTGAGAAAGTGCAATGCCTTTAGCCTCCACTCCAGAGCTCTCAATCCCGCACCGTCACAAAAACTCAGTGCAATCTGAACTCAGACATTTCGTGGAGTCTCAGTTCAAAGTATGCAATATACACAAGCCCTCTCTTGCATGATTGCAGCAATAGAAACAACATCTTGAAAGAAGCAAATATTCTTAGTAAATGCAAGATGAAGTAAAACGTGAACTGTAAACGGAAATTGCATCACTGCCATGAAATATGATATGGTCAGGGCATCTGGAACGATGCAACATGCGTAGACCAAAATATGCAGCAGCGTTGACTAAATTATGCGTCAAGAAAAGGCAAGTTTCGCCTTTTTTTACTTTACAGATAACTCTGCCTGGGCAAATGTTCTACCTCATTAGTAACAGTTCAACAGTACAATACAGCAATAGGAAATTAAAAGGTGACGACAACTTTTGTCATCACGTTTTCCATAACTTTGTTCAGTTTGAGCTGAGAACTTTTTTTTATAAACCTCTGCAAATTATGCATCAAATGATGAATTATGTGGCATATCCATTATTATGCAGAAAACATCAGCCTCACAATCCCGTAATTCCAGTGTTCTGCCATAAGGGTTTCAGTCCTAGTTAGGAAATCAATCAAGGGTTTTGCCACTAAAGTTAAGAACCAGAAAACCGAGCGCAATAGGGACCCATTTGAAAGTTGGTTTTCAGTGTGAGACATAGCAGAACCGGACCTACTTAAAGCCTGCTTATAGTCAAATTGTAGTTTGTCCTATGCAGGAATGTGGTTTATTAGTAGGTGGAGGTATTCACTTTCAGCTAGTAATAACGCCACAATCACTAATGGGTCCAGTCAAGTCTCAATAAATGAATCCTTGGTAGCTTGGCAAACGAGCAGTCAGGCTTAATTTAGAAGATGTATGTGTAAAGCATTTAGTAACCCCAAAATAGTAAATAAGTAAAAGGCACAACACAATAAAAATCCAACTTCAATTTATAAAAATAAACTATTTTTATCTTTAGGCTAACATCAAAAGGTCAAAAATCTAATGTAGTGAAACGGAGGTATGAATTTTTAAATATCAAATAAAAAATTGTGCATTCTAGCACCAAAAAGCTGAAAGCGTCACTCGTGTCAATCTAGTCGTGTTGGACCGGGTCAAAGTTTTAGGCCAACTGCTATGGAAGGTGGGTCAAAAAGGCTGAGCGCTAGGTCCAGGTCAAAAGTTTACCTTTGGACCTAGGCTTTTTCTTGGAGCTTTCTCTCGTTGGTGAGCTTGTCGGCTGGTCCTTGAGCTTCCCGGATCTGAAGTTTGATTCAACGATGGCGGCCTGCTGCAGCAGGATACCTCATTAAGTCTCTGTCCTTGATGGCAAGGAGCTCCGGAGCTTTCAGTGGGACAAACCAGCGCGGTCAGGCCGATTCTCAATGCCAAGCCGGTCTCCTCCTTCAGCTTTTCTGCTACACTTCGCAGAAAGTTTCCAAACTTTTAAATCTTAACGTTTCTTGGTCCCTTTGGGGAAACTAAGGGTCCCTTAGCTCCGGCCAAGGGTTCAGAGACTCCTGACTGCCTCTTGGGGGCTAGGAATCAGTTTCCCACAATGCACCTACACAGCCCAGGTAAAATCCAGTTGCATTTGTTCTGCTGTGGTGATCTTCTCTTTGGGCTTGCAGGCAACTTCTTCCAGCCCTGTTTTACCTGTTGCTAATTATGGTGTCCACTCATTTTCCTTTGAGACAGGCACAGTCCTTTCTTTGTGGAGCCATGAGAGTGCAACAGGTGCAGTCCTTTTAAGTGCAATACTTCTGTGGTGAAGTCCAAGGGTCCAGCAGGGCAGTCCTTCATTGTTTCAGGCAGTGTTCTGAAGAGCTCATGCAGCTCTCCCATATTTATCCTCTATTCCACCCCAACCAATATGGGTAAAGTTACTTTCCTCTGCTATGACTACTTCCTGTGAAGTATTGGCATATTTTTGACCCATAATGCACAGTTTTCACAAAAATCAAGTTGTAGAAAATGTCTCCTTGATATGTTTGCCTGCGTAACCCAACCCAGAGGTGTGGCTAACTCACTACACCCCTTCAGAATCTCTCCTAATCTAAATGGGGGGGGGGGGGGGCTCCCATGTGGCTGGGGATAAAAGTGGGGGCTGGCTTTGGTCCTGTGACAACGTATTTCCTGGAAGTTGAGGTCCATCTTATCTCCCTAGCCACTTCCTCTCACTGGCTTCTCCAGGAAGCAAATCTCCCACCAGATGGCTGTATTGTTTCAGCCACAGGCTTCTTCACACATACTCGGGGAGCATCTTGGCTCAGGCTGTCAGAGGCTGGCCAGTCAGAAGAGGCTACTACCGGGGTGCTTTAGGTAACTTCAGGACAGTAAGCTCTAAAACGACTTTCCTTTAATAGTTACATTAACTCCAACCTTGGCAAGTTGTTGGATTTAATTTGGCCATTAATTTGATAATTTGAATGATTTTGCTTGCTAGCTCCCTAGAAGATATAGACTTTATTAAGTTTAGTAGAGCCTTCTGATATTGGCCTATGGGGCTAGCAGCACTCCAACATCCTTTTTATGTTGTGCCTGTTTTTTTTTTAAATAACTATTATGCCTGGGCGGTAAACTCCGCTGATTTTGCAGAGTTTTCTGCATTCTGCAGAGCTTGCGCTGTGTAGAAAACTCCGCTCCCCAAAGTGCAGCAGAGTTTTTTTTCTCACTTGCGCTCGCCAATGGTAAGTTGGTGAGCGCGATCTGCCGCTCGGGTACAATTTTTTTTTTATCCTCCAGCTGCAGAAAGATCAGTGCGAATGGCAGTTCGCGCTGCACTCTCCCACTCCGCCTAGGGCTGATAACAATGCAACCTACTCCTGGGTCACCTAAGGCAGACCTTAGCTTTGACTTTTATGTAATAAAATGGTAGTTTTGTACTTTAGAAGCACCTTTATTTCAAAAGTCGAATTTGGACACCCTTTTATTTTAAAACCGGCCTGCAAGACTGGCTTTAAAACGACACCAGTTACCAACCAGTGCCTACTTAAGTGCATTACGTCCACTGGAGTCTCTAAACCTACATGACCTATCGTCTACTAGGGACTTGCAGGTAAGCTGTCTTTTTCAATCAGAATTATACCAATTGCTATATACCTTTAGAGGACAAAGCACATTCCCTTGGCATGGTTAGGAGAGCCCAGGGCACTTTCAGAGTCAGTAACCACCAGCATCACTCAAAAAATGGGGTGACTTTCCTATACCCTATATCATTAGGATTGTTTTGCAGTCAGTCGCTTATGTTCAGTCCAGGTGCATAGAGAGCGGGCCTGAGCATGCAGCACTTTTTATGTTCCTATTAGAGGAGTACCTTGGTAAAGGTGGGTTTATGCAGTGTCTCAGTCAGCCCAGCATCTTCATACCCTCCTGGCTTATAAGTTGCGCTATATATGCACAGTTTGAGCAGAATGGGCTCTGTTTAAAATGAGACATTGATCTGAAAGTCGGCATTTGGCATTGAATATTTACAATGCCTTTGTTCTTTGATATTGTAATGAGAAACTGAGAAAGTTTTAGGCCTTGTGTTAGGCAAGACCTTTTGTTCTGCTCATTTTTAAAAGTTTTTTTTTAATACATATATATTCATTGAAAAAAAACAAAGTTTACAGGGATGTTGTAGTTGGGTTGGCTTTTTACCCCCACAAAACCATAAAAATGCATCCGTTATAGTTATACTTATGTTAAAAAACTTCATAGCCTAAAGTTACTTAATGGCACGAGTTGTAATTTCTTTGGATAAGTATAACTGATGTATTTCTATGGTTTTGTGTGAGCAAAACGGCAACCTAACTATATTGTCTCTGCAACCTATGTTTTTTTTATTTTTCTTCATTAAATTACGTGTTTTTTTTAATGTAAAATGTGTGTGTATATATATCATATCATACGTTAATACAACCTTGAGGGCCGTACATGGTGGTGGGTGACAACATGCACTCTGCCACAGCCTGCGCACGGCCTTTGGCTGTTCGCAGCAGGGTTTTGGTGTGCGTGGATTAAAACATTTTTTTGGGTGTGTTTTGGGGTTCGCGGGTTTACACTGGGGGGATCTTGCTGAGTGCCGTGGTGGTTCCGCAGATACTCTGTTCGGTGGGAAAAAAAAATTTGGGCTAGATTTTGCCCATGAGACCACTCCTTGTGTCCTATGGGGTCAGTATACCTGTATCCTCACCCTCTATACCTTTCTCTTTTTTTATTTTGGCTTTCCTTGGCCCAAGCGAGAAACCGAATGACAGCTGCAACTTTCCTTTCAGATTGTGACCAGCCAATCCGGGCCTTGCTTTTCCCCGGGGATTCGCGGATACTCCATGGAAGATCCATTTCCCTAGATATCTATATTTTATTTCCTTTAATTACTCTGAAACTACTGAACAGATTTGCACCAAAGCACGCTTTCTGGACCAAGAGCTAGCTTTCAGCCAAATTTGGTGAAAATCCTTTCAGCGGTTCGGGCTGTAGCTGTGTCTAAAAGAGAAAAATTCTCTTAGACATTGCTGGCACTACCCTCCCGACTGCAACATCATATCTGCTGCACCGAAACTCCCTCCCACCACCACAAACGTGGAAAAACTCCACTGTCTACTCATCAACACCGGCTCTCTCCACAAACACGCCTGCGAAATCTGTGACACCATAACCTCTCTCATGCCAGACCTAGTCTTTCTCACCGAGACATGGCTAAACCCGGCATCAGCACACATCATCGCATCAGCACTCGTCATTGCTGCAGCTGTTCCCAGCGGATACAAAATAATACACCGTGACCGCACCAACAAACAAGGTGGCGAAATAGCCATCATTCACAAGGAGGAAGTCAACTGCACTTCCACCACAGACGCCCCCACTCCCATCATGGAACACTTCCATTTTCCGATCAACGCTAACAGCAAAACTACACTAAGAGGTACCTTCGCCTACTGACCTCCCAGAGTTCACCCTGCCTTGTGCAAAGACATTGCAGATTTAATCTTCCCACTAGCTAGCCACTCCAAAGACTTCCTCCTCCTAGCGGACCTCCACTTCTACCTGGAGAACCTCTTTTTTTTTGTTTAAAGAATTTTTATTGATTTTTCCCCAACTATTGCAGCATGAAATCAACGTTACATACAGTAGTCTCGTGCAAGAGAGCTAGGTAACTTAGGACAGTGCAGGAGAAGGTAGTTCCGCAGCATTTTCTTCCCTAACACCCCCACCCCGCCCCCTCTCTACCTCCACCCCCCCCTTGTCAGTGTGCCCGCGGCGGACCCCTGCCGGTGAGACATATAGTGCCCCACGCAACCAGGGAGCCGAACTCAAAATTATGGGATAAGCCCCATCAGTGTTCTCAAAAGGACCAAAGGCTCCATGCTGCCACCCACATGCATACTACTCCTGCAGCTCGACCACTCTGCACGTCTTGAGAAATTGTACGAATACCGATTTCTCTTGGAAAGTATTCAAGCGGCCTCCTCCTGAGCAGACTCCCCGGCGGTCCCAGTGGGCCCCTCCTCACTCCCCATTTTCCGGGCCATGCGCGCCTGATCCCCACCCTCCTCATCCTGCTCCCCCGGGCAACGTAGCTCCTCCACCAAAGCTCCCCACACCCTAGCAGCGTCTAGCATCTTGTCATTAGAAGCACGCCTGGCCAACTGTAGACGAAGCGTCCCTTCATTCCCCGCCCAAACCAGGAAACTC
Source organism: Triturus cristatus (assembly GCF_964204655.1). Classification (NCBI taxonomy): domain Eukaryota; kingdom Metazoa; phylum Chordata; class Amphibia; order Caudata; family Salamandridae; genus Triturus; species Triturus cristatus. The sequence continues at coordinate 925,739,396 of NC_140581.1, read as the reverse complement.
GCCTTCCACCTCCTAAAGCTCGGCCCTGCCCTTGCCTTCCAATGCATGGTAAGCTCCCTTTTTGCCATTATCAGCCCCAGATCAATAAATTTGCTTGTAATTTTTGTACGGGGTGTGCGGAAACCAAAGTAGAAGGCAAGTTCCCATGTCTACTGCCAGCTCACGCTCAGTCACTTGATTCAAACACGCCACCACATCTGCCCAGTAAGAGCCCAGACAGGACCAGAACATATGTCCGAAGTCAGCCCCCTCCGCATTGCAACGAGGGCATCCCGATGAAGAGCCTCCGAAATACCGCAAAATATTTGCCGGAGTTAAGTAGGCTTTGTGGAGAGTGTAGAATTGGACCAGTTGAAACCTCTGGAGAACCTCTTTGACCCCAACACCACCAACCTCGTCAAGATCCTGGAAAACCTCGGACTCTCGCAGCTAGTAACCGACCTGACACAAACCGCTGGACATACACTGGGCCACATTTTCTCCGCCAGCAATAAAATCACCTACAGCCACACTAGCAAAATCACCTAGTCCGACCACTCTATAGTACACTTCCTCATCTCCTCCACCACCAAGCCCATAACCAACTACAGGAGCTGGAGCAAGGTATCAGAGGACTGCTGGACAAACACCCTCGATGCATAACTACCTACCCCCTCCCACAATCCTGACAAAGCCATCAAAAGCTTCAATACCTGGATCACCCACTGCGCCGAAAAAGTCACCTGCCTCAAACCCTCCGGACCCAGTAAATCCCCCCACTGAGCCAACTGGTTCACAGACGAACTTGTCAACACCAAACAAAACTGCAAGAAACTGGAAAGGACCTGGTGCACCAAAAAGACCCCCTCCAACAGGGAAAATCTCAAAGAGAGCACTAAACAAATACCACTCCCAACTAAAGACTGCCAACAAAGAGGCCCTAACAACCGCCTAAAAGCCAGCTCCAATCATTGTCAGGGAGTTCACCAACCCAGCAGCAACGGAGAACGCCATCACCCACTCCCAGGACCTCTGTGGCTACCTTACAGAGTTCTTCCACAGCAAAATTTCAGCATTATACAAACACTTCGACCCTCCCCCCTTGACACCCTCAGCACTCTATACACCAACAAAGACAACAACCCAGCAGTCATATCAATCTGGGAACCCCTCACCACGCCTCTTACAACTTCTCCTGTCCATCTCGTTGCGCAGCACGAAATGCACGGCCTGAGCCAACTCATATGTACACAACACTATGCATAGTGCACGCGATCTCTGGGTTTTCGTGGGCCTAGTTAGTATTATGGAACCAATCCCTGGCATAATGTTAAAAGAATTGTATTCATGCAACTGTTTTATTTACGAAAAACAGACAGTACGATGCTATCAGCAACCTCAAAAAGTCTCATGAGAATCGCGTTGCACCCTGGTAAACGTAAATGTAACCTGCACGGTAGGTGTACTCCGTACCACAAATGAATTTTGGTGGTGGGGGGGAAAACACGTATGAAACATTATACTGATGCTCTGCAGCTCGCCAAGCTGGCTCCTTCGCGCTCCGCCGGGCTCACGTGTAGAGATTTGTTGCTGGATGGTGCAATCTCCACTCAGCCTTGCACTGAAGCGATGATCACGCGGCGCGCTCGTGCAGACCCAACCAATGACAGTGCTGAGGCCGAACGCCGCGACCAATCCCCATACCGCAATAAATAGGCTGCATGCGAAACGGACCAATGGCGAGAGGGCCGGCAGAGAGTTATTTAGTGCTGGGCGACTGGATCGTGAGCCGCAGCTGCACAAGGACGCGGGGAAGAAACATCCGTGCTCTGCAAAAGTAGACTGGCCTGAAACCAAATACAGCTCCGTCACTCGTTCTTCTGCAGTGAGACGTTCTGGGAGCCAGTCAGCCGAACCTGCCAGTCAGTTCCCGCGGTAGCATCCCAGAGCACCATCTGTCTCCTGGCAGCAGTGAACATCTTCTGCAGCTCTCTTGTAACGCCACCCCTGCAGCCCCAGCACGCCACCGCAGCAGAGTCTTCCGCGCATTTCTTCTTCACCTGCAGCTGAATTACATTCCACATGGAGAATAAGAAGCAGGTTCTGAATTTTGGGGCAGGGCCTGCCAAGCTGCCGGCGTCTGTAAGTTGTGTTTCAACCTCCGCCTACCTTCCTGTCTCGCGTTGCCCCTAATTGTAAACTGTTTTAACTGGTCACTGGGTGCATTGCGGCGTAGTGGCATGTATGTAGCGCTTTCTTACCTTCATGAGGTGTTGGGGGATTGCTTTTTCTTACCTTTGTAACATAAGCTGTTAAACTCTGCTGGGTGGTGGGGAGGTGTCTTCTCAGTCAAGGGGGACGTTATACATTTGCAAGGTGTATATTTAGACAGTGGTACTACTTTTATCTGTAATTGCCCTCCTTCCAGTGGTCCGACTCAGGTACACCATTGGCGAATCTTATAGCTATGAAAGTGGCCTACATTTGCAAATTGGGGTAGTTTTAAACTTAAAGAGACATGCTTCTTGCGTGTATTCCATGGTATGTGCAACTGTATGCATTTGTGGTTGCCCGCATAGAATGTTTGTGGTAATATTTGGGAACTGAGCAGTAATAAAAATCAGACCATAAAATGTCCTTAAACAGCCAAAAACCGCCCACGCACTGACCTCTTAAAGCAGCTGTTCTGGCCAGGGTCGGACTGTCCTATAGGGCACTCTGGCAGTGCCAGAAGGCTTGGCCTGACCGTTCAGTGTGTGGATTTGTTTACCTCATGTGTCGGTGTTTACTGTTGCTTACCCTTACATTACCACAAACCTTGCCTGCAGCACCACATAAACCCACATTCTCCCATACCTTGCAAAACCCATGCACAGCATGTTCGAAACTGCCCGGCTTACAAACGCAGGTCACTTTTTTAGCTATCGGGTCCCGTGAAAGGGGCTACTTTTATTTGTATGCCCTGGTCTGCTTTCAGTACCAGTCTGACCTAGTTTGTGGCTTTGCAAAATTGCCCTAAAGGCTAGTCCGACCTTGCTACTCCACAGGCAGCACTGTATGGCACTTTGCCGCTGTCAACGAATGCTGCATCTTCAGGGGCTACAATTGAAAGATGCTGCAGGCAGACGGTGCAGGTCGCATGCTTAGGCTAAAAGCCTTCCCTTGAAACTGTACATTTTCCGACCGTGATTGCCAGGCCCCTACGGATCAGATGGTGCAGTCAAGAGAGGTTTGTGTTACGTTTGCACCACGCAAAGTGGTACATGCCTGACGCAATACTCATGGTCAGATTTATGAAGCCACGCAAATCGCTGTGTTGGCCTACTCTGCGCAAGGGAGGTGTTGTGTTGGGTGTTTCCACGCCTCCATTGATTTTGACAAACTCCTAGATTTACAAGGGCTTGTGAACCTGGTAATGTGCCCCAAACCTTATGCCTTCCCAGGTGCGGCATAACTAGGAGAAATATCTTTATTTCTCCTCGTTTTTAACTCTTTCTTGGAGAGCTGCACTCTGCAGTACACATGGAAAAAGCCTCACTGGATTGTTTCTGCGCAGGAAGGTGCCCTGCACAAAAAACAATCCTAGATGCAACCGAGACACCATGGTGTAAGGGTGCCTGCTTTGGCGCTAGGCTGCCAAAACGGTGACAGTGCAAGGCGAAAGGTCAGGAATGTGCCGTATTGGATAAATACAGTGTATTCCTGCCCTTCCCCTTTGATGCAGGGCAGCAAGGTGAGTACTGCGCTGCCTTGCGCCACTAAACTCGTAAATATGCCCCTATGTGCTCCAAATTCCAAACCGATCAGGAGTGATTTAAAGTTTTTGCAGGTGCCAGAAGTGGGGTGTAACCCTCAGTTTGTAAAGCAAGATATTACTACTGCTGTAGTTTAACAGTTTTCCCCGCTCTTAATCCAGAGTATGAGGCAGGGCCGGCGCTAGGCATGGACAGTGTGGCAGCTGCCCAAGGTCTCGCACAGCTGCGGCCTGTGCAGGGAAGAGCAGTGGGGCTGGATGGGGTTGTTTAGATGGACGATGACGAGGGAAACTATTTTATTCTCTTACCTGCGTGGGCCGCGGCTAGCCTTGCACATAGCCCACCAATTTAGGGCCACATTTCAGTTCGGCAGAGCCAGGCTACAGTGGCACAGGCACGTGTCCTCTTGCGGATTCTGCATTTTCAATTGAAAGAAAGGTGTCTTGGACACAGGGGAGGGGGGTCTTCTCCTATGGGTGGCTGTAATGGTGTAGGGTGGTAAGGCCCATGGGAGGAGGGCCCTCCTATGATCCCAGCTGCAAGGACACAGTCTACAGGTTTGTCCTGCAATTAGACCTCCTGTTGAGGTGCCTATTGCAGTTCAGCTTCCTCCTCCCTCACCCCCACCAGAATTGATAACTAATAATCACACCCTCAGCCCTTTATGAGCTGTAAGTGTCGTGTCGGTGCCTGAGGGAGGGGCTGAAGCCCAGGAGGGGTCTGCTCAAAGCAGCTTCAAGAGCAGGGTCTCCAATTGAGATGCTAACAGCTTGAATGTCTCACGTGCAGTATGCAAATTTAAGGGTCCTCGCACATCCTCTTTCTGCCCAGGGCCCCAAACGTCCTAGATCCGCCCCTGAATCAAAATGTGAGCCAATGGAAATGAAGTAGGAGTGTTTAAACTCTGTTTTTGATTTTAGTGTAATTGTGTGCATATGTGATATGTCACTAGAGAGTCGTGGTTCCGTTGCTTTTTAAGGCGGACTAGCTTTTACTTTCCTCGCAGTCTGTCGTTATCTAAGTAAGCAGAGACGTTTTAATGCATGGGCAAAGTGGGCTCTGGCCCAGGGCCCCAGCCTTTCAGGGGGCCCCCTGACAAAGTCAGCTCCGTTCTCCAGAGTTTTGCACTAATGACCTTGATTATTTCTCAAACGGATTGTTTTAAATACAGTTTTCCTTTAATTTATGTTTTATGTGCCTGATGTGTGATAGTCTAGTACAGCCATTTTGCTGAGAAATGTTGTGTTTATGTTTCATGCAGTATACAGAAAAAAAGTTTCTTTTAGATCAAAACAAGGCCTAACACATAAGAAATGGGACGGCGTCAGAGATTATTTGCAGTAATATTGGTGAGCTGCTGCTGTGTTATCATATTGAAAACACACATACCTATCCCTGAATATTAGATGTAAACACATTTAGGGCCTTATTTATGAGAAGTGATGCATCGCTGTGTGAAAACAGGGATGCGTCACTTCTTAGTGCACCCTCCTTGCAACGTGACGGATGCGTCATATTTACTGTAAGTCGCATCATGTCGCAAGGAGTTACAGATACGTCAGTATTTCTGGCGTATCTGTAGGCGCAAAAGTGATGCATTGCTGGGGTGTGTCTGAAAATAGACGCAAGTCCAGCAATGTGTCCTCTCATGGGGCAAGCCCCATGTGAAAGGGCCTGCATCAGTCTTACACCTGCTGTGAGGCAGGTGTAAGATATTGACGCAATGGCCTCCTAGAAGTGGCGCACTGAGTTCTCATAGATTTCAATGTGCCACTTCTACGAGGCTTTTTGCGGGGGAACACCCACCCTGCATACATTATACCTGGCACAGGTATAATGTGGTGCAGGGCTTTACAAAGTGACGCATCTGCCTAGATGGGTCACTTTGTAAATAGGGCGCAACATGGCACATTTTTAGGTCTCGCCTGACCCAGCGCATGCGCTGGTCTGGCGAGACATTTTGTGAGGGCTCCAAAAAGTGCTACCAGGCCAGCCTAGAGCTACAGTGCATGTGCGCGAGCGCGCGCTTCGCGCTTCTCGCTTTACCGAGATTACTTTCACTTTTGCGGCCGCACAGCCGCTTTGATGTTTGATCGCGATCACCTTCGCGGCCGCTTTGATGTTCTCTGTGAGGCTTCAATAGATTGCAGCAGTTAAAACAAGCATTGGCATAGCCAATAGGTCTCGCTTTTGGGACCTTATAATTGTTTAGTTATGCAACTGTTGCATGGCTAAACCCTTATAAGATCCCAAAAGCGAGACCTATTGGCTAAGCCAATGCTTGTTTTCGCTGCCGGTGCGTCACAAAAAGTGACGCACCGGCGGCATAAAAGTGAAACAAGGCCTCATAAATAAGGCCCTTAGAATTTGGACGAGTGTTCCTTTGCACTGTCAGGGACCTAATGAAATAATGTATTTAATAAAGCACGCAGCCACTCAGACTAGAGTGTCTTGGCACATGACAGCGGGAGGAAAACGTGCGTAAAAGACCCATCAGTTATTAAAAAGCCAGGTTTTTAAGTTCTTCCTGAAAGAGAGTAGGTCTGTGGTTAGTCTCAGAGACTCAGAGAGTCTATTCCACAATTTTGCGCCTAGAAAGCAGAGGGATCTGCCTCCAGTGCGGGCACGGCATATATTAGGCACGATGGCCAGGTAGGCATTGGAAGATCTTAGGAGTCTAGATGTTGTGCAGTGATTAACTCGCTTATTTAGGTAGCCGGCTCCTAAGCTGTGGAAAGCTTTAAAGAAGATGGTCATCGCTTTGAAGTTGATCCGTTCTTTTATGCGGAGCCAGTGTAGAGACTTAAGAATAGGGTTCATACTAGATCTGGGTTTAGGTCTTAGGATGGCTCTGGTCACGTTTTTTCTACTTGTAGGCGCTGGATAAGGGCTTTGGGAGGACCGAGGTACAAGCTGTTGACATAGTCAAGCTTTGATGTCACCAGAGCCTGCACCACGATCTTTCTACTTTCATGCGGTAACAGTGGCAGGAATTTTATTAGCATCCGGAGTATGCCAAAGCAAGCTTCAGTTAGATTTTGGATTGGAAAGCGCATGGAGAGTGTCTTGTCTATGACAATTCCTACGTTTTTGACTTTCTCCTTTTCCGGGGGCGGGGGGGGGGGGGGGGGGGGGGGGCAGCAGATATTTTGGCCACCAAGAGCTCCAGTCAGGCATTTCTGGATTTCTTCAGTTTTGTCAGGATTGCACTGTCAAAGTCGGTTCCTTTTTCACATGTAAAAATCAGCTGAGTGTCATCAGTATAGGAACCAATTGTGACGCTCTCTTCCTCTACCAGAAATGCAAGGGGGGATAGATATATATTAAAAAGGGTAGGACTGAGAATGGAGCCCTGAGTGACACCTACATTCATGGCCGGAACCGGGGATGAGAAAGGTGGGAGCCAGATGTCCTGAGATCTATTTGCCAAGAAGGATGACATCCATGTTAAGGCGCCCTCCCAGGTCGATGTTAGCAAGTCTCTCCAGGAGCCTCTCATGTGGGACCGTATCGAAGGCCGCCGACAGATCGAGCACTATCAGAACAGCCTTGCCTACCTGGTCCAGCTTACCCTTGAGAAATTCAATCACATCCAGGAGAGCGGACTCCGTACTGTAGTTAGCCCTAAAACCGTATTGGGACTCATGAAGGAGCTTCCCATCATCAATGTGTTTTTGGAGGGCCTTGTTTACATGCTTTTCTAAAACTTTGGAGAGGGCAGGAAGATTGGCCTGTAGTTGGCAGGGTCCGTCAGTTTGGCGTTAGCCTTTTTCATCAGTGGAAGAATCTTAGCATTCTTCCATAATTTCGGCATGGTGCCTGAGGAGAGGGAAGCATTAAAGAGCTGGTTTACCGTGGGGTTTATGGTTGGAGCTAATAGGTTCAGGATATTCGCTGGACATGGGTCGGTAGGAGAGCCAGACTTAATAGTTTGGAGAAGGGTCAGTGACTCTTCAAGCTAAAACTCAGGGAAAACTAGTAAAGATGGAGGACCAAGAGGTGAAATTTGCTATTGGAACTAAGGTAGAAGGTCAGTTCTTCCTCTGGAATGTTACTGAAGGCTTGTTGGATCACGGAGATCTTTTTGTGGAAGAATTGAGCTATTTGCTTAGACCATTCTTCCGTACATGGCCCTTCCTTTGTGCCTGCTTTCGGGACGGTAAAGGATTTAACTATGCTAAAGATTTCCTTACTCTTATTTTGGGCATTTTCTATTTTGGTTTTAAAGAAGTTTTTCTTGGTTGCCTTCACAAGAATGTAATGAGCTTTTAAGGTGTCTTTATACACCTTCCTGTCCTCAGGTAGATAGGAGTTACGCCATTTCCGTTCCATTTTTCTACAATTTCTTTTGCTACATCTGAGGGAACCGTTAAACCATGGAGCTGGTGAGGCCGGCCTCTTTGAGGAGCGGGAAACAACCGGTACCACTGTACCAATGTTGGTAAGGAGCCATGACTCTATTGAGAGGGTGTCTGAGTCGGGGCAGCCAGACAGCTCCGGTGAGGAACAACCGAGGGCATCTGCTAACATCGGGATGGATATTTTATGGAACGTCCTGTAATTAGGGACCCTCTGCCCTGTGTTAGCCCGAGGGGCTGTGGCAGAGTTGGGAATGACACATTTTAATAGGAGGTGGTCAGATCAGGTAATGGGAAGAGGTAGGCTTGCTTATATGTCAAAGTTGTGAAAGATTTGGTCTAGGGTATGGCCCTTCTCATGGGTGGCCGAAGAAATAGATGGAAACATGTTGCAGGCCTGCAGCGTCCTAAACAAAGAAATTGTTTGAGGGTCTTTTCCATTGTCCATATACATAATTAAATCTCCCAGAATAAGGCAGTTGTTGTATTTTAAGGCCAGGGAGGTGGTGGCTGTATTAAGTGTAGTAATAACATTTCCAATTGCACCGAGAGGTCTATAAATCATAAAAACAGCTATGCTATGATGGTGGGATAAGGTACAGCAGAAGCCTAAGGACTCTGCACCCTCGATGTTTTCCATTGGTATGGGAGAGCAGTTTAGTTTTTAATTGTAAATTATGGTGACACCGCCCCCCTTCCGACTTTGTCGGTCTCTCCTAAGGGTTATATAACCCGTAGGGGTGGCCAAAGTGATAGTAGGGTTGGAGGCTACAGACAGCCAGGTCTCAGTGAGAAATAAAAGATCAGGCTGTTCGTCTAAAAGTAGGTCATAAATGTGTGGTTCATGCATTTGCATAGAACGACAATTTAAAAGGGTGGCCTGTAAGTCCTCTGTTTTCTTATTGTTTTTACACTTATTGTTGCATGGGAGGATCTTGGGTGCGAGTTTCCTGGGCTGGAGGAGAGACCAGTTGCACTTATTAAATCGAAAGTCTACCTCCAAGCTCGGATCAGCGGCTGTACACTGACATAAAGGTAGCCACCTAAGGCTAAGTGGTTTTTCCCTATTGTAATGTAGTGGAAGAAACTCACCGGAGGGGAACTGGGTAGCATGGTCAGAGCCAGACGCCTCCGGAATGCTGAAGGGCGCAGAGGGCCTTGCCTTTGGCACACCAGCGGCGCGCCGAAGGCACACGTCCGTTTGCATCGGGAATATATAGGCTAATGCCTTTGATGAAACTGGACCGCTAACGCAGCTGAGGAAGCGGAAACTACGGGGCGGAAGGGAGGAGCCCGATAGTAGCCCCAGCCCTCCGCACAATCGGCGTATCAGCCACGACGGACCAGGACTGGAGAAAAAGCGAGATGCGAATCGGAGCAGCTAAGGAGGTGCAGGCAAGCAGAATCAAGTAAAGTGCAAGTGCGCGTAGGTAGAGGAAATTGTTAAACAGCACAGAGTAATTCAGCCACAATATACAATTTAAAAAGTATTAAAAACCTAGTAGCAGGGCAGGAAACACTAAATACTACTGTTGTCAGCTGCAAGCGTCTGTTTGCATCAGGAATATATAGGCTAATGCCTATGTTGCAAACTGGATCGCTAATGCAGCTGAGGAAGCGGAAACTGCGTGGGAAACAGGGGCTCAAATTGGATCATAAACTCAAAGCTGTTCTGAACAGGGGCCCCCAAAATATGTTTGGCCCAGGGCCCCCAAAATCCTTAAGATGTCCCTGTAAGTAAGCACGCATTCTAGTTGTTAAATGGCATGCCCATGATTTGCGGGCCGAGCAACTTAACGCCACTGTATCAAAATGTTACTTTTTTTCTGCACCCGTGAGGCTGTCTCACCAGCAGCTGTTACTAGCACGGTGAGAACCAAACCCCAAAGAGCGGCAAAATTGCAGCCAGTGAGATACAAAGGGGCGTGTCCCGTGTGGGAATACCAGACAATGTGTAGTGTCAGCTCTTTCTCCGCAACTTTGAATTGTTCTGGCTGCATGCCCTCGTCTGTTCTTTCATCCAGTTTCAGATTCCACGAGCTTCTCATGCCGCAATTCTGAGAGAACTGGGCAGTGGCATGTGCCTGTACCCTCTTTTTAGCATACGTGTGTTTACCATTGTTGAACCTCCTGCCCGTTTCTGTGTTTGTTATTCTATTCAGACAACTTTTGAATTGAGGTTTTGCAAATTATAGTTGTTTTGAAACTGTGAATTGCCCCTAATCTTGTCAAAATACAATGCCATCTCTCCTATTCAACGTGTAGTTAAGCGATCTCTCAAGTTCGGTAAACTGAACACTGCTAATATAACATGCATATTCTTTAGGATCAAGCAATTTTTTTGGGGAGTTATTTGACCATCGGTCTGTATTTGAAAGGTTATAATCAGTGAGATAATGTATTTAAGGTCTCGCACACCAGTCTGCGTGAGCTATAGTAATTGCTTTAAGTGGGATGAAGAGGTGGGTGGTAGTGGCGTGGCCAAAGATGCGCAATTAGGAATCCTGGCCAAGAGACGTGGCCTATGTAATGAAGGGCGTGTGATAACATATGTAAACTAAAAAAAAAACTGTCCTTCCACAATACATATGCCCCCTGACTAGTATTAGTGTGCCTTGTGTTTTTTTTTGTTTTGTTTGTTTTGTTACCGCATCTAGACATGTTACAGCACTCAGTACATTTACCCCAAACACGCCAGACCGGTTTATTGGCTTTGCCGATGCTTGGTAGCTGTATCAGGTAAATGAATATCAACAAGTTCGTACAGAAAAATTAGAATTGAAAACGTTTCAGTTCTGAACATACTAGATTGTGAATTTATGTTAAGGTCTGCGGAAGGTGTAGTGTACTTTGGGGTGTCTCCAACATATTCTCACCTTCATACCACTTTCTTCTGCTGTCTCTCTGTTAGACACTGGCACCCTTTTCCCCGCACATCTTTCAGAAATTCCCTATCTGCATATTTTGAACTTTCCACCTGGCACATAGGGACTATCGCTCTGTGTTCTCTGCAGAGAGGCCAATGGCTGGATGTGCATGTTGCCTACACACCTTCAGTGACCCGCTGAAAGGTGGCTTGAGAAAGTGCAATGCCTTTAGCCTCCACTCCAGAGCTCTCAATCCCGCACCGTCACAAAAACTCAGTGCAATCTGAACTCAGACATTTCGTGGAGTCTCAGTTCAAAGTATGCAATATACACAAGCCCTCTCTTGCATGATTGCAGCAATAGAAACAACATCTTGAAAGAAGCAAATATTCTTAGTAAATGCAAGATGAAGTAAAACGTGAACTGTAAACGGAAATTGCATCACTGCCATGAAATATGATATGGTCAGGGCATCTGGAACGATGCAACATGCGTAGACCAAAATATGCAGCAGCGTTGACTAAATTATGCGTCAAGAAAAGGCAAGTTTCGCCTTTTTTTACTTTACAGATAACTCTGCCTGGGCAAATGTTCTACCTCATTAGTAACAGTTCAACAGTACAATACAGCAATAGGAAATTAAAAGGTGACGACAACTTTTGTCATCACGTTTTCCATAACTTTGTTCAGTTTGAGCTGAGAACTTTTTTTTATAAACCTCTGCAAATTATGCATCAAATGATGAATTATGTGGCATATCCATTATTATGCAGAAAACATCAGCCTCACAATCCCGTAATTCCAGTGTTCTGCCATAAGGGTTTCAGTCCTAGTTAGGAAATCAATCAAGGGTTTTGCCACTAAAGTTAAGAACCAGAAAACCGAGCGCAATAGGGACCCATTTGAAAGTTGGTTTTCAGTGTGAGACATAGCAGAACCGGACCTACTTAAAGCCTGCTTATAGTCAAATTGTAGTTTGTCCTATGCAGGAATGTGGTTTATTAGTAGGTGGAGGTATTCACTTTCAGCTAGTAATAACGCCACAATCACTAATGGGTCCAGTCAAGTCTCAATAAATGAATCCTTGGTAGCTTGGCAAACGAGCAGTCAGGCTTAATTTAGAAGATGTATGTGTAAAGCATTTAGTAACCCCAAAATAGTAAATAAGTAAAAGGCACAACACAATAAAAATCCAACTTCAATTTATAAAAATAAACTATTTTTATCTTTAGGCTAACATCAAAAGGTCAAAAATCTAATGTAGTGAAACGGAGGTATGAATTTTTAAATATCAAATAAAAAATTGTGCATTCTAGCACCAAAAAGCTGAAAGCGTCACTCGTGTCAATCTAGTCGTGTTGGACCGGGTCAAAGTTTTAGGCCAACTGCTATGGAAGGTGGGTCAAAAAGGCTGAGCGCTAGGTCCAGGTCAAAAGTTTACCTTTGGACCTAGGCTTTTTCTTGGAGCTTTCTCTCGTTGGTGAGCTTGTCGGCTGGTCCTTGAGCTTCCCGGATCTGAAGTTTGATTCAACGATGGCGGCCTGCTGCAGCAGGATACCTCATTAAGTCTCTGTCCTTGATGGCAAGGAGCTCCGGAGCTTTCAGTGGGACAAACCAGCGCGGTCAGGCCGATTCTCAATGCCAAGCCGGTCTCCTCCTTCAGCTTTTCTGCTACACTTCGCAGAAAGTTTCCAAACTTTTAAATCTTAACGTTTCTTGGTCCCTTTGGGGAAACTAAGGGTCCCTTAGCTCCGGCCAAGGGTTCAGAGACTCCTGACTGCCTCTTGGGGGCTAGGAATCAGTTTCCCACAATGCACCTACACAGCCCAGGTAAAATCCAGTTGCATTTGTTCTGCTGTGGTGATCTTCTCTTTGGGCTTGCAGGCAACTTCTTCCAGCCCTGTTTTACCTGTTGCTAATTATGGTGTCCACTCATTTTCCTTTGAGACAGGCACAGTCCTTTCTTTGTGGAGCCATGAGAGTGCAACAGGTGCAGTCCTTTTAAGTGCAATACTTCTGTGGTGAAGTCCAAGGGTCCAGCAGGGCAGTCCTTCATTGTTTCAGGCAGTGTTCTGAAGAGCTCATGCAGCTCTCCCATATTTATCCTCTATTCCACCCCAACCAATATGGGTAAAGTTACTTTCCTCTGCTATGACTACTTCCTGTGAAGTATTGGCATATTTTTGACCCATAATGCACAGTTTTCACAAAAATCAAGTTGTAGAAAATGTCTCCTTGATATGTTTGCCTGCGTAACCCAACCCAGAGGTGTGGCTAACTCACTACACCCCTTCAGAATCTCTCCTAATCTAAATGGGGGGGGGGGGGGCTCCCATGTGGCTGGGGATAAAAGTGGGGGCTGGCTTTGGTCCTGTGACAACGTATTTCCTGGAAGTTGAGGTCCATCTTATCTCCCTAGCCACTTCCTCTCACTGGCTTCTCCAGGAAGCAAATCTCCCACCAGATGGCTGTATTGTTTCAGCCACAGGCTTCTTCACACATACTCGGGGAGCATCTTGGCTCAGGCTGTCAGAGGCTGGCCAGTCAGAAGAGGCTACTACCGGGGTGCTTTAGGTAACTTCAGGACAGTAAGCTCTAAAACGACTTTCCTTTAATAGTTACATTAACTCCAACCTTGGCAAGTTGTTGGATTTAATTTGGCCATTAATTTGATAATTTGAATGATTTTGCTTGCTAGCTCCCTAGAAGATATAGACTTTATTAAGTTTAGTAGAGCCTTCTGATATTGGCCTATGGGGCTAGCAGCACTCCAACATCCTTTTTATGTTGTGCCTGTTTTTTTTTTAAATAACTATTATGCCTGGGCGGTAAACTCCGCTGATTTTGCAGAGTTTTCTGCATTCTGCAGAGCTTGCGCTGTGTAGAAAACTCCGCTCCCCAAAGTGCAGCAGAGTTTTTTTTCTCACTTGCGCTCGCCAATGGTAAGTTGGTGAGCGCGATCTGCCGCTCGGGTACAATTTTTTTTTTATCCTCCAGCTGCAGAAAGATCAGTGCGAATGGCAGTTCGCGCTGCACTCTCCCACTCCGCCTAGGGCTGATAACAATGCAACCTACTCCTGGGTCACCTAAGGCAGACCTTAGCTTTGACTTTTATGTAATAAAATGGTAGTTTTGTACTTTAGAAGCACCTTTATTTCAAAAGTCGAATTTGGACACCCTTTTATTTTAAAACCGGCCTGCAAGACTGGCTTTAAAACGACACCAGTTACCAACCAGTGCCTACTTAAGTGCATTACGTCCACTGGAGTCTCTAAACCTACATGACCTATCGTCTACTAGGGACTTGCAGGTAAGCTGTCTTTTTCAATCAGAATTATACCAATTGCTATATACCTTTAGAGGACAAAGCACATTCCCTTGGCATGGTTAGGAGAGCCCAGGGCACTTTCAGAGTCAGTAACCACCAGCATCACTCAAAAAATGGGGTGACTTTCCTATACCCTATATCATTAGGATTGTTTTGCAGTCAGTCGCTTATGTTCAGTCCAGGTGCATAGAGAGCGGGCCTGAGCATGCAGCACTTTTTATGTTCCTATTAGAGGAGTACCTTGGTAAAGGTGGGTTTATGCAGTGTCTCAGTCAGCCCAGCATCTTCATACCCTCCTGGCTTATAAGTTGCGCTATATATGCACAGTTTGAGCAGAATGGGCTCTGTTTAAAATGAGACATTGATCTGAAAGTCGGCATTTGGCATTGAATATTTACAATGCCTTTGTTCTTTGATATTGTAATGAGAAACTGAGAAAGTTTTAGGCCTTGTGTTAGGCAAGACCTTTTGTTCTGCTCATTTTTAAAAGTTTTTTTTTAATACATATATATTCATTGAAAAAAAACAAAGTTTACAGGGATGTTGTAGTTGGGTTGGCTTTTTACCCCCACAAAACCATAAAAATGCATCCGTTATAGTTATACTTATGTTAAAAAACTTCATAGCCTAAAGTTACTTAATGGCACGAGTTGTAATTTCTTTGGATAAGTATAACTGATGTATTTCTATGGTTTTGTGTGAGCAAAACGGCAACCTAACTATATTGTCTCTGCAACCTATGTTTTTTTTATTTTTCTTCATTAAATTACGTGTTTTTTTTAATGTAAAATGTGTGTGTATATATATCATATCATACGTTAATACAACCTTGAGGGCCGTACATGGTGGTGGGTGACAACATGCACTCTGCCACAGCCTGCGCACGGCCTTTGGCTGTTCGCAGCAGGGTTTTGGTGTGCGTGGATTAAAACATTTTTTTGGGTGTGTTTTGGGGTTCGCGGGTTTACACTGGGGGGATCTTGCTGAGTGCCGTGGTGGTTCCGCAGATACTCTGTTCGGTGGGAAAAAAAAATTTGGGCTAGATTTTGCCCATGAGACCACTCCTTGTGTCCTATGGGGTCAGTATACCTGTATCCTCACCCTCTATACCTTTCTCTTTTTTTATTTTGGCTTTCCTTGGCCCAAGCGAGAAACCGAATGACAGCTGCAACTTTCCTTTCAGATTGTGACCAGCCAATCCGGGCCTTGCTTTTCCCCGGGGATTCGCGGATACTCCATGGAAGATCCATTTCCCTAGATATCTATATTTTATTTCCTTTAATTACTCTGAAACTACTGAACAGATTTGCACCAAAGCACGCTTTCTGGACCAAGAGCTAGCTTTCAGCCAAATTTGGTGAAAATCCTTTCAGCGGTTCGGGCTGTAGCTGTGTCTAAAAGAGAAAAATTCTCTTAGACATTGCGTTGGTAAAAATCGTTTTGGGACTCGCCTTTTTTTTCTCTCAGCCCCGCTTGAATAATCGCCCCAAAACTTTCAAGAGAGCAGCTGAAGTGAGTGGTAAACTGGTTTTGAAAATTTCATGAAGACTCGTCAACCTGCCCCAAAGTTATTAGATAACAACAAAAACACCATTTCTATGGGAAAAGTTGGTCCCAACTATAACCGCCTACACTTACACATATACTCAAATGAGAAACACATTCTCTGGTCCAGGACACTAACATTTGCACTCCAGGATTGTGCTTAATCAAACCAAACTGTCTTTATCACAGCCGGAGTTGCTTATGTGCTCTACCACCATTAATACAAACAAGTAAAATAAGCATTGAAAAAAGACATTGCGTGCTAGCGCTTCCATAGACCGTGAGGACCATTCCGATCTTTGGATCTGAAGACTGATTGAAATGACAATAACTAACCGTGTTGGTATTTAAAATAATCAAGGGTCCCGTGCCCATACTGGCGTACCTCATGATGACAGAAGCACATAAAACAATCGTCGCGTCACCTGGTGTGCGTGCTGTGTATTTCATGTTACGCCTAAGAATTGCCAGGTCCATATGCACTTCCCAACCTGCGCATTTCATACAACGGTTATTGTGGCAAATCCATTTACGTCAAATAGGAATGGCAAATAATACATGAGGGAAATATAAAATAAGATATGGGAACATGGGGTTTCTTCAGTCATGTGACTGAGCATACTGGCATTATTGCTGATTGTAGTTAAGTGTATTGAACCTGAAAGTTGCACATTCAGACAATATACAGTAATACATATACAGATGCATATTTGACATTTACAGTTCATTGTTCCCAGTTGAGTGGTTAACATGAACATCCCCTATTTGAGCATCAAAACATATACACATTACAGATATTTATTCCAAGCCGAGCCCCCCCAATTTAAGCATCGACACATACTTATTAAAGATCATTATTCCAAACCGCATGGTTGAACTGAACACCTCCTATTCACACTTTAAAACATATGTAAAGAACATAACTATATGTTACAAAGTTGAATTGTAGGAACTCCAGACATAGCCATGAGGTATAAAAAATAAGTAAAGGTTAATTTAAGCTTGGAAAGGAAGATGGTAGTTAAGATAATCCAAGGCCCCACCAGGGGCAGCATCCTTGCTGCTCAGCCCAGTCTCCCACTGTCTCTCTCACACATAACCAGGCACTCCAACATTCTAACATTCCACATCACATTCATACTGCCTGAGCAGCAGGGAAAGGAAATCAATGTACAACACATCCCCTTCCCTTGGCAACATAATAAATAAATAATGATTACAACATTGCACAATAAAAGTACAATACAAGAGAAATATGCAATGTACAAATGGAGATAACTAATTAAAGATCATACAGTTAGAATTACAGCATTAAGGAGAAAGAAACCAAGTGCAAATAATAACTGCAAATATAGCCATGAGGTATAAAAAATAAGTAAAGGTTTATTTAAGCTTGGAAGGGAAGATGGTAGTTACAGGATGGTAGTTAAGATAATCCAAGGCCTCATCAGGAGCAGCATCCTTGCTGCTCAGCCCACAGTCTCCCAACTGTCTCTCTCTCACACACAACCAGGCACACCGACATTCTGCTCTCTCATCCACATTCTTACATTCCACATCCACATCACATTCATACTGGCTGAGCAGCAGGGAAAGGAAATAAAGGTACAACACTATACATCCAATTTTATGGGGTGCTCTGTCTTCTCAAATTCTTCTCAGATTAATCAGATGGGGGGGGGGGTGTCAACATCCTGGTTCATGTAGCACGCTAGTACAACCAAAATTAACACAAAAAACAACAAAATATAAAACCGTGCATCCATCTATGTAAGGAATACTAAAAATAGAAGAGATTGCCACAAGGTACCAGCTAAAGAGTGGGATTGTCCCAGCCTATATTAGGTAGTCATGCACTTCCAGTGAACATTTCGACTTGAGATACTGTACACAGGGAACGGGGGAAGACCCCCACCAGCAAACAGTATGTTCGGTGAAATACAAGGAGCATTCGGAAAAAACAAGATCGGAGAGTCAAACATCGCAATGCAATTTTACATATCCAATATGCACGAGTAGCTCCTCATCCTTGTTCAAACTATGCCGAGATTTGCTGTCTAAAAGAATGATATATCCTGACTCAAGTATCCTCGGCGTCTTCTCCCTGCCACCCCATCTGGGGGTCAATGCAATTCTGTCCAGTCAAAAAAAAGAACAGTGTTGGGATTTTTTTCATGATCACTGCACCAATGTCTATCAGTACAGTAATTCTGGTCGGCATTCCTAATGGCCCTCCAGTGTTTTAAGATTCTCTTCTTCACTGGGAAAATGGTGTTCGCCACATACAAGTGGCCGCAGGGACATACCAAGACACATAAAGAGTAATCACTGTTACATGTGATGACTTTCCCAGTTTTACCGTGGGTAGTAAAAATGTCTTTGTGTTTTTGCTAGTCTTGCATGCTTTACAACGCCCACACCTGTAGAAGCTCTTCTCTTCCTACAACTATCCTCTGTTTTTGTTTGGCCATATAGCTGTTCACCAGCATGCCCCTCAGGGACATTGATTTATGATGGGTCACCAGGTGATGAGGAGTCACCCGTCCTCCTTTAACCGGGTCAGTTTTGACTATGTACCAATGTCTGTTTAGCATGTTTCTAATGGTGGGGGATTCAGTGTTAAAAGTGGTGATCATCCTCAGTTTATTACCCTCACTCTTGTCCTTCTCTTACTTGGCCAGAATGCTTTCTCTGGGAGACCGGCTGCTTTGGCACTGGCTGTTCTAAGTACCTTGGATGGATAGTCTCTAACCTTAAACCTCCTGATCGCCCTTTTGTCTTCCTCCTCAAAAGCCTGTTGTGTGCTACGGTTCACCTTGCCCTCCGAATCTTACCAAATAGGATGATCCACTTAAGTTTCTGTGGGCGGTGACTGTGAGGAATAATACATTATTGCCTGAGGTGGTCTTCCTGAAAAGGCAAGTCTGAATGAAGTCGTTCTCAATCCTGACACATATATCCAGGAAATCTAGTTTTGTTTCTTATGTATTGTGGGGAAAACATAGGTTGAGATTGTTAGTCGATATGTGTGCTAAGAACCTCTCTAGTTCTTGTTTAGGCCCAACCCAAATAACAAACAAATTCTCAATGTACCTTGTCCAGAAAATGATGTGCTTAGTCATGTTCATTGGCCTCAGTCTATGCATGTTTCTCTTCCCAACAGCCCATGAATATTCCTGCATAGCTCAGCATAAAGCATCTGCACATTGCAGTCTCGACCAATTGTCTATACCATGTGTCTTCAAATATGTAAAAAAAAAAGATCTTTTCCAAACAAAACAAGCATTGGCATAGCCAATAGGTCTCGCCTTTGGGACCTTGTAAGTCTCATCCTCGACATCCCACGAACCAGCCACATCTCCGGACATCTGAGAGACCTTCACTGGCTCCCCGTCAACAAAAGAATCACCTTCCGCCTCCTCACCCACGCACACAAAGCCCTACACGACCAAGGCCCGAGCTACCTCAACAGCCGAGTCAACTTCCACGCTCCCAAACGCCACCTCCGTTCAGCCAACCACGCCCTCGCCGCCGTCCCCCGCATCCGAAGAGCGACTACAGGAGGAAGGTCCTTCTCCTACCTGGCCGCCAAGACCTGGAACTCCCTCCCTACCGACCTGCGCCTGACCCAAGACCACCTCTCCTTCAGGAAGAAGCTGAAGACCTGGCTGTTCGAGCAGTAGCGGCACCCCCCCCTCCCCCCCCCCCCCCCAGCGCCTTGAGACCCTACGGGTATGTAGCGCGCTTTACAAGTGTCACTGATTGATTGATTGATAGCCAGCGCTACTGGCTTTTCCAATTTATTTAAGTTATGAATGATGTAGAGCAGCGTTGGCATTGTTATAAGCCAAGCGAAGATACATATGTCATTGAAATCCTAGAATGCACCGTTAGAGATTCAGCAGGTGTTGGAAGAAATCAAGCTTCCCGCTGTGGAATGTTCTACACTGGGAGATGGCTGCCCCGTTAACAGATGGCTCCACACACTCTCTGTGCCTTGGGACAGCACTTGCCAGAACTGGCTCGCACATTAAGACGACGAGGCCTGGTACAATAGTTCCCAACCGAGGCTGCATCTTGTGGTGAACATCTTGAAACTGTATACTGCCCTACATTTAATTGACCTACTATTGTAATGCAGTGGGAAGGCCCTGCACCAGTGAGCCGTCTATCAGACAACCAATGTGTTACTTGGAAGTAATAAAGATGTTTAAAAATAAACGTGTAATGGTATATGTATGTAACTCGGTACTGTAAGAATGTGCAATAAATGCAACAAAAAAAAGTGTACAAAGTGCTTTCTCAGTTGCATGTCCCTAAGGCATCCTGTCTGGTTCTGGTTTTATGGTCCGGTCGCGGCTAAACTCTAAACACTCAGTATTGTTCTTTTCAGAGCAAAACATCTAGCAAATGGTGCTAGGCTAGAAAACATTGAAAAGCTTTCTGCTGCTCCGTGCACGAGGTGTACTGTGTGCATTATACTAAATACGTGCGAAGGTACAAGCACTCAGCGTATCTAACAACTAATCACCACATGTAAGCGGTTTCAAACTAAATGAAAAGTAGTCTGTACCCCCTGCAAGGCTCTCTTGTCATAGGAGCAGATAAGCTGGTCCCTGCTTGTGCCAGCAGTGCAGCGCAGCTCGCACTTGCTCCCCTGATCTCCACATTATCTGCCCCCCTTGTATCTGTTTAAATAATTTTATCGGTGATACTGGCCTGAGAGTCACAGAACTGCGGGTCAGTCTGACGACCTTCTGGTCGTTTTGGAAATGACGGTGGCCTTCAGTTTCACCCTGGAGCAGGAACAAAGCAAACTGGAGGGGGGGGGGGGGTTTCTTTATGTATGTAGAAAGAGGCGATCGGGAGGGTGCCCTGCGGTTGTGCAACGGGCTGCTCTGTTCAGAGCGTCTCTGTGCCAGGGGAGGAGATACTCTTCACATCATAACTCTGTGTGCCTCCAGATCTTTTGGTTAACATTTTAAATAAATAGCACCATTCCAGGGAATGCTTAAATGCACCAATGCAGCGGTTGCACTGCAAATATGGACGTTTCACCCAATTCCAACTTACTTCTGGTTTTCACTTCTTTCCGAATCTCATTTTGCCTCCTAGTCTTGCCACTGTGTATATAACAATATAAAACCAGCGCGGCCGTGCGGAAAAAAAACAAACAAAAAAAAAAAGCGCTGTTTACAGAAAACAGTGCCCGGACACAAGGCCACAACGTGAACGCGACGAAGCCTTTGAAATAGGGAACCGAACAGATGGCACACAGCGCGCCCCTGCTTGTAACCGAATTCGAAACAGATGGCCAGCTGCTCGCTCCTGCAAGGTAAACGCCATACATGCACAAGTGCCACGAGTGCTCATTGGAAACCGTGCAGTACGTGCACAAGTTTCCCCAAAAGTCCTGAGTGATTTGAAGAGGTCACTCCTAAGCAGCGCTTGCGCGCTGCGTTGGGCTCAACCTAAAAAAAGCATGCCAGTTAACATTATAGAATGATCATATGATTGATTTGTCTGTGAAAAACTGTCTACACATTTAAATTTCTAAATCGTGCTCAGTGTATGTGTACAAAGACCACGCATATCATTTTCAGCCAGTAGCTGAATTGCCAGGGGAGCCCCCCCTATCTTGTTTATAAAGTCAGTACTGTCCCTGTAGTAGGAAGGGAGACACTAGGTGTATGGGAATAGAAATGATTCAAGGCACATGGATGTTTGTTCTAGCAAGCTGTTGGCAGAGACAATGGGTCTCCCTGGTGGGTTGATCTTGTCTTTGTGTACCTTTTTGTTAACATATAAAAGCATGGAGCATTAGGTTTGTTGATGTGTAAGAACTGGTATCCCTCTGTCAACTAAGCCCTTTTCCCTCCACACTAGGAGCAACCTATGGTAACTATGGACCGTCTGTACGCCTCCACTGTGGTTACCTGATAGCTGTCCGAGGTCATTAGCTGTCTATTTGCCATTGTTTGCATTTATCAATGTCCCACAAAACGACATTGCCCCCTTGCCTGAGGGATTAGTGATAAAACTCCGATCTTTGCTGAAGGTGCTCAATGCCGTCCTCTGTCACTTGGTTAAATTCTGTTCATGGTTGTTCTTGGTGGCCTGCCATATCTCAATTCTCTCACTTGTGATCACTTAATGGAAAGTGTCAAAGCTATCATGCGGTGTCTGGCGATTTATATCTCGCTTTAGGTTTAAATTTGCTTAAAACTGTACCATTAGTTTCCAAACCGAGAAACCCCAAGATTTCCCTCTGAGATGCCTACCCTGCTGTTACACATTCCTGTTCAATCATTCTAGACCTTCAATGTACCCTAGGCAAAAGCAATCAAAAGGGGAGTCTCAAGTAGAGGTACTGGGAGCGACTGCCACAGGCCTCAGTTTTTCTACTAGTGTAAGAAAATGTTCATTAGTTTGAACTTGCGAACAAACAAAAACATATCAATGTCTTCTTGGCTACAATTTAAATTTTCAGTAGGACTGTCCCAATTCAAGAAGGGAACGTTCATCCAGTGTGAAAATAGGTTAGCGATAGTCCAGTTTGCCTCACCCATTATCTCCGCCTGTTTTGTGTTTTCCAATGCGGCGCAGTGTCTCTTGTGGTTGCCTCTCCCCTTTCTGGGTCCTGTTCCTTTTAGTGTCTCCTTTTTCGACTGGAGGTTTTCAGCATGGCCCCTTGCTTGCCTGTAACAAAACGGTGCTCTTCAAGGGAAGTGATTGGTAGAGAGTCTCTGTTACTTGTTCTGGGTTGTTCTTCCATGTCTGAACAAGACTTATCCTGATTCTGATATTAACAGTTCCTGCTCCCTGAGTGCACCCAGTTGCTTATATTGTCTGATTGCAGCATCATATCTTCTACCAAAGGTCAATATACGCCCGCTCGCATAATCATGTTTGTCCCTCAGGGACTTGAGCTTCTTTTTCTGCTTTACCTCACCCTCGTATTTGTCTAACCTCTGCTCCATCAGTTAGTAAAATCTTCACCTCCTCTTGTGGCAGGTGTTTACCCAAGTTCTCTTAGATCGTTTTTTTTTTTTCTTCACTTACTTGTTCAAGGTTGGCGTCTCTGGAAAGTAAGCCCATCATGTTTTTACACATAGAAGCCATAAATGCTGATCATTCTTCGAGTAATTTAGGGGTGGGGATTTTGGTATATAGGTGTTGTGAGATTTTGAAGTCCCTTTGGGACCCTGCCCACCTCAATGTAATTATTCAGGGAAGTTACCTCCCACCACCTGTTGGACTCCTTCTTGGGATGCTTCTCTCTTTTTTAAAAAAATTTTTATTAAGCCAGTAAACCATTACAAGAGGAAAGACCAGGCAAAAAAGAAACACACGGTATGCTCAACACAACAGGAAATGAAGACCTATAAAACCAAAAAGAAAAAAAAAAGGCAGTGCGGGAGAGATGTACATAAGGCTCTATATAACATCATAAAACCAAAATACTACTGGATACACTATTATAACCCAAATATATATGTCTGTTTGACGTCCCCTCTGGGAGGCCCGACCTCCTGTGCATTATTTGCATCCAGATTCCATCTACACATACTAACTATCCGGCACACTTCCCATAGGGCTATAAAAACGGCTATTTACGGATTCGAAATTGAGGATAGGATCTTTCCCGACCGGCAGGGCTTAACTAAGATCTTATGTTACTGGTGACACAAATTCCGTTAGAGCCCCCCAGATCTCCCCACCAAGTTTACGTTTCTGTGCGCTTTTAATGGCGTATAAACTAGTCTCGAGTTTGCAGACAGCCAATAGCCTGCCTCTCTAGGTCTCAAATGTAGGGGGCTCTTTCTGGCGCCACAATTAGGCTATACACAGCCTTGCTACTGCGACTGCAATATATATTAAACATATATATATATATATCTCCTACTGGCAGTCGCCAGTAGGTAGTTGGTACCTATTTTCCATAGAAAATCCGCAACATTCTATTTGGAATAACGTTGGCGCCGATTGATGAATCTTCGCGAAATTTTCCAAACTTTTGGCCAGCTCCGGTCTGCTCCGATCCTGAAAATGTCACGGTGATTCATCAAGCGGGGGCTGAGAAAAAAGGGGGGGTCCCAAAACGTGTTTCCCCATGCATTTTCCCATAGGACCTGTTGACGCAGCTACAGCCCAAACTGCTGAACGGAATTACACCAAATTTGGCAAAGAGGTAGTCCTCAGTTCAGACTCGTTCCTTTTGCTTAAATGGTGTGAATCTGTTCAGTAGTTCCTGAGAAAATTAGAGTTAAAAAGATAAGATATATCTGGGCTGAGCCTAACCACACATCTCATCGTGAGATCTGATTGGCTGTCAGCACTTCATCCAAGAAGTGTTGGCAGCCATCTTGGGACCAATATACATGATAGCACATCATTAAAAAGCATTGCAGTTAATAGAAGGTTTAAGACTTTAGTTTCATTATATCATTTGTTGATGGTACCATACTCATTTTAGGAATTGTGGTGTGTTCTAAGGTTATTTTACCATGTGAAAAAGCCTTCTGCTGTGATATCATGAATCATGTTTTAGAGAACTATTTTCCCATGCTTTTCCCACAGAGGTTTGGATGGTGATCTATAAGCTAAACTGAGCGCATAGTTTCTGTAAATTCACATTATCTTTGAGTCATGTGAGAATGAAGTCTGACATTCTCAGTAAAACATGTACATCCAACAAGGGCAGAGACTGTGAGTTGATTCCTTTGTGATCTACTGCAGCTTCCCAGAGTGTTCTAAAGAACAACTAGAGCGCTAACAGTCCTACTTATGTCAACGTATTGCACACCTGAAGCCATCTTGATTGGAATAAAGTGGTAACTCTTAAAACATTTAATTTAAAAAGGAACAAAATGAGGGGGTTCATATTGCCATAGAAAGTATGATTAGTGCTGCAGAAAGAAAAATTGGGGCACATTTTGAGTGACTTCTCAAATCCTCTTCTATTTCATGAAAAAATTCTGACATGCAGACTGAAACATGCACTTTGAATACCAGCAGCAGACTTCCCTGGTGAGCAGTAGCTTTACTACAGTGATCTAATAAGCAACTAGAGTGCTAACATTCTGTATTTTTGGCAAATGTGTGACACATCTGAATGCCTTCTTGATGGAATCAAAGTAAAAAACTGAAAGTATTTCCTACTGAGGAGACTGTAGTAAATGAGAAAATTAGCAAACTTCATAACAAATAAGTCTCCCAAAATGGCCACCAGAGACAAAAGAGCCCAAATGTAGCACAAATAGCACCCAGATGTAGCCCAATGACAGTGTGCAAAACACTTATTTTTTGTGTATTTGCAGTTTTATATAGTTCAGACATGTCCGGTATTGGAGTGCTTTACATGAGCATTGGTTACATCACACAAGATCAAATTCATTTTGGTTGTAGACATGGGGAGATTAAGTGATTTGACCAGAATCACAGAATGTTGAGCTGAAGCAGAAACTCCAACCTGGTTCCCCAGTTGCAAAGTCTGCAGCTCTGGAAGTAACACCACATCTTCTCCCCTAGGTGCAACATTTAATCAAGTGGTCAACTGGATAAAAAAACCTAAAGATTACAAATAATTTAAAAGTTCTTTGTCGCTATTTGAAAACTCAGAAAATATGTCCTCATTTTAGTTTTTCAGAGCACTAACCATAATTTTGATGCAAATAAGACCCTCTCATATATGTAATTTCTAAAGGTAATGCTCTAGGTATTACAGTTTTGATTACATCAAGATGACGTCAGGCGTTCCACACTTTTGTAATAAATATAGAATGTTAGCAATCTAGTTGTTCATTGGGATACTGTTGAGAGGCCAGGGGCACGGACTCTGAAAATTGAAGGCAGGTAGGAGAGTGCAGAGGCAACAATTTGACCACACTGGGCAGGCAGGAAGGGCAGTGGCAGCACAACAGACTATGGAGGGCAGTGGGAAGGGGGGCAGGGGCAACAAACCAACAATACAGGACTGGCAAGAGAGGCTGTGGCAATATAATAGACCATTGTGGGCAGAAGAAAGAGGCAGTGGTAGTACAACCATACATGCCAACAGACACGTTTCAGCCAGGAAACGTCCAATGTTTTAAAGCCAAAATGGGCTTTATTTGATTTGTCTCCTGTCTACAATCTCCTCTTTTTCAATGTAACTCAAAGGGGAAAATCAATACCCCAGTTTTTTTTTCAAAATCTCCCTCTTAACAAGTTCAAAATGTTCGCAAGTATGGTACATTGAATCATGGTAGGCAGGAGGAATTTGGGTAGGGACATGGACTCGGATAACAAAGGACAGGAGGGACATGGAGAGGTACACCAAACTGACCCTACAGGGCAGGCATCCGGATTTGCTGCAGCACAATACACCACACAGGGCATGCGGGACGGGAGTGCAGCACAACAATCCATAGAAAGCAATAGGGAGGGGACAGGACCATGCACACGGACAACAGAGAACAGAGGGGAAAGAGGCATTGGTAGCTAGCTGACCATAATGGACAGACCGAGAAAGCTGCTGCATAACAGACCATAAAGGGCAGGAGGGACGGATCAGGGGCATTACAATGGAACAGACAAGCCATGGGGGAGGGAATAGCGGTCTGCACATGGACACAGAGGGCTGGGGGCAAGGGGGCAGGGCAGGAGCAGCAAGATGACCATGGAGGTCAGGCAGGATGGGCACTAGAAGCAAGACACACAATGGAGAGCAACAGTGAGACTATGATGGCATATACACAGACCATGGAGGGAAGGTGGGAGGGGGTCAGGGGCAGCTAGCTGACCACACGGGGAAGGTGGGAGGGGCCATGGCAGCACAGAAGTCCATGCATGGCAAGCGGGAGGGTTAGTGGCAGCACAATGGATTACCATCAACCGCACCCATAATGCCAACAAGTGGTTCAGCCCTGGCCTTAAAGCCAAGAAAGTGGAGTTACGGCAGGCTGAACGAGCTTGGAGAAGAGCATATTGCTCGACCCAGAGGCTACACTATACCACCATACTTAGCGAATATAAACAAGCCATCATAGCAGCTAAGACAGAATATTTTTCGGGGCGTATTCTAGCCGCAGAAAGCCAGCCTCGTGAGATTTTTGCCACCGTCCACGAGCTGGCTTCATCGGACTTAACATTGCCCAAGATCCCCCCCCCCCTTCCCAGGCCTTATGCGACTCGCTTAATGAGTTTTTCATTGAGAAAATAGTTTGCATTAAAGCCAACATTCCCTCCCCTTCGCCCACTTTCACTCACTTCCAACCACCTGGCGACAACTTGTTTTTCACCTCCATTCCTGCACTGACCAGAGAACCTTTGCCCACTCTACTCAGGCATGTCAAGTCGGGCTCTCCAACTGATATATGCCCGGCACGCATTCTCCGTCAGATATTTGCCGAGTGCCCATCCCCAGTCCTCACTCTCCTGAATGACTGTTTTTTACATGGCCATGTCCCTGCCACTTTCAAGACTGCTATAATTCTCCCTATACTAAAAAAAACCCGGAGCGGACCCGGCCTCCCCGGCAAATTACCAACCCATATCCCTCCTTCCCTATCTGGGCAAGGTAGCGTAACCCAGGCGCTCAGCTCCTTTATAGAGGATAGCAATTATCTCTCACCCTTCCAGGCGGGCTTTCGCCCCCGCCACTCTACTGAGAAGGTGATCATCTCGGTCATGGACCAACTCAGGGAGGGGCTTGACACCAAGATCCCCCAGGCCCTTGTCCTCCTCGACCTTTCCGCCGCTTTCGACACGGTCGACCATTCCATTCTCCTGTCCCGTGTCAGGGCGGCGGGCATAGGGGGACGGGTGCTGGCCTGGTTAGGCTCCTTCCTGGCTGACCGCACCCAGGCTGTCCACCCAGCCGAATTCTTTGCTCCGCCTCGTAGGGTACAATGTGGTGTCCCTCAGGGCTCCTCTCTTTCCCCTCTTTTATTCAATCTTTATATTTTCCCCCTCATATTTGCACTGCAACAAATGGAGGTCACAGTCTACAACTATGCCGATGACCTCAAACTCATTTTTAATTTCTCCTTCCCCCCCCCCCCCCTCACCAGACGTCTCTAGCTTCCAGTCCGTCATGCTGTTTGTCCGGGATTGGATGAATGCGAACCATCTTAAACTAAACCCGGATAAGACAGAGCTGGTGCTGACTGGAGGCAGTGGCAACCCCTGGTCCCCCTCTTTCTGGCCCCCTTCTCTTGGCCTCCCCCCCCCCCCCCCCCCACTCCCTCTCACTCAGCCAAGACTCTTGGTATCACACTCAATCATCAGTTGACACTTCATTCCCACATAAGCGCCGTTGTTTCCTCTTGCTTCCTCTCCCTGCGCATCATTAGGAAAGTCTCCGGTTTTTCTCTCCCTCTGCACTTAAACTGATTGTTATGGCTATGATCCTATCCAAGATCGATTATGGAAACATTATTTATAATGGTGTTCCCGCTTATGCTCTTCAACGCCTTCAACTGGTGCAGAACCAGGCAGCTCGTCTGGTACATGGACTATCTAAATCTCACCATTCCTCTCCCCTTCTCATCGCCCTTAATTGGCTTCCCATCAAACAACGGGCCCTTTTTAAACTTGGCTGCCTTACTTTTCAAGCCTGGGCGGGCACAGCTCCCGTTTTCATCAACTCTGCCATCACCAAGTATCTCCCTTCTAGAGATCTTCGCTCTTCCACCAAATCCCTGCTTGTCACTCCCCGTTTCAAGAAACAAAGATCGGGAGGCCTGAAATTTTCAGTCCTCGCGCCTACCTTTTGGAATACCCTTCCGCTCTCCATTTGCCTCTCTCCCTCCTATACGGAGTTCCGTAAGGCCCTTAAGACCCTTTTGTTCCAGCAAGCTTTCAGTCCTTAGTCCCTCAGCTTCCCGTGCCCCCATACCGCCCAGGACTCCCTCTAGCGCCAAGAAACTGCATAGTGTACGTGCGCTTTACGAATTTCCAAAAATTCAAATGGCTATGATGGGCAAGAAGGAGGGTGCAGGGGCATTCACAAAGGACCATGGAGGATAGAAAGGAGGGTCAGGACCTGGGCACAGACAAGAGAGTTCAGGGGGAAGGGGCCTCACAACAGACCGCGTGGGGCAGGCAGACCGCGCGGAGCAGTTGCAGCACAACACACCAGGGAGGGCAGAAGGGTGTGGCAGTAAAATGGGCCATGGAGGACAGGAGGAAGGGGATGGGGACATGGCATGTGGACAGGCAGGGTGGAGGTGGCAGGTACAGGTTACAGTCATCTGACAATGCTAGGCAGGTGGGAGAGGAGTGGCAGTTTTAACAGAATACTCAGAGTAGTTAGGAGTGGCAGGTCCATGGAACATGGTGGGCAAAAAGGATGGAGCAGGGGCATGCACAAAGACATCGGAGGGCAGGGGAAAGGAGATTAGGGGCAGCAAGGTAAGTACATAGGCTAAGCAGGAGGTCAATGATGGGCCATAGAATTGGGCAATGGAGGGCAGGAGGAGTGGACTGGTACATCATGCTAAATGGAGGGCAGTGGCAGCACATCAGACCATGCATGGCAGGAGGGAGGAGGCTAGTCCATAGATTCAGACAACAGGGGATAGGGAGGAGGTGGATGGGGCAGCAAGCTAACTGTTCAGAGAAGGTGGGTATTAGGAACTTTATTGTTTTTAAAATGTGTATGTACGTACTACTTAAAATATCAACAAGTATGCAGCATAATCTCACTTTTATTCAGGAAGAAGAGGACGTTTGTGAGTGTGACTCCGGGCTCACTTGGCAGAAACACCCCCTGACCCTCCACCCCCCCCCCCCCCCCCCCATCGCAAAATGTAATGCCTGTGAAAAGGGTAGGTGGACGCCGTGTTATATAGAACATAGTCCTCAGAGCACGATTGAAAATGAAACTAGATATAGTATATGGTATAAACTATGCACCAAAAAGTGTGATATAAGATGAACCGGGGCGTGAAATATAATATGCAATACATTGTGCGCAATGACAGATTCATTGGAGAGCGCGAGATAGCACAGGCACTAGCGCGTGCTATGCGATGTGCGCCATGGAGTGTAATATGCACAGGGCAGTGTTGTGTAACCTAACTAGTCTCTGAAGTTGTAATATAAAATAAGTGCTGGGGAGTGTAACATTGCATATGCACTGTGACAAAGATATGGATCCCAGATTGTAATATGTATGGCATAGCGCTGTGCGTTATAACATAGGCATCGAGGAAGGCACGTTAGATGGGGCAATATAACCCGTGCGAAGACAAGTGTGGCATGACATATTCACGGGGTGGTGTTACAGTGCACATGGGCTAGAGAGTGTCATAGCATACGCACTAGCTGGTGGAATACAACACAGAGGTGTGTGGCACTCGGCGGGCACTGGTGGGTGTAACACAGCATTGGGCTCAGCCAGGAGCATGCTGTGACTCAAGTGAGGTTTGTCTCCTTTCCAGAGAGTAAAATAAAAGGTATTACACATGCGGTGGATGTGTGTTTTATTAACCGTGAGGGGGGTTACTTGCATAGTTTTTTCGCATTTTTGTCGAATCCCCTTTGAATGGCTTGGTGTGCGTGTGTATTAAATGTGCCCGTCAATAGCTACCCATGTTTGTATAAATAAACGACAAGGGTGTCTACTTGGCGAGTACCCACCGGCGGGGGTGCCAGGATTAGGCACTGTAGGGCGTCAGCCACGTCAGAGCTTCACTAGCGGTGTAAATACATTGCACGTGGATTCATTGTATGCATAGTTGCCTTTTAATGAATATCACGCAAATCGTCATGGTGATAGGTACATACGGTTTGTCCAGCATGTCCTAGGTGTGTCTATAAATATATTTTTTTTTTTAACAAAGGCTGGCCTTTGGGGATGGGGTCCCCGGTGCCATAAGTGGCCTGAGGAGGGGGGCAACGAAGCCCCCTCCTAAAGAATATATATATATTTTTTTTTTTAAAAGGCCATGACCCGGGGGTTGGAGTCCCCGGGGCCGATTAAGGCCTTGGGAAGGCCAAATGTATTATTTTCAACAAAAAAAATTAGGGTGCAGGCCCTGGGGGATGGGGTCCCCAGGGCCAATAAATTACAAAAAGAAGGGGGGGCCACACAGCCCTCCTTCTTAAAAAATAAAAGACCGGCATCGTGCTGGGGGCCACGCCCCGCTCCTTGCAGCACTCTGCAAACGCGCCCCCTGGCCAGTTGTAAGTTGGGGAATTAATTCCCCCTTAATACGGAGGGTCCCTGAGGGCCAACTAGCCCAACGGGTATCTCCAGTATGTGCCAGGGAGCTGCCTTGCAGACAGGTGTTCTGAGGCCACGCCCCTTTTTACACCTATATGCAACGCAGCTCTGTGGTGCTTACTGGAGGTACCTAGTGGGCTATTTTGCCCCTAGGGACCCTCGGGATTCAAGGGGACTTAATCTCCCAACTTAAAACGGCCACAGGGCGTTTTTACACAGTGGGGAAGGTAGGGGACGGGGCCTGAGGTGACGTGTGCAAACACGCCCTGTGGCGCGTTTTAAGAGGTAGTTTTAATCCCCCTGCCCTATTATATACTAGGGGCTTACAGAGGAGGTCATGCTGATCACAGGGGGACCCCAACGCATAGTGTTCCCTAGTGTATGTAGGTGTTTTCACTGTATTCTGAGTGTCTTAACATAGCACTGGCTCTAGGACTGGTTAGTCAGACTCCGTTACCACCAGTATCCGTCTGAAAAAGTTGAGGGTACAGGATGATTTTGCAACAAGGCTTCTTTCTGCTCTTCTGTTTGTTCTTTCTGCACGTTATCCTTCTTCCTACACTTTTCTTCGTCTTTGAGGACTTCTGTTGCTTCTTTCTGCACTTCTTTTGTTTCTTTCTGTGCATTTTTTTTCTTCTTTCTTCACATGTCCTATCTCTGTAGGCATAGTTAGAAATTAGCATTTAAAAAACCTTTGAAATTCACTGAAAAAAACATAGGTTTCAGGGGCGTTATAGTTAGCTGGACTTTTTACTCGTACATAACCATTGAAATTCCCCGTTATAGTTAGTTGAACTAACTATAACTCGCGCACCCGCAATGCACTGCTGATTACGTCACATATTACATCACTCATGACATGGTCAGTGACATCACTCATGACATCACTGATGACATCTCAAATGACATCTCAAATGACATCACTGATGACATCATCCTTGTGATAGAGTGGCAGACCTCTTCTCCCCCTAATATAACCTTTGATACACACATTAAAAAATAGAAACTAAAATTTTAAAAACAATGGACATACCAATACCAGTTACAACAACCTGTTCAGTAATTCTAAGATCCACATACACATCCACTCATTCACCAACGGTCCTATACATGTACTCTCATCATATGTACTCGTACACCTACACATCCTGTTACACAACGCCACTCACCCATAGAGTTACTCACACACATAGTCACTCATGCTAATAAAGAGTCAAACATCCATTTACTTGCATATACAGTTATACACACACCACCACACTTACTTCTACAGAAACTTACACATACTTAGGGCCAACTGTAGGTAACATACTATTTACCGATTCATAAATACCGAATTTTACCGATTCGGTATTTATGAATCGTTAAATAGTATGTAGGTAAATAATCGGTAATATTTACCGAATCGGTAAATATCGTTTTTTATGAATCGGTAATAATGCATCCCTTCCCATTCATTCCTATGGGCCTGGAGGCCCACAGGAATGAATGGGAAGCCAGTTACTATTACCGATTCGGTAAATACCGAATCGGTAATAGGGGAGGCATTATCATGGGTGGCAGGGTGTCACATTGACACCCTGTTGCACCCCTGATTCGTGCATGTGTGCACATGTGGGGCACATACATGCCCTAAGGGCATGTATGTCTGCCACATGGCACTTTACAAATAGCACAAAAATGCTTTTTGTAAGGTATTCGTCATTTACCATCAACTTGTAGTTGGTGGTAAATAACGAATCCAGACACCAATAATGCACTCACTTGAGTGCCCCCTACATTGCATTTCTGGATTCGGTATTTACCGAATCGGTATTTTACCGATTTCTTAAAATTCCGATTCGGTAAATACCGAATCCAGAAATCGGCCACCTACATCTCAAGTGCCTCAATACCGGTCGGTAACGGGATATTTACCGATTTTCGGCCGTTACCGACCGGTATTGAGGTACCTACATGAGGCCCTCTGTCTTTTATACAATCACTTATAGAAACACATACTTATTCATACAGGAACTCCTTCAGTCTCTCACTCTCACATATACTCACTTATTTGCACCAATAGTCACATATACTAGTTTAAAATATGTAGTTACTCATAAAGACACTATTGAGACAGTCATTCACTCACTAACACACCCATACACACGCTCATCCACCCATACAGTCCTGCACACATGCGGTCTTCAACACATACAAACAGTGAGTCACTCATTCATGCACCTATGCACTACGTAATACCCCCCCACCGAACCATACAGCCACTCAGACACTCGTACTGATACTCAAAAACCAACTAATAACCTATATAGAGACTCATGTAGCTACTCACCAACCCATGCAGCCACTTATACACAAAGTGAGAGACGGATACAGATATTTACTTATTTAAACATTACTCACTAAGCCATGTATTCACTAAGATGCACTTAATCAGTCAGTTATACAATCAATTTTTCATAAACAAATCATCCATTTAGACATTTATATACCCATTTATTCTTCCATCGACCTTGAGATATACATATGTAATTTTCAGAAAAACACACATTCACTGGATGATGTCAGTGGTTTCATTTAAGATGTCATCAGTGATGTCACTGACCAGGTCATGAGTGATGTAATATGTGACGTCATCAGCAGTGCATTGCGGGCGCGCGAGTTATAGTTAGCTGAACTAACTATAACGGGGGAATTTCAATGGTTTTGTACGAGTGAAAAGTCCAGCTAACTATAACGCCCCTGACACCTATGTTTTTTTCAGTGAATTTCTAAGGTTTTTTAAATGCGAATTCCTAACTATAACGTGCCTGAAACCTATGGTTTTCTCAGTGGGAAAAAAAAAAAAAAAAAGATATATCCTACTGGCGGTCGCCAGTAGGTAGTTATAGTTAGGACCACGTTTCCATAGGAAATCCGCAACATTCTATTTTGAATAACTTTTGCGCCGGTCGACGAATCCTTGCAAATTTTTCAAAATAGGTGGGGCGCTACGCTCCGCTCCTACCCTGAAAGTCTCGGGGGGGGATTCGTCCAGCGGGGGCTGAGATAAAAGGGGGATCCCAAAACGCGTTTTTCCCATGCATTTTTCCATAGGACCTTTAGACACAGCTACAGCCCGAACGGCTGAACAGAATTACTTGAAATTTGGCAGAGAGATAGTCCTCAGGTCAAGGAAGTGCCTTTTGTAGGTTTGGTGTAAATCTGTTCAGTAGATTCTGAGAAAATAGCCTTTAAATCAATATATATATCTGAGCCAGCTTACGGTGCGCGTACGGTGGCGAGCGCGATTCTGATTGGCCCTTAGATCTTAGTAAACATTCGATTCGGTCGAAACCAGGAAGCGGCGGCCGCCATTTTCTCTCTCGCACTCTGAGGGGGGAGCTGATAAACAAATGCCAAAAACATATAAAGGGGCTGTTTAGACAGCGCCCATGCACATAACCATGTTAGTTGAGGCAAAAAACGGTAATTTTTTATTTTTCGAAAATTTCGCCGATTACGCTTACCGTACGCGTACGGTAAAAAATTATTAAAAAAAAAAAAACCCCACTCTCTCCACCCCGTGTGCAAATGGTGGCCGTGGGCCACCATTTGTGCATGGCATATAAGAGCACAGCATTTCCCCAACAGATTACCTATCACAAGGAAGCGCATAATATGTCCTCCATGTGCACACGGTGCGCGAAGCGCATCGTGCGTACATGGCCCATCTAGCGTAACGTGGGCACGCGGTGCGCGTAGCGCACCGCGTGCCCACCGTGCGTGCACGGCACTAACTGCGTAAAGTGGGCGCGCGAAGCGCACCGTGTGCTCACTGTGCGCGCACGGTGCGCACCGTTCGCGCACGGAACGAACTGCGTTAAGTGGGCGCGCACGCCACGAATGGCGTAAAGTAACTTGGCATTTAAAAAACCGTACAAATTCACTGAAAAAACCATAGGTTTCACACACGTTATAGTTAGGAATTAGCATTTAAAAAACCTTGCAAATTCACTGAAAAAAACATAGGTTTCACACATGTTATAGTTAGCGGAAATTTTACTGATAAAAAACCAATGAAATTCCCCCGTTATAGTTAGTGCAGGCAACTATAACTCACGCGACCGCAATCTTCTGCTGATGACATATGTGTCTTTATGAAAAAAAAATATTTGTAATATATGTATAGCTAAAAATTTATGGAAGAAGACATGGGCAAATAAGTGTCTAAATACAGTATTAGCATCAGCAGAGGATTGCGGTCGCGTGAGTTATAGTTTCTTGCACTAACTATAACGGGGGAATTTCATTGGCTTTTTATCAGTAAAATTTCCGCTAACTATAACATGTGTGAAACCTATGGTTTTTTCAGTGAATATATATATACACATACATTCCATGTGTGGGCGTTTCATCCTCTATAACCCCCCAACAACATAACTAATGGGGTTAGCTCAATATGTGCCCCTGTAACTTCAGTTAAAAATGTCTGCATCCTATCTATCAATGATTTCAAATCTGGACATGTAGCAAACATGTGAACTATATCTGCCTGTTCCCTCCCACATCGAATGCGTTTGTCCTCATTTACACCACCCCAACGTGCAATTTTAGCCGGTGTATAGTATAAATTGAACATGGTTTTGTATTGTTGCGTTTTCAAATTTGAGGATATTAAAAGTTTTTCGGCTAGGTAAATAGATTCTTGTAAAATATTGCCTTCTGCCAACACTCTCATATTTCATTTATCATTCTGTGCCTCAACATCCTCTTTTTGTAAATCAATAAGTGCCTGATATATGTTCCCAATTTTGCCCCGAGCCATCACAATTTCTAAAAGATTGCTTTTCTCAGCTAAACACAAGATGTCCCTCCTTCTGCAGAAAAAGTCCCGGATCTGCAGGTATTTGAAAAAATCCGATTTAGGAAGATGATATTTAATCATCAATGAAGCATATGTTTTAACACCACTACTGTCTACCAGCAGGCCCAAGGGTGTAATACCTTTGCTTCTCCATCTATTCATGATACCATCTCAAAAAATAGGTGGAAGTAATGCTGCTGCATCCGTGGGTGTGTAATAGTTTATTTTACCAATATTTAGCTGTCTCTTTATTTGGCGCCAGGCCTTATTAGCGGCCTGGAGCACCTTGCAGCGAGTCGTCTTATAATAGCTTGGCTCTAGAATTTAAAAAAGGTTCTTTCTCTCCTTGCACCTAATAATAGCCGATCTATATGATGCACATCCCCTAGGCTTTCGCCATTAGTTCCCACCAATAAAATTCCAATGTGCTGTAATAAACGGGCCCAATAATAAAATTTTAAGTTTGGTACTGCCCATACCCCTCAATCCCGTGGCAGGGTCATACATTTCAGTGCTCGCTGGGGCTTCCCCTGTGCCCATAGAAAACTATTGCAGATAGATTGTAGTCTCTGTATTTGTTTTCTAGTAATTTCAAGTGGTACTGCCCTAAAAAAAAAATAGAGGACCTTTGGGAGCACATTCATTTTGAGGACATTGCATCTTCTCAGCAGCAACAAGTGTAGATTTTCCATCCTATCCAAATCTCTTTTAATCTTGCTAAGAAGAGGTTCCCAATTGATTTTAACCATCGTATCTAGGCAAGCTTTCAAGCGTATTCCCAAATATAAGGCCTCCTTTAGAACTCTCTGCTCACTAAATTGTGTTTGTTCATTACAGATTACCTGTGTCTTGGCTAAATTTAATTTATAACCCGCAGTCCGCCCAAATGTTGCTGCCAATTGTTCCGTCTGCTCCATTGTAATTGCAGGGTCCGATGAAACTATTGCAATATCATCTGCATAAGCAAATAAATCAACCCGCTCCAACCTAGGGCCTAATAGTTGTTCTTTTAATCTATGCTCTAATAGGTTTAGTAACGGGTTGATATATATTGCAAATAACCGGGGGGAGCAGGGGCATCCTAGGCGGGTGCCTCTTGATATAGTTAACGGATTTGACTCTAACCCTAATGTACATATTCGTGCCTTTGGGGATCTGTACATTGTCCTAATTGCCCGAATAAACCCTGCACCAACACCATGCCACCTAAGTGTAGCCCATAAAAATTCCCAATGGACATTGTCAAACGCCTTTTCCGCGTCTAATAATATCACCCCGCATGGCAACTTACGTGTATTGGCAAGATCTAACAATGTTGTTACTCTGCTTATATGGTTGACCGTGTCTCTACCTGGTATAAACCTGTGCTGGTGAACTGGAACCAGGGCATTGATAACCTGCGATAGACTTGTCTCAAATTTTTGCGTAGATTTTACAATTGCAGTTGATTAGGGATATTGGTCTAAATGACCCTGGGAGTGTAGGAGGTTTTTCTTTTTTTTAAAGACACAATGCTTGCCTCATCCCAGGATAACGGAGCAGCCCCTTTTTGTGCATCCTAACACACCGCAAGCATATCTGCCTGAATTTCTGATAGCAATAGCGTATATATTTCTAGTGGGAGTCTATCGGGGCCCTGCAGCTTTTCCCATAGCCAATGAGCCCACAGCGTCTATCCGCTACTGCATTGATATTGGCTCCTCTAATGCCCTCTTATCTTCTTCATCCAAGATTATCCTGTGAGGGTCCTTATATAGCTCCTCCTGACCATCTATACTATGATCATCCTCTGACTACAACTTCTCGTAAAATGTTCTAAACACCTCTAGGATACCCTCTGATGTTTCTATTGTATTCCCTGTCCAGTCCTCAATTGCCACTATAGTGTTCTTAACCTCCTTGCATCTGATCTTTTTCACTAGGCATCTGCCTGTTGTTTCCCCAAACTCATAGCAGTCTTTCCTAAAAAGATGGTATTTTTTGGCAATATCTTTATCCCATTCCTCGTTAATCTTAGACTTGCCCCAAGCCACCTCTGTTTGTGCCTGTGCAATGTCTGCCTTATCACTAACTGCCTCGATTAGTCTACATTCTGAACGACGTAACTCCTCATATAATTGCATCTGATGTTGTCTGAGTTGTTTCTGTATGCGTAGGCCAAAACCCAGTATCTCCCCTCCCCTGAGTCCTGCTTTCATTGCATCCCAGACCGTACCTAATTTAGTAGAGCCGCGATTTATAGCCAAAAATTCTGTCGCCCATTTATGAATATGAGCAACAAACTCCTCATTTAATAATAGTTTTTTTTTTTTGATCTGTGGGACTTTTTACTGCTTGCTGCTTGTGTTTATGAATATGTTTCATGGTCTCACTGTCTACTAGCGGCCGGCCTGAAGGTTGTAGGCCCATACTTGTATATCTCTTGAAATCTGTAATAAAGGTTTCCAAAAAATAGTTTTTTGTCGAAAGAAAATGTACTTCTAGGTCGCATTAAACCAGACATTGCAAGCTTCAGTATGACTAGATTATGATGCGATGTTATACGAGGATAAATCGATATTTGTGCGTCTTTTAGGAGCGTTTTAGCTATAAAAAAGTAATCTAATCTGGTGAGCTTCCGGTGGGGGCACGAGTTATGCGTATACCCTGGTTCGGGTGATTTAGCCTAGGCCATACATCAAGTAGACCATGTTCATGGAGGAGCTGTTGTAGAGCTTTATAAACTTTGGGTTTCTTACCAACATATTTATCTCCTCCGGGCCCTTTATTGATATCTTCAAGTTGAATATTAAAATCGCCAGTCAAAATCACTGGAATTGCCCAATTAGCTAAAACCATATTGAGATATTCAATAACTTGCTCCTCATCATGACTGGAACCGTAGACCGAGCATATTGTGCAATTCTTATTAGCCACAATACATTCCATCATGGCCCATCGCCCATATTTATCTGCAGCTGTTTTACTCGTTTTTAAAAGACGCTTTTTGGACAGTATAGCGACCCCACGGGTAGTGGTCCCTTGTGTGGTGCGCACCTGCATCTCCAAACCAAGCGCTCTCAAATAGTAGTTTTGTTCCAAGGGACATGTGTCTCTTGGATACAAACTATATCGGGTGACATGTTCCTTATTTCGTAGGCTACTCTTTGCCGCTTCCCCCTATCGTTGAGGCCTTCATTAAATGTGCACACTGTTAAACCTGCCATCGACCTGGTTTGGGACACTATATAGACTTACCTGCCCTTCTTGGCTGCCTCTTTCTCCTATCTTTCCTTCGTGAATCCTAAAACGGCTACTGGCTTTTGTTACCAATTTTACCCCCCCCCCCCCCCCCCCCCCAACCCCTCTGGCAGCCTCCCTCCTCTCCAAAGCTTGGAAAGACCTACAGAAAAAAACAATTCACACTCCGTTATCTTAGAGAAGCAGCGCAAACAATTTCAATTTGTTACTTATAGTATCTGCATATGACCATCATTACATGTACATGTGTTCTTTCCCTAGTGCTTAATCTCTTGCAGATAATCTTTCGCCTTCAATTCGGAGGAGAAAAATCTTGTTTTATAGAGAATTTTTAATTCGGCAGGAGCTAGAAGAAATGCTTGTGCCCTCTTCTCTTGAAAAGGCACGATTAGTTGTCTAAGTTGCCATCGTTTTTCCACAGTAGTGGGGCAAAAATCAGGACGAACAAAGAATTCAACTCCTGCTGCTTTCCGCTGTCTGTCTGGCCTACCTAAGTCAAATAGTGCCTGTCTGGCCACATATCAATATAGCTCTAGGTCTTGTATTGGCCTGATTGTGTTTTACTTGGAATGGGAATCTGTGAGCCCTCTGTATCTCAGTTTCCCAGGACCATTGGGCTAGCTCAGGAAATGCCTCGGGGGTGGGGGGGGGTGGAGGGAGGGAAGTTTAACAACAAATTTGCAGGGATCTGCCCCCTCAACCCCTTCGGGTATACCAGGAATTCTTTAGGCCACCTTAGGCGGTTTTCCATGTCCCCGATCTTCCAGGATAAGTCATCCCTATGCGTTGTTAATGCCTCGGTTGTCGTCCTCTGTACCACCATCTCATCCTCTAAGGTGGAAATGCGGGTCTCTGCTGCCGTTATTATTCTTTCCCCGATTTCAGAAC
Source organism: Triturus cristatus (assembly GCF_964204655.1). Lineage (NCBI taxonomy): Eukaryota > Metazoa > Chordata > Amphibia > Caudata > Salamandridae > Triturus > Triturus cristatus. The sequence goes on along the minus strand of NC_140581.1, from coordinate 925,699,379 downwards.
ATGTTTTGGTAATCCGTCGGACAGAGTTCTGTAATTTTCTACAGGCACCTTGTGTTTTTAAAATTTCTGCCCGACCTTCTTCCCTATGGGCCATCTTTGTCTTGTATATAAGAGTTAGGGAAATACCTCCCGATTGCTCTACTGCCCTTCCCGTGGAGTGCTGGCCTGGATCTACTTGACCACTAGCTTGATCTGATATCTGTGGACCGGTTTTCTTGCGTATAGTCCCGGTAGTGTATATTCTATCACTTCTTCTCAGGGTTTCTTCTACCAAGCATATACTGCTAGTATCACTCCAGCGTCTATTTGATAGGTTGAGGAGATCCTCTGATATCTGCAGGGATGCATCCCCCGAAGAGCTCGAGTGATCTCACAATGAAAAGAAAGGACCATCTATATCTGGCTCTTGTATATTGGTCGCCTCAGTCTCTGACCCAACATTAGAGCCTCCTTTCTGCTCCTGGGGTAGTCCACCATCAGCTGCTGTCACCACTCCCATTTCCGGGCACCCAATTTATCTGGGTCTCCCATTATTGATAGACCCCCACTGCTCTGTCTATTTATTAGACTGTCAGAGAGACCCTCGGATCTCTCCCTCCCTACTCCATTATTTCAGTCAAACTTAGTGCTGTGGCCCCGCCTTGTGCCTCGCTCACCTCCACAGAGTTTGCCAATGTCTCTGCCCCCTCAGCGGTGTCGGTGCTTTGATTCTGCTTCCCTCCTCGCTTCGCCGCCAGAAATATTGCAGGGGTGACTTTCTTTTGGGCCTCAGCATTGCCTGCTGAACCATCTTTTGCAGTCTATCCACCTCGTTGTTTGTTTGGATCGTTTTGGTCGCTTTCCACGGCTTTGCTGAGTAGCGGGGCATTTACCCCAACAGCTCGCGTCTTCCCTGCTCGCATCTTACCTGCTCTCGAGTTCTTCGGAGACATCCCTTCTTGTATTCCAGCCAGGCCGAGGGTGTATCCACGCAGCACCAGGAGCCGCCGTAGAGCACACCAAACACCGCAGGACCGGGATCGCAGCAGTCGGCCACAGAAAGATGCCGCGAGGTAAGGAGCGCCCACAGCATTCCACGATATCGGTATCTTCACTCCTCTCTCACTCAGTCTCCTTATTCTTCTCTACTAGGCGTCTCCATATGTCCGTATGTCGATCCGCTTTGCATCAGAGGGAAGACACGGACGGTAGGCAACGAGCGCTCACTCGGCCGAGTGACCAGCCGCCATCTTGCCAATCGTATGGCTCCATCCTGATTCGGATATTACCAGTTCCTGCTCCCTGAGGGCCCACTGTTGCTTATTTTGTCTGAGTGCACCTTCATATCTTCTACCAAAGGTCAATATACGCCCGCTGGCATAATCTTCTTTGTCCTTCAAGGACTTGAGCTTCTTTTTCTGCTTTACCTCGCCCTCGTATTTGTCTGATCTCTGCTCCATCAGTTAGTAAAATCTTCACCTCCTCTTGCGGCAGGTGTTTACCTAAGGTCTCCTTGATCGTGTGTTTTTTTTTTTTTTTTTTTTTTTTTTTCTTTTTCTTTTCTTCACACACTTGTTCAAGCTCAAGGTTGGCGTATCTGGAAAGTAAGCCCATCCTGTTTTTACACGTAGAAGCCATAAATGCTGACCATTCTTCGAGTAATTTAGGGGTGGGGATTTTGGTATATAGGTGTTGTGAGATTTTGAAGACCCTTTGGGACCCTGCCCACCTTAATGTAATTATTCAGGGAAGTTACCTCCTACCAGCTGTTGACTCCTTCTTGAGATGCTTCTCATAGTGGAATAGCAATGGTTTCAGGTTTCTGCCTCTCTGGTCCTCCCTCTACAGTCGAGGTTGTGCTCTCTGATATTCCAGAATCCTCCTTGTTAATTGACTGTGCGCTGCCTCTGCCTTACCTGGGCGCGTCCCACTCCTTGCTGCGTAGCCTGCCACAAGCTCCTCTTGGTTCTGAAAGTATTTGTGTTCAGGCATACAATCCTACGCTGCTGGCCGTATAAATTACGGCGGGGAGCCCCTGCCACAGCCGTGCTTAAAGAGAAATCCAAGACGCGGCAGAGTCAGTCGGCCCCTGTGCGCTTAGCGGCACACAGTTGGTCAGCGCTCTACCTGCCACTTATCGGTCATGTGATTTCAAAGAGCAATAGTTTAACAGATCCGGGAAGGTTATCACTGCTCACATAAGAATTCCTTGCAATCAGTCAGCCACGTCCACCAAGCTGGACCGGTGCGAGTTACGGGATTGTGCTTAATTAAAATCAGAATGACAACATTCTGCTGTTGAATAAAGTGGCCGTCCTCACAATGAGAAGTCTCTTTCAGTGTTGGAGACTACTACAGCCATTGGACTCAAAGGGCTTCAGCCTCCCCCGTCGTGTGTGGCAGCCCGGGATGAGACAGCTTCCCAGGCACACACACAGCCGCATCCGAGCACTGCACAGGTCTTTAAAAGACTATTTGCATGTTAATGAGGCCTTGCTGTTGTTTCACCCCTTCTAAGAGCCTCTGCAGCCCCACTCTGCCTATTGCTTAAAGATTCAGCCACCCCCCCAATCAGCTCTACTCTGCCTATTGCTTAAAGATTCAGCCCCCCCCAATTTTTTCTTAGCCCCCCCCCCCCACGAAATTTGGCTCAAGTTGCGCCTCTGACTACAGTGTAATATGTGCTTTTGCATAAAAGATGTATTTTGGCATGTAGGCAACGCTTATTTTCATACAGTGTGCGCATTCATACAAAAACATTAATAAACATGTATCTTTGGCCTTGGTTGTGGAGAGCTTTGTGTGCGTGGGTGAGGAGTCGGAACGTGATTCTCTTGCTGACTGGGAGCCAGTGCAGGTTTCTCAGGTGTACGGAGATGTGGCTGTGTCGGGGAATGTCCAGAATGAGGCGTGCTGAGGCGTTCTGGATGCGCTGGAGTCGTTTCTGGAGTTTGGCTGTGGTTCCGGCGTAGAGGGAGTTGCTGTAGTCCAGTCGGCTGGTGACGAGGGCCTGGGTGACAGTCTTCCTGGTTTCGGTGGGGATCCACCGGAAGATCTTGCGTAGCATGCGTAGGATGTTGAAGCATGATGCGGAGACGGCGTTGACTTGTCTGGTCATGGAGAGGGAGGAGTCCAGGACTAAGCCCAGGTTGCGTGCGTGGTCTGTTGGTTTGGGTGCGCTGCCAAGGGCAGGGGACCACCAGGAGTCGTCCCAGGCGGAGGGTGATGATCCCAGGATGAGGACTTCCGTCTTATCTGAGTTCAGTTTCAGGCGGCTGTTCGTCATCCACTCGGCTACGTTTTTCATCCCTTCGTGTAGGTTGGTTCTGGCGGTGGCGGGGTCGTTGGTGAGGGAGAGGATCAGCTGGGTGTCGTCGGCGTAGGAGATGATGTTGAGGTTGTGTTGGCGTGCGATGGCTGCGAGGGGGCTCATGTAGACGTTGAAGAGGGTGGGGCTGAGTGATGATCCTTGTGGTACGCCGCAGATGACTTCGGTGGCCTCGGATCTGAACTGGGGTAGGCGGACTCTCTGTGTTCTTCCGGCGAGGAAGGAGATGATCCATTCCAGTGCCTTCTCCTGGATACCGATGTTGTTGAGGCGCTGCACTAGGGTGCGGTGGCAGACCGTGTCGAACGCCGCGGAGAGGTCCAGGAGGATGAGGGCCGTTGTTTCCCCGTTGTTGAGCAAAGCTCGGATGCCGTCGGTGGCTGCGATGAGGGCGGTCTCGGTGCTGTGGTTGGCCCGGAAGCTGGACTGCGAGTGGTTGAGGGATCCGTTCGTCTCGAGGAAGGCGGCCAGTTGTCTGTTGACGGTTTTCTCGATGACTTTGGCCGGAAAAGGAAGGAGTGAGATGGGGCGGTAGTTTTTGAGGTCGGTGGGGTCCGCTGATGGTTTCTTCAGTAGGGCGCTGAGTTCGGCGTGCTTCCAGCTCTCTGGGAAGGTGGCGGTGTCGAAGGAGGCGTTGATGATGTCCCGCAGGTGGGGTGCGATGAGGGAGTCGGCCTTGTTGAAGACGTGGTGAGGGCAGGGGTCGGTTGGAGATCCTGAGTGGATGGAGTTCATCGTGCGGATGGTGTCTTCGGTGTTGACTGGGGTCCAGGCGCGGAGGGTGGTGGTGGGGGGCGTTGTTCTGGTCGTAGGGTGCGTTGGCTGTGTGCTGAAACTGTTGTGTATGTCTGCGATCTTGCTGTGGAAGAACGAGGCGAGCGAGTTGCAGAGGTCTTGCGAGGGCGTGATGTCGTTGTTTCCGGCGCTGGGGTTTGAGAGCTCTTTGACGATGTTGAAGAGTTCCTTGCTGTTGCGGGCGTTGTTGTCCAGTCGTTCCTTGAATGCGGATTTCTTGGTGGCGTGGATAATCTGGTGATGTCTTCGAGTGGCGAGCTTGAGGGTGGTCATGTGTGTAGTTGGGTCTCTGCGCCAGGCTTTCTCGAGGGCCCGGCAGTTCTTCTTGGAGCTCTTTGAGTTCGTCGGTAAACCAAGATGCTTTCTTGGTGCCGGGTCTGGCGGGGGGGGTCTTCAGTGGAGCGAGGTCGTCTCCGCAGTTGCTGATCCATTTCGTGAGGTTGTCGGCGGCTTGGTTGGGGTTCGCTGATCTGGTGGGGGGGGTTCTGGCTCAGGGATGTGGTGAGCTGGTCGGCAGTGATCTTGTTCCAGCTTCTGCGGGGGACCAGTTGCAGGTGGTGGTGAGTCGTGGTCCTGCTGAAGTGGACGCAGCTGTGGTCTGTCCAGTGGAGTCCGGTGGCGTGGCTGAAGGTGATGTCCTTGCTGGAGGAGAAGACTGGGTCGAGCGTGTGGCCGGCGTAGTGGGTGGGGGTGGTCACCAGTTGCTTGAGTCCGAGGTTGGCGAGGTTGTCCAGCAGGGTGGTGGTGTTGCGGTCGTTGTTGTTCTCCAGGTGGAAGTTGAGGTCCCCGAGGAGGATGTAGTCAGCGGAGGGGAGGGCGTGCGGGCTGATGAAGTCGGCGATGTCTTCGCTGAATTGTGTGCGAGGTCCCGGGGGTCCGTAGATGAGGGTGGTCTTGGGGTCGGTGTGGATCTGGAAGTGCAGGTGTTCGGCGGCTGTGAGGGTGTCTTCGGAGTTGGTCGTGATGCGGATGGTGTTCTTGTGGACGATGGCGATGCCTCCTCCATTCTGGTTGGCGCGGTCCCTCCGGGTGATCTTGTATCTGTCCGGGATGGCGATGGCGGGTGCTGAGGAGGCGTTCATCCAGGTTTCCGTGAGGAAGGCGACGTCTGGGCATGTGGCGTCGAGCAGGTTCCAGAGTTCCACTGTGTGCCTGTGGACAGAGTGGGTGTTGAGCAGGATGCACTTCAGGTGCTTCAGGTGGTTGCTGTTGGTGCTTGGCTTGGCGGGTGCGGTACGGGTCCGGATGCAGGAGAACTTGCAGGATTGGCAGGTGAAGGGTCCGTGGGTGCGTCTTGGGGTGGCTCTGCAGCAGCCGAGTGCGATGAGAGTGGCGGCGTTGTAGGTCTTGCGGGTGGGCTGGCATCTGCGGGGGCCAGGGGGTCTGGCGCTGGGCGCGGGCCAGGCGCGGACTGGCGCAGATGGGCTTGCCAGCGGCGCGCCCGCTGCGCACGTCCGCTGCGCGGCCTCTATATGAGTGGGAGAGGGAGGGAGGAGCAGCTGGGAGGTGGGAGCGGGGCGGCCAATAGGGTGCGAGGGGGCGGAGCTATGGGACGCGGCGGTGGGAAATGGGCGGCGAAGGGGGAGACGCGGGGAATGACAGAAGAAAAAAGGGACACAATCTGGGCACCAAAGGAGAGGGGGACAATCAAGGCAGCAAAATACACAGGTACAGTGGGGGAGAATCACTCACTCGTGGGTACAGAAGAGAAGGAGGGCACAGTCACTCTAATGCAGGCAGACACAATGCAGCAGCGGTCAGTGGTCACACAGGGGGCTGCGTGGCGGTGAGGGGAGCGACCTGCCTGGTAAATAGACCTGGAACAAAGGGTGGTCTTTAACATGCGTGAACATGAAATAAGTTAAAGCTGGCAAGAAAATCTAATTTTGCAAACTTTTGTTAGTAAGCTAAAATACACCCTGAAAGTGCCTCATTTAAAAAAAATAAAAATAAATGTATGATGTCACTAAATACAGCTTTGGCTTTCTGTTGCAGACTGAGTTGTAACTAATACTTTAAAATATTCTTCGAGTAGGCTTTGAGTTTGCCCTTATGCTTATGAGTGGAGCGCATTTATGTCTGTCAGTTTCTTATTTCTTTACCCACCATGGTATTTAGCACAGAAGTGCATGAGCTTCTCGTTTTCCTAATACTCTCTCCCCTCCCCCCTCCCCCCACACACACAAACGCCCAAGTCATCCTCTGCCACAGAGGGAGGTGTATTCTGCTCTCTCCAGTGCACATGTGCGCTCGGTGCCTTCTCCTCTCTCTGCGTGCTTTGCCAATACTTGTCTTATTGCAGCAGCATTTGCAATGTTAGTAGCAGTAGTCAGCCATCTTTGAATGGGTTAGTATTTTCTATATTTCCCAGATGGCTGTCTCATTGCATTTAGCACATGACAGACGGCCAACTTAGAAGTATAGAAAATACCATTCCATAATAGCCATCCTGTTGCATGTAGCATAACATGGCAGCCAACTTGAAAGTATAGAAAATCCCATTCCAGGATCTCCGGCTACTGCTATTAGTTTTGTCAATACAGGCATCATTTTACCAGCATTGGTAATCCCAATAGTAGCAACCAGCAAGCACGCCAGAGTGAGCCCAGGTGTCAATTATTTTTTTGCCTATTTTGCAACTTGCAACACAAACTGCAATTTTACTCAATGTGTGACCCAGTTGCTACAGCAAATTACTTTTGATATTTGAGATTTGACTTTGATACTGTTTGACATCCTACAGGTTCTGCTTGAAGCACAGAAGGAACTGGTGAACTACAGAGGACTTGGTATTAGTATTCTGGGTAAGCATGTCAGGCAGTATCTGTTCAATTTGTTTTTAATCATTATTCCAAATTGGTCTGGTAAATGCTTCAGATAGAAGAAAATGGGTGCTTTCCATTTTTCCAAAAAAATAACCTAGTGATACAAGATTATTTGTTGCATCCATTTTGTGTGGCACCGCAATGTGTTTGTATTGGTGTTTTGCGTTTTCCCTCCACTGGAGGAGCTGTATGTTCCTGGTGCCCTCTGGCTTGAACGGGGCTGAAAGGGGTTATCCAATAGCCCGTCGTTTGGAAGGCAAAGTCATTCCTTTGTCCGATGTTCTTCTCGCTCCTGACATTTGACTTCTCTTAGCATTGGATTGCCAAAGGCGATCAGATATTGTGAGGCTTCCTAAATTTGGTAAGGCTGGCAGACACGATTTGCTAGTAGGGAGGAGGCTGTTGGTGGATAAAGGCTTGTGGAGATGAACTGAGGAAGGATACTGAAATTTGAGTCACTGGAATACAATTATTTTATCTTGCTTTTTATTCAGAAATGAGCCACAGATCATCGGATTTCACAAAGATTCTCAACACAAGTGAAAACCTGCTACGTGAATTATTGTAAGTTTACTTTCGGTGAATGTGATCTCTGTTTCATACTCCTGCTTAGTAAACATAAAATGATATGTTTACATAGCTGTGAATTGCCTAATCCTTGTTGCTACTGTGTGAAGTGCAAGTGAGGCTTTCTTGAATTCCATGTTTCTGTTCCTTTACTAATGGAATGTATGTTCTTCTTCTCTGTACCACAGGAATATCCCAGAAAACTACAAGGTCCTTTTCCTGCAGGGGGGTGGATCGGGCCAGTTTTGTTCAGTGCCCCTGAACCTAATCGGCTTGAAGGGAAGCAGATGTGCAGACTATGTCGTCACTGGAGCCTGGTCTGCTAAAGCTGCTCTTGAGGCAGAGAAATATGGAAAAGTGAATATTGTTCACCCTAAACTTGGAAGTTACACAGGTATATCTCTCTTTGAACACATATATCTAGTCTGAGATGTGATCATCACATCAAAGCAATGGAATCTTACTTTGTTGTTGCATAATGTTCCTCTGCTAATTCGTTATAAAAGCGGTTACTTGCAAGTAACGCCTTTCTCTGATTTCTCTCGGTGGATTCAAGCTCTCTTGTTGAATAATCAAACCCCCCAGGGTGGGGGGGGGGGGAGATTGGTAAGATCGATTCTATATGCCATTGTTCTGCCCAGCATGAGCCATTGCACCTCTGTCCAGTAGTTGGCAGTGGGATTGTGGAACACACAGGTGGGCACACTATCTTTACATACATTGTGGCTATTCTCTAGGTCTGAGGAAGGGGCTTGTGTAATAAAAGTGTATGCTCTGCGAGGATCGCTTTATAAGGGATTAAATTAGCATGCATATGTGACTTCAAAAAATGATCTGTGGAATTCAGTAGGTTACATACCTGAGTCTGCCCGCCCTGTTTTCTCCCTTTTTTTTTTTTTTTTTTTTTTTACAAAAGGTTTCTTAGTTGTATATTTTTCATCCTAGACTATTTGAGTTAATTTGCCGGCAAGAAATCCCATGTATTGAGTGAGGGTGAGGTTTTAAATGTGTTTTTGTCAATAAAATCCCTTGATTCATTTACTGCTTATGCATTTGATCCCCTGTTTATCACTAGTCGCGGTACTATGATGAATGTGCCCTTATAATAGGGAATGTGGGGCTGTAATGATAAATAATTGCACTTCGTGATGAGGATGAGCCTTGGCTGTAATTTACTGAGGATACTGCTATCTTTAAGAATTAGCCTGCAATACTGAACATAATTAAGAAATAATCAGAAAGTGGCGCCTAATTTTTTGGGTTGGTCTGCTCTCCACCTTTAGGAGCGTATTTGTGGAAGACCGTGTAGAGTTGCTACTATATTTTGAACAAGAGGTGATTGGCCTAGCTTACATTGGCGGTTCCACCTTTAGGGCGTAAGAGTGCCACCCCGCCTGCTGCGAGTGCAGCAGCAAATGTAAATTAAATAAAATGGTCATTAACATTTTTTACAAAGTGAAGTGCCACTGTTTCACCTGGAGTATGAGGGCGGAGGCGGGGCTATTCCTGCTGCTGATTGGAAGCAGGAATGAACTGCATAAAGTGAATGTCGGATTGGCCAGCTGTCTTGCGACTGACTCGTACATGCGCACTTAAGATCACACCAGTCTGAGCTGTATAACAGCCAGGCAGACTGGAGACACAGGCTCCTAGTCTTAAAAGGAGCACTGCGTTCGCCTGCTTCAACCAATGCTGGTGCTTCTCTCATGCTGAAAATGATCTGATAGCATCTCCAGGATCAGTTAGTTTTGCTGACTATTCACCCTTTTAAGGGAATTGGGCACTTCTGAGTCACCTCTGTGGCTTCTGGGAACACCAATTGTTGCTGGTAAATACCAACGTGGTTTTGGAAAATCTGAACTGCAAATTTGCTTCAACTGCCGTCCCCTCACCTCACTCCCAAAATGCGCCAGTGCCATGGAAACCGGCAAAAAATAAATAACCTTGTACGGCCAAGTGCTGCATGGGGGGGGGGGGGGGGGCTTCCAGATGTTGGGTGTCTAGGATTGGTATGTTCTCAGAAATGGTGGGCAGGTAGCTTCCGAGACATGGATACAGGACCGTTAATGTGGCAATTGAAGCCGCCAGGTGAGAGTGAACACTTACTGTAGGGCTAACCGCATCGATGAGGGGTCTCCAACTCGCTGCATGTATAATACAGATCTATACACAGCTCACTAACCTCCAGTAATCAAATGGACTTTAACAGAGCGCTGCCTCTGAGGCAGATAAGCGCTAGGAACTCTGAATCAAGGCCTGGAAAGAGCCTGCTGCTTAGAGTCCTCACATGTGATTTCTGGGATGAGTGAGTACTGCAGCTCTACATTCTACGAAGACACCAAACAGATGGTGTCCTGTGTCTTTTGGGGTCTTTCCCTGCACATTCTAAACATCAGTAAGTACTTTTGTTATCACATGGACGTTTTCAGGTTTAAAAAAAATAAATATTTAAACAAAGTACCTTTTTCAAACGAAGTAAAACTAATTTGACGAGGGTACAGAGCTATAAAGTGTATCCTGTTGGCCCTGAGACCTGCTGTGGTTCTTTGAATTAGCCACGTGTAGTTTACTTGAAAAATCCACAAAAGATGTCGTTGAGTTTCTAATTCTGGATCTACTATGTACACATTGTGTGATCCTTGGATAATTACTTTAGATCTGAGTACCTTGGTTTCCTCCTTTTCATAGAACTGGGAGGCCATAGAATACATCGATTTCGCAGGGTGTGAAAAAATAAAAGCTCTGTGACTAAGGAAGTACTGTCACTTTGTGAGCACAGTGCTAGGTTTGTCAGGGGAAAGGATACAAGAGTCATTTGTACTTGGGCAGATAGAACAAGACGTGTTATGTATATGTCATAACATTGAACTGCACATCAGTAGGCTAATGCAAATTATCTGGCGAGATGTTTGGTTGTGTGTCGAGGCCCAATAGCAGGGGATGGCTCACAATATCCTCACCATCTCCCTATGGGGGTGCGTTAGGACATTCTTCCACTTTCCCTCCCTTTGGTATTTGCTACTATGTTGGACTTGGAAAACACAGGATCCTGTTGCACACTACACAGTTAGTCTCATGATGATGTCACACGCGTGGCACATTTTGGTGTAGCGCTCCTGCGGGGTGCTGAAGGCAATGCTAGTTTCTCACAGCGCCTCAGTCGGTCCAAAACGTGTTCAGAATACATGGCCATCTAATCCTTGGCCTTTTTACAGAGAGAGCACATGGCAGTGGTCACATATTCAAGCTGTAATTGTGTATGATGGAGGTCGCCCATCATTGGGGTACACAGTCTTTCAAATAATGAAAAGGTGAAAGTAAAGGAAAATGCGGTGCTCGCTACTCAAAAAGTAACTTTTTATGCTTCAACACTTTCAACTGTCACTAGCTGCCACTGCTAACTTCAATCAAAGACAGCAAACTTAGACTTGTTTGTAAATTACACAAAGTGACAATCTCCCTCCCATGCCTTCCACCCATATCTGCTGGATAGATTTTGAAATTCTCACAATGCAGGTGTGAAGTTAAAACGTGGATAGGAAATGTGAGACCAGGTTATTCAAGCCAATTAAATTTGGATTGAGGGGGGGGGGCGGAATCGAAAAATATATACCAGAGTTCCCACAGTTTGTTTCGAGTACGAGGCGAAGATAGGGACACGGACTCCGAGTTGGTGCGTGATTTCTTTTTATTTAGATAAGCAGGCGCTTCGGCATGACTCATTCGCCCAACATGGGCTATATATATATATATATATATATATATATATATATATATATATATATATATATATAACATTTTCATGGACTTTCAGTTGATCCATTTTGCACAGCCATAATGGAGGAAAACTATGGAACATTAAAGATATCCGCCTTGATGTAGTTTCCAATATAGTTAGATGAAAATGTACATTTATCAAGAACAGTCTGCTTTCTGTATTTAGTATAGAGTACTGTGCGGAGTGACCCATAAGTGTTACTGGCTGGGAACAGGAAGACCGTGCAAGGGAAATTCAGAAGGAGGATGATTAGTGATATTATAGTATATATGCAGATATGCAGAGCGCTAATATAGCCTTATAGCCCGCCGTAGCGGCTATACCAGCTATCAAAGGCCCGCTGCAGCGTTAAAGGCCCGAGCCGAAGGCGAGGGACTTTAACAAAAGCAGCGGGACTTTAATAGCGGTATAGCCCTGCTACGAAGGGCTATAAGGCTATTAGAACATTCTGCCACTAGAGGGCAGAATGTTCTAACAAATTAAACAAAGGCTTCTCGAAGCTCGGAGATTTAAATCACCTCAAGCTTCGAGAGGCTTTTGTAAAACATTGGAATGTTGCTCTGCGGGCCTTTACCGGCCCGTAGAAGCACGGAGCACTGCATTGTCTACAATGGAGTGCTCCACATTCCAATGTTCTAATATATTTATTAACCCAGTTGAGTGTAGGGCAGGACCATGACTCATGAGAATGGAAGCCTCTAGTGAGTCATGATGGAACTCCCCACACTCAAAAAATTATAACCAACAACATAGATGGTTTGTGCCACGCTATGTTTGTCATGTGCATTTGTTTTAACTCCTGTATTTAACCAAAAGCAGGACACAAAGGGTTACAACTCAAGACCTATTGTACCAATTGGGAGAGCTGTTTCCCTGTGTAAAGTAGCTGTTGCGTGCAATCTGTGTGGTAGCAAAACCAGTTTGTGGTAATAAAAACTGTTTGTTTGTTTTTTTAGTCACTTTTGCTGTAGTCACATGCTGTAGTCTGGTAATAAACGCAAATTGGAACTTTACCCTCCAGTAATAAAAACCTTTTTCTTAGTGCAATTGCTTTTAAATAACATGTTATTGTGCCATTTTAATTTTCACTGCCATGTTGCACCAAACAGTGTTAGATAGATTTCTCAGTAAAGATGACTCGCAGCAGAAGGCAGGTTCATGAGACTGTCATTGAAGAGATAAGCGAACAAGGCGCGCCTCCTGCGCGATTATATAAAACATTATTAGTTGAGTATAACAGGACATAGGTCTCTAGAAGAATAGTGGTAACGGTATCCACCCACCCCACCCCAAAAACGATACAAGATCATGTGGAAAGTACTGAGGCGGTGGTACGTAGTAAGTTCCAGCCTCTCTCTCCCCAAAGATGTTTGCAGTTCAGCTGTTAACTATTTAGCTTTAAAATCAGATTAGTGTTTGCGAAAATGTGCCAGGAGATGGTGGCTACAGTACAGAATGATGACCCCCCCCCGGTGAATACAGTACAGAATGATGACCCCCCCCCCCTTTTTGGAAGTTGCACTTGTCCATCTTCTGCATATGACTTGCTTTCATCCCTGGAGCTCAAGGTGAGTTGGAGGAAATTAATATCCACCTCCAGGCAGCTGTTTTGCAGCATCTAATTTCTTCTCCCCCTTGTGTATTGAAGCAATTGGAGCTTCCATGAGGCAGCATTCTGGCCTACCTCTTCAAATCAACATAATCTTACCTTTACTACTGGTCACCATCCTAATGCTCTTCTAAAGACTAAAGAAAAACTGGAATATTAAAAGTTCTCTTCCAGGGGATCCTCATCAATAGTCATAAGCATTAGAATATTCCCGCCCATTCGCGGGATCCCGGAAACACTATATTATATGTGCCCCACATATATATATCTCTATACATATATATGTATAAACAAGCAACTGCAGCCAATAAACACTAGAGCTGAAACATGCTGTAAGGAATTTCCACTATACATAAAAAAATAAGCATTATAAACATGAGAAACAACATTATAACTTGTTTAGAAACTGTTTTAATGCTCAGAAAACAGCAGAAATTCTTATAAATCACAAAGCATAGGAAGCTCCCAGGCTGCATTGCAAATACCCAGTCTAAAAAGACTGAAAAGCTAACTAATAGCTGCATAGCAATAAACTTGACACCGTGCCTTTAAGGCACACCTGACCCCCCAACTTCCCATCATGCCTCAGGGGTGACAGTTAGGTCAGTTGTTCTTTCCGGCTCCTTCTGGAAGGATCCTGGCAACAGAGCTCCACTCTTTTCTGAGTTTGTCAGAAAATATTGTCTGTTTTACAACTGTTTTTTCCCTTACTTCGACGTTTTACATCTACCGAAGTAAGAGGCTGTCTTTTTTTTTTTTAGGCAGACTTGGGCATTTTTTCAGCCTTAAAATGCCATCTCTTTTCGATCCTTGCCCTTCTTGTGGCAAGAAGAAGGTCAAGACTGACTCTCATAGGGTCTGTATCCTGTGTCTACCGGAGGATCATGATTCTAAGACATGTCCTCACTGCCAGAACCTGTCCAAGAGAACTTTGAAGGACAGGGAACGAATTCGCCTTTATGGCCTGGCACAACCATCGAGAGGACGATTTCCGGTGAGGAAGGGCTCCAAGAGGTCTAGAACTACTTCTAGAAGCAAGTCCTCGCGTCCTTCCACCTCCGCGTCGGGACCGGCGCTGAGAAAAGATCTTCCGGTAGGTCATGTTTCCAAAAAAAGACCTTCGACAGCGGGCTCGCCGTCGAGAGCAGGTACGTCTATCGGCGTCGAGAACCATAGCCTCTCCGCCGTCGTCAACTCTGCGACGATCGGCGTCGAGGAGCAGGGAACCTCCGCTGTCGTCAACCAGGCGACGATCGGCGTCGAGTGTCACCCCTCCGTCGTCGAGGGCAGGATCCCCTCCGTCGTCGCGAGTCCATCAGCGATCGACGTCGAGAGTGAAGAGTCCTCCGCCGTCGTCATCCAGGCGGCTATCGGCGTCGAGGGTACCGTCGACGTTGAGAGTGGAAGCATCTCCGCCGGCGTCGAGACGGCGTTCGGCGTCGGGAGAGAGGGCCTCTGTCGTCGGCTTCACACCGCCGTTCCATGTCGAGGCGGCATTCTTCGCCTGCTGAACATAGACGCCGGTCCACACCGAGGCGTCGTTCGACGTCGGAGAGTCCCGGCGAGAAAGAAGGCGAAGTCACAGATCGACGTCAAGACCACGGTCGACGTCGAGACAGGCCTCGGACAGGTCGGTGGTCCTGGTGACGCAGTCGGCTTCGCGCCATTCCTCCTCACGCTCAGGGGCATCTCCAAGACCAGCAATTCCAAGAGAGTCTGCCAGCCAAGTCCGCAGGTCTTCCCCTCGGCCTCAAGAGACCATTTCTGCGGTACGACTGTCGCCCAGCACATCATTGGCAGGACTCTGGGGCTACGAGGAGAATGCAGGAATATGTCAGCCAAGCGCATGACTCTCCGCTGCAAAGGTTGGTGGAGGAAGTGGACAGAGCAAGTCCTCCCAGGCCAGCACGTGAGCAGTCACCTGAGAGGTGGCGACGTAGATCGCGCTCCCCCAGGCGGGAGGGGCGTTCAGCCGGATCACGGGCTCGTGATTGTCGCAGGGATAGGAGGTCACCATCAACGTCATCTTCATCCACCAGGTCCTCAATAAGGGACTACTCCCCCACGCTATCGGGCAGCACAGTGTCCAGGGTCTCGCCCATAGACGAGATCAACACCTACCATGAGGTGCTGCAGAGGGGTCCGCAGAAGCTGGGGATTGAGATGTCAGTCCCGCAAGTCACCACGTCGGTGATTTTCGAAACTCTTCACCAGAAGACTGCGTATCGTCCGCTGCTGCCTTTGGTCCCAGGGATCATGGAACCCGTCATGGACACCTTCCTAACCCCAGCAACCGTAAAAGCGGGTTCGAGGCATGTGGGCTGCTGAATTCATATCTGTGCATAGATCGCCGCCTAGTGTTGGGTCCGGATGTTTGCACGTTGTTGTCCTGGAAGAGTCTTCGAAGTATCCTTGGATAGGTGACTCCTCCCATGGACTACAGTGCGCATGGGCATCCTCTCCATCCTCAGATTGTTTTTTTCCGCCATTGGGTTCGGATGTGCTATCTTAGCTCAAGTTAGGAAAAACTTTTGTCGAGGCCACAAGGCCTTTAGTTCGCGTCGGTACTGTTTATCGATCGGGTTTCGATACTTTTTGTTAGTTTACTAACTTTCAGCACCGACTTTGTTCGCATTTGCCTGTCCATCGACTCTACTTCGACGATGGAATCCAGGACGCCATTCAAAAGGTGTCCGGTATGCAATGCGAAGTACCCACACATCGACGTCCATCCGGTGTGCAACAAATGCCTTTCGCCGGACCACGACGAATCGACATGTATGGCCTGTGCCCGGTTCCGTTCAAAGAAGACTCTGCGGAATCGTCGAGCGGCGAGGCTCGAAGCGCAGCACGCGGCACCGGCCCCAGCTGACATCTTCGACGAGGCTGACGACGTCGAAGAAGTAGAAGTCTTACCCTCCAGTCCCGTTTCCGAACACGAACACGAACCCGGATCGGACGAGGCCGACGAGTCACTCTTCCACAGAGGTGAAGACGACACCGAGGTAGGAGACGACGAGGAGGCCTTAGGAGCCGAAGAGAGTAGCTCCGATGATGAACAAGGCCTACCTGTTCAGACCGAAATTTCACCAGCGCCACAGACTATGGCTCCGGTCGAGGGATCGCCTTCGGGCCTTACCCGAGACCTATCACGCAGTCCTTCGGCCCCGCCCTCGGGCCCGGCCTCGGACGTTCAGCGGCAGCCATTACCGCTTAAGCCAGCTGGTTTCCCTTCCACGAAACCGAAACCGAAAGCTGCTCAGGTTCCTACGAAACCGAAACTGAAAGTGGCGCTAGTCGGATCGAGGCCTTCAACACCTTCGACGCCAGCGCACCGGGTCGGCACCGACCGCACCAAGAGAGACTTCGGTGCCGAACTCGAGACGGGCGACATGGGAGTCGACAAACGGAAGAAGGTCATCGGCGCCGACAAACCTGCCCGGTTACCGGCGTCGACGCCACCGACACCGAGGGCCGTCCCGCCTGCTACGCCTCGCAGCACTCCCTCGACGACACCAAAACCTCACGTGTCGAAGACGTCGACGGTGATCTCCGCACCTCGACTCGATGCGCCACGGGCGCAGAAGATATCTGCAGCCGCCTCGACGACCCTGGCGGGGGCCACGACCTCTAAGGCGCCCCGAGTACGGCCTGGCGCGATGCCAGGCTGCAGATCCAAGGACGCCCTCCAGGACCCGTCGGGTTCCGGTTCGGCTCCGGCGGTTTCGTCGGTGCCGACCAGCATTACCTTCGGCTTGCCTCCACCCACAATCCCGAAGGCGTTTCAACTCAGGACACAGGTCACCAAAACTGCGGTTACACCTGTCGAGCCGTCTCCGTCACACGTCATCGACGCCGACACTGGCAGGATGATTCTCCACGGCCGAAGGATAACTTCGGAACCGCCATTGGAGCCTTTCAGGATCCCGCTAAAGAGGAAGCTGCCTGTGGACTCAGAACCTCTCCTGTATGAACCCTTCTATTCACCCTACCAGGATCCACACCGGGCCTCCCCCACACGCTCCGACACGGATGCATTGGGGGACTACTTGGATGAACAAGTCCCCTACCATGTGGACACGGACCCTGATGACCAGCAGGACCCTGACCAAACTTGGGGCGACCCTGCAGACCCCAGTGCACCTCTTGATGCACAGGACACACAACTATATGGGCCAAAAACATCACCCACAGAGGATACTGCGGCGTTCAACGCTCTGATTGAACGTGCGGCAAACAACCATGATGTACAGCTTCACTCTGATATCATCGAAGATGACTTTCTAATGGACACCTTTGCATCCTCAGAAAGACATGTAAAGACTCTGCCAATGTTGAAGGGGGTCCTCAAGCCAGCCACTGACATTTTCAAGGAACCCACCAGGGCACGAGTGATAAACCCCAGGATCGATAAAAAATACAGATCAGCACCTGGGGATCCTACTTACATCAGAGGCCAATTACCACTCGACTCCATCGTTGTGGCGAATGCCCGCAAGAGGGCACACTCGCAGACAACGGGTGACGCTCCTCCCCCGGACAAAGAGTCCAAGGTGCTAGAGACCTCCGGCAAGCGAGTTGCCGCACAAGCTGCAAACATATGGCGCATAGCTAACACTCAAGCGCTCCTCGCTCGCTACGATAGAGCGCACTATGACACACTGGAGCAACTTCTTCAGCACCTCCCTGACCCCTACAAAGAAGGTGCAGAAATCCTTATCAGAGAGGGACAGCTACTCACAAATGCTGCCATTAAATGTGCACTAGACGCTGCAGACACGGCTGCCAGGGCCATCAACACTAGCGTCATCCTACGACGTCACGCCTGGCTACGTATCTCAGGATTCAAGCCTGAGGTACAAAACAATATACTTAATCAGCCCGTCAACCCCGACTTTTTGTTCGGACCTGAGGTTGACACCACCCTCGAGAAGATAAAAAAGGACACGGACACTGCAAAGTCCATGGGCGCCCTACAAACTCAGTCCTTTCGGAGCGGCTCCTTTCGTCGCCCCGGAAACAAGGGTGCAGGTAGAGGACAGGGGTCACAACAAACATATAACAAGGGTAATACGCAGACCACCTACGATAAGAACACCCGAGGTGGCTATCGTGGCTCCAGTACCAAGGGCAGAGGACGTGGCTACGGCAACACCAGGTCCTCCCCCAAGAACAAGCAGTGACGCCCTCTCCCTTCCTCCCGACCACATAACACCTGTCGGGGGAAGGCTACAACGGTTCCTGTCCACGTGGAACTCCATCACCACGGACAGGTGGGTCAAAGATATTATAAAACACGGTTACTGTCTGGAGTTAACTTCCACTCCACCCACAATACCACCAAGAAACCGTCCTATGTCCTCAGAGCACTTAACGCTCTTACAGCAAGAGGTAGAAAGTATGCTTCTAAAAGGCGCTATCGAGCTCGTACCCATCCACGAGCAGGGCACGGGGGTTTACTCCCTCTACTTCTTAATTCCAAAAAAGGACGGGTCGCTCAGGCCTATATTAGACCTGAGACCCCTGAACCAGTACATTCTTTCAGAGCACTTTCACATGCTCACTCTACAGCAAGTCCTTCCGCTTCTCAAGCAGGGAGACTTCCTAGCATCACTGGACCTCAAGGATGCGTACTTCCACATACCCATCCACCCCTCACACAAAAAATACCTCAGGTTTACTGTTCAGGGGCAGCACTATCAGTTCAAAGTCCTTCCCTTCGGCGTGACAACAGCGCCCAGGGTTTTCACGAAGTGCCTAGCTACGGTGGCAGCACACTTACGGAGGCAGCATATACACGTCTACCCCTACCTAGACGACTGGCTCGTTCAAGCGAAGTCGGCCCAGCAATGTGCAAGCCATATGTCCCGCACCATTCACCTTCTTCACAGTCTGGGATTCTCACTAAATTACCCAAAGTCCCATCTCCAGCCCGCACACGTACAACAGTACCTGGGCGCGACTATAGACACTCTGGCGGCCTCAGCTCAGCCAAGTTTAGTGAGGATCAACAGCATACAACTGCTGATCTCCAAGTTCAAACACAATCACTCGCTTCCAGCGCGAGTGTTTATGCAGTTGATAGGCATGATGGCCTCCTGCATCTTCATAGTCCCGCACGCGAGATTACATATGCGCCCACTTCAGGAGTGCCTAGCACGTCAGTGGAATCAGGCTCAAGGACAGTTGAAAGACCTAGTGTTGGTGAGCGGTCGGGCATACAACTCTCTGCATTGGTGGAATCCACAAAACCTTTGCAAGGGGCGACCGTTCCAAGAGCCTGTTCCACAAATAGTACTGACAGCGGACGCGTCTCTCCAGGGATGGGGAGCTCATGTACTACACTACACAGTGCAGGGACTATGGACGACACAACAGAAGAAGATGCACATCAACCTTCTGGAACTGATGGCAATCTTCCTGGCCATGAAGGCTTTCAAAGTACATCTGTGCAACAAGGTCGTGTTGATCCGGACGGACAACATGACCGCAATGTACTACATACAGAAACAGGGAGGGACACACTCTCCACAGTTGTCTCATCTGGCTCAGAGCATGTGGAAGTGGGCCATTCAGAGGAACATGTTCCTCATGGCAGAACACCTCCCCGGCAAGGACAACCAGATGGCGGATCTGCTCAGCAGACACAGCCACCAGATGCACGAGTGGGAGTTACACCCATCAGTACTCCAACCGTACTTCCAGCAGTGGGGTCACCCAGAGATAGACCTATTCGCGACAAGCGAAAACGCAAAATGCCAAAGCTTCGCCGCCAGATTCCCACATCCGCAGTCGCAGGGCAATGCGATATGGATGAACTGGTCCGGCAGATTTGCGTACGCTTTTCCCCCAGCACCGTTGATACCGCTGGTGGCTCGCAAACTCCGACAACACTCCCTGACACTCGTCCTAGTTGCTCCCACGTGGGCACGCCAGCCGTGGTACACCACCTTCCTCGAACTTTCCGTGGTACCGCATCAAAGGCTGCGGATCAAACCCGCGCATTTGACGCAGAACCATGGAGAGGTTCAGCACCCAGATCCGCAACAGCTGAACCTGGCGATCTGGCTCCTGAAGTCCTAGAGTTTGGCTATCTCAATCTGCCACCTGACTGCATGGACATCATCAAGGAGGCCAGGAGACCTACTACAAGAGCTTGCTATGCAGCCAAATGGAAAAGGTTCGTCATTTATTGCGGTAATAATGACATTAACCCGCTGGACGCATCCATCCACGACATCATATGTTACCTCTTACACCTATACCGATGCAATCTGGCGTACACCTCTATACGTGTCCATTTGACCGCAATATCAGCCTATCTGCAAACCAGGCAGCACCTCTCTCTATTCAGAGTGCCTGCCATCAAAGCATTCTTGGAAGGACTCAAACGAGTCATTCCACCTAGTCACCCACCGGCTCCAATGTGGAACCTCAACTTGGTCCTCACACGCCTGATGGGTCCACCCTTTGAACCTCTACACTCATGCGAGATTCAATTCCTTACCTGGAAAGTAGCCTTCCTGGTAGCGATCACTTCCCTAAGAAGAGTTAGTGAACTCCAGGCACTAACCGTTCAAGAGCCATTTATTCAGGTTCACGCCAACAGGGTCGTACTACGTACCAACCCCAAATTCATGCCCAAAGTAATATCGCAGTTCCACATGAACCAGACTATTGAACTGCCCGTTTTCTTCCAAAACCCACAAACTGTTGCAGAGCGGGCATTACATACACTAGATGTACGGAGGGCCCTCATGTACTACATCGACAGGACTAAACCCTTCAGGAAGACAAAACAACTATTCGTTGCCTTTGCCCCACACCACAAAGGTAACGCCATCTCCAAAGCAGGGATAGCCAGATGGATAGTTAAGTGTATTCAAATCTGTTATCAAAAGGCAAAACGCACATTAACTATTCCACCACGAGCCCACTCAACACGCAAGTTGGGGGCTTCCATGGCCTTCCTAGGAAATATTCCCCTGCATGATATATGCAGAGCAGCCACATGGTCCACTACACACACATTTACAAAACACTATTGCGTAGATGTGCAGTCAAAACAGCAGGCAGCTGTAGGACAGGCTGTTCTCAAAACACTTTTTCAGACCGCTGCAGCTGGCACGGGTAGCCGCCGCCAATAGAGGGCACTGCTATGTATTCTATGCACAGATATGAATTCAGCAGCCCACATGCCTCGAACTGAATATGCTACTTACCAGTATGCATCTGTTCTTGGCATGTAGGGCTGCTGACATTCATATCGCCCTCCCTCCTCCCCGGCGCCTGTCGCAGCTGCAGCTCTCAGAATTATTGCAAGCATGGTCATCACTTTCTGTATCTACTCCATCACTGCCACAATGGCGAAAAACAATCTGAGGATGGAGAGGATGCCCATGCGCACTGTAGTCCATGGGAGGAGTCACCTATCCAAGGATACTTCGAAGACTCTTCCAGGACAACAACGTGCAAACATCCGGACCCAACACTAGGCGGCGATCTATGCACAGATATGAATGTCAGCAGCCCTACATGCCAAGAACAGATGCATACTGGTAAGTAGCATATTCATTCCGGCTCGTATCCTCAAAAAATATAAGCCGGCTGCCTCTGATCCGGTCTTTGTCAAAATGGACCCTCCTGCGGACTCAGTAATTGTGGCGGCAGCAAGAAAGACTCATGCTGTATCGGCGTCCTCTTCCGTCCCGCCGGATAAGGAGAGCAGAACCCAGGACTCCTGGGGGCGCAGGGCCTGCTCGTCCGCAGCGGCTTCCCTCAAGGTCTCCAGCGTGGCGGCGCTGTTGGGCTGATACGATAGGGCTCTCTGGGACTCTATGGAGCGGTTCAAATCCAAGCTCTCAAAGGAGGACCAAAAGGACTTCGAAGAAATAGTCACTGAAGGGTCCCTGGTGGCTAATCCGTCGATTTAGCACTGCGGCGGATGGTGCGGTGCTGTGGTGCTATCAGCCCATTCTTACGCACACGGCGTATGCGCCAGAAGGTCATCCTGGTTAAGGCTGACAGGGCTCAAGACGGATGCGCAGCAAAGGATTTTAAACCTCCTGTTCTCTGGCTCCTCCCTCTTCGGCACTCACACGGATGAGGAGATGGGGCGCATGAAAACTGAACTGGACACCCTCAAAGCTGTTGGGTTGGAGAAGAAAAAATAATTCAAGCGCCGTTATAGACCCAACCAACGCAAGGGGCCTCAACAGAGGGTTCAAACCCCTCAGTGGGACAGCATCACAAAAGATCGCTGGGTGCTGAATATACTGCGAAATGGATATGCGCTACGTTTTCGAGCGCGTCCACAAGACATACCGCCAAAAAAGTCCCGTCCTCACCACTTAAAGCTGCTCCAAAAGGAGGTGAGGGCCCTTCTTCAAAAACAGGCCATAGAAAAAGTTCCTCCTTCGCAAATCGGAAGAAGAGTGTACTCCCGGTACTTCCTTGTGCCCAAAAAAGATCAAGAGCACAAGTTTCGGCCGATTCTAGACCTTCGTCTCCTAAACAAAGTCATCGTCAAGGAGAAGTTTCGTATGTTGGCGCTTCATCAAATATGTCCACATTGGATGTGTTCGGTGGACCTCCAAGATGCGTACTTCCACATTTCCATTGCAAGACATCACCGCAAATACCTGCGGTTCGTGGTCGGCAGCAAGCATTATCAGTACAAGGTCCTTCCATTCGGGCTCAAGTCAGCTCCGCGAGTCTTCACCAAATGTATGGCAGTGGTGGCGGCTTGCCTACACAGGCAGGGTCTATTCGTCTACCCTTACTTAGACGACTGGTTGCTGAAAGCTCCATCCCAGCAACAGGTGAGGAAAGACTTCCAGACCTGTCTGCGACAGTTCCACAATCTCGGCCTTCACGTCAACATGGCAAAGTCCGTGCAGCAGCCCACTCAGACCATCCACTACCTTGGCTCCGTTCTGGACACAAGCGTGGGAAAAGCGTATCCTTCGGCGGAGAGACTGTCTTCAATGAAGCGGAAATGCAGGCTTATGCAGCAGATGCAGAGGCCGTCAGCCCGGCAGGTAGCATCACTGCTGGGATCCATGGCGTCCTGCATTTTTCTCATTCCCAACGCCAGACTGAGAATGTGACCTTTGCAACAAGCTCTAGAAGACCAATGAGATCAGTCCACAGGCTGCTGGGGAGATCAAATCTCTCTCTCTCTCCCAGGCGGCGAAATCTTCCCTTGCATGGTAGACTTGTCGGAACAATCTGATGGTGGGAGTCCCTTTTCACCAGCCACTTCCAGTGCAATCGGTGGTGACAGACGCGTCTCTGCAAGGTTGGGGGGCACACATGGGGTGCCTCCAGATACAGGGTCGGTGGTCTCCAAGAGAGCAGGGCTACCACATAAATATGCTGGAACTCCGGGCAATCCACCTTGCTCTAAAGGCGTTCTTCCCTGCAATCAAGGCCAATTCAGTCCTGGTGCAGACCCAAACACCACGACCATGTTCTACTTGAACAAAAAGGGCGGGACTCGGTCACGTCCTCTTTCCCTGGAATCACAGGCGATCTGGCACTGGCTGCTCTCCCGGAACCTCTCGGTAGTGGCAGTGCACCTTCCGGGGGAGTTAAATCTCAAAGCAGACGCACTCAGCAGGCACTTCGAAGATCAGCCAGACTGGGTGCTACACGGCGAGGTGGTGGCGGACCTGTTCCATTGTTGGGGTCGTCCAGAAATAGATCGGTTTGCAGACGACAAATTCAAAATGCCACGCCTTCGTGTCCAGATTCCACCGTCCAGGGACCAGGGGGAATGCTCTTTTGATGGACTGGTCAGGGACATTTGCCTACGCCTTTCCGCCCCTGCCTCTGATTCCGAAGGTGGTATCCAAGCTGCTCAGATCCAACATGAAGATGATCCTCATAGCTCCGGACTGGCCACGCCAGTGGTGGTACCCGGACCTTCTCCATCTGTCGGTGCGACTGCCTTGCAGGCCGGACCTGCTGTCCAAGATGGGCGGGAGGATTCTTCATCCCAACCTTCCCTCACTGAACTTAACAGTGTGGCTCCTGAGGTCCTGCAATACGGACATTTAGGTCTGCCTCCTGATTGCATGCATATTCTGAAAGAAGCGAAGCGACCCTCCACGAGCGTCTTATGCGTTTGAGTGGAAGAGGTTGTTCATTTGGTGTAGAGAGAACCACCTTGATCCTACGAAGGGGCAGGAGGATGTCATTCTCCCTTACCTTCTGCACTTAGCAAGATCAGGCTTAAAGTATGCATCAATCAGAGTCCATTTGTCTGCCATTACAGGAGGTCTCCCAATCAACCCTCCTTTTTCCAAGGACTTATTACAGGGGTTGAAGAAAGTTTACCCCCCCTGTTCGAAACCCTTCTCCGTGGGAGTTGAACTTAGTATTGTCCAAATTGATGGGTCCACCTTTTGAGCCAATCCACAGAGCTTCCTTGCAGCACTTGTCTTGGAAGGCCGCTTTTCTGGTAGCCATTACATCGGCACGCAGAGTAAGCGAGATCCAAGCGCTGTGTACCAAAGAGCCTTACGCGGTTTTTCACCAGCACAAAGTGGTCTTAAGGGCGCATCCATCTTTTCTCCCTAAGGTAGTGTCTGATTTTCATATTAATCAGTCCATTTCTCTTCCATCTTTTTTCCCGAACCCAGCGACCCCGGCTGAGCGGTCGCTTCATTCCTTAGACCTCAAGAGGGTACTTTAATTCTACCTAGAAAGTACCAAAGGCATTAGGAAGACAGATCAACTATTTGTCAACTATGGCGCCATGAGAACAGGCTTCCCAGCCGCTAAGAGATCCATTTCCAGATGGATTGTTTCCTGCATTACCTTAGCTTACCAGCTGGCGAAAAGGCCCTTACCTTTGGCCCCTAAGGCTCATTCTACTAGGGGGGAAAGCGGCCACAGTAGCTTTCTTGCATGACGTTCCAATGGCAGAGATTTGCAAGGCGGCCACCTGGAAATCGGTTCATACCTTTACCAGGCACTACTGCGTAGAATCCGATTCCAGAGCGGATGCTCAAGTAGGCCAAGCCTCCTTGCGGAACCTATTTGGGTAGCTTGGTTTATCTAAGCATACTGTTCATTCTCTGTTTTTTTCCTTTGCCCGCAGGGAGATGAGGTGAGGCTCGCTATTCTATTCTAATGCTTATGACTATTGATGAGGATCCCCTGGAAGAGAAGGATTAGTTACTTACCTGTAATCCTAGTTCTCTGGCAGGGGTATCCTCATCAAAGTCATAAGCAACCCTCCCGCCTCCCCGGGCAAAGGTGTTATCTTTTTCAGAGGTTGTTATTTCTTTGTGCTATGGCTTTTCAGTCTCCGCAAAGAACAACTGACCTAACTGTCACCCCTGAGGCATGATGTGAAGTTGGGGGTCAGGTGTGCCTTAAAGGCACGGTGTCAGTTTATTGCTATGCATTTATTAGTTAGCTTTTCAGTCTTTTTAGACTGGGTATTTGCAATGCAGCCTGGGAACTTCCTATGCTTTCAGTGATTTATAAGAATTTCTGCTGTTTTCTGAGCATTAAAACAATTTCTAAACAAGTTATAATATTGTTTCTCATGTTTATAATGCTTATCTTTTATGTATAGTGGAAATTCCTTACAGCATGTTTCAGGTCTAGTGTTTATTGGCTGCAGTTGCTTGTTTATACATGTATGTATAGAGATATATATATGTGGGGCACATATAATCTTGTGCTTCCGGGATCCCGCGCATGGGCGGGAATATTCTAATGCTTATGACTTTGAGGATACCCCTGGAAGAGAACTAGGATTACAGGTAAGTAACTAATCCTTACTTTAGCAATGTACGCCTTTGCCCCCTGTAAAGCAGGCTAAAACCCACCCCCTTCCCTACTGAATCATTGTGTGTGTGTGATCCAGCATTCTGGGCCAACCTTCTTACTATTTGTCCTCCAATGAATCTTTCTCGTTGACTGAGCGGTGATGGGAGTTAATGTTAGATTGTTCAAATTTCAATTTACAGTTTAACCCATTTGGCTCCACAATAAGGACTAGGAATCTGGGACTGTAATTAAGAAGGTTTAGTACAAGTTAGTAATCAAGTTAAGGTACACAAATATCCGCACTATGCTGTAAAGGTACAGAATAACAACTGGGAAATCCAACCTCCTAAATACGTTTAGGCGTACCAGTATTAAGCAAACAAGAAGTTCAGTCATAGAAATACAGAAGATCATTTGATCAAGATTTGGTGCTCAGAGAAGAGATTCTGGTTTTCTCTTCTCTACATGAGTGAATCGTCAAAGTCTAAACTGAAGAGGATGGTTGTATTTGAAAGAATCTCAAGCTGGGTAAATTCAATAAAAGGAAAAAAATAGGGCAGTGCAGAATAAATAGGAAGAATGGGAAGGTGTCAGCACTTCAGAAGCTTGGTCAAAAGTCTTTTAAAGTCAGGGGAGTAAGTGTCAGCCTAAGCCACACTTAGTAAAGAATCAAGGAAAAGCATAGAGGTCTAAACCTCTCAAAGTCTAAAGGGAAGAGTACCTAAACTCCGATGGTGTGAACACTTAATATTACACACAGTCTCTTGTGCAACACCCCTCTGTTCTCATCATCAGGGGTTCCATTGTCCTTTTCCATTCTCATGTTGTACGCAGCAACATTTACGAAATGCCCAACACTGAACATGGGAACAACATCGTCTTTGTTCACTCTGGCCATGCTGCAATGGGGCTGAATAAGACTTTTTAGTTAACGCTCTGGCTATCCATGTTTTGTCAAGGTCTTCTTTTCAGGCTCTCTATTGCTAATACAGTGTTGTATCTATTTTCAACTAACAATCCTTGTGAACGCACCTGCCAGGAAGTCATGTAAGCACAAAATGTAAAATATTAATTCATATAGAAAAGTAAATGGGTTGTGTCAAGTCAACTTTTTTGTTTAAATTTCTTTATTGATTTCAAGATAGACATTCCACATATAACAATGGCATACATTCCAAAAACCCTGCTACATGATCTGCGAATCGAAAAAGCTAAGATGGTAGCCATTATACCAAAGGACAAACATAGTGAACAGAACTTGCCCCCTTCCCCAATTCCTCCCTCCCTCGCCTCTTGAAAGCTTAAGGTACGTAGCCATGGTTTTACCAAGCTATAGCGCCCCCCCCCCCCCCCCAGTCCAGATCATCTAGCCATATGTGCCCTTAGTTGACCTCTCAGTCGAAGATTCACTCTGAGGTGGGTCTGCCAAGCTGAGGAGTCTCAAGTATTTTGGACTAGTGAGTTCCTTGAATTCGGAAGTCAATAGCGACAGAATAGGTCCCCACAGGTCATGAAAGGAGGCCCCTGGATTATTCAGTGAGAGGGAGATTTTCTCCATTCCGAGTATCCCCCCCACAGTCTGTGCAGCCACCCGACCTAGGTAGGCATTGTTGTTTTTCCCCAGTGAGATAGGATATTTTGTAGTGCCGCCCCCATTGCTAATGCCATCTGTTTCTCCCTTCTTGATTTAAGCGGGAAGGTAATGGGGTTGGGGAGGCCCAGGAGAGTGTAAGATGGGAAACTAGGTATTTGAGTCTGGAAATGGAAATCTATATCATCCAAAACCTGTTGCCAGTTGTGGGAAAGCAGGGGGCATTCCCATAGTAGATGGGTCAAAGTACCCACAGAACCACAGGCCCTCCAGCATAAGTGGCTACGTGCTGGATTGCAACTGTGAAACCGTGGAGGTGTCAAGTACCAATATGTTACTTTTTTCGTCGCAGTCTCTATTAGCGACACTATGCGCAGAATGGCGTGCCCTGAAATAGATGTCCTGCCATTCCTTCTGCGTTTGCTTCCGGCCCAGTTCCCCTCCCATCTCTGCTGACTAGGTGTTTTCTCAGTACTGAGACCTCCACGGATTAGTTTGTAAAGCTCCGTGGTCAATCGAGCATCCGTTTGTCTAGTGAGTAGCCATTTTTCAAATGACGTTAGTGGTCTTTCTGCCCCCTTTCGTACCTCTGGCTGAAATGCCCAGTGCCTGATCTGTTGGTAACGGTAGCGTTCATTTTCAGAAAGATGATGCTGCGCCTGTAAGTCGTTAAGGCAACTGTCATTCTATGACGAAGATGTGCCCTACTGAGCGCGAAGAAGTGGCCTACTGAGCGACAACCTGTTTTTGACCACTGCGGAAAGGTAATTTCATCCATCCAGTAGAGTCGGGATTGTTGACTATCTGCGTGATTGGGGACGGGAATGTTGTAAGTCCTCGTGAGACAGCCACACTGTCCCAAGCCGACATGGTGGAATGTGTCACCTTGGATAGGTAAAGATTACGTGGCCTAGCTGATTTGGAAAGGAAGGGAACTCCCCACAGTGGTTGGTTAGCCATCGCCCTGTCCATTAACAGCCAGTGCTTCTCAGACTCCGGCCGAGACCATTGGGCCAGAGCCCGCAATTGAACTGCCCAGTAGTACTCCTGCAGATTTGGAATCCCCAATCCCCCGCCCTCTGTTGGAGCTCTGTAACTTAAGTCTCTGCACACCCTGGGCCGCTGATCTCGCCAGATGAAACGGTCTGTGTCCGCAGTGCCTGCAGCACCCCAGGGGGAAGGGCCACAGGAAGGGCCTGAAATATATGATTTTAGGTAGTACTATCATTTTAATGACTGCAACATGGCCCAGCCAGGATGGTGAGTACAGTCGCCATCGACAAAGGCAGTCTCGAATCTGCCGCAGCAGTGTTTTGTAGTTCAAGGAGACAGTACTCCGAATGTTGCTTGCCAGTTGCAGGCCCAGGTATGGGATAGAATCCGTAGCCCACTGAAGGCAGTGAGAGCGTTTAAGGCAGTCTAACGTAGCTGGTCTGAGAGTCACACCCAGAGCCAGGGACTTGCTAACGTTCATCTTTAATCCCGATGCGTGCGAAAAGCGTTCAAGCTCTGCCAGCAAGGCAGGTAGTGACTGTTCCGGTTGCTCAAGGGTGGCCACCACGTCGTCCGCATACAGGCTAATTTTGTGATCCTCTCCTCCAAACTTTACTCCTGAGATTGAGGGGTTGTCGCGCACTCTTTGCGCCATGGGCTCCATGTATAGAGCGAATAGGAGCGGTGAGAGAGGGCACCCCTGTCTTGTCCCTTGTTGGATAGGGAAAGCGGCCGAGACCACTCCATTTACCCGGACCAAAGCAGTAGGGTTGGTATAACTAGCGAAGACCCAATTAACGATGCGATCTGGCAGACCAAAGTGATGTAGGGTGTTTTTGAGATGGGGCCAGTGGACCCTATGAAACTCCTTCTCGGCATCTACTGAAGGACCTTGCATTCGTTCTGGAAATGCTCCGCTTTATCTTTTTTTTTATTTTTTTATTTTTTTTTATGAAGTAGACGTTTTGTGTTGTCCAAGCACTGGCGTCCCGGTACAAAGCCCGATTTTAATCTGGGTCGAGTAGCTCAGGAAGGCAAGAAGAGAGCCTCTGTGCCAGAATCCCTCTGAATATTTTGAGGTCAACATTAAGGAGGGAGATAGGAAGCGCAGTTCCGCTTATCCTTCCCTGGTTTAGGTATGACCACGACTAACGCCTCTAGCATCGAGGGTGGAATAGGAGAGGACAAACCAATCTAGTTGAATACCCTCATTAGCAGTGGGACCAGGGTAGTACAGAATGCCTTGTAGGAAAGCGAGGAGAATTCGTCTGGGCCTGGAGACTTAAGTGGTTTTAATCTTGATATGGCAGAATTAACTTCCGGTGCTTCGAGGTCTTTCACCTGACTGGGAACTAGCCTGGCGGTGTTCACACCCTGCAGATATTACGTAGGTGCTGTTTCAGGACATTCCTGTGCCTTGTACAGGGATGCGTACAACTGCCAAAAGCTATCTGCAATGCCTTGATCAGTGGCCTGCTCCTGCCCGGAATGATCTATAATCGGTGGGACGTTGTCCAATTGCCGCTGTGCCCTCAATTTTTTTGCCAAAAGCCTCCCACGTCTGTAGCCCTTAGAATAAAGTACATTCAGAAGCCGGAGTGCAGCTTGCTCAGCCCTATTAATGTCCAGATCGGCAGGCTGGGCTCTTGCTGCCGTTAATTGCTTCCAGACCCTGGGGGCACCAGTTCTTTGGTGTATCCGCTCCAGTTCCACCACCGCTTCCGAGAGTTGCTCCCTTTTTTCTCTCCGGGATTTATCATGCGCAGATCTTGCTAGAAACTCCCCTCCCCCTAACTACTGCCTTCAATGTGTCCCACAACATGGCAATGGGGGTGTCCGGCGTATTATTGTTGGACAGGTAATCCTCTATAGTCCAAGTAATACGCTGAATCACCGTGGGGCGCTGTAGCATCATCTCTCTTAACCTCCACAGCCGACTGGTAGGGCTCGGACAAGAGAGGGCCAGAGATGGGTGCACTGACGAATGGTCCGACAGTGCGAAAGGGAGTATCAGTACCAGACCTGAGGAGAAGGTCCTTAACCGACCTGTCTTTCTTGGTTGTGGTGGAAGCCATCTCGATTGGCGCTCCGCTTTGACCTAGGGGGATTCTCTGTGAGGCCCCACTGGGTATGAGGAATGTCCACCATTCTACACCTCCTTCTCCGCTGCCACTAGTGCTCCACCGCCTCCGGACACTATGGCTCGTGTGGCCTCTCTGCGACCAACACTCGGCACCGGGGTCCACTGCAGCATAAGTTTAGCTCCTTTCACTGCCAGCCAAGGGGTTGGGACAAGTTCCCAGGCACTGCGAGTAGTCGCGCAACGAGCAGTCCCAAGTGTCTTGGCTGTCACACAGGCATAGGGGTGGGGGGCATCGCACTTCCTCAGGGTTTCAGGTGTCGACTAGGGGGACCAGCGCTGGCGGCTGCAGGCCCCGCGGGTAGCCAGATTCACCATGCTCCTGGGACTTATCACCTCATGCCTTCAAAGTGCAAGGAGAAGAGAGCAGGGCATGCATTTCTCTC
Source organism: Triturus cristatus (assembly GCF_964204655.1). Lineage (NCBI taxonomy): Eukaryota > Metazoa > Chordata > Amphibia > Caudata > Salamandridae > Triturus > Triturus cristatus. The sequence goes on along the minus strand of NC_140581.1, from coordinate 925,668,602 downwards.
CTCGGCGGTGCCTCCCAGTCCCAGGCACCCCGGGGTGATCCGCTCCTCGATCCCCTGTCGCCTCCACTCTGAAAGGGTGGGGGGGTGGCTCACCGCGGCCTCGCCAGCTCCGTTCCAGTCCATGACGGCAGGCCCTCCCCTCCGCTGCAAACGCTGACACTGAGGGAGGCTCCTCAGCCATGTCCGGGCCCCGCTCTAGGGCTCAACTCAACCCCATCTGGGTAGGGGTGTCTTCACTTCTACAGCCATGGCGAGGAAGAAGCGCTCTAGTCTCGGCGGGGCCCGGCGCCACATCCGTTGCAAAGCCGGTGGGTGGGGGGCTATCCCAGTGATCTCCGCTGTACTCCCCGCTTACTGTCCCCACCACCCCTAAAGCGGTGCTCCCAGTGCTCAGCATTATTTAGACGGCTGGGCCTAGGTGGCGTGCGGAGAAGTGAGCAGGCACGTCCTACTCGCCTGTCATCTTGGCCACGCCCCTGTGTCAAGTCAACTTTAAAGTATTAAATCAATGGTGTACCTTATATAGGCATATGCACTTTCAAACACGAATAAATGTCAATTGTCATTACTTTAGACTCGTATTACATGTGGCATACAGTAAAATCTTGAATATGTAGGTGTAAGTATTGTGTAGGTGTAGTATGGCTAAGAATTACATTTTTATGCAATGTATGAAACAGTGCACACATTATATAAATCTCCATTTCCATAGTCAGTACTCATTTAATAAGTAAAATTGGTTTATTCTTCAGGTCATCAAAGAATATATAATTTAATACGTTTAAGGCACGCAGTGTTTGAAGTCTCTACTTCTACTGTGACTTATACAGTGACTGCACTTTAATGATGTCAAGTGCACCACCACTTCATATTAGTCATTAGATCACACAAGAAACATGTGCTTAGTAAGAATGGAGCTAAAATTACGCTGCACCAATCCCCCCCCTCTGATGCGCAGTCAAGCCATCACTTTAAGATAGGGATTTTTTTTGGTTTTTTTATCAGATGGACAAATCACAATCTGGTTGTTGACATCGTTTTTCTTCTGGATTTCTCTAGAAATGTCATATCATCATAGTATTTGCTCTGTCTATCTTCTAGTTCTATGTCTGCTCTCTTTCTCTTCAGTCCTTTTTTCACTTGTGCACGTTTGTATCCCTTATAGATTACAAATGAGAAGAATCCACATGGCGCAATTACTACGAATTCTGCCGTTCTAAATCATATTTTTATGTATTGCATTTTTAACTTTCTGAATTTTATCAACTTTTTTTTCTTCCTTAAATTTTATCGCAATGTCTCACAAATGTGTTAAAGTTTTTTTAAACTGTAACGTTTTATCTGTCAAACTTTTAAGGTTCCTGGAACCGAAATAAATTTAATTTGATTTACCACTAAGGGTTTCAATATGCTTCCAACAACTCTACTCCCAAGTTTCCAAAATCCATTCAATATTATTTCCCAAGCACCTGTTGCTTCTAACCCTTTCAAATCTCTTTAAGTCAGTAATGTTCTTAATGTATTTCTTCAAGTCTTTACTTTCGTCCAGAATGTAAGTACATTGTTGAACTTTTAACATCCAAGAGACTCCTCCCTCCTATGCGAGAAGGATGTCAAATGCGAGTCTGTTGTGCAAAACCATGGATCTGATTGCAACCATTTCAGTATCTATAAATAACAATCCTCCAGGTGTACTAGTAGATAACTTAGCAGCTACAGTAGAAAACTTTCTAATCTTATGCAAGTTGAGTATCGCTCGTGCAGATGGTACTAGGGCAGAGGTCTTCAAACTTTTTTACTCTGAGCCCCCCCCCTTAGCAAAATGTTTCGAGGTCGGGGCCCCCCTCCAAAACTTTATGGCAAGGATTGGGGGAGCGGAAGGGACATGACTGCGTACAGGAAGCGGGGCTAATGAGAGGATTTCAGGAATACTTTTTCTATAGCTTATGAACCGCACCAAATATGAGACCGCAAATGCATCAAACAAAAACAGATATCCCAAACAAACTGCTCCCCATAATTGGGGTGTTGTGAGCCCCTCACACTCTTTGACCCACATGCAACTATACCTGCCACACTAATGATAACTGCAGTCCTGAGTAGCAGGCTATCTCCTCTGCCTCTTTTACCTCTTTCCCACCATGATGGATCATCACCTCTGTCCTAATGCTCGAAAGGACAATAAGCTATGATGCCCCTTTTTTAAAGGTAGACAGTCATAATTGTGATGCAGTGGGCCCCCCAAATCCCTGGGACCCAGTCCTGCTGCATCTGCTCCTTTATGATAACCAGCAGTGGCCACTTACACACTTGGCAGCAGAACCAGCTTCACTAATGAATGTCCCTTTTAAAAAACAAAACAAAAAAAACACTTGTATTGTCCCCTTCTTTGGGGTATCTCTCTGAAGAAGTGGTCTCTGTCCATTTGTACTCATAAAAATGAGTCCGCATACATCGCTCCCTATTCTGGGCCTTCTGTTTGACAATATATATGAATCTCGCTCCTTTCCTCTGTCTCCTAGACCATTACTGTGAGGCCCCAAGGATCAAGAGAATTGGGTCTCTGCATCTGAATGCAAGCCTGCTGGCCTTCTACCTGCCACCCCATGGACTCAGCTTTCACAAAAAAACTGCCCCGAATGGTTAATACTGACTTTGAGATGCATCTGCCTGAAATCGAAGTGTGTGGTGGTAGTGCAGAAAGTTAAAAAAGAAACCAGACTTCTTACCAGCCGTTAATTGAGTCACTTAAAGCCAGGGCCACTGGAATTATGAGTTTCTGCAGCAGCAGCGTTTTCCACATAATTATCAGTTCACTGCATTTGCTACATAATCTGCAGATTTCAACAACAAAAAACTTGATTCTAGCTCAAACAGAACAAAAGTTACTTAAAGCGTGACAAAGTGTTCCGGAGCAGTGGAAGGCCCTTTGCAAGGATTGACTGGTAATCTTGTAGTTGCTTACTGCTGTATTTGGGTGTTAAACTGGTACTAATGAGGTGAAATATTTCCCCTGACAGCATTACTGTGAGTTAAAATGACAAAAAAATGAAGTAATGCTAACCACAAAATGTGGCGCTTTGTGCTGCATAATGTACCTTTTCTTGCTGCATAATTTAGTCAAACGTGCTGCATAATGTTGTCCTGGTCTGCTGAATAATTCCAGTGGATCTGCTTAAAGCTTTATGGTGGCAAAGATCTAATCTTTTTAAGATGTAATGTAAAGGAGTTATCAGCTGGAATCTGGAATAGTGGAGACACTTACACAAATGTCTTCATTAGATACAGTTTGATTACTTATTTCTAAAGTATATTTTGTAAGAACTTGTTTTATCTCAATCACTGCATCAATTTGCAGCAGACTAGTTTACAGTATGTGAATACTGATTTAAAATAATGACTTGCATATTCACAGTGCTTTCTGCCACGGGCTGGGACCTCACAGCACTATAAACAGGGCCATTGGAATTATGTGGCAGGAGAAGGCCAAATTATGCAGCATGGTTGACTGAATTCTGCAGCAAGCAAAGGTGAATTATGCTGCATTTTTTTTGTGATAGCATTACTGCGCTATTTTGACACTTGTTAACATTGTCCTGGCCTTTATTGCCCCTCGTGAGTACCACATTAACACCCACATATAGCAATAAGCAACAGAAAGGTGACCAGTCAACCTTTAGAAAGGGTTGTCCACTGTGAGGTAACATGTGTTGCTGCATTGTTTAATCTGCAAATTATGCAGCAGATGATGGATTATGTGTCAAATGCAGGAAAACCATAACTATGCACTGTGAGTGCAGGGTGAGTGTGAAAGTGAAGGGTGAGAATGAGGAGTGAGTTGTCTAAATGCAGGGTGAATTCCCAGACACTTGAAGTTAATCAGCATGTTATTGACGGGGCATAGGGTTTCAGATATAAATTAAACTATTGCCATTATGGAATTAATCAGGGAATCGAGGGTGAAGGAAATAAATAATGTGCTGATCCTGCAGCAAACTTCCAGTCTTATGATTAGGGTTGCCAGTTCATTATTTTGATGTCCCAGACAGTACAAAAATAAACGGTACCTAAAGCCCTATTTTCAGCACTTATCTGTGCATACTTCGAAAAGCAAATCTAAAGCACTTTTAAATGTGTTCTAGTGCTGCCTGAATGATTCATGACTGAAAATAAAAGGAACAGACAAAGTCACATTACAAATGAATACATACGCTTTTATTTAAGACCCTATTTAGTGTCAAAGCAAGGTCTTAGGCTCTTTAAACATACATGGCTGGCATTTTTTTCTATTGGCAACCCTACTTTATATTCCTTTTCATGAAATGCATTCTCACACTACAGCAGTAAATGTAAAATACAATGTAAAAATAGGCATAGTGGGGGCCCAGGGAGTACTGGAAACAGAAAAAAAACTAAGCCTCGGTAACCAGTTTCCACAGGTATTTAAATGTGCCAATGGTCTTTAAAGACCTGTGAAAAACTCAGGCGTGCTGGAGTCTTAATAAGACTCCAGACACTGCCCAGCGAGCCCCCAGCAGCACACCCACTGACCTCTGGCCCCACAACACTCTTGAGGGCTTCAGAGTAAATGAAGACAGCCTGGAATCGCAGCAAATAAACATCGCTGCACTTCCAGGCGTCTTCATTTACATGTTCTTGCAGAGGCCTTTGCGCCCCCCCCTGGGAACCCATCCACGCCCCCCCAGGCGGGTGCGCCCCACAGTTTTAAGACCTGTGTACTAGGGCATCAAAGAGGTCTCCTACATTTTCAGGTTTTGGAAAATTATCCCCATGTAATAAAATATTCCATACCATCTCTTGGCTAACCTTTAAAAGGCATGGTCCCACAAATATAATATACTCCAGGAAATCAAAGTGTAATCCATAGTTTTCACAAACTTCAACAGTATGATCACATTTAATGTTCCACACAGTCTGTTGTGGATGTCCTAATGAATATACATATTTTCCTTTAGTGTTGCCAATCGAATGCTGCTAAATTTCCCAGTAACCTGTGCTCACTTTCTTCTTTGGCCCATTGGGGTACTTTTGAATGATTTGCTGCTTTAGCCAATATGTCTCTTCGCCTGTATTCTACAGAATCCTATGATTTTTCTTTTCTTCACCTATTCAGAAACAAGTTATGTCTATGTACATAAACAGTGTCTGATGCCAGGGTGGTTCTAAATAAATGTCCCACTTTCTCTAAGTTTTTTGCATCAGGCTGACAATTCAAATGCTTGAACACGGGAACTTCTGAAAAAACCAAGTCTTGATTCCAGTAATAATATTGACAATGACCCTTTCCATAGAATAAGCTCAGCAATAAACTACAGGTAGCTCCATATGTCAAGGGGAGGTGATAATATGTTATTACCTCTAACTGACAAGGGTAATTGCATGCAGATGTATCAATCCCTAGCATCCATTGTGTCAGCATATTCATAAAGCAATTTGGAATAAACATTCAATGAATTGTCTCCTCTAGATGCATCTTCGTGTAAGTCTTTCTCATCTATGGCAGGTAAACTACTGTCAGTAGGAAGTGGTGTTTGAGGGACAGTTGTAGACCTAAGCTAGCCTACATGAGAATGGTTGGGTAAACTTAACATTATAAGCAGTGCCATTAATACAAAGATCGCAACGACCTAATCTCCTACGCATCTAGGGCTATTAGTATTCGGCTCCATGAGTTCTCTGATGTTAGATCGTTTAAGTAGAAATTTTCAGAACAGTGTTCTCAGTTTGTTTCCATTTGCGCAAACAGCAGAGCAAAGTTCAGTTGTCTTTTCAGCAAAATATGTACAAATGATCTTTGTGAGACATCCTTAGCCCTATTCCGTGTTCTTCTAAGGGACAACCCTACCCTCCTTTAGCAGACTCGGGCCTTGGTACTCTTGTTAGTTTGGGCAAATCTATTAGGAGGACCTATCAACAAACGGCACATAATCTGATTCAGGTAGTGGCATATCTAGTGTGTCCGGTCTGTGCTTAGTGCATAGTTCAGTAACATCAAAATAGTTGTACTAAACTTCACCGTCAATTACATCGTTTCCAGGTGTTGGTAAATGAGTGGAAGGGTTAAGCTTAGTACATCTCCTCAGGGTGACATTCTCTTCACTAAGGATGACCTGCTCATACTTAGTGAGGCGACTGTTGGTAATGTATTGGGTTCGGGTGCGAGCCAACAGGACCTCTACAGAGTGAGGAACAAAAAGTGTTAATGGATGATCCATGACAATGCTCTTGTGCTGCTCTATGTGGACAGCAGTGGATGTCACAGCTTTAAGACAGCTGGACAAAGCAGCAGCTACGGGATCAAGTGTAGCTAAAATATATGCAACGGGTCTGCGAGCATTCCCGTGTATCTGGGTTAGCACAGAGTACAGCCTTCCCTGTCACTGCAAAACAAAGCACAACATTTATTAGAATCGGGCTTTCCCTGTGTTGGGGGCACGGCGGAGACGTTCTGTCAGCTCTGGGAAGGCACACATGCAGCTTTCATCCGATGGTACCGGATCTGACTCATCTTTGTGTGTCAGCCTCTGTAAAGGCTTGGCCATTAGGGAAAAGTTAGGAATCTACTGTTGACAGTAGCCCACCATTCAAAAGAACATCCTAGCTTCTTTCTGAGTTGTGGGCAGATTCATTTTCAGAATTGCAGAGATTCTGTCTTATGACACTGTTATAATCTTGTATGTGATTAATGCATCCTCTGTTCCTGCCTTTGCCTTGCTGCTCAGTCTGTGTGATGTCATCGGAATGTTGGAGAGTGTTTGAGTGGAAGAAGTGATCAGTTGGTGTGGAAGGGCTGAGCAGCAGGAAGGCTGCTCCTGGTGGGGCATTGAATGGCATTGAATGGCATTGAAGAAGGCCTAGCATGAGGCTTAATATGGATCTTATCTAAAGAATAAAACAACGATCCTAAACTACATCACCTGGACTATGTATCTTTCTTTTAATTATAACACTGGCGACGATTTTAAGAACCTGCGTGCTACTTTAATGGACATTGGACTTTCAAAACTCAAGAAAGGAACTACAACCTGTAGATTTGACGCCTGGCACTCCTAATGCCCCACCAGTGACCATTTCAACGGTCGCCCCAACCAGTAAGTGCCAGTTTGTCTAAGACTTTAAGCCTACCTGTCTTTGGATTTTATCTGTACTGTACATTTGGATTTGGGTTGGTTCCTGACTCTTGACTGTTGGATTTTGGGAACGGCTGGGAACGTTTTTCCAGCTCCTACCTGCCTGCCTACTGTCCGCTGCCTGCCTATCTTGGAGGAAGTGTGCCCTCCTGCATTTTGGGACAGTCTCAAAGTAGTGACCTGCATATACCTGCTTATTTGTCTGCTGTCTCCCTCTTGATTCCCAAGAGTTCCTCTGTCTACTTTACCCTGCTATGGATAATGTGATGGGGTATTAAAAATGATCTGTGGGGAGTTGCGGTGTTACCGCCTGCATACTGCTTACTGACTTGGCCAAGGTAATGTCATTGGGAGAGTGCATGTTGTTCCTGTTCTGGCTACACTCAAGGACAGATCTAACCCCAGTGCCTGCCCTCAATCTTCTATGTCTTGTTGTGGAGAAGACCCGCTCCCAAGTTTAAATGCGCTCTGCTGCAGTGTTTTGTTGTGCTGTGAGACTCCTTTGACTGTTTTCGGGAATCAACGGTCGAAGTATATTTTGTTGGTCGTATGTTTCATTGCTGCGCTATTTAGAAAAAAAACGTCAGCGTTCGTTGGTGCCAGCGCGAGCCTTACCGATTTGAAAGATAATTAGTTGTGGTGCTGCGCGCGGTATCAGAGGAATCCCTCACGACATCCTCGTTTCTGTGTGCAGCGACGTGCCGAGAGCCATCCGGCATGTCGTCACCTACGTGCCGCCATCTTGTGGCTGGCATCTATTTTATCCTTTGGCTATTTCCTGATGCACGCTCCCGTTTTGCCAACCACGTTTTTGCCAATCAAGCATTTCCAGGATTCCGGTTCACATCTTGAGGCGTTTTGTGAAGTCCGCCGACTGCCTCGTGGACATTTGGTGATCCAGTTATTTTTAAGAAGAGATTGAAGATGTTCTGGCAGATTGGATTTTCTGAGGAACTGTTGTTGGTTGATCCTCCTACAAGGTACTGTTTTTCTCCTGGTTGTAGCTCACTTGTTCCAGACTTAAGCTGCTTACTGACAACGGTGACTACCTTCTTTATTTTAGTTTGTTGTTTTCTTGAGACATTTTTATTAATGTTGTCGTCTGTATTCAAATGCCTTAATTCTGTCTCTCCGTTGTGTGTGCTTTTTATGCGATGAAGTACCAATTATCGTTATCTGTTCCAATATTTGTATGAGAGGGGGTGAGTGGGTGAAGTGTCTTTGTTTTACTTCTGTTTGTATAGTGTGGGAGAGATAGGCATTGTCCCTGGTCTTGTTGTGTACGTCTTTTATTAGTCTTGCCTCGTCTGAGGTGTTTGGTCTGTGCGCGTTATGGGTGCGCACATGTGAAGACTTCTTTTAGAAGCTTCTCGGTCTTACTTGTTTGGTTTTACCCTTAGGTTGGTGGTTACCTCATGTGAGGTGTTTGGTCTGTGCGTTACGGGTGCGCACATGTGAAGTCTTCTTTTGAAGCTTCTTGGTTTTACCTGTTTGGTTTTACCCTTAGGTTGGTGGTTACCTCATGTGAGGTGTTTGGTTTGTGCGTTACGGGTGCGCACATGTGAAGGCTTCTTTTGAAGCTTCTAGGTCTTATCTGTTTGGTTTTACCCTTAGATTGGTGTTACCTCGTGTGAGGTCTTAGTCTGTGCGTTAAGAGTGCGCAAGCAAGAAGACTCCCTATTTGGAGGCTTCTCAGTCTTTCCTGTTTGGTATTACCCTTGAGTTGGTTGGGTACTTCGTGTGTGGTGTTGGTCTGTGCGTCACATGTGCGCACGTGTGGAGATTTCTTATCTTCTGGCTTTCTGTTTTGCCTGTCTGGGGTTGCAAGTTTACCCTTTTCTGTTATTCTTGAAGCTCTTTGATTTTTATATGTGTGTATGTCCATCAGCGCACATTTTTCTTGATTAGTCTTGTTGCATGTATGAACTTTGGTTTTGCATGCTCCTATTTTGTTCAATTTTGATGAGGGGGGGATGTGTTGTAATCTTGTATGCGATTAATGCATCCTCTGTTCCTGCCTTTGCCTTGCTGCTCAGTCTGTGTGATGTCATCGGAATGTTGGAGAGCGTTTGAGTGGAAGAAGTGATCAGTTGGTGTGGAAGGGCTGAGCAGCAGGGAGGCTGCTCCTGGTGGGGCATTGAATGGCATTGAATGGCATTGAAGAAGGCCTAGCATGAGGCTTAATATGGATCTTATCTAAAGAATAAAACAACGATCCTAAACTACATCACCTGGACTATGTATCTTTCTTTTAATTATAACAGACACCTTCCTCACTACTTTCTCAATGTGATGTCCAAGATATAGACCTTGTTTCTTAAAGTACTGTATCTGGATTGGGGACACTTTATGTCCAATCTCTGCTAAGTGTTTAAACAGAGCAGTAGTGTCTTGTTTGCAAGCCTTCTGCAAATGTGACGCCACCAATAGGCCGTCAATGTATTGGACTAGGACTGAGTGATTCGGGGGGGGGGGTGAATTCACCAAAGACTCCAGATTCTTTTTAAGTATCTGAATAAAAATGGATTGGCTCACCATGTACTCTTGTAGGAGTACTGTGCTAAAATATGACTGCCGAACCGTAAAGCGAAGAGGAATTGGCTATCTTCATGCAACGGTATGGAGAAGAAGGCTTAGCACAATTCAATGACAGAAAACCATTCGATCTCACATGGAATCTTAAACAAAATTACAGCTGGATTCGGTACCAGAGAAGAACAAGTAACAATGGAGTTGACTTTTCACAGGTCTTTAATAATGCAGTAATTGCCATTGGGTTTCTGTAAACCCCTGATGGGCGAGTTACATGGACTCCCCATAATCTCCCCCAGAATGCCTTGCTCAATTATTAATTCAGCAAAATCAAAGGGGATGATGGACGGAGTGTTGAACATTGCAATCCTGACATTAGTTTACATTAAACCCCCCGGGGTTTCAAGGTCCCAAGGTCTGAGATATATATCCAGATGGGGAGGGGGAAAGGTGTGTTTAGAAAAAAAAAAAAGTAAATCTTTGTTAAAGATATACTACTAAGGAGGTCTTTAGATTTATTAATGAGCACTGGCCTTTTACTGCACGTCCATCATCACAGACTCTTACGGAGTCTAATTGCCCTAATGCTGGGGGAGTGGAGGGGGTGGGTGGGGGTAGGGAGGGTAACGGGGGGGAATTCTGGGGCAGGGACTGGGGGGTGAAAACATATAAAATATGCAACCGCAGCTACAGAAATGAATATGGTAGCAGAGATGGAAATGGATTCTATGAGATTATTATTGGTAAATCTGGTCACATGGTAAGACTTCGCTGGTTAATAGATACAATGGAGTATGGCTAGCTTAAAATTATGCTCGTGGAATATGACAGAGGGAAAAGGGATCGAATGTGGGGAATGATCTCCCAGAATACGTTCGACATAATATGTCTTCAAGAGACACATATCCCATGGGTAGAAAGAAATATATTGAAGGTCCCGGGGTTTGACTTGATGGCATGCACAACCTATACCACTAGAACAAGAGGAGTTGCTATTCTGGCAAAATCCTTTTTAGGACCACCTATACGCAAGACAGTTGACCCTTTGGGTAGGTGGGCGATCGTTGAGCTCAAAATAGGTATTACGATATGCTCTATCTATGCACCTAACCAGGATGATCCATCTTTTTTTTTAATCTAGTTGGAATTAGCATCCTGGACCTCCACATTAATTTTTTGTGGAGATTTTAACATCTCTCTGACCCACGGAGCCCCGATATGTAACTATGACCAATTTAAATATGTTGGATATAAACCGAAGGTGTATAGAGCCATATTACAATTAAAGGAAAGTCTAGGCCTAGCCGATGTGTGGGACACGAAACGACATCAGGATCCGGGGTATACATATTTTTCATATCCACATAATAAATATGTCCGCATCGACTATATCTGGATGACAAGTACCCAACTCAATGACACACAAATAAATAAACTTCCAAAAACTATTTCGGATCATAATCCCTTAGTGCTCACAATAAGGACTAATAATATTTTAAGACCCCGGTCAAGCTGGTCCTTCGATAGAAAATTATTGGTTAATCAGGATTATATAGAATATATCAAGATATGGGCACAGGGATTTATAGATGCTAATCGATATAGCGCCCCACGAGATGTGGTCTGGGACTGCTTCAAAGCTTCAATCCGACGGGAAACAATGAGCTATGTTGCCAGAAAAAGGAAGGAGCTTCTTAGAGCAAATGAGTCATCTCTCCTAGAACTAGCTAGAAAAGAGGAGAAGCACACTGCTATAATGATGCAAGGTGGTGATGGTGGGCCGATTTTAAATGAAATGACGATCCTCAAAATGGAAATTAATAGCAGGCTGACCAAGAGAGCTGCAGAGATCTACCAATCCCATCGCAACGAGATATATGAGGCAGGTGAGATGGTCGGCAAGCAATTAGCTCTCCGTACTCAACAAAAACAATCCCTTAACCTAATTGCTAGTATTAATGCAGATGGTCAAGAACACACAACACCTCAGGCTATTCTAGAAGCTTTTAAGAAATACTATCAGAATCTTTACCAAAGCGAGGATACGCAGGACCCCCTAACAATCAAGGATGAACTCGCTAGGTGGGCAACTGAGCAGGGGGGTAACCTAGGATTAGATGATGATACTAGACAAGATCTAGAAAGAGATATAACCCTTGTAGAGGTGCAAACGGCCCTTACAGATCTGGCTCCAGGTAAGGCCGCAGGCCCAGATAAAATACCATTGGAGCTATATAAAATTCTTGGTATTATTATAACGCCCCTCCTTTTAGATTTATTTAGAAGTATTCAGGTCCGTGCTACCCCACCTAGCTCCTGGAGGGAAACGAATATAGTTGTCTTCCTAAAAAAAGATAAACCACCCAATCTAACTACATCATACCGCCCAATCTCTCTCATAAATGCCGATTCGAAACTCTATTCTAAGATCCTAGCCAACCGTCTCGGGGGGATCGTCGAGCGTCTGGTCTCCCCATGGCAACACGGCTTCATTCCGGGCAGGGGCACTACGGACCACATCCGCCGTGCTATTGCTCTGTTTGAGGCCGTGGGTGTCTCGGGCGCCCGGATGTCGATGATCCTCCTAGATGCGGAAAAAGCTTTTGATAGGGTTTCATGGGCATTTTTATGGGCGGTACTCGAACAAAACAAAATCGGTCCGTGTCTCATAAAATCCATCAAGGCTATGTATTTTACACCAAAGGCGAGGGTTCTGGCAATGGGTCTCGAGTCAGGGTATTTAGACATATCTCGAGGGACTCGTCAAGGGTGCCCATGTTCTCCGATTCTCTTCGCCCTTTATATAAATCCCCTAATTCTGAAACTGTTAAAAACAGAGTCTATCAAACCCGTCACAATAGGCCCATTTGACACTAAAATCCTCGCTTACGCCGATGACGTGGCTATAATAACACCTCACCCTGTTAAGGCCTTATCGACAATTGAACAAATTACTCAAGTCTTCGGCCGCTTCTCTGGATACTCTCTAAATAGAGATAAAACAATGGTCATATGCACTCCTAATACCCAAATTGCTGACCCAAGAAGAGTTGACAGTGCAATCTACTTAGGAGTTCGGATATCCTCAAAAATAGAGGAAATAATTAATATAAACTACGACCCTCTTCTCCAAAAAATTAAGAACGACTTAAAAAGAATTGATAGTCTACATCTTTCAATTATTGGAAGAGGGAATTTCCTCAAAATGAATATACTACCCAGGGTTTTATATTTATTTCGTGCAATTCCGTTACTAGTAGACGATAAAATCATTAAGGCCATGGAATCCCAGATGGTTAGATTTATCTGGGGGTATGGGAAAATAAGGAGATCAATCCGCTATCTTTCTCTACCAACTAGGAGAGGGGGCCTTTCTGTTCCGAATTTGTGATTTTATTTGTGGGCCACCATGATCCATCAGATGACGACGCTATTCTTCGTTAAAATACCCGAAGAAGAAATAGGGGATAAATATATACCGTCAATCTATGAGCTCCTCATAGGAGATAAGGATCACGGTCTCCTAGTAAAACAGTTGGAACCCTCCTACTACAAGAAAACTAAGTTTAAGATCATAATTAGTGCTTGGGGTATCTGGAGGAAAATAATGCGTCATCTTAATATACCCAAATATAATAAGTATATTTCTCTGTGGCACTCTACAGCTTTACCAACTCACATATACGATAGTATGGCTAGAAGATGGGAACACCTGGGAGTTCTAACGATAGGGGATTTTTTGCTACCATGCAATATTAATAGATTTCAAGCCCTGCAAGGTAAATTCAATATCCCGGATAACAATATATTTAAATTTATCCAGAGTAATACAATCTTAAAATTAAAGAGTGCTGATCTCTCTTTGACTAATATTCCTATATTTGCATGTTTGGCCAAATCTACAACTAGGATTGGCACGTTGTATGGAATTCTAATTGAAAACCGCCAGGATGATCTGGAAAACACGGAAAAGAGATGGTCAAGCAATTTAAATAACCCCAATGTCGACATCGATATGTCCCTATACCTCTCAATGAAAGTATTTGTTTCGTCCAACTTGAAAGCTCAGTTATATAAGACCATATATGATCTCTATTTTACACCAGCTAAGCTCTACTCCTGGGGAAAACGGGCAAATTCAGAATGCCCGAGGTGTGGAAAAAGTGGGGCACATCTACTCCACATGCTCTATGAATGTAGTAAACTTACTCCTCTAAGAAATTTGATAACTGGTTTTTGGCGGGAAGTGTTTGGGCATTTAATATCTGAATCCCCCACCCTATACATGCTGGGCTATGACAACACACTCGGTCACACAAAGAGAGAAGGAATTTGTTTGTTCCTGGGGACAGCGATCTATAGAATAATTCTAACAGCCCGTTGGAAGGACACAGATCCCCCCAACTTCCAGGTCTGGTTAACTAGGCCGTTGGCTATGTATAACCAGGAGAAGGCTATTTTTGCCTGCAAAGGTAAAAAGGCGAGAGCCTTAGGCAAGATGGTTTGGAAGCCGATTGAAAATTGGAGGAATAATAACAGAAATGTATGAGTATATTATGTCTAGTTATAGTTTCAATGGTCCCCGTGATTGCTTGTTTGTTTTCAAATGTAGTTATTGTATATCTGATTTTTTTTATATATGAATAATGTCTAATTTAAATTTCCATCTCTGCAAGTATTTTCAATCCTTTGTATATGGAATGTAATTTTTGTAACGGTTGCAATAAAAAAAATTATAAAAAAAAAAGAACATTGCAAGCACTCTCCCCCAGTCAACTGATCTGGGTTTAATCCATCATAATTCTTTAGCTCAGTCCGCCACCCCAGTTCAGACATGCCATATGCAAATCAGTCTGACTGTGTGCCTCATGGGAACAGTCCAGTGCGAACTGCCAATTCAATCATAGGAGTAATCCCAGCAATAGTAAAGTGTCAGATTGTATTTTAGATTCTCGGGTACCATACATTTAGGCTTTACTGTACTGCATACTGGTTCAACACCTTAGACTTGTGTATTTTCCTGAAGTCCCAGACTTCAGAAAACACTGACTCTTAGCTCTCAGGGTAAATCGTTGTTTGTCAACATGGGGTACAATCTGTTCACTGGCTGACCAGCTTAAAGCCAATATCTTCATCATGAATCTGATACTCATTACCATATGGGGTACAGTACTATACCATATGGGGAACTATTCAGCTTGCAGAAAAGATCTTGTCCAAGCAGATGAATGGGGCTAGAGTCACACACCACAAATCGGTGATTCCTCTCAAAGGACTATCGTGACAGGCACTGCTTCCGAAACTAGGCTAGTCATTTGTTTTTTTGGAACACATAAACTTGGATCTTTGTCCTGAGAGGTGTAGGTTGGGAACCTTTGCTGATCTCACAGTAGAGCCGGTAGCACGACTGTCAATCAGGAATGATGTGGGGTAACCATTCGGCTCATCATCCACCAATGGACCACTCTGGTCTACCTCTAAGGTTGCGCCAAGTACGCAATCCTCCTCTTAGGCCCCGTCTTTGCGACAGGTCTGAGCTGTAAACCTCATCTGTTTGTATCGTAGAGTACTGTTGAGATGTACCCTGATTCACGAAAGGATTGGTCTTTGCATTGGAAACCCGATTCCTGTTATATCCTTGGGCATATGCATTTTGTTGTGGCTTTGGCGTTTGTGGAACTTGCATTACCTGAGCTTCGGGTACATTAGAATTACGGACTCTGTCTCTGCACCTGCTGTGTATGACCCACATAATTACATTGAGATTGCAATAATCCACGTTTCTGAACCAGATTTCCATTTGCCATGTTACCAGCATTAAAACGACATTCCCGCTTCCAGTGCCCCAACCTTTCGCAAACGTGGCAAAGACTTGACTTTTTTAAAGTGGCCGCATCGGTCCCTGAACTCGGACCAATCTGGACACCACAACCTCTACTTTGCGGTTGAAATCCATTACCACCTTGCATCATAGGAACTCCCTGTTGATTCAGTTCCTGCATGAGACCAACATTCCCAAAAAACTGCTGATTCTGACTTTGCTGTTCGGCCTTCATTTGTGCTACCATTATTTTTCCATCAATTTCTTGTCTTTCATTTCCAGTTCAGCGCTGCAGTATTTAGCGTGTCTCAATATTTCATCAATGGGCTTGCTCTGCCAGCAAAGCAAATGCTGCTGAATCATGGAAATAACCTCCAGCTTCAACTCATAGACAGATCAGTACACAAAATGTCCCATGTCTTTAGTCTGCCCCACTGAACTGCTTAAATGCTTACAACAATCTCTCGTACTAAGCATGTATTGATTCTTTGGACTCTTGAGTTGTCCTTTTTAATCTTGACCCTTTCAGTCTCTTTGGGAGATATTTTCGATTTGAAAAATATATTCACCTGATTTATATTTTTTCATTACCGCTGGGGATGAAGCGTGTGATAGAAGATGTTCTGTTAATTTCTTAAGCGCTCGAATAACCAAGGGTGTCTTGATGCCGGCTCAACTAAAACCCAAACACTTCCAGTTTTAAAACCTTAATGAGTGAAGAGAAGTTTAAGTGATTTCCTAAAGTGAAGTAGATTGCCAATGATTTTAGACTATTCCAGACTTCATCGGCTCATGCTGTGCCATCGGTCTCTTCATCTACTCCTCTCTCCCACCGTCCTCTTGCCCCCCTCTATTCCCAAAGCTGCCCTCCAGTAGTAATGGCTCATATCAGTGGACAGGTGAGCACCAAGCTTATATGTTGTAAACTCGGGGGAGAAATTATTCAATTGTTTTTAGACTTTACAATCCTATTTGGGGACAGGAAGTCAAGCTTGCGATTATAGAGGGATATGGCTGATTAAAAAAAAAAATATATATATATATATATATATTCTTTTGGTGGGATTGTTATCTGCAAATTACTTTACTATATGTAGTTTTTTTTTGTTTTGTTTTTTAAATATCTATTTTTTGATCTCTTCATTTCCTATCCCAGCCCACCTGATGTAATACTGCCAGATAACTATTGAGGTCCCGGCCACTGGAAAAAAGTTTAAGAAGGTTAACATTGTGATTTCTTCCAACGATTTTGTATCTCTGTGCAAAGGCATGATACTGGAAACAAAGTAATAAAATAATCTGCTGTGCAAAAGGAAGCAAAGTCGAAAATATATGTACGCTGTGTCCTTTCTGTATGGCCATTCGGTTTGCACTATAGAGTTAGAAAGATGCATTTCTGTGTAAGACCAAGGATTGACAATCGTCGAATGTTCGGAAATTATATAAAGCTTTCGTTATAAGGTATTGTAATGAATTGAAACACACTGAAGGTTTTTTTCTTTCTTTTTCAGAAATACCAGATCAGAGCAGTTGGAAACTGAACCCTGATGCCTCGTACGTGTATTACTGTTCAAATGAAACCATCCATGGTGTGGAATTTGACTTTGTACCTGATGTCAAAGGAGCAGTCTTGGTTTGTGACATGTCCTCAGATATCTTGTCAAGGCCAGTGGATATTTCAAAGGTAGATAGTATTGATATAACGTTTTTGCTTAATCAAATAGTTTATTTTGGCCATATGATCTATAATTCAGATTGTGCAAAAGTAGATACCAGTCACAACTAAACCAATTTGGAAGTGACCCTGGCACATGACTTTATCAAATTTT
The DNA here is from genome assembly GCF_964204655.1 of Triturus cristatus. Taxonomy (NCBI): domain Eukaryota; kingdom Metazoa; phylum Chordata; class Amphibia; order Caudata; family Salamandridae; genus Triturus; species Triturus cristatus. Next base: position 925,651,269 of record NC_140581.1, on the reverse strand, counting down.
CCTATACAGAGCTCTTTAAGTTAGGAGAAAGGACTGACACTTGTATTCTTTCTCACACGCACACACCAAGGTAACCCCCAGTTCTATGCACACATCAATACCCTAAAACTCCTCCCTCACAAATTATTTTAGTCCACGCAAGCCATTGCTTTGTGAAGACAACTGTGCCACATCCAGCCCTTTTGCATCAACTTTCCGGGTTGATCCTGTTTTTCCACCAGTGAGCTTGACGCTCATGTTTGTTGTTAACCAGCTATGGACCAGGTTCTTCAGTATTCGATGTGCAACAAGAGCGTACCACACTTACAGTTGAATGTGGTTACTCTGTCACTCCAATGCCTAGGAGGAGACAAATGTTTGGTGACTTCTGAGATTCTTCTAGAGGACACAGGTACCCCTGGCAGAGGAATTAACTGACCCCCACTTTGGTAAAATCTGTTTATTCTGTCAAAACTAAACCTCACTCTTCCACATGAGCGTGTTTTGGCTTTGATGTGGTGTGCATGGAGGCAGAGTGCGTATCAACAGTGTCCTCTTCAAGGGCAAAGCAAGCAGTACCAGATGATTGTTATTTGCACAGAGTAAGGCCATTCCAGCTTTTCTTTCCATAAGGTATTTTCACCCCCAACTTCATGCTCCAATATACTTTCGGGCCAGAGCTCTGCCTGAACACAGGAGTTTGATCAAAACTGTTTTTTCTGTTTGCAAGGTCTACATTCTGACCATGCACTTGACCACACACCCACTTGGGGGGTGCTTCATATCTGGGAGGCTCAATTTACAAAATGTTAGTTCTCCCTTTTCAATATCTAGTAAGAACACCAGCGATTTATTATGGATTGGGCACATTTCTCCAAAAAGCAATAATTTTAAGGTCTATCTTAGGAATCTAGTTGTGACAAAGTAGAACATGCCGAAAGGAGTAAGAAAGTGATATATAAATGGCAAAAGAATGCAGTATTCTACAATCCAACATTATATACTGTCATAGGTACACAAATTTAATATTGTGGCTAATTCTTTTACTGTGTCGTGTGTGTGTATGTGTGTATGTATGTATATGTGTGTGTGTGTATATATATATATATATATGAAACAGTCTCGTCTCATCAAGTTTCTCAACACCAACAAACGAGAGTGGACCCAAGATAAGTGCTGGTTTTCTTATTTTATTTCCTTAGTCGCCATGACGCGTTTCGACAGCTCCCTGCCTTGATCACATGACACCATATATATATAATATACTTTAAAGATTGCCCGGGATCGGGATGACTACATGTCTGGCAGGGTATTCACGTTCTCACGCAAATTTGATAATGTAAATAACATTGCAACGACCGCACAAACAAAAGCGCAATCGGCGCCCGGAGAAAGTGGCAACAATTCTGCACAAGGGGACTCTGATTCCCTGACTAGCTATGATTCAGAGGATGGCGCAAGCAGCATGCCTCTACAAGGAAACACAGAGGAATCTATTAAACACACGTTGGGGGAACAGCTGAGTTTTTTTTTTAACAATGGACAGGCGATCAACTTTACGCACAAGGAACAAACAAAACACCACACCCGCAGACCCAGTCAATCCAGACGGGAGAGGCGCAAACGGCGGCTCAACCATATCCAAAAGGGGCAGAGGATGGTGGAGGCGCAATCGCCAGTAAAAATAGACAACACCATTATTAATCTTACCGACCCCACCTTGACTACAGCGGAAACCCAGCTGTTAACGCTGGGCTTGTCTTATTGCCCAGAATCGATTTTTTTCTTATAAACAATCTCAGGTGGACATGTACAAATTCATTCGTAAGATAAAATTCAGAAAAATCTTCCAACTCAATAAAACTCACCCCACAACGGTGGCAAACACTGCTGGTACATCAAACCTCACAGTTGCTGATATTTCCATTCTTGGTGATTTACAGTCTCTTGTGAATGAAAATGAAACTGATTTAACTGTTAACTTGGACAAGACTGTTGAATTGGGGGTAAATTTAGGAATGGCGGCCGCTAGTCCTTTTAGCCCTCAATCAACATTCTATCCACTCGTGCCCAAAGACTGTGTAGATGTCTTTAGTGACATGGTTGTGGAGGATTTAAAGAAATTACAAACTTCTGTACAATCCAGACATAGGAAATGTAATTATCAAGCTAGAAATTATTGGGCTTTGATAAATGAACTACGTAACAAGAATGACATTGTTGTAATGAATGCTGATAAGGGAGGCAACATAGTTATGTGGCCAAGGGCTGACTATTTGAGGGAAGCAGAACGTCATCTGACACCAATTAATATGCCAAAGTGAGTAAGACAGATTTGAACTTGGTAAAGGATGTTGTAATGGAAGAGACCGGGGTTGCTGACTAAAATTTCTTTTTCTGAAAAACGATTTTCCCACTATCCCCATTATGTACTTTGTTCCTAAGGTACATAAGGGGGTATCCCCTGTCCTAGGTAGACCCATAATCTCTGCTAGAAACAATGTTTTGGAGGCAGTATCCATGTATGTAGATTATTTTCTTCAACCCCACATGTTCAATCTGCCCTCATTCATAAGAGATACTGGGGATTTTCTAATGAAAATCAATCCAATTGATTGGCACAAAGATTGGTGGCTAATAACCTTGGATATAGCATCACTATATACATGCATCCATCGTTCACAAGGTATAGCCGCAGTGAAATACTTTCTCAATAGTCGTGCCATTGGCCTACAAGAACACCACAACATGATACTCCAAATGATAGAGCTGTGCTTAAACAGCAACTTTTTCCTATTTAACAAAATCCCCTACAAACAACTTGGGGGAGTTGCGATGGGTGCATGTTTTTCCCCCACCTATGCCTGTCTTTTGGTTGGGTGGTGGGAGTACTCAAAGTAACACACAAATTTGGAATGATCATGTAAAATACTATGGCACATATATCGACGATATATTTGTTGTATGGGATGGTACAGAATGTGAAGCAAGGCAGTTCATTTCATTCATAAATGACAACTCCATGAACCTTCAATTCACAGCTACAATCAGTCAAGAAAAGGTAGAATTTCTCGATGTAGAGGTCTACATTGTTGACAGTCAATTACAAACTCGACTACATAGGAAGAGCACTGCTGGCAATTCCACTCTACATGCCAGTAGTGCTCACCCTCGTCATTTGATTCACAGTATACCATACGGAGAATTTCTCCGTATACGACGCATTTGTAGTCTAGAGTCAGATTTAGAGAAATGTCAAATGGAGGCTTTTTCTCATTTTTTTGTTCCGTGGATACGAACGATCCAACTTGCAAAAGGCGTTAGACAAAACCAATTCTCGACCACGTGACCTCTGCCTACAAACTAAGAAAAGTCTTGCTATTACAGCACTCAATGAACCTACATCAGACAACATCCAAACAATTTGTTTAATCACCACTTTCAGTAAACAGGAAAAGTGTATCAGACACATTGTGTATAAACATTGGCCCATTGTTCTGACAGATTTGACACTGAGATTCCTGTTGCCAACACTCCCTAATATAACTTTTAGGCGGGCACCCTCAATGAAAGATGCCCTAATTAAAATCGGCCCAGAAGTCCTAGTGAAAAAAAACTGGCTATCTGGTTTCATCAAATGCTCGTCATGTTGAGCATGCAAGTTCGGCTTGAATCTGTCCGAATATTGCACAGCCTTTAGTGATACTCCAATTCGTATAAAAGAGCATTATACATGCAGAACTGATTTTGCCATATACCAACTACAGTGCACCTGCCATTTAAAATACATAGGCAATACCAAACTACCAGTCTTTAATCGGATTCTTCAACATCTGCGCGCCATAGTAAATTCAGATGAAAACTACCCAGTGGCGTGACACTTTAAGGCTGTGCACAATAACAGATTGAAGGACCTAACTTATTCTGTGATTGGGCCTGTTCCCCCTTACTTTCGGGGAGGCAACAGGGAGAAAAAATTAAGGCAGTTGGAGTCTTCTCTTATCCTTATGCTAGATACACGCATACCGCATGGGTTAAACACCAGTGAAGACTTGCATCACTTCCTATAATTTGAATACAACAGATTCTGATATATATATATATATTCACTTAAAAAACCATAGGTTTCACACATGTTATAGTTAGGTGGATATTTCACTCGTAAAAAACCAATGAAATTCCCCAGTTATAGTTAGTTCAGATAACTATAACTCGCGAGCCCGCAATCCACTGCTGATGACGTCACATATTACATCACTCATGACATGGTCAGTGGCATCACTCATGACATCATTGATGACATCATCCTTGTGATAGAGTGGCGGCCGCGTGAGTTATAGTTATCTGAACTAACTATAACGGGGGAATTTCATTGGTTTTTTACGAGTGAAATATCCACCCAACTATAACATGTGTGAAACCTATGGTTTTTTCAGTGAATTTGTACGTTTTTTTAAATGCTAAGTTATGTATGTATTTTTTTTAATATATTTATTTTACAATAAACTACGTATTAAATGTTAAAATGTATTATTATTTTTTGGTTTTTCACCGTGCGCGCACGGTGCGCGCACCCCCGCGGTTTTTAAAAAAAAAAATTAAAATGTTTTTTTCTGCCTTCGGGGTCCTTCAGGGACCCCCTGACAAAGGCTAGGGGGTCAGGAACTCTCTACCCTGCCCCCTTTTCACGTTCGCCACCTTCCTTTTTCACTCTCGCACTGAAAACAAGCAAAATGGCGGCCGAATTACGCTCGCGCACGTTGGGGTGCGCGGCTATAGATATGTATGTGCTTTTAACTGCAATTTTCTCCGGAACTACTGAACAGATTGACTCCATATATGCAAAAGGCACATCCCTGAGCTGAGAACTACCTCTCTGCCAAATTTCAAGTAATTCTGTTAAGCCGTTCGGGCTGTACCTTGGACTAAAGGTCCCTATGGAAAATTGCATGGGGAAAACGTGTTTTGGGACCCCCCTTTTTTCTCAGCCCCCGCTTGACGAATCCCCCCGAGAATTTCAGGGTAGGAGCGGAGCGCCCCACCTATTTTGAAAATTTCGCGAGGATTCGTCAACCGGCGCCAAAGTTATTCCAAATAGAATGTTGCGGATTTCCTATGGAAATACGGTCCGAACTATAACTATCTCCTGGCGACCGCCAGTAGATAATATAGGGGATACTGTTAACACCAGAACCATAGAGCCTAATGACATATATATTTTTTTCTCTCTCTATAAATACAGAATTCAATCAATTATTCAAAACATCTTGTGTATGGAGATTGAGTTCTCAATAAATAACGTTAGGAACATACTATGTTTGATACATTTTTATTCTTTGATATATTCACACTTCTTCTGTGGGCATTAAACTCATTAGAGATCTGACAATATCAACTTTCAGTTAAATCAATTCTCAAAGACACACATGATACGATCAATTTTGACGTTTGATGCCCTTTGCTGCGCCCCCATTTTGTAAGATTTTATATTCTCATGGGATTCATGTATTATTCACAATTTTCCCTTTTTGCACTGTTTTTGCACATGTTTTAAAGAGATAACAATATGAGATTAATAAGTTTGTAATAACGATACACTGTGTATCTACTCCATAGGAAGGGGACAATTTTTTGGTACGTGGTACATATCATGATTGCAAATTAATTTAGGCACTTGTCTTGCATACCTTTGAAATTAGCCGAATTTATCATATGCAATATGGGATGTGAATTAATTGGCATTGGCCAGTTATTATTCTACTGCCAGAATGTTTTCTGATAATTATATAATCGATAGTTGAGCACATCTCCTTAACATGGCTCTTTGAAAAGTTCATTGTAACTAAAATAAGATGAGCATGGGTAGATATAAGTCCTAGTCCCTGCTTTTATGAATTAGTGGCGATGGCATATAACCAGAATGAATGATTTTCTTTTTAAATCTATGAGCTAGCCAAAATATGCATCATTATTGTAAATAAGACAAATAATGTAATCAGGATGTTTTCTCTAAATGTGCATTAGTCTTTCTACTTTTTCTTTTGAATTTACGTAGAACTAATTGTTTTTACGAATTCTATTGGTTGGATTCTGTTTAAAAATGGATACCCGTCACCGGCGCGTCAGGTGATCAAGATCGCTTTTGCGATCGAAACGTGTCTGGGGCGGACACTTGTCTGCACACAATTTGTTTATAAAAATGGAATATATTTAAGAGGTAAGAAATGCCACAGCTGAGTCTCTTATGTGACTGCCATTAAGAGGGTCCTAATGAATTGGAAATGGGATGAATCACTGCATTTCTTTAGTCTTCAGAGGGACTCTGTATGTAAAAACGTTTCTCAGAAGTTGAAGTGCTGACCAAAGCAGCTCTGCTGGTGACCAGTTCTAGACCAGTAAGGAAAGGTTGCAGGATGAATTGCAGCCTTACCTTTGTGTTGTGGTGGACATTTTAGCAGTGGTATGTATGGGGTGTTCGCTGTTCTTCCATGTTGGTTTGAAGGGGGAAATGGTACCTGATCCAATATGCTGGCACAAGGAACAGAGCATGTTTTTATTTCTCTGATAGAGCTTTCGACCACTTAGGTGCCACAATGTAATTGACCCAAGAGCATAATTAAGAAAAAAACCATATTGCACGTTGTCCTAAAGCCAAAGCAGTTTTGTTGTTTTATTTTTACTCGCCTATAGATTTAAAACTCTCAAACAACTTGTCTTTCTTATAATTGTCTGTTCAATCCTCCGATACCTGGTCGCGGAGACCATAGTTGATATTCTCCTAGAAATATCGGATTTTCAAATTGTTCGCAAACAATTGGTGGGGGGGGGTTTGAGTGTGTGTGTCTGTTGGTAAAAGCAGTCACTGACTTGAGGAGCCTCTTAATTTGACTTTATGGGGATCATCTCCAGCACCTCTGAAGCAATCTCTATTGGTAGCTCAGACAACCATGTTCCTGGCTGTGTCAGACATCAGTACACTTCCAATTACTCGATTTGGTGTACCCTTGGACAGTCCGTGCTTACCATTTAGGGGAGGGAAGGCTGTAGTGATTGAGTTCTCTTTTTAAATAGTTATTACATCTATTAAATTACTCACTGTATGAATAGTATTGCTAAGCCACGCTTTGTCTGCTCCTCAAAGCAGTTTATGTGAGGTGTTGATGAGTTAGCCAACTTCTTTTGGCGAAGGGCATGAGGAAGTTACAATCAATGTTTGTGTTTTAGACAATCAAAGCTTTCCTTCAGTTTAGCAAAAATTGTCTTTAAAGAGAATGCAGGGCACATGGAAAATCACTTTGGTTGCTTAAGATTTTAATCCAAACTTGCTTAGCTCTATGTGGCTGGAACAAAATTTTGTATAGAGAAGGGGGGCAATAAATCCTAAACGCCAGCATAGAAGCAACTCTTCCTTTCAGGAAACTAACTGCTGCTGAGCTACTTTTGATGTAGTGTCCAGCACTACTTTGAATGTACTGGATGAGCCACCTCCTACGAAACCAATCCTCTAGCTTTAGGATCTAGCCAAATCTTGGAAACATCGAATGACCTGGAGGAAAACATTGAGGGCTAACTGAATGGCTTGCAGTTCCGAGTAATTGACGCAGTGATCCTGGTGCTGAGGGGGGGGGGTGGCACTGTCCTTGAACCGTGTGCTGGTTGAGATGCACACCCCACCCCACCCCATCCTGTGAATTGGGCCTCTGTGGTAATAACTTTCGTGGCGGGGTCTACGAAAGGCCTGCCTTGCACCAAGTAGGTGGTTAACCATCATAGCGGAAAACGGTGAGCCTAGGCCTTCACTAGATCTTCCAGTTGACCTTCTACTGTGCCCATTGGACTGGCTCCAGCATCTGTAAAGCAATCCATATTTTATTTATAAAGTTTTATATAGCGCAAACTAGATCCTGGAAGGGTATCAGAGCGCTTAACAAATGTTCCAGACAGTTAGAAAACAAGACAACCATGAAACAAATGCCGTCTGTACCCATTACAGGTCAGGAGAAGGAGTGCGTTAAAAATCTGGACATAGTGGTGAGCGAAGACCCTGGTTGATGAACTGCGTCAGATTGGTACCTGGATAAATGAGTCGTGTTCAGGGTAGAATTTTGTTAATTAAAATCAGTTTGGCTTCTATTTTGAAGGATGTGCTTGAAGGGTTCATTCTGACTTCAGGGGGCAAGGAGTTCTAAGTGCCAGTCCAGAGAAAGTACAGTTGTAGATTTTTTTTCAGAACTTTTTGAGGTTTTAAAAGTAGGGTGCTGGTGCTTCTCGGCGGTCTGACATCACCTGACTATTCCAGTTTATCAGCTAGATACTTTGGTGTGTTGAAGTGCAAGGCTTTGTGTCTTGCAAGCAATTTTCATCTGTATTCTTGCCTCATAAGGGAGCCAGTTTAGTGCCTTCAGATCAGAAGTGATGTTGTTGTTCCTTTTTGGAACCAATGATAAGCCTTGCAGCCGAGTTAAGGAATGCCTTTAGTGGTTCCAATCTGGATCTCGGCATAACACATAGGGTTGCATTCCCATATTCTAATCTAGTGATCACTAGAGCTTGCATGTCTGATTTGAGGTTGTCGGAGGGGAGGAAGAATTTTAGTTTTCTTAGATTGCTCATATGAAATTTTGCTCCTCTGGTGGCTGAGCTGATGTGTTGAGATTCTTGTCTAGTGTTATTTCCAGTGATATTGATGAATCTATAATGAGTGGTAGGCAGTTGAAGGCTGTTGAATGTTTAATCCAGTCTTCCATGTCGATGAATCTTTTAGGTGGGATAATTAGTAGGCATTCGGTTTTGAGCGAGTGGAGTTTGAGGTGGTTTCTAGTCAGCCAGTTTTGGGTTGTTTGCAAAGTTGTGTTGAGTAATCTGATTTAATCAGGGGACAATATTTTTAGGTATAGTTGGGTATCATCTGCATACATGTGGTATTGTACGTTGGAATATTTCAGGATTTCAGTTAAGGGGTCCATGACCAGGTTGAAGAGGGTAGGTGATGAGGTGGACCCCCGAGGGACCCCAAGGTGACCGGAATGGTAGTGGTTAGAGGATTGGTTAACCTTGATGCTTTTATTTCTGTTGTCTAGGAACAAAGTGAACCACTTTAGCACAACCCCTGATAAACCCATTCTGTGTTCAGGTAAGTGCTGGAGGCTGTTATGTTTGACCATATCGAAGGCTGAGGATAGGTCTAGGAAGAACAGGAGGCAGGATTAATTTTGATCTAGTAATCTGAGTGCGTCATTGACCATGTGTAAGGACTGTTTCCTTGGATTGGAATTGGTCAGTGAAGTGGAATTGAGCTATGTGGTTGCATAGTTTGGTATAGACTAATTTTTCAAGTTGCTGTGCCAGGGAGGGGGATGGTGGATATTTGAAGGACGTTATCTGGGATTGTGTAGTCTGCTGTGGTTTTATTTAGAATGGGGGTTACCTGCCCTGATTTTAGGCAGTCTGATACAGCCCCTTGAAGTAGTGTAGCATTCACTATCCTAGTCCAGAGAGGTAGTATAGAAGTTTTGATCTCATTGAAGACGTTGACTGATAAAGGGTCGCAGAACTGATTTGATGGTTTAAGTGTTAAGATCTTAAGAATGGCCCTTTCATCAAAGGTTTTAAAAGTGTGCCATAGCGCATTGTTTTTGACGGTGAGTCCATGTTGGTTTGGGAGCTGCTCTATTAGAGGCGGCTTTGGGGCTAGTTGGAGGTGTTCCATTACTGTTTGGAGATCACTTTCTATCTTGTTTGATTTTACAAGGAAGTAGGAGGCCAATATATTGCAGTTTGGCTGCGGATTGGATCCTAATGTGGAGGGGTTACGTTGTTGAGTCGATTGATAATTTTGAACTGGTTTTTTTGGGCGATTTCTGCTATTGTTGGCTCCACTCTGTTCCTGGCTTGTCAAATTTCACCACAGTTTCACTGAATCATTTTGCTGCTGTGCCATTGGAAAATCTGTGCTTGCCATTTAAAGGATGGAATCCTGCACCAGTGTTGGTGGTAAAATCTGTGATAAAATAGTACGTAGCAATCGAGCGATTTTTTTTTTTTATTATTTTTTTTTTTTTTTAATGAGCTGTAATATCAAACTACTCGATGTATAAATGGTATTGCTAAATCGGTTACAGGTTTCGTTGTGGTACATGATGTGAAGGGTGGAAGTGGACATATTTTAAATTGGAAGAAAAGGCCTGTGGCTTAAAATACGGAGTTATGTGAGATTAAAGAGCTGCCTGTAATATTAGGGTTGAGCAATAAGATCTGATATTTCGGGGAGTTTTACATCTTCCAGTAGTTGAAAATGGAAAGTTAGACTGAGATAAAGGCTTTGGCTTGGAAGTGAGGGTTGAAAACAAAACCTTGGACTCAATAACAGTAAATTCTGGTGTGGTGGTAAAGATCTGTAAATTAAAAAACTTCTTATAAAATGATATAAACAAAATATACCATAAGTTTGTTACTTTGCTTCGATTCGGAGAAATCGCCTTTGGATTTGAACTGCTGAGAAAGGAGTTGAATTATCATGCAGTCAGTCATTGGTGCCCCTGCAGAGCACACCACCGATGATGCAAACTGCACATTGGCCACTGTCTTGGCATGCATACAAAACGTCAGTAGGGGTGCTGGCTTGCTGAAGCTTAACTGCAGATTTTACATATTTTCTTGTCTTCATTGTTAGTATATGCAATTTACATACAAGATATACAGGAATATTTATTACGGTTTACTCACTATCCAACTTGTTAGCCGAAGCTGAAAACTAACCTTGAAAAGATGTTATGATGATTATCAATTTGTCTAGTAAGAGGTACATTCTAGCTTAGACCTGGTGTTTTGTCAAACACATGTTTTGCAGTATATATGCAGGGCTAGCTTTGATGCAGTGGCGCCCAGTGTATCAGTCTTCATTGGCGCCCCCCCCCGTGACCTTTCTTAATGGGTACCCTCACTACCACCCTCCAGTGGTGTCCCTCCTCTATCCTATGGCCCTCTTTCACATTTATTTATTTTATAGCGCTACTGGTCCCGATGTAGACTGCACCATAATGCGAGGGTGTTTGACAAAGCATTACATTTTGTGCTAGGAGGGTACCCTTCCAGTATAAAACCTAAGCTTGTTCTTATGCAAAGTTTAACATTTACCTCCTTGTATCTGCGATGTACTTGCAGCACATTTGCAAAGTTTAAAAAGGTTTGGAGAAAAAGAAATCTTTTCTCCAACATTACCTCTCCCTTGAGGGGACGTTATTATTGTATGCCAATCTATTTGTAGCAAAGTTAGAAGATGGGGATTGGGATCAGAAATCCATGGGTGAGTGCATGGGGCTGTCTGTGTACCACCCTGTGCATGCCTCCTTCACGTAAAGTATTGTAAAGTGCCAACTTGTGTTACTTTAAGGTTACTGTAACCACAATTCAGGATTTGTTCTGGAAAATGAACCCCAAAGCAGCACTTTGTACTAGGTTTGCATTGCTTTAGTTATATAAACTAGGTGCAAGGGGTTAGAAAAATCCTACCCATAAACGTAACCCTGTCATTTGGGGATGGAGGGAATGGGTCATTTTAATAAAACTGAATTGCTACACATAGGAAACCTCGCTAGCATCCGAAGAATAACGAAAGTTTGAGGGGAAGAAAACAGTAAGGTTCTAAACCTATGCCTTTCAATTTGCATGCAGTGCTTTGAAGCCAGCTCATAGCTCAAATATGCTATATTAGGATTGTGACTCAAAAACTTCAAGTAACAAAAGGATCCCTATGACAATAGCAATAACCAATGAGCTAGCTGCATAAAATGATATGTGATCTACATGTCACACGTTGTGCTTTGTAGCAGGGACATTAACACTCTTTGCTACTATATCCTGAGTCAAAATGGCGTCTCTCCCTCGAGTGCATTAACTATAAGCGTTATCATGCCGTTGTAATTATCACCTGTAAAATGCCACTCTCAGCAAGATCTCTGCCGTCTGCTCTTGTCTCCGATCAGCCTGTCATGCAGCGTGCACACCTTTGACCTTGGTGTCCTGTGGGATGTCAATGTTCACACCACCCTAAAGCCCACACTGAATGTATGTTCTCAAGTGCTTTGCAGCCTTAAAATGACACCCGCTTTCACCGACTTATTTTGTTTTTATAGTTTGGACTCGTTTTTGCTGGAGCGCAGAAGAACATTGGCTGTGCTGGCGTCACTGTGGTGATAGTCCGTGAAGACTTGCTCGGGTTTGCTTTAAAAGAGTGCCCTACGATCTTCGACTACAAAATCCAAGTGGGGAACAATTCCTTATACAACACCCCTCCATGTTTCAGGTAATTCTGATCATCTTGCAAAAGACAAGTGTATGAAATCGCAACTTGTACCTTTTTTTCCCCCCTCTACATTACATTTGGTATTTGAACGCATTCAGTTGATGCGGACGCTCCCTTTATATATCACATGTGCATTTCCTTAGCTCTTTCAGTATGTCATCGTACACAGGGAGGGAGCAGTGGAAATGAAAGCCAACAGTGCTTATGCAATCAGCCTAAATAAGGGCAGATGCAGGCACTGGCCTGCTTCTCTCTCCGAGGGAGTAGGGCGTCTTGAGCCTTGCACACGCCTCAATTAGTAGCTTGAATGTTGCCTCTCACATTGTGTCGCTCTAAAGTCAGTACAGAGCTGGTGTCTGGGGTTAGCTCTCATCATTAGCACACAAACCGATTTAGTGCCGTGTAGAACTATAAAAAGTTTCCTTTTTTTGAATATTTGGGAGGTTCTAAAACTCTTGGCAGTTTCTGAAAACTGATCAGTCATAAATAATATCTGCCGTTTTCAGAATGGTCCAGACATCATTGCTTTTTAGCACACTTTTAAAATGTATGTTGGGTGCTGTATGTTTCTTACAGTAACCACTACATAGTATAGTCACACACTGCGACTGTTCTAAAGAAAAAATCGTGCGGCTTGAAGAAGGACCAGGCATATGTTTACTGAAAGTGTGCTAATTTATTAACTTTATTTGTACTGTGCACGAAAATAAACCAGATTGTGTTCAGGTGCTGTTCACGCAGTGATTTCTGGGCTCAGGGAAGCGGGAGAGTAACAGAAAAGCCATGCTTAGTTGGGTTTGACCAAGGAAATAAAGAGGAAGAACCGCATACAGTCTAAGACCAAGCTCATAGAATTTAAAGTCCCATTGTATGTGGATGTCAATAGATGACTGTCAGAAGCAGGGGATTAGCTGATCTCGAAGGTCTGGCGAGCAGTACTTGTTAATTGTTTTGTGTAAGTGTATTAACTTCTTTAGGTGGAAATTAGGTCCGTTTTTGGAAGGACAAATTATGTTTTTTAAACAAGATGGTTGAAATGAGGTGGTCGTGATGCTACAGGAAACGTCAGGTGTTTTCCAAGCAGGGAGTTGCTGTTATCAAGTTTACATTTGATTAGGGTTCCCACATTTATTTTATTAAAGTTCACCAGTAAAAACAGAGTATCTTTCGTAGGAGTTGGAGTTTGAACCTACTGTTCTTGACCATTTTGTTGATTTAGGAAATAATACTTTTCTAAAACTTTTTATTTGTAGTTTGTAAGTGAAAATACAGACATAACAATCTGAATATTGTCATATATTAGCATTAAGCCTTAAATAAACATTCAGCATATCTTATTCCGAGCTGAATATCCGATCATGTTTTAGTTGCAACTTTAGGTTGTTTTCCACATACAGTTGTATTGCATTAAGCATAGATATTCATAAATCATATAAATATTCTCTCTAGATTCTTAGTTTTGTGATGATTCATTCACTGGGCTCCTCATTAGTTCAATAATCCTATCTACTCAGCTGGCTTGTCTTCTGGTGCTTTCTTATCCTTTTTACCAGCTTTTATGCGTATATTGTCAGTCATAGCCCATTCTGTTATGTCCTTTTCCCATTCTTTCTCGAAGGCAACTCTGTGGTGAAGCCAATGTTGGAGGGAACGTAACTTGCATTAGAATTCAAGTTTTTTGACTCTCTTTACATACTTAGGAGGGAAATCAAGGAGTAGTGAGGAGGACTGAGCATGGAAAAGGCACAATTGTGTTTTGGCCCAGCAGCGTTAAGTTTTACACCACTGTGCCTGAACTAGTGGACATTTTCTAGGAGACTTCTCTTAACTGCTCTGGAGATGGGTAACATCCCCAGTCCTCAGTGTCCTTTTACAGGAATGACATTTTAGGCCCTGCCAATAGATTAGTTGGAACCATGGTAAGATATAGAACTTAAAATGTGATGGCAATAGAACGGAGCCCCGAAGCACTCTATAAAGTGTTCATTGTGCAAAAAAAGGATCATACGGTCTTCAAAAACGATCGTATTAGATCAGTTTTAAAGGGGGGCAGGGGGTGGGTTGAAGTTTCACTCCTCTCAGTTTTAATCTATCACTTGGGGACATCAGAGTAGAGTTACTGTTCAGTCCACCAAGAGGCAGTCTTATTCTCCTTAAGCACTTACTCTGCGTACCTCCTCCACACTTACCGCTCCCACAGTACCATCAACATTATAAACACTCCAAGAGCTCCTCCTTCCTTGCTGAAGGGAGTTGTAGCCCACACCAGCAATCTCCTGGGCTGGTGTGATGAGAGTCCCTATGGGGAAGCTTGCCACCTAAGGGTGGGTGACTGTTTCCATCCTGAACAAAAGGACTTGTCTATAGGACAGAGGAAGTTTTGTATAGTTCATGAAAATTGTCACATGCTCGGCAAAATAAGGTAGATATTTGCACATGCTCTATTTTCTATTGCAAAGCTTCCACACAAACTGCACAAGAAAGTAATTTGTAATAAAGTGAAATATTTAAGAGCGTCATAAAATTTGTGTCTGCAAGATTAAAGCTTTATGTTCCCTACAGATTTTTCAAATTGTAAAATTGACTGTTCATGTAAATTAAAAATGTATACTGTCAATTATCATCCCTAAGAATTACACAAACTATTCTTTGTGTTGCTTCGCAATGATTTATATTTTGTGATTCAAAGCTTTGCTGACCAGTAATCCCTCCAGTGTTGACATTTATTCCCCCGTTGTTTTGTACAAGGCATCTTCAAATGATAACACAATTGTCTATCTTGCTGGATGTGTCAAATTATGCTGACCTCTAGGGAGGTAAAGTTCAGCTTCCTCGATATAGTGCTCCACCTGCAGCTAGCTAGGTATGATATTCAATCAAAGTCTTATTGTAGTGTCTTAAATGTCCCCGTTGGAAGCCGTGAAATGCCATCAAAAGCAAGAAATGGATGTTGTTGATTGTGTTGGACTCCCTGCTTTTATCGATGAACTACAGACAGGAAACCAGTTGTGATTTGTGTCCGTTGGTGCACAATGTGACTTTTTCATGGTTTCCTTCTTACAGCATCTACATTACAGGTCTTGTTCTGGAATGGATTAAGAACAATGGTGGCGCTGCAGCCATGGAGAAGATGACTCTTCTCAAATCAAGTATGATTTATGATCTCATTGATGAATCCCATGGATTTTATGTGTAAGTTACTATTTTGTCTTATTGTTTTTTTAAGTGTTTCATGTCCACTCGCTTATTTAAAGTATTTTGCATATTATAAACCCTCAAAGACTTCGATTTTATTAGTGTTATAGCAAATAAATGCATAAGAATGCTCACTTCCTACTCCCACACTGATGTCCCAGCAATACGTATTTGGTACTGGCACTGTTTAGGATTCACATGCGTGCTTTTCTTTTTTTTTTTTTTTTTTCGCTGCTTCGAAGTTGCAATAGGGTTTTTAGTAGGTTGTTTTTGCTTTTGTATTGGGGAGAGATCCTTGTGAACAACTGTAGTTTAGGGATATTCAGGAGGGATTTAGCAAGAGTAGTAGAGGAAAGAGACTGGCTGTTTTTTCCCCTTATATTTTGAGGAGTCTGGAGTATTTGTGATCAATGAATGACTGTATGTGATAAAGGAGTAGTTTAGGAGTCTGCGATCCAATCTTGCGAATATACTTCCTCTGAAATGTGTTTCACTTATTTAGGCTACTGTAGTGAAGTGATCTGCCTCAGTTTTTTAGTCTTGGTTGCTTACTCCTATTGATACAGGAGGCAGTGTTTGTCAATCCTAATTTATTGTAACAGATTCAAGCGGCAAGTCCTAGTAAGTGGATGCATTGAAGTGCAGGTTTTATACTGTTCCTGATAGTGAAGTTTAAGATTGGTTTTGTTTCTTATGATTTTAAATATTTTTCTAAATGAGAATAAGATAGTTCTTTCTGTTGTGATCATTGCTTGGAGTCTTCACCAGTTCCATGGAGAGTTTAGCGGCACTGGAATTTGAACGCTAGTTCTTAAGAACAGTGCTCTAAAGTCGTCTGGGAGGAGAGTGCTAGTTCTTCTAACCTGGCAGTTTTGATGGCAGCAAAAACTTACCGTGCTAGAGATCTGGTTGCTGATTTCTGTAAAGGGATGCTGTGGTCAAATGTCGCTCTGAACGGTAGTGAAAGAGGAATCACAGCCCTGTTGTCTGAATAATCTTTTTCAAATGGTCAATAAGAAAGCTGTTAGTTGAGTAGCCATAACTGGATAACTGTAGGGCAGTTGTATCGTCCCCTGACGGCCTGCAAATAGTCTTTGAATGACTTGTTGGAACCATATGTAGATAAAATCATCAAAGGCTGATGCACTTTTTCCCCAGTGCCTCTCTTCTTCGTCCACTGTGTCTCATGAGCGACTTGGTTAGTGGCTTGGAGTGGAGTCCTAGCATTTGTCTTCAGTAGAGTGATCACTCTGTCCAGGCCTAAGGCTACAGCTCCATGGCCAGAAGACATCCCTGCAAGTTTACAGATATGATTATAGTATTGGGTATCAAAGCCACAAACTATAGGTGATTAACTATTTGCTAAAGAGGCGCAAGATAATCCTTGTAAAAAGACCAGAGGCGTCAATTTAATAAGCAAGCCGGCCAATGGTAGTGTATGATGCTTTATAGACGTAATTAATTAATTCATGCTTTCGTATACGAAAGCAACTTTAAAAAGAATACATTTGACTAGATGTATGCTTTTTATGACCCTAATTTTGAGTTCTTTTGACACTCTCCACAGAGTATCACATTTTCTTTTGCGTACTGACGAGTTTATGATTCACTGCCCTTTCCTCTGATGCACTCTGGTTTTATTGTGAGGGCTAAAAGCCAGATGAAGTAAATGTCCCAGGCATGCAATCAGCTACTCCTAGAACTGCAACATGGCTGGAAATGAGCCACCAAGGTTATGGCACTGTGTTTAATTAGACTGTGGGATGATGTTGACTTTATTTCAGTGAAGCAAAGGTCTGCAGAAAGGTCATTTTTTCATTTAAGACCAGTGTGTGTGGGATCAATACTACAAGGTCTTTACTGTTAGAGGAGATATTATAATAGCTAAGTAGGGCATTTGATTTGTGGAATAGCACAGCCAGTGATTCAAAGAGAACTGGTATGATCAGAAGGTAGTAATAGTCTTTTCCTGGTGCACTCAATTATATATTTTAATCTGTGTTCCTATTGAGAATTACACTATTTTTAGCCAGATAAAAACCTGCAAATTGCACCAGTATGTAGACTGCTCCGGGTTGTCTGCTGTAAAATCTCAGAACTACTTAAGATTGCACTAAAAGTTGTGCTGCTCTCTATAGCCCTGACCACACCAAAAGTGGGGCTTCATTCCTGCTGGTCTTTGTTTACATCCTGCCCCCAAGTGCAGAGTCAAACTGTGGACAACTTTCTAGTTCAGTGATTTTGTCCCATGGGACTGAAGAAAGAGCCAGTACATTTTTATATTAAAATGGAAAATCTTCTTGAATTTAATTATTCTTAAATAATACTCTGTCCAGAATTGGGTTCCCTGTGAGAAGTTCATGTTTATTAGGTATTGCTCTATGGGCTTCA
This sequence comes from Triturus cristatus, assembly GCF_964204655.1. Lineage (NCBI taxonomy): Eukaryota > Metazoa > Chordata > Amphibia > Caudata > Salamandridae > Triturus > Triturus cristatus. The sequence continues at coordinate 925,633,400 of NC_140581.1, read as the reverse complement.
AAAAAGAAAATCTCAGTTTTTAATGCAATTGCCCATATTTAACAAAATAGTAATTGACAATAATAGACTCTGCTTTTGCGTGGCATCTTTAAATGAATACAAAAGTCCAATAAGTCTAAGTTGGCCAAGCTTGCAAGTTTTTTGGTTTAGTATTACATTTTCTTAAAATTCTTATTTGATACAGAAATAGTTTACAAAAAATAAGTTATTGCAAAGTCATTTTTAGCCGTTTTTTATGAAAGCAGAATCATCGCTTGGGCGCAAGTCGAAATTCTGTGGGTGAAAAATGAATACTTTTAACCTTTTCTCCTTTACATGTGAAAGCAAAGACAGATCAAAAGGATGTGTTGCCAACAAAATGTACATGTTCTGTTGTCTTGTATACAATTGTCTTTAGACCTTTCCTCAGTAAATATTATTAGGGCAGATAATTGTTAAAACAAACTTTTGTTGTGTATGTGGACTGAAAAAGGAGGTAAAGCTATTGCCTTCAACGTGCAGTTAACAGCACATTGCTGAAACCAACAATGTAATTTATATATTTTTCTAGCTGCCCTGTTGAAAAAAAGAGCAGAAGCAAAATGAACATACCTTTCCGTATAGGAAATGCAAAGGGTGATGACACTTTGGAAAAGAAGTTTCTTGAGAAGGCTGCTGAGCTGGGAATGATGTCATTGAAAGGTCACAGGTAACGATGACAGTAACTTTTGTTTGCATGTTTGTGAACGCATACGCAGTCTTTTATAAATGACAGATGTTTCCATATTGATCTGAGTCCAGAGTAGAGGAGCCAGGCAGCTCTAGATCTTGCATACAGCAGGCCCCATCTTATTGGTCCATGTGGACAAGCTGTGAAAGTAGGGGGGAAAGATTAGGGGTGTCCCGGAAAAGGGAACAGCTTACTGTGATATGGTGTGGCCCTTTGTGATTGGGATGAAGTGAGGCTTTGTTGCTGCTCTTTAACCAAATACTGTTAAAACTGGTTCTCTTGGTGTTGGCCATAACACTGTGAGTTCCCTCCATTCAACCTACTTGAAAAATATGAATATAAAGGAACCTAATGAAGGTGGGTGGTGCTTCATGGAAGTGGAATAATAGGACATGGATGGTAGAAAGAATTGAAGGGCAGCACATTAGAGTTTTCTCCAAAATTTACATGAGGAAGCACATTCTATTAGAGCTACCGTTCATCATGCTGGCCTGGTCGTTATCCTGAGGAAGATACTTTCTTAGCTTTCGGTCTCTGAACCTATCTCTGTACATTAGGGAGTCATAAATTGATTGTTCAATACAGTACTTCCTAAATGAGTAGGCAAGAGTATTTAAAGACCATGGGTCCAGGACTTGTTCTTTGACCAGGGGGGTGCTTCAAGCTTGCCGTCATAGTGAGATTAGGACTGCTTTCCCTGTTCAGGGTGTGGCATATAAAGTGGTGTAGGGAGCGTACCTTTTTATATGGGGTAGTGTGGCCTGGTGACCCTATTCGTGAAAGGTTCCACTGCTTTTTGCACCCCAGAACCTTGCACAAACTTCTGCGTGTACAGTGAGCCCATGATACATACATGCATGGTAGTAGGACTGTCCGTCTAAGTACTGGAAAAACAGCGGGATCCATTTTGGATGCCCCTGGTTTAGCATGGCCTAAATGGGAGTATGAGTTCAGCTTCTCAGGACAGTATACGTGTATTGCTTGAATTCCTGTAGCTGGAGGGTGGAGATCTAGACATTGAGGTGAGGAGGATTGAGACAGGGTTACTTTTAGAAATTCCGAGAAGACTTTTGTTAACATAGAGCTGCCAATCAGTTCTTCTCTGGCACTGCCATTTGGTTGATGGTAGTAGTGAATGGTGGAAGTGCCGTTTCTTTTCAGGGCAAGAAAGTTTCAAAGTCAGCACCGTCCTTTCGCCTGTTATAACTGCTTAGGAAATGCTGATGACAGTCGGGTGCAGATATCTTGCAGTTCAACGTCCCCATGTGATGGGTGCTCCTGCTTGGAGACAACCCCAGCGCTACTTGGTCTAAGAAGCATCTCTTTATATAAAGGCTGTGTTTGGAGCGTAACCTGAGAGGGACACTTGAAAGAAAACTACACACTGTTAGTTCTGACATTTGAGAACGTGATCTGCATCCCCTGACTAGAAAATGCATATGTCAGTGGGGCCTAAACCACACCCTCCTTTTTTCCATTCCCAAGTTCCTCTTGACCAAGGCTGCAAAGTACTTAAGTGTTGCTTTGTAACCAGGGAAGGTGTCTACTTGACAGATAAGTCTCCCAGAGTTGAGGGCACATTACCTGATGTCTGTACTTTCAGATGGAGGAACAGAGATTCTGCCTAGTGCCTAGAAGCATGCCTGCTCCTGAGAGATGGAAGGAGTGTGCCTCCCCCTGCAGGAAGAACGACTGTAAAAGAGGAGAAGCCCAGTGGGTTCCTGCTGTGTGGGGTACCCAGAGAAAGCAGACCCTATCAGAGAACGAAGCCAAGAGCAACCTGCATCGTGCTGGGAGTGGGGGATCTCTGTCTCTCTGCTGGATTCCTCCCTGAGAACAGCCACAAAATGTGTGTATATATATATATATCTTCGCTAGACCTGGTCGTATGCTCTGTCCACTGTGGCCGTGACTCCATGCGGATACCAATGCAACTCGCCGCCATGAATTGGTTTGGAAGTGCCGCAGCTGAACCACTTTATTGTGAGCCTTATGAGCTGGGAAAACTGTATATGCTTATCACTGCTGTACACCCAATCAGCCTAGGAGGCCACATCTACACATCGCTGTGATGAACCTGACTCACTAAAGAAGCCTATTCTTCTGGCAAGACAATTGGGTGACGCACAAACCTGAACTGTATGCACCCAGCATATTGACAGCAGAGAGTGACTATGACAGTCATGGACTGCAACAGTATTGACCCTGCACAGACCGTCGTACAGACATCTCCAGATTTGCTCTGCTTGCGTAGCACATGGGCTGAGATGATGCTTTCAGAAGATAAGTGCACACACTTGAAACTTTCAACCCAACGTAAACCAAGGGTAATCTCAAGTGACTGGAATGTGTTTCTAAGCCCCCTGGGAGGAATTGCCATAACCTGCGCCTAATTCATGCCTCTGCCTCTCTGTACTGGAGACTATGGCACCTAGATATCACCCAGAGAGAAGTGGGGGAAGGACATTGGATAGAGAGAGAGGGTGTAATGCCCCCTCAAGAACGAAACAGAGGATTTGAGTATTAGTGAATTGGGTAGTATTTCGTTTTGTTGTGCATGTATATAAAAAATTTTTTTTAAGGAAACTACAACCACTGGGCTAGAAATTTAAGTCATTGTGTCTGTTGGTTGATTACTGAGTTCTGAGCTCATTTCCCCCCCCCTCTCCACCACCCACACACGCACTACCTCCCTGAGAAGCCTTGGACCGCTTGCTCTCACTTCCCTGACAGTAAAGTGTGGAAATTCCCAGTCTGCAGAACCACAGTAGGATAGACCCAGGACACCAGTGGCAAACTACCTCAACCACCACAGTTGGGGCCCTGTAGCCCTTGTCTGCCTTGCAACACCCTCCTCCCAAAACAAGGTCTGATAACATCCTTTGAGCTACCTAACTAAATCAAACCCATTCCAAGTGAACCAAGAAAAAAGTTTCAATAGGCAAACTAAAGCGTGTGCCTCCCTTGTGCTCCTTTTCAAGTCTACAAGTAAATAACCAGAGTTATAAGCCTGGTCCACCTCAAAGAAAGTAGTTTGTAGTATGGCAATTTTTCTAATAGGCGGAATGTTTAGCATTCCAATTTGAAGTTCATAGAGAAGTCTGCATCATGACCGGAAGAATCCATATCGTTTTTCCAACACACTTAAGAACCAGAGGTCGTCGTTTGCAAGAATAACACAGCCAGGAGCCGCAGACAACATTACTACTTTAAACATAATGTACTCATTAGTGCCCAAATTTCAACCTAGTTCCATACAGTTAAGGATTCAGTTGATTGGGCATACGCACGACAATTAAAGCCCCACAGTTTATGGAAGAATGTAAAAACTCTTTAGTACGTACAGTATACGTAGGTCTTCATTATAACTCCGCCAATGAATGAGCACCATCCTAGTCACCCAAGGTAGGTCAAGACCAAAAAGACCCTTTAATCCAGGGGTCGCCAACCTTTTCTGAAAGGAGAGCTACTTCTGATCTGTGAAAACCATTGTGAGCTACTGAATGCCAAGTAACTTGCTCATTGTTACTAGACACCCCTCACTTAGATTCATTGACTTTAAACCTAATGTCCATGGAGCTTGATACTATGAGCAAAGTACTGTGACTAGTGGTACTATAATAGGACTGCAATGTGCGTCAGTGAGTGCATGGTCTGTGGTGATGTAACAATGTGTTTGAGTGAATGGGATATATGTGAATGGATGACACCCTGTGTTGTATGTACTTGTGGCACAGGACATAGCTTTCGCCATATGTGGCACTGTTACATCTACAACACAAACCTACAGCCATTTTTGTTTTTTTGACTGATAAATTGTACCATGGAGCAGCAATACTAGAATATAAAGCTGCGATTCTTCTTTTCTTGTCTAAGCAAAATCAAAGTTCTTAACACATAAGATCCAAAGTTTTAAGAACTTTGGGCAAGGACTTATTTGCGGTGGTAAACTGTCTCGGCCACGCATTCAAATCTTCTATTACACTTTCGGAAGACCTGTAATCAACTAGCTAGTTTTTCATAACAAGATCTCTGTCTAGAGTTTCCTTGGATTCAATTCTGGATCTAGAACTAGTGTTGGTTAACAAGGCACTGGTCTCCCAAAATACTTTGTTACACAAGTTCACATGCCTATCTGAACTACAAGTTTGATACCTGCTTTTGGCGGTTAAATCGAGATCCCCATCTGACCACTGAATTCTTCACCTTGCTCCAAACAGTCTAACTTAATTACTTATGTCCCTTCTAATTCTGGCCATTGAGACTGTCTTTTCTCAAATTTGGAAGGAAGCCTCTTTTGAAAAAGCCGAATGCAGATCCCATAGTGTGGAAACATTACAGACTGATTTCTCCAGTTCCCTTGCCAGCTAAGATCTTGGAAAAAGCCTTTAACAAGGAACTTTTGTCTAACACAACGTCTGTGTTGATATGTCACAGATGATATAGGAACCATTTTAGATCATGGAGGCTCTGCTGCTCTTTTATCACTGGATCACTCCATGACATTTGATACCGTGGTGCACTTTGTGCTAGTGGCTCTTCTTTCTCAGATGGGTATTAACGATGAGGCTCTCGTATTCTTATTGTTCGAAAGAATGAAAGAAGCTCAATATGTGGCATATAAACTATTTAGGTCACAATCATTTGCTCTTTGCTGTGTTCCACAGTGCTCTTCACTCAGACCAACGTTGTTTAAACTATACATGGGTGCCGTTGGCTGAGTTGGTTTGATCTCATGGTTTTAAAGTATCACAGTATGCCGACAATACACAGATGATACTTAAGATCTCTAGCAATCCACTGATGACAGTGATCAAGTTCAAGGATTGTAGGGGGGGGGGGGGGGCGTGGCTAACCGCCAAAGATGGCGGACGCGTCCTAGCTGAGCTCCGGACCGGGCCCTTTATCCTGCAACAACTACGCTATTAAGGGGGCTATCGCAGACCCCGACTCCCCGGGCAACGATTTGGGTATATAGACTGAATGCAACTATCACTAGCGCCATGCATGCAGACGGGTGCGCCGCGGCCCGGACCAGGACCACCGGGACGGGGGAGGCCGCACTGCGTAGCTCAATGTTGAAAGTGACTGCCACGAAAGGAGGTGCGCAGTGGAGTTGAGACAGACCGGTTAATAAATTCTCCGAAGCCCGCCAGAACCAATGAGGTGCGCAGTGGAGTTGAGACAGACCGGTTAATAAATTCTCCGAAGCCCGCCAGAACCAATGATATTACCGCAGTGAATTGGGAGACCCGATCGGTGCTGGCTGAAAGGCCCTGCCAAACAAAGCTGCGCGTAAAGCGGTTGGGACATGGAGGGTTCTGTCTGCCAGTAATCCCACACAAGTACCTGAGCTGTGGGCTGGCTGATCGGAAGAAGCGGATGCCCCCTGGGAGTCCGGCGGTTGCAGCTGTGTGGTTGCGTCTCCCCCCTGCAATGCACTGTTGCATGTACCGCTGGATTGGGCTGTTGCGGTGTCATGTGGGTGGAGGCATGCAGGTGCCGGCCTACGCCGGGTGTGCCGCCTGAGGGCTGGATGTAATTGGTGCACCTTTTGTCTTCGGCCTGAGACCGGAATGGTGACCCAGGACCGTTCTTGGGCCCAACACGTTTGAGAAGACACCGGATTTATGCACTCCTTGAACGCTGTTGCAACAACGAACTGTGAGTATTGTGGCTGTTTAGGCTACACATGACCTAAACACTGAACTGTATGATCAGTGCTCCTGTACACGGCTGTTCGGCCCGATGCCAGGGGGCCCCTTGCATGCCTGTGAGACCTGCCTGTTCAGGCTAGGGACTGGGGCTATAAATGGACACTATACTACCTGCTTGAATCCGCACTGAAGGTTACCTGAGCCTACATTAGCAGGCCATAGCAGTGTTGTGTGTGTGTGGCACGGCCTGCGGAAGTATGACGTATACAGTACTCCATCTGCTGCACGGCACCCGCTGTGCATGATGGGGCTCTCTAGGGGGAAACTGAGCGAGTTCCATGCCTTGGGTAGGCCCAACCAAACAGATCAGGAGGATGTTAATAGTACCTCTGATCCTGACTGTATAGCACCGACTTTTCTGAGTGAACAAGCCGGCAAATTGGACCTGATATTACAAGAGGTGCGCGACTCCAGAAAAGCAATTGAACAGCAAGTAAGCGCACTTGCAACCGGTCTCACGATTTTGAAGGCTGATCATACAAAGCTAGCGGATACGGTCCGAAACAATAAACTGCACCTCTCAGAGATCATGCCACAGCACAAGACCCACTCAGAACCGAGGCGGCAGCTCTCGGGCCTCCAGGACAGGGTGGATGACGCTGAAGGAAGAGCCCACCGCAATAACGTATGTATTGTGGGCCTGCCGGAACGCAGTCAGGGATCGAACCCCACCCAATAAATGGAGCAATGGTTCAGAGATGTGGTTGCGCCGGAAGGCCTCACTGAGCTCTTTAGTGTGGAAAGAGCACATAGGATACCAGCACGTCCTCCTCCTGGTGCTCCACCCAGGCCGATGATCGCTCATATTCTAAACTTCAAGGACAGAGACACTTTGCTTCGTACAGCCCGTGAAAAAGCCTGATAAGATTAGAAAACAAAAGAATATCTCTATACCCAGATTTTACATTAGTACAAAAAATGAGATCATCGTTCCAGGAAGTTAAAAAGCAGCTTAGATGCCACAACCTAAAATATGCTCTCCTCTTTCCGGCCCACCTGAAAGTGATCCATGACCAATAATCCTATTTTTTCGACAGCCCGGCGGACACAGAGGAATGGATGGAAGTCACGCTGACACCAGACACCTCACAAAGTTTGGCCCAGAGATCGAGGCCGAAACCATACAAAACTCTGAAGACTGGACACAGTCGGTAAGAAACTGCCACGGATGGAGGCCACGACAAGCCCATCCCAGGAGCAAATCATCAAAGGTCCGAAATATGCAATACAGGCAGCTGCATTGCTCGATGACCAAGACGCACACTCGTCCGCAGGATCGCACATTTCGTCTGAAGACCCTACTGTATAGCCAGACTCTGAAAGTAGTCTGGCCCTCTTTCCTTCGATCACCCCTCAGACAATGAATGACTACTTGGGCTGATCCACTTGGTTTATATGCACGGGAGCCGGTGGGGGGGACTTACTGCTCGTAATTACAGCTGTCTTTTACTGTGTATGTAATTATGGCACCGCTTGCACCGGAGCTGTGTTAGGGCCCGGACTTGGCCGGTTATGTGACTGCTCCGGTGCAATGCACCCCTAGGCTTCCCACTGTTTATGGTTAACAGCCCCCACCCTCCCCTCATTGCAACTGCATTTTCATCTTAATTGTTAGACTCTTTAGTCAGTAGTATTATCATGGTTTGGTCCTCTGCTGTTTTCCGGGGGAACCTAATATTGGAGATTGTTCTTAGTTTTACCAGACTCACTTGCTGCATAGGGATTAACTACTGCCATACCTGCACTTGGACAAGCATGTCGAACTTATACAACTCGTATTATGGATACTACAGGGAAATACATTTTGACCTGGAATGTTAGGGGGGGATGGGGTCCGTACACAAGAGACATAGAATTTATGCGCAGCTATACAGACGGAAAGCCCACATTGTTTTACTGCTGGAAACACACCTCACTCATTCTGATGCCGTTAAGCTGTGGAAAAAATGGCGGTGGCAGCTATTCTGTACATCCTTCTCTGCATTTGCGAGAGGGGCAGCTATATGGGGGCACCCTGTTTGTAGTTTCTGAACAGAAGATAGATGTCAATGGCAGGTATGTGCTGCTCCGTGGTACACTGAATGGGGAACCACTGGTACTTGGAAGCATATATGCCCCCAATGTAGATCAGGATAGATTTTTGTGGTCCTTAAATACGGTATTAGCGGACTGGGAAGGTTATCCCTGGGTGGAGGGAGGGGATTTTAACATAGTACTAAAATTAGACCTTGATTGTTCACACCCACCACTATTAGGAGCTGGCACTAGGAGGCAATCCGAGGCACTAATGAGCTGGGCGATGTGGTGGGATCTCGGGGATGCATGGCGGGTGCACAACCCGACAAGCTGGGAGTATTCCGTCTATTCCCCAATGCGTTTGTTGCATTTGCGCATTGACAGGGTGTTTTTGCTCTATTCCTTTACTCGAAAATGTTGCCCACACAACTTATATCGGGAAGATACCGTCTGATCATAACCCCTTGGAGTTGACGCTGGAATGGGGTAGAATCACCACGCGGTACCGACTTGGAGGTTGCAGCCTGTTGCCTTAGAGGACCCTGTCTTTCGTTCTTCCCTCTTCGCTGCCATAACCAGTTACTTCACAGAAAATGCAAACACTGCAAGTACACGTCAGGTGGAGTGAGAGGCATTCTAGACGGTTATCCATTGTGTGGCCATTGGTACTAAGGCAGGGGTCCAGGCTCTCGTTGATAAAGACTTGCGAGAGCTGGAGGGTTGGAACACGCTGCTGCGTCAGACGATGCACATATAGAAGCACTACAGGAAGCACATATAAAACATGCCGATCTCTTGGAACAACTGAGGACAATCGATTACCGCACTTCCACTCAAACACAACATGCAGAGGCAGATAAGGCTGGTGCACTACTAGCTAGGATTGTACGAAACATGCCACCCCCTACTCGTATACATGAGGTTTATACACCGGAGGGTGCAGTGGTAAACACGCAATCTGGCATCAATGGGCTTTTAGAAACTACTATAAAACATTCTATGTGCCACGAGTGGAACTCAATGAGGAACAGTTGACTGACTTCCTTGACGGCCTTGAGTTCCCCACCTAGCAGACACACAGAACAAGCATTGGCATAGCCAATAGGTCTCGCCTTTGGGACCTTGTAAGTGTTTAGCCATGCAACAGTTGCATAACTAAATACTTATAAGGTCCCAAAAGCGAGACCTATTGGCTATGCAAAGCGACCGTGAAAGTGATCGTGATCGCGATCACGATCAAACATCAAAGCGGCCGCGAAAGTGAAAGTAATTGCTGTAAAGCGCGGCCCGCGCACATGCACTGTAGCTCTAGGCTGGCCTGGTAGCACTTTTTGGAGCTCTCTCAATAAGTCTCGCTAGACCAGCGCTGGGTCAGGCGAGACCTAAAAAGGAACTAGCAGCACCCATATCAAAAGCAGAAATCCGATCGGCAATAAAGGACCTCTCACATAACAAAACCCCAGGCCTTGATGGCCTGCCGGTGGAATTCTGTGAGACTTTCTCGTTACAGTTGTTCCGGGATTTATCGGACAAGGATTGGGAGAAAATATTGGAATATCCCAAGACTGTGTCACGTAACTTGAAGTTCAAACTAATCCAGTATATGCTGGTGCACAGGGCGTATCTAACCCCACACAGATCGAGCAAAATGTTCCCGGGCACGGCAGATGTCTGTCCTCGATGCCACACACATCCTGCTGAGTTAATACACATGCGATGGACATGCCCGATACTGTCATCTTTTTGGGCGACAGTTTACAAACTCATTAATGAAGTAACATCTGGGCTAGGGAAGGACACAGTGGAATATTGCATATTGGGACTATGTAAAAAGCGTTAGTCGCAGGGAACACAGGCTAGGTTTGCTAATCTGCTATTAATTTTAGCGAAACGGTCAATTACAATGCGTTGGAAATCCACACAGCCCCCGGTAGCGGTTACATGGCATAACGAAGTGGTCTGGTGGGGGAGGGCTGAAAGTATGGCACTGAGCAGGGAAGAAAACAAAGGCTTGAGGAAAAACCCGATTTCTCTGGACTGGGATGCAATGTTGGAGTCATTTGTCTCTGCCGAACCTTTACTGCATTAAAGTGCTGATTGTTACTGTGCATTACCAATATCTTGCGGAACCAACCCATAGCAGTTCCCAAACGGTCCTTAATATAATGTGATAGACAAAATGCAAGTTGTATTATAAGAATTGTAATCTGCATTGAGTATCTGCTGCGGATATCAGGTGGTGTTACTAACTTGGTGAGTCTGGTTGGGTGGGTGGGTGGTCTCGGTTAGTTAATAATATAAGGGAGGGGGATGAGAGTTAGCGCTTTGGTTAATCCACTTGCATATAAGTGTAATAATGTCCTAAGACTGTTACTATGCTGCCATTCTGCGATGTATATTTGGTCCCATGGGGCCATTGTCAAGGTCTTATTTTGCAAAAACAATAAAATAGGTTAAAAAAAAAAAAAAAAAGTTCAAGGATTGTATGAGAAGTGGATATGATAAAATTGTCTAAAAGTTACTCGTGTGAGGAAAAGATGTCCTGATATTTTGCTCTCATGCATGATGGCCGTCTGAGATGGGTTCAGTAACTCAACCAGTCAATTCTGCATTGAATCTTGGAGTGATTTTTGACTAAGACTTGTCCTTTAAAGCTCTCATAAACCAAGTAACAACTACATGCTACTTTAATATTAGGATGCTCAAGAAAATCTTTCCTATTATCTCCCATGCGGTACAAAACGCTTGTCCAAGCCTAAATTGCCTCTCGCCTGGGTTACTGCAGTTCCCTCTATCTGGGAGGCACCCAGGCGGTATGTCCCAGATTACATGTTGCTCAGAATTTGTCTGTGAGATTGATAGTGTGCCAGAGACACTGAATGACCTACATTGGCTGTCGGTATTCAAACGCTCCATGTTTAAGGCCCTCTGCTTGGTGCATAGGGTGTTATATGGGTCTGGTGCAGCATCAATTAAATCAAAGTTTAATTGGTATGCCCTTAGAGACCTCCAAGGTCAGCAGAGATCAAGGACATGGCTGTCCTCAGAATAAAGTAATCTAGATGGGTAGGAAGTACCTTTGCCATTCTCTCTGCCAAGCTGGACTTTGCCTCCAGTGAACATCAAAGCTGTGGACGATCACACATTCCAGGAAGCTCCTCAAAACCTACCTTTTCTTACAGCAGATATAAGATCTAACCGACTTGTTTGTTTAGGCTAGTTAGCGGCAAAATGACTTTGGTAAGAAAGCGCTTTTAGAAATTATTTTCATGTTTCCCGTACCCATGTTTCTGTTCAAGAAAAAAAAGATGAAACTGACACGCACATCATATCTTTAGTGGTGCAAAGACTCCATCTTCTTCCTTTCCCTCCTTCCCGTCATTCCCCCTGTAAGAACTGGCATGCAGTGTGATTAATCATGTTACACTACACATATGTACCAACTATTCTGGTTGTGTGAAGATCGATTATGGCTAAAGTCAATCTAAAAGTCTTTTACACGTGTCTCAATGGTGATTGTGTTCTCTTCATTGTTCTTCATGTCTTTTGTAAAAGCACAGAACAACCATGAGGTTTCACAAGTGTTTTATGTGGACACCCTTGAAGTTACAGGCACTGAATGGATAAAAACCGTACAGTGGATGGTGCAGTACTTGCATTCACCCCTATCCCTTCAACAAAAATAACCATTCACTTACATTAATAACCTTTTGATGATTGCCCATCACAACGTCTAAGCTATAATTGGTTATAAACAAGGCCTACTCAATAGACCGCTTGTGCAGTTCAGTTCAGTGTATTTGTCATGGAATATTGTTTTTAGTGTCTTTTTTTTCCTCTTATTTCCACTTAATACATATGACTGCACAGTGTTAAAATGTATGGGGTTGTCACTTTTTACTTCCTAGTGTATTAATGTATACTCCACGCGTTAACTAAATCACAGCTTTGCCTAATTCTTTGGACTGGAAAGTGTTCTTGACTCTCTACTGAGTGTGACCTTGTGGTGTGTAAGTGTTCCCCTTTCCTTTGTGTTACAGGTCAGTCGGTGGCATTCGGGCCTCCCTTTATAACGCTGTTACTGTTGAAGAAGTTGAGAAGCTTGCAACTTTTATGAGGAACTTCATGCAGATGCAGTAGACCGGGAATACCTGCAAACAACGGTGTACCATTTTCTGTAAAGCTCAGAAAATAAGCTATGTGTTTGAGTTTACATGCTCTTATCACATGCAACATCAGACATTTCCATCTTGCAAAATAACTTCATATTTGTAGGCTTTATTTTTGCAATTTTGTAACATTCCTCAATTGATGTTTGCATTTCTACCGTTCACCGCTGTGCTGTGCGTTGTACTGAACACTACAAGAAGACGATGATTTATATATACTGTGATATGACAAAGCGGTGTTGCCAATATCCAAACGTCATTCATTAAAGCTGCTGTGCCAGTAAGCACTTATCAATGGTGTCTTGGACGAATCAAAATCATATCTGTGTATTTATGTAAAAAATGTAATGCATGGTTTATGTTCTGTGTTTCATGATATTTTGTATGTCTTAACATTTTATATGGGTATGCTCAAGTGTAACTCGCTGTCCTACATCTGATATTAAGCAATAACATTTTTGTGACATTACATTTGGACCTCTTTCCTGAAAATTCTTTATTTCAGTTCATGATCTATCTGAAATGGGAAACAATTAAAAGTGTTTTAAAAACTGAAGTCCCATACATTTAATTTTCTTGTGAATGTTTGCTGGGAGAAAATGGTTGACTTTGGTGTATGAAATAGCCAAACAGTTTGAGATTCTTCCTGCATTGCACATATTTAGATGTGCAGGCTGCAGAGTTTTTTGGTTTGACGTAATCACTTGGATCTCGAAACTAAAGTTGCCATTTTCCTCCTAGCTTCAAAATAGTTTGTTTAGTAATTGCTACACCCTCGTTCCCTGTTACTCATAGGTACTTTTTTCGTTTTCTGTCTTTAAGTGTTGTTCCACAATGTGAATTCCTGTTAACCTCTTTTCCCCATTAGATTCTGTATTTTGGAATACATTTCATTCGTTTTCTGTAATTTCCAACAGACTTTCCTCTCATCTATTTTTACTGTGTTGTGCTATTGAAAAGTTAGGACCGATTTTATAAAACATTTCAATAACTAATGTACTTGTGCATTGTCTGTTAGGGGTGAAAGTCCTTTCTTCTGCTTGGTAATGCTGTGCTGTTGGATTTCTTTGTGTGATGGACACAGTGGTGTTTACCTTCGCGGTACGCTCTCTGTTTCCTTGTTGGACAGACCAGCATGCACAGTATCCTTTCAAAGGTATCCTATATTTCTGCTTCAAGCTTTGGCACGCTAATGATCCAGTAGTGTTCCATGTTTCCAATTGATCATTTATGTGTTCCACTTCAAAACATCTTTGTTGTCTCATGAGTTCAGAGTCAGTTGCTCTGGCCTGCGGTCCCTTGCCTTGCGCAGGTGCATTTTTCATTCACTTTATTATACTTCAAAATACTTAAAGTTAAAGAAGAGCATTAATCTGTTTGAGTTCGTATTTTGCCACTAAGTTATTTGGAAGATATTTTTGGATTTCTAAGGAGTTACTAAGCTGAAAATCCAAGGTACTGTCTCTAAATGTGTAGTTGAATATCCTTTTGAAACACTACCACTTCAGACATATTCCTAAGCATTTTGATCATTACTTTGAGAAAAGCCCGCGCCACGCCACAGAGGGTGTGTCCCAGTTCCATCCGACAAACTCAAAAGGGCCATCCTGTGTCACAAACTCTGTTACATGACTAGAATCTGTGTCTAGTTTTGCCTGATGGTATACGGCATGAAGATCAAATTTGGAAAACCATTTGGGCTGACCTTCAAAACATATGAGATCCTCTATACAGTGCAGAGAAAACGTTTCCACCCAAATAACATTGTTAAGCCAACACAAGTCCATGCCCAAAGTTAATTTACCTGTTTTTCTTTTTAGCCAAAATGAAAGGCGACCACCATATAGCGGCGTTCAACTCCAAAATGATACCATCTTCTTACACCTTTTGAATTGTCTTACTCCGTTCCCCTCTTACACTTTGAGACACTGAAAAATAGTCTAAAGAACACAAGGCCATGAAAGGTAACCTTAAGGTTGGTTTATTACAGTCTCAATCACAGCTTCTTACAATAAACTTTCACACCCAAAATCTTCCTTTCTGCCCCATTCTAGAATGGTGAACATTTTGATGCTACTTGAAGCTGGTCAGTCCCAGACCGTGAATGCAGCAGCTGAAAGTAATGGGGTATTCTTTAAATGCCACAGGGGCATTAAGAAGGTGATGTTTGACTTTAACAATCCGCTCTTTGAGTTTATGGTGCATAAAGTTTTTTTTTGGGCTTTTTTTACAACTTCATCTTCAAACATTGGTTCAGACCTTTGCACCCAATTGCAGGGTGGTTTAGCATGTACTAAAGATATGGGATCTTTCTCCCCAGATCAGCTTGATGCCACCATACTAAAAAATATAGTACTTTTGTGCAACATAATGTTTTTCTGCATATTTTTATAGTTTAAACTAATTTCTGCCCCAAAATATCCAAATAACTCTATTTTGCCAACTTCGGTAGTAGTGGTGGTCACAAACTGAGGTAATAATGTCTTGTTTGCCCAGAATTTCATGAATTTATCTTGTGAAAATAGGGTAATCCTAGCTCCAGCATGTAGTAATAAATATATAGTTACTTTATCAATAGAGAGGGGTATGCATGTGAAAGGAAAAGCATCTTTTTGTATGATGATGCTGTTTTTTCGACTGAGTGACCTGCGGCCAGCTAACAAGACCTCAGTGCCCTGACCTTAAAATGTGTAAGTGATTGGCTTATACCCAATCGGCATAAGCTAACTATAAGAATCTCTCCAGGCATTTGCGAAATGAATGAGTCCATAGCGGAGATGTGGAGGAGAAAGTAGCTTATTCCAACATAAGGAGAGGAAACCCAGCCATCTCCCACCAGCTTCTCTGGCCAACTGCTCCTCTCCCCCCGCTTAAGATTCCAGCATGACATACCCATCATTCCAAGGTCTCCGTAGGCACGACATCATCATCTGACTCCCTCCTTTAACCAATAAAACAAGCTATGTACAGAAAATCATGGAAACAGATGCGACAAGCGAGTAGATTTTACAATGCTCAAGACATTGAAGTAGATAACCGAGAAAACATAAAGCACAGGAAGGCATCAAATTTAAGACCTATTGTAAACAAAATCCTTAAAATATTCACTTTTTCCTCATTTCTCTACAAGATATTCTTGGCCTAACTTTCCCTTGAGCGTCAATAACATCTCCCTCCTTTTCCCAAGGTTCTTCCCACGTACCTCTTATGCAAAGTGGAATCCAGAGGAGCATTGTAAACCACCTCTCTTCCAAGGTTCCAAATGTGATGATCTTGTGTCTGCACAGTATTTTTGAAAACTTTGATGGGTTGTGAATATTTTGTTTCTTCACCAAACTTCCCCGGACGTTTGATCATTACCAAATCACCCACAGCAACCACAGTTTTCTTTACAGATTTTATCTTCTCAAAATTCTATGTTCTTTCTAACACTTTTCTTTCTTCCTTGTCACCACAGGGCTGTGAACTATACCCTGCCCCCCACCCCCTTTATTTCCAATTCAAAATTCTGCACCCAAGAAGGCTCAAACAAGGTAATAGGATGTCTCCCTCTAAACCACTCTAATGGAGGCTTCCCCGTTGTGCTACGGGTTGTCAACCTATACAATTCAATTTTCTTTCCCACCTCCTTTTTCCACTTCAATTGGACTTTGCAAGCATAATGGTTTCCTTCAGCACCCTGTTTAACCGTTCCACCATCCAATTTGTCTCAGGATGGTAGAGTGCATACCTCTTGTGTACTATGCCAGATGCTTTCAAAAATTCTTTCATCACCTTTGTGATCAGCTGAACCCCGTTGTCAATAAGAAGAATTTCAGGAATACCTTCCCTAGCTATGAGACTCCTCAAGAAACTCAGAACTTGTTTGGTATGAACCCTCATTGTCCGACATACTTCATTCCACGAGTACCAATCCACCACAACCAACACATAAGTTTGATGACACTCGCTATGAATTGGTCCATGGATGTCCAAAGCGATCTACTTCCACAGCCCAGAGGGGCGAAGTCCCACTAACCTGGGCTGCACCCTAGATTTCTAACTCTAAGAGCATGGCAAACAGTGTTGTATCTTTCTTTCAATCTTTATGTCCATACCCGGCCACCAATACATCTGACGCAACCGCTCCTTTGTCTTGGACATGCCCAAATGTGATTTATGAGCCAAGTCTATCAGTTCACGTTAATTAACTGGAGTCTCTAGTCGAGTACCCCGACACAAAAGACCACCACATGTGTTCAACTTTGCTTCCTTGAATGCCAACTCTTCCTCACCAAAGACAACACTTCTGTGAGTAAGGGATCCAAGTCGTACGTTTTAACGCCATTGCTGAGATGACATTCTCCAACACACCCAAACTCAGACTTCTCCTCAAACATATCAGCATCACTTTTGCCATGGCTCTCCTTTGAGCCCAACCATGTGTTGGCAATCTCGTTCTCCAGCCAGGAATGTACTTCGTGTCAAAATCGAACTCTAGCAAAGCTACGACCCACTTAGTTAATTTCCCCAAAATTGAGTCAATCCCCTTTTTCATAAAACTATCGCATAGGGGTTTTTGGTCCATTCTAACCTTAAATTTCACACCCCACAGAAATTTCTTCAACTTCTTGATGGACCAATATGCCGCCAGAGCTTAACGCTCAATCACCGAATACCTTGACTCAGCCTCTTTCAATCCGTGAGGAAAAAAACATGATGGTCTCCATGCTGCTTTCTCTCCTGCTGCAGAACTGCACCCAAAACTTTATGGCTGGCATCGGTGGTGATGACTGATCTCTGAGGATCAAAATTCTTCAATTTGTGTGCTTGTTAGAACTGGGGGTCTCTAGTTGGCTGAGGTAGGTACCTTAGTCCAAATGGAGACCCTTGCTTCTAAGTCAGGGAAAAGGACACCTCAGATAGCCCCTGCTCACCCCCTCGGTAGCTTGGCACGAGCAGCCAGGCTTATCTTCAAGGCAAATGTGTAAAGTATTTGCAACCACGCTCTCAGCAACCCAATGATGACACCACAAATGGACTCCACACAAGTTTGATTATATGTTTATAAACAAAATATACGATGAGACCACATGCTAAAAATTCAACATATGTGTATTTGTAATATTTCACCTTGCTGGTTATTAGGCCAGCAAGCCCTTGTAGGCTCTTGCAATATTAATGAGCAATTCTCTATGATCCAATGCAGTCCTAATGCAATGCTATGTAGTTCGTAATGCAAGAATCAGGCACTTTGTAATGTCAAAATAATGCAGTTCGTTATACAACAATCAGGCAGTTCGTAATGCCAAAATAACTAAATTCGTACCGGCAGTTCGTTATGCAAAAATAATGCAATGCGTAATGCAATGATCAGGCAGTTCGTAATGCAATGCATAATGCAACAATAATGTACTCCGGCACTGATCACAGTGCTCTGGTCGGTCTCTATGCCACTCTTACTGACTCGCGGTGAGCTTCTGCCAAAATATGCCCCCAACATGAGTATGGTGGAAAACAAAGTGCAGCTCCATACTCCGGCCCTGGTACTGCCACTCCTCGGCAAGTACGGGCCGCGATATAAGCTTGAGCGGAGGCTCGCGCTGCGAGAATGGGAAAGGCCGAGAGTGTTTCTCTCGAAGCCCGCACCCCACCTCAGGCGGTAACACATGGGCGCTCGCTGAGCGTTACCTGGGGGGTGCGACCTCACTCCTCGCAACTTGGGCCTCCGATGCGACTTCGTTGATTTCGGGCAGTGGAATTCGGGGCCCACCCCAACGGGGATGGTTCGAGGTCCCTCTTTGGCAAAGGCAGGCTTGAGCCGGCGGTACAGCTCCCCTGGGGATGCCGGTCCGGGCCGATGGCAATGATGAAGATCTCAGGCTGCAACAGGGCACACTCGCACAGCGTCACTGAGACTCACTTGAGCTCCGGGTGTGCACTTTCACAGGGCAATCTTCAGGAAGGTCTCAGGCTGCACGACGCACATGCACCAACCATTGCTGAGACTCACTTGCGTTCCGGGTGCACACAATCACAGGGCAATCCTCACGAAGGTCTCAGGCTGCACAAAGCACACACACACTCGCAGTGTCGCTGAGACTCACTTGGACTCCGGGTGTGCACGGTCACGGGGCAATCCTCACGAAGGTCTCCAGCTGCACGAAGCACACGCACCCAGCGCCGCTGAGACTCACTTGAGTTCCTGGTACACACGATCACAGGGCAATTCTCACGAAGGTCCCAGGCTGCACAAAGCACACGCACACCGCGTCACTGAGACTCACTTGGACTCTGGCTGTGCACGGTCACAGGGCAATTCTTACGAGGGTCTCAGGCTGCCAAAAGCACACGTACAAAGTGTCGCTGAGACACACCTGGAAACATTTGTGTTCCTGAGTTTTCACAACAGGAAGCCAGCTCTCCTTGGGCCCTTGAGGATAAGTTACTTCAGGACACAGCACAGTCCCTTTAGCCTCTCCTTGGTTAAATCAGCAAACTGCAGGGCAGCCTCAGAACACACAGCAAGGGTCAGTCCTTTCCTTCAATCTCTTCAGCTGTTTCTTCCTTGGCAGAGGTCCCTCTTGATCACAAAGTAGTTTCAATCCTTTACAGTCTTGAACAGTTCCATTCCATTCCAACGTTCAGGGGTTTCAGTTCTCATAGTTATACCCCTAAATTTCTGTGAAGTCTTTGTGTTCAGTGGGGCACTGACACTTGTCCAAACCAATTCTGGGTGTCTCCCTGCCAGTGAAACCTTCTTCCTTTGATAGTGGGGTTCTGGATCCTTAATCACTCAGCAGGAGATGGAGCCATTGTTTTATGGCAGCAGCCCAGGCCTCTTCACCTCCAGGGGCTACTCCTACCCCCTACACCCCAGATGCAGGTCAGCCTGTTGCTATCTCACCTCCTCCCCTGTAATAGACATTCCCCCAGATCCTATCACTTTCAAGTCCAGACAGTCAATCCACAACCAGACGGAGACGCACAAATGTTAGAACACAAAAACCCAGCCACTTCTAACAAAGTGGTTTCTAAACACACAATGCAAAAACCACCTTCACTAAAATATGTGTTATTCAATTGTGAGTTGAGGCACACTAAACTTCACCTCTCCATCTTAAGCCTATGGGAATATAGGCTGGAAACATATTACACAGCCATCCCCAGTCTGTCCTATGGGCAAGATGGCCTTTCAACAGTGAAAAACGAAATGGAGAGTATTTCACTGTTAGGACATGGTATACACCTCAGTACATGTCCTACCTTTCACATACACTGCACCCTGCCCAGGGGGTACCTTGGACCTACCATATGGGTGTCTGATGTGCATGTCAGGACAACATAGCAGTTTAACAAACTGTGCACAGGCACTGCAGTGGGAGGCCTGAGATCTCTCTAGGGCTACTTGTGTGGGTGGCACAATTAGTGCTGCAGGCCCACTAGGAGCATTTGCATTACCAGCCCTGGCACACATAGTGCACTTTACTAGGGACTTTACTAGTAAGGCAAACATACCAATCATGGACAACCAATTACCATTACACTTTACACAGGGAGCACTTGCACTTTGACACTGATCAGCAGTGGCAAAGTGCCCAAAGCATCTAAGCCAGTAAAACGAAATCCATCACAGCATCAAAAATAGAGGAGATAGAGGTAAAAAGTCAGGGGTAATCCCGCCAAGAAATGCCAGGTCTAACAATGCTGAACTGAGCTGTTCCTTCAAAAGCAAAAATACGCTCTCACAAGCTTCAACCCACAAAAACGCTGTACCTGTCTTCAACAATTGTCTCATGTTGACACTCAATTCTGCAAACTTTTGCACAAATTTATTATAGTACTCCACCATCCCCAAAAATGTTATGAGCTCTTCCCTCAAAGAGGGTGAGGACATGCGCTCAATAGTATTAACCAACTCAGGTTTGGGAGCTACCCATCACCAGTGATGTGCTCTAAATAATCAATGTTAGTAGTGGCAAATTTGCATTTCTCAGCTTTGATGGTAAGATTGGAACTATCCAACCTTTCCAATACTTTCCTAAGGAGAGAAATGTGTTCTTCCAAAATCCTTGCTGAAGACAAGAATATCATCTCGATACACACAGACACCCACAGCCCTTTGTAGTACTTTCTTCATGGCATGTTGAAAAACTGACGCCGCTGATACCAAGCCAAGCTGCAGTCAAACATATCTGAAAGTAGCAAAAGGGGTAATAAATGTCATGTAATCTCTAGAAGAGCCCTTCAGCTCAAGAGATAGGCTGAGGTGAAATCGGCGGTGCTAAATACTTTTGCACCCCCAAGTAACAACAACAATTCAGAGATGTTCGGGAGGAGATACCTATCAACTATGACATTCTAGTTGAGGTGCCTTATATCTATACAGAGTCGTAAACTGCCATTAACCTTGCATGCTGCAACCACGGGTGCAAGCCACTCAGTCCTTTCTACCTCCTCTATTATCATTCCAACTTGAAGTTTTTCAGTCACCTTCTGCATCTCATCTCTGAGAGCTCTGTGGACATTCCTAGCCTCACAACGTACAGGCTGGGCCCCAGCCACCAACCGTATTTCATGCTGATAACCTTTCAAGCAACCTAGATCCTCTCTGAACACATTAGGAAATTCATTCCTTATTTCACCAGCAACATTTACCTCAGACAAGCCATTTTCAAGGACAAAGTTCACCTTTTCCTTAAGGCAAAGGGGAGGATCACAATTGGGATCTAACATGACGCCAAGTTCACCCTGATGTATCCAACTTGTGATACTATCGCCTTTTTTTTTAGAGACGTAAATCTTACCTGAGATATACCTTTCTTTATACTCAATGAACCCCTTAAAATACCCTTGTAGGTGTGTAGGTTCACCTCCATATGTGAATGGGACAATATCAGGTTTTAACAATTCAATTTTCCCTTCAAGTTTCTCCTTGTAAAATCTTTTGCAGACAATCGTGATCTTTGCACCAGAGTCAAAGAGTACTTTGGTTTCCCATCAACTAAAATGGTATCAATAGGGCTAACATTGGTTTTCTTGCCATTGCAACCTATCTGTAAGAGAATTTGCCCACACTCAAAATCTGGAGGTTCATTTTCTTGATCATCCGCTGCCAGATCACCCTCTACTATAATCTGTTTGATACATGTACTGGCACATCTTGTCTTACACACTGACGCAAAGTGCCCTTTTTTTATTGCACCTGGTACACGTTGCTTTCAAGGCAGGACACGTCTTGTCTTTAGCCAGATGTCCTGTTTTATTGCACCTATAACACTTATATGGGTGTACCCTCTGTTTCACTGCACTCTCTCACTCTTCACATTATGCTTCTTCAATTTCTCTTTTAACACTTGTACACTCTGGTCTTTTTCCTTCTTAATTGTTGCCACACATTTCATAGTGTTCATTAGATGAGGTATTTATTGCAAGTTGCCAAAAGTGTTGAAGGTTCATCTCTCATCCACAATTCCCCCCCTGACCCTTTTCATGTCACATCCCAACATGAATTGGTCTCTTATTTTATCAACAAGGAAACTAGTTTTATTAATTCAGTGACATCTCTTTCTACAGAGTCACCTTCCTTTAGAAGCCTCCTAGCTAAATGATACCTCTCTAGTATAGTACTCACCTTTGGTTAAAAAAAAGTCACATTTTTGTGTGCAAATTTCATACTCCTTTAAGTCTTGGGCCTTTGTAGCAGCAAGATCTGGGTGATTATCAAAAATGTATTGCCTCTCAGAGCCTAAACAAAGGAGCAGCAAAGAAGATCTCTCAGCATTAAAAGATTCCCCACATACCTTTCAAATACTGTTTTCCACTTTTGCCACTTCATGAGAGGGTCACTAGAAGTAGTGAGTCAAAAGGTGGTGCAGGTACATTTTGCATACTTAAAAACAATTACGAAAGCACAAAAGCAGTACACGTTTAATGAGGCGTTCACTCAAAAGAGTCCCAAAAACAATCCCAAAGAACGTTTGTAAATGGGTTCTCATTAAATTTGACGCCAAGACCAACAAACACTGCTTTGACGCAGAATTATAGTGGGTGTGCATCACTTGTTTTCTTGACCAAGGAGAGAATGGATGCACAAAGACGTGTGTGCATCACTGCAATTCGGAGTAATAATAAGTAAGTATGCCTGTCACTGAACAGGCAAGAACAACATGAGCATGCACTGAGAAGAGTGACAAATATACCAATAGCTGCTCCAGGTAGTGTGTCTGTCACTGAACAGGCAAGTGAGCAGACTAACAATGAATAAGTGTGCCTGTCACTGTGTAGGCAAGATCCAACCAAGCAGTATTATAATAAGTGAGCAGAATAGAGACGAATAAGTGTGCCTGTCACTTAGCAGCACTAAAGCGTATTAATATGTAGTGTTATATAACCATTGCTGCTCCAGGAAGTGTGCCCGTCACTGAACAGGTAAATGAACAGACTAGTTTTTGTGATTGCGTAAGAGGGTCACGCTGAGGCAGCCTGCACGAAGCGGAACACTGCCGATTACTGTATGTGGGTGCTCTGGAAGCTCGCACTGCCTGAACCTGCGTGAAAAAGTCCGAGCCGATCCTTGTAGGCAGTAGTGCTGGAACTAACCACGTCACTGCGGGATTCCAGACCTGTGGTGGAGGTCAGCACTGGGTGGTGCGTTGCAAAGGGAGTGGTCAACAGAGAAGCGTTCACGATGGAAGCACGCGCTTAACAAGTGAGTGTCCGTGTGAAGGCGGCATGCCATCTCCGCACCGTTGGCTAAGCAGATCGGTGCATGATTATCAAGTCTTTAAGAGGTTGAAAAGGCTGAAAAAAACCCACTAAAAAAAACCCCTTCGGATGATTTTCAAATCCTACTATAACCCAGGCGTTTCTGTTATATGTTACAAAGGATAGAGCAATATTTGAGTCTCCCTGGATGGCCTCGCTAAACACATCCACCAATGAAAAATTTAAAAGATTTCTCTACCAGGTTGCGGCAAAACGTCTCAGAGCAGGACTTTCAAACCTCTCACGGCTGTAATACGGATCCATTCGAGATTATTGAGATCCTCTCCGATAGCTGCCAACTACGACAGTGTAAGAATCTCTCCAGGCAGGGACGAAATGAATGAGCCCATAGCGGAGACGTGGAGGAGAAAATAGATTATTCCAACATAAGGAACAGTTTTTCTGGCCAACTGCTCCTCTCTCCCCTTCAAGATTCCAGCATGACATACCTATCGTTCCAAGGTCTCCCTAGGCATGACCGCACCATCTATGACTCAGATATGACACTAACTTACTTGTAAATCCCTAATATCGTACCCGGGGCTTGTAAGTTAGGTCACCCCAGGGATTGTAGCACTGGTTGTGCCACTGTGGATGTGACCAAGACAAAACGTGGCTTCCAGTCTGCCACTGCAGACTGGATGGGCAGTTGCGATCTGATAGCTTTGCCATTTAAAGCAATAGCAAAATCTAATCTTCGCTTTTTAAAATTGTTTTTTTATTGTTAACAGAGAGACAAGTGGTATAACATACATTTAATCTTCTACAACCCCTATCGGGCCGGCTACATGTCCAAGAATGAGAAATCCAAGAGGGCAGTACAGGTGATACACAGCATGCCGCCTACAACTGCTTTGGGCCGGCTGCGTTAACATAGCAAATGTAGCATCAAAAACATCGTGCCATAGGGAGCAGTAAATATGATGCAATTCAAGCTCCCTCGCCTGTACTCGGAAGGGAAGCGGATGGGACCCCCTGCGGCTCATAATAGTAAGTATCAGGGGCTGTGTCTTCGTCTGGAACCCGAGCATGAGGGTATATCTTGTGTTGTGTTGGTGGAAGTTGTAGAGCCTCATATGTTGTGGCATCAAAGGGCGTCTTGAGGGGAAAACTAGGGTAAACCATACAACCAAATAAAATAACTTCCTACAGGCCAGAGGAAGCAGTGTCAGTGCAATAGTGGCGAAGTGTGGAGTCGCGAGGGGAGCGAGGCCCTGGCACCCTCCACCCAAGGGGGATGCCTCTAAGTAGCCTTGATGGGCCGTAAGTCACTCCGGCCCAAAAAGCTGGAGCGCTCTGAGCTTAGAGGGGTGAAAGCATGTGAATTCTATGTGTGTGAGATAATGTATGAGGGGCTGCCATATCCTCTGGAACTTCCTATCGGTGTTCGCCAGGTTTTGCAACAGCCGCTCCATTGACAGCAGATGCCACATCCTAATAAACCACTGCGCCACGGAGGGGGGCGACTTCTGCCTCCAAGCGCATGCTATGAGCTGACCTGCTGCTTGCACTACGTGGCTTGTTAGAGCCCAGTTGGCATGTGTCATAGCCTCAATGCCGGGCGGGCGTATACCTAGGACCATCACAGAAGGCAGGCCCGGGAGCGGAAAGACCAAGATCCCTTTAATGAAGCCCGGGACCTACTGCCAGAAGGTTGAAATTACCCTGCAGGACCACCAAATATGGCAGAGAGTACCGCCCCTCTGTCCGCAGCGTCAGCACTCTTCGGGGATCGTGTGGTACATACTCGCTAGACGGGCGGGTGTGTGATACCATCAGAGCATTAATTTGTACGCAGTTTCACGTGCTGCTATACTACGATACGTGTTTGGTATGTCTTGCCATTATGTTTCCCATTGTTTCGTAGTGATTCCTCCAGAGACATCACCTTGCCATGCTGCCTGATAGGTATGCGTAGTGGCTGGAGTTGAGTGTTGGAGCACCTGTTAGGTTCTGGAAATCAGCCCCTTTGAGCCTTCAAAGTTACGGACTAGGTTCTCAAAAGGGGTAAGCGGACGTGTTGCTGATGCATGTGTCTCTGCTTGCGTTGTCCAGTGTCGCAGTTGAAGGTACTGATGGCGGGCCGCGGCAGAAAGAGGAACTCAGTCCTACACGACACAAAAGACTTGATGGCATCTCCCTTGAACAGGTCACTAAGTGTCCGGCCAGCTCCCTCGGTCCAGCCGCGCAAAGCGAGTGGTGACTGGCATGGGGAGAAGGCTGGGTTATGCGCTAAGGGTGTGTTGGGGAGGGGAAAGAAGTGAGACTCCTCTTCACCCCAATTCTGTCCCAGATCTCCAACACTATCCTGGTTGGGGCCGCAACATAAGCACTGGGCAGGCGCGCTTGTTTGGGCAACCAGGCCAGGTCTCACAGGTGCTAGCACGCCACGGCCCGGTTCATGTGGAACCAGTGCTTCTTGCTCCCACACACCACTCACTCGGAAATGTATCTCAGGTGCGCTGCCCAGTTGTACTCTAACAGGTTTGGACATGTCAGTCCACCCCTGTCCTGGGGCCGCAACAATAAGGAGTGAGTGATACTGGGGGGCTTACTGTGCCAAATGAAAACGTGCAAGTCTTTCTGGCCACAGCTTTCCAAAACTGAGGCGCGACACGTTACTGTGTCGTGCCCCATGCGTAGGTGTGTCGCGCGATGCGATGACGTCTGCGGGCCGAGATTAGGGGAATGCGACTTGAGCCTCACTCAGTGATTGCGACGTGCAAGCAGAAGGCAGAGCAGCAGCGGAGCGGAGCCTCGTGGTCAGGAGCTCGATTCTGCTATACCGAGGCTCAGTGGGGGCATTGTCAGAGTCCCAGCGGCCGTCTCAGCGGCGGAGTGACGCGGGCCTGGATACAGCGAGAGGCCAGCGGAAGTATTGACCCCCCCCCCCCTCCAGGAGTGCTACGACGCTGCTCACAGCTCTGCCCTGAGTGCGCGGCCTTGCTGTGACAGTGGCCTCGGAGCCGCCTCTACCCCACCATCCCAGGCACTCACTCGGTAAGTAAGTTGTGAGAATCCATGCATGCTTTGGTTCCTTAGGCTAAATGTGAGCTGAATGTGAGCACAGTGTCACACAAACCCCACCCTGGTAGAACCAGCATACGACCATTCAACATCACATTTCAGACTCCGAACTAGAAATTGTGTGGTGAAATAACACTCGCCAATGAAGCAATATGATGAACGCACAAAACACACAGGGATGATGCACTGTAAACGTAAGGCAGGAAAGGGGCCATGTTTGAACTGTCATATTCCTGAAAATGCACTCATACGTTTTTATGCTTTACCTCTGGAAAATGTTTATTTGGATGCTATTAGTTTTTATAAACACGTATTTTTTTATAGACGTGGCTACAAACTTTTACTACAAAATGAATAATTTTTATTACCAGGATGCTGCTAAAACGCAAACGTAGTTCTGCTTGGCTATAGCAGCAGATGTTTTGTCACTGAGCACTGGAACGTAGAGCAGAGTTTACCAGTTTAATAGTCCGGTATCTGCTGTTCCTAAGCTGGGATAATAGACCAGAGTCTGGGATTGCCATGAATGGAGGTCCGTTATGGAAATGTTTTTATACCGCACAAACAAATGTATCTTATCTCCAGCTTAACAGGAAAAAACAAACTTGTAACATTAGTTTGTTTTTTTCCATTCTCCTTCAACAATAGCAAAATGAAGTAATAGGTAAAAGCAAAGCCTTTAGATTGAAAAAAAAAGTTGTACAAAGTGATACTAAAAATCCTGGATAAATCGTAGCTTCACCAACTAAAATGTGTTCTAAATCCAAATATTTTATTTCATCAAAACCTTTTTCTTCATTGTTGTGCAATAAAGCCCTTTCAAATATGTGCGTTCAGAATACAGCGCAGGCTGGGTCATATGGCTTTTTTACGTGACTTTCAACCATGCTGAACAACAGACGCGCTGCTATTCAACATGGCAAAATGACATTGACAATGCCAATAGCTCTCGGATTGACGAGGTCTATTGGCTTCAGCAATGCTTGTTTCTATTTCCCACTTCACTTTTCTTGGTATTTTATGGGAAGCTATCTATTGACATTCATCTACATGATTCTATCTTGGTGCTAGGAACTATCTTTATGGGGTTAAGCAACCTTTTATCAGCCTAATATCTATCAGATAAAAAACTCAGTGGGTCAGTATTTTGCCATGAAAAAACACAAATAAAATAATACATGGGAGGGTGAAAGTGGGAGGAGAGAGAAGCATATCAAAGAACGAAAGAAACTTTAAAACAAATGAAATGTCTTTCCATACTTTACATCTTTACCGACTCGCAAAGTGAGCTATAGAATGAAGATGGATTCAACCCAGATCTGTGCCTGGGGGGGGAGTGTCTGTACATTTTCAGCGTTCAGCACTCAATTCAAGCCAGACAGCCTGAGAGTTAGACTTACCTGTGCAGCTCTAGTGCCCCCACCATCCATGCATGCTTTGGTTCCTTAGGGAGGGTGAAAGTGGTAGGAGAGAGAAGCATATCAAAGAACGAAAGAAACTTTAAAACAAATGAAATGTCTTTCCATATGTTTACATCTTTACCGTCTCGCGAAGTGAGCTAAAGAATGATGATGTGTTCAACCTAGATCTGTGCCTGGGGGGGGAGTGTCTGTACATTTTCAGCGCTCAGCACTCAACCCAAGCCAGACAGCCTGAGAGTTAGACTTACCTGTGCAGCTCTAGTGCCCCCACCATCCATGCATGCTTTGGTTCCTTAGGGAGGGTGAAAGTGGGAGGAGAGAGAAGCATATCAAAGAACGAAAGAAACTTTAAAACAAATGAAATGTCTTTTCATACTTTTACATCTTTACCGTCTCGCGAAGTGAGCTAAAGAATGATGATGGATTCAACCTAGATCTGTGCCTGGGGGTTAGTATCTGTACATTTTCAGCGCTCAGCACTCAACCCAAGCCAGACAGCCTGAGAGTTAGACTTACCTGTGCAGCTCTAGTGCCCCCACCATCCATGCATGCTTTGGTTCCTTAGGGAGGGTGAAAGTGGGAGGAGAGAGAAGCCTATAAAAGAACGAAAGAAACTAAAACAAATGAAATGTCTTTCCATACGTTTACATCTCTACCGTCTCGCGAAGTGAGCTAAAGAATGATGATGGATTCAACCTAGATCTGTGACTGGGTGGGTGGGGGGGGGGGTGTCTGTACATTTTCAGCGCTCAGTCCACCATCTCCTTGTGTTTGCTTTATCGTTTTATAGGCCAATCTTAAGTCCTATGATATTATTGACTAGATTAGTACTAGATTCTTGAAAGATGGCAGCCATTATTTTCAACACGGCTTGGGCAACAGTTTGATTTCCCAACCATTTTAGAGGTTTCAGAAACGTGGTCCTCCAACTTAATTAGAATTTCCCATGGGCAATGTTGGCATGGTGCTTCCACCTTCAATGGCATGTTTTCCGCGTGCCGCACTGCTACCTTATTTAGGTTGCCTGTCTATGATCCAATCAAAAAAGCTCCAGAGTCATAGCAGAGCAATATCTGGTTGTCTATGTGATTATCTCTTCATTGCTTCCAGTTCAAATAAGTAGATTAAAATTGAGACATCGATTTGTGTTTTTTAGGAAAGTAAGCAATCTAGTTTGGCGGGTAAGACCATGGCATGGAAATGTAAGGGCCTTCTGATAAAGGATGGAATATAATTGTGGGTTCTGGACAGCTCACTTGGCATCCTGAGTCTGCCAGAGCCAGCGTCAATGCAGTTATTACTTCTGCCCCACCTTGTGCTGAGAGCTCTGATTTCACATGATTATCTACTACTCAAATCCTGAAATGTTACTGGAGAGAATGAAGACTGTAAGCAAGGCATAAGATTGTTAAACTTCGTATCTCATCTTCTTCCTGTCTCTAGATTTCCACATTTCTTCATTTTCCCGGAAGGCAAACAGAAACTCAAAATGGATAAGTTTATAATTCGGAAGCGAAAAGCTGGTGACGATGCCGTTTGCGAAGAACAAAATGTAGCAGCTATTGAGCAAAGTGAGCAAGAATCAACTGAACGGACTGTCTCAGTACGTATAAAGTGTAAAGGGCAAATCGCCAATCCCCGTTTATATAATAAAGCTTATATGGAACTGGAGTTCACATTTTCTGGTAATGAAAACCATACTTGTCCCCAGTGTTTAGTTTGTGGGGAAATACTTGCAAATGAAAGTATGGTGCCAAATAAATGAAAAACACAATTTTACCACAAAACACAGCCATTTGTCAGAAAAACCAGTAGAATACTTTATTGAGCTTGCAAAATCTAAAAGGAAGCAGTCTGCATCTTTTACAAAGAGAATGAAGACATCAGAGAAAGCTCAAAAGGCAAGTTACTTGGTTGCTCAAATAATTGCCAAAAACAAGGAACCACACACTGTTGCCGAAACCACCATAAGGCAATCTTGCTGTGCAATTGTTCAAACAATGTTTGGGCCAGAATTTGAAATTGAAGTTAATAAAATCCCTTTGGCAGATAACACAATTGGAAGACAGATTAAAGATATGTCTGCTAACGTTAAGCTGCAAATGAAGGATATTTTTCAAGATGAGAATATGATCTTTACATTGCTACTAGATGAATCAACAGATGTCAGTGGGTTAGCTCAATTACTGGTTTGTATACGTTTCATTCATACTGACAAAATTATTGAGCAATTACTGTGTTGCCTAGAACTTCCATTGAGAACTAGAGGTGAGGATGTTGAAACCTAAAACAGCGATCTGATTAAGCATTCACTAAAGACATGAATTCCCCTTGCTTAGAACAAGTTTCTCTTCTTATGTTGCCTAATGTCCGGACTCCATTTTGTATTGTCATGTCTCCATGTGCTCTGCACGAGAAGAGTCCTATCTTCGTGTTAGTTGCTCTTGTAATCTGCCTAGTAACAGTCTATAAATAGTTGCTTTGTACGTCTAGCAGTGCCCAGACTTGACCACATCTGTTATCAGTTAGTCCTTGCTTGACCATGTTTTCGCGGGCTCAGGAAATTACTTACTCCGCCCACATATTGATTCTGTATCGAAAATGTCCATAAAAGGTAATACTCTTTGCCTCATGTTGTATCCACCCACTTATGAGCCCCTCTGTTGTGTATAAAAGGGGACTGTGTACGCAAGTTCTTTGTGCTACTCTATGCAATACTGAAGAGTGTTGTATAGGTTGTAGGACCACCCTTAAGGGTTAATAAACGTTGTCTTTGTATTTGCAGTTTCCGTGCCAACTTCCTTCTAGTTTTCGTTACAGGAGAGCGAACCCTTGTATTCTGCGGGCCTAGCTGGGGCCTGTACACATCAATTGGCACCCAACGTGGGGCTCATCGGCGACTCGGATGCTCGAAGGATTGGTCGTGACGAAGGTGAGGAATTTGGCCGGGGATGTGATCACTGCCAGCGGTGGTTTTAGCCCTGGCATCCCGAGGTTTTCTTCCTTCCCTTCCGAGCTGACCATCTGGGTGGCGCCGGTCCTCGACTGAGACCTCTTCTGTCGGTTTGCCGCGACAGCCGTTTGGGCGAATTTTGGAACTTGGTAGTTGGAATCTGGACACTCTTGATTGGTAAGAACAGTTGTACGGTACTTGCTCCGAGTTTTGAAGCCTGGGTTGGCTATTTGAGTTTGATTTGTGATGACCGGTCATATTTTGTATTTTGATTATTGTGAGAATATATGCGTTGCAACACATATAGGCAGGTAATGTGGAGATATTTCTCCGGAGTTGTGTAAATCTGAACGGCGCAAAGTTTAAGTGCCATTTTTGATAATACTGCATTTTTGCATTATTTTTGAGCATGCCTGCTTTCAGCGCACTCCGTAAGTGGTGCTGCTGTTTTGGAAACCGGTTAAATCTCGAGGAATCTGCTCCAGCCCCCCCAGAGGGGACTCCTAATAGGGACATGTATGTGAAGCATGGTCTTTCCTCTATAATGTACAGCACAGTGTGGAGGAAATACACCAAAAAGGATCCTGAGTTACGATGGCCTTTGTATGGATCGTTTGATATGCGAAAGATTGAGTATGTGGAACAGTGTATGTGTAAACGGCGTGCTTGGCAAGAAATGTTTGAATGTGTACGGTTATGGGTGAAGGAAGTGCGTGAGCGAGAGAAACGTGAGAAAGCGCTGTTTGATAAAGAGCAACGGAAAAATGATCATGTGAGAGCACAGGAAGCGAAGCGTCGGGAAGAAAGAGAACTGGCAGAGAGACAAGAGAAAGAGCGTAGGTTGCAAGTCTCGGGTCAATATGCTGTCCGCCAGCCACTTTATCCTGTCCTTACTAATCATGAAGATGATTTTTATTTATTAGATCGTTCTCCGCCCCCTTATATTGGCGCGTCCGCACCGAGATCACAGGATTCTGGATCGGTTTCGGATAAGGTAGACAAGCGGTCCATGTTATCAACTGAGCGTATGGGTGAGCTTCGGAAAATTTCTCTTCGTGCGCTTAAGGACAAGCTACCTCTTTCTGAATTATTGGAATCTTTGGAACATTGGCGGGATAAAGAGCGGCTGTATTTTCTTGAAACTTTTTCTCATGACGTGATTGCTGCCTTTCGGAAATATTCAGATGTTTTCGAGCCTGATGCTGTAGTATCAGATGCTAAAGCATTACATAACGGTGTTTTTTCTCCCTCTAAGGTACTCGATGCGGTCCGACGGCTGTTTGCATTGCGGGACGCGGCGGTTGAACTTAAAGAGAGAGCGCGCCTGCAGGCAGGGGAGAAGGAGCAATTGGATTCACATATCGGCGGCGACCAATCATCTACCTCCCATTCAGATAAGAGTGAACTAGTGCATGCTAAACCGATGCGAGAGGCGGCACCTTTGTATGTTCCTCCTAACGGAGCGGGTACTAGTTCAGACATGTCTTCCCCCGATGCTAGGGGATATTTTGTGTATAATTGGGTTTATACTCCCTGGCATAGGACTGATGTTATGGCATTGAAGAATGCATTGCCTGACCCCCGCAAGAATCCAGCGGCCTTTTATGAAGAGGTCGAAGGGGCCTTGAATTCTTGTACTATGACTTTAGCGGATATAGATTTGTTCTTTGGGCTCATTTTACCACCGGATATGTGGAGATCTGTGCGGAAGGTGGATGATGTTCCCGCTTTTAAGGCTAAGTGGTCCGAGATTGAGGATGAGGATAGGGAGAGAAAACCCGCGCAAAAACCACCGCAGATTATTTTAGACCTTCCTGCTGCTATCTTGACTAAATTGAAAACAATCATTCCCCCTAAAAAAATTGACTGGTATATGTTAGCCTCATGTAAACAGAAGGTCGATGAATCAGTTTCAGATTTCTTTACACGCTTTGAGGAGACATTCCATGATTTCAGCGGTCAGTCACTTACGGATGATACGGGTCGACATCTTTTTGTTGATAAATATGTGGCGAATTTATTACCGGGAATAGCAGCTCGATTGAAAGCGAGTGAAAGTTCTTGGTCCACCTCGTCTCCGGCATCCCTCCTGACTATGGCTCAGTATTATGAGCGTCAGGAACAAGAAGCGAAGGGGAATGAGGAGAAGAAATCGAAAGATTTGAAAACTAAGGTGATGTTAGCACAAGTATATGGTCCGCCTCGTCGGGGTGTAGAAAGAGGTAGAGGAGGATTTTATGGTACCCCTTCGGGTCGGTCGGATGTTAACAGAAATCAATGTGCGTATTGTAAACAGTCGGGTCATTGGGCTAGAGAGTGTCCGGTGTTATATGCATCTCGTCAGGGACGTGGTCAGGGACCGCCGAGAGGTAGAGGGGGTTTTTCGAATTTTAGAGGGAACTCTAATGATCGTGCTCGATTTGAGACTAACGTACAGCAACGGGATAGACCTAATGTATTTGATCTGCAAAATCAGTATCAGATGTCTGGGAATGACCATTCTGGGTACCATGACTCACAGCATGCGTAGGATTGCGATGGATGGGGGTTGGAATCAGTTGAAGTGCCGGTTGATCAGAAGGGTCCTTATGTGTCAGCAAATGTTTTGGGTTCTACTGATCGGTTCCTAGTTGATACAGGAGCTACTCGCAGTGCACTGTCCAAACAATTGGTTCCGAGGGCTCCCCCATCTGGCTTAATGGTTACATCGGTAGGGTTTGATGGTACACTCTCTCGAAGCCCTCTTTCCCGTTCCCTTGCATTCCATGTTGACCACTTTTCTGCACCCTGTCCGTTTTTGCTTGCCCCGAACACACCTGACAACATTATGGGTCTTGATATGCTCAAGCACTTCAGAGCCACGATCCGCTGCTCCCCTACTGGAGTACGTGTGATATTAAACGATAATCACCCCATGGCAGAACGGATGTGTGTGGTTGCGGAGGAGGCTGCATTAGCGTCCCTCCCTCATTCTTTGTGGGCCACTTCGGATACTGATGTGGGTCAGATGGTGATTCCGCCTGTCCACATTAGTGTCCAGGAGGGTGCGGTGTTACCACGCCTCCCTCAGTATCGTATTTCCCAGGAGGGGGAGGAGGCACTCATACAGATTGTGCAGGATTTGATTAAGGTGGGAGTAGTGGAGGAAGTTCCCTATAATGTCTGCAATAGTCCTATTTTACCCATTTTGAAGAAAGATACCGATACCAGGGTTTATCGTTTTATCATTGACCTAAGGGAAGTGAATAAGATAGTGATACCTCAGTACCCAGTGGTTTCTGATATCACGACATTACTCACTTTGGTCCCGCCAACGGCGACCACGTTTTCAGTTATTGATTTGAAAAATGCCTTCTTTTCGATTCCTATTCACCCTGATAGCCGATACCTTTTCGGTTTTACTTTGAATAATAGGTCTTATAGATTTTGTAGGGTCCCTCAGGGTTATACAGAAAGTCCTAGTATTTACAGTCAAGCATTGAAAAGGCAATTGGATTCCTTTGTTCTCCCTGAGGGTGTCGCCCTTATACAATATGTCGATGACATCTTGTTGGCGGCCGACACTCCTGAGCTGTGTGAGAAGTGTACGTTATCTTTGCTTTCCTTTTTGGCATCTCATAATCACAAAGTGTCAAGGAAGAAATTGCAATTTTGTAGACCAAAGGTGACTTATTTGGGTCACCTTTTGTCTAAGGAGGGGCGTGCACTCACACCAGATCGTATTCAAGCAATTTTGGACACGCCAGTACCTTCCACACAGAAGGATGTGTGTGCATTTTTGGGTCTTGCTTCTTTCTGTAGGCAATGGATATTGGGGTTTTCACACATAGCTAAACCATTGTTAGCCCTTTTGACAAAAGACACACCAATTCCTCTTCCCTGGTCAAATGAGTGTGAAATTGCTTTTCAGCAATTACGACAAGCCCTTTGTTCAGCACCAGTGTTAGGTACCCCTGATTATACGAAGCCTTTTTCACTGTATGTGCATGAGAAAGATGGATGTGCATTATCAGTTTTAGTGCAGATGCACGGCGACAAGCAGCGCCCTTGTGCATATTTTTCGGCTGTACTTGATCCTGTTGCCCGAGCATTGCCTGGTTGTTTTCGCTCGGTTGCGGCGACAGCTGTGTCAATACGCCAAAGTGAGGGAATCGTGTTATCTCACAAACTGTTGGTATTAGTCCCCCATGCTGTTGATGCCCTGCTTAATCAGACAAAGACGCAGCATTTGACCAGTGCTCGTTTAACGGAATATGAGTTGACGCTTTTGGCTCCTCATATTACGTTAAAGAGATGTGCAACGTTAAACCCGGCCACATTGTTGCCGTTCCCGGAAACTCAGTCTGAAGCATGGAAAGCACATGATTGTATTCTTGTGACTGAGTCGTATTGATCTCCAGGATACGCCCTTTACAGATGTAGATGGAGAACTGTGGGTGGACGGATCATGCCTGAAGCTACCAGATGGTACGACTTCAGCAGCGTATGCAATTACCACATTACAAACAATAGTGGAGACAGCACGCATACTGCAGAAATCAGCTCAAGCAGCGGAACTGATAGCATTAACACGAGCATGTGAGCTCAGTACAGGATTGTGTGTGAATGTTTATACAGATAGCCGCTATGCCTTCGGAGTAGCGCACGATTTCGGCCTACTCTGGAGGGAGAGAGGGTTTCTAACGTCACATGGAGCACAGATAATGTATGGAGAGTTAGTTCACAACCTTTTGACTGCATTAACATATCCCAAGAAGATTGCTATAGTTAAATGTAGTGCCCATAAGAAAGTGGTTGATAAAGTTGGAGAAGGGAATGCTTTGGCAGACCGGGTGGCACGAGAGACTGCGATGCAGCCTGACTCTACTGCAATGTATGTTGTGAAGTCACAGGCAGAAAGATGGCACGATGGTAGGAGAGAAGTGCTGGAAATACAGAGGACCGCTTCCGATAAGGAACGGGAGCAATGGTCCAATGATGGAGAATTAGATGATGAAGGGTGTTGGAGAAGTAAGCAGATGGATAAATGGAAGTTACCCACAGCCTTCGTACAACCTATGGTTCAGATGGCACATGGACTAGCGCATGTCGGAGCTTCCGCAATTGTCAAATTACTCACACGAGTTTGGGAGCATCCGGAGATCGCTAGTACGGCAAAGAGGGTAGTGCAGACCTGCATGATTTGCCTGAGGTACAACCCAGGAAAGGGTACACAAACTCCAGCAGGAGGATTTGCAACACCTACTGCACCCTTTGAGGTTTTGCAGATGGATTACATTCAGCTTGAGCGCTGTAACAATCTGAAGTATGTTCTAGTAGTGGTTTGTGCCTTCAGTAAGTGGGTTGAGGCATACCCTACGAAAGACAATACTGCAATGACTACAGCCAAGATGCTATTGAAGGAGTTTTTCCCTCGATATGGTGTTTGTAGACTGTTGTGGAGTGATAACGGACCTCATTTTATAGCAGACGTTATCAAGTATGTCCTGAAAGGCCTGGGAATTACCCAAAAATTTCATGCAGTGTTTCACCCTCAGTCTGCGGGATTGGTTGACAAATATAACGGTACTTTGAAGCTTAAGATCGCTAAGATCCAAGCTTCGACTTCTTTGACTTGGCCAGACGCTTTACCGCTGGCATTATTGTCAATTAGATCGATACCGCATTCTCAGACCGGTCTCACACCCTACGAGATCGTGTTTGGACGCCCAATGAATATTTGGGGTCCACCAAAACCGAAATCACTGTATGATGTACCTTGTGTAATGATGAATGATTAGCTGGCACAGTTAACGGATAATTTGGTTTCTATTCATCAACAGGTTCGAGAGGCTCTCCCTGATCGGTCCACCGGTGAAGGCCATAATCTCCGACCTGGGGATCAGGTTATGATAAAGGTGTTCGAAAGGACGAACAGTCTGGAGCCGAGATGGGTTGGTCCTGAGCAAGTCCTGCTCGCAACGAGGACAGCTGTGCGGGTTTCCAATCGGAAGAACTGGATCCACTCCTTGCACTGTCGTAAAGTGCCGCCTGGATTGGTGGAGCCTGCTGTGTTGACCGACCATCGAGAGATCCTGACCACGGAGTGAGACCGTGCTGTGGAACCGAATGACACTGAGGAGCTCTTCCCGGACCAAGCGATTCCTGGAGGAAGAAGATATCACCTCAGACCAAGGAAGTGATTGTTGTAACTGAAGTTGTCAGAACGGCCCTTAGGTTAGTGAAACGGAGAGCCAATGAGGCAAGGGGGGGGATCAGCCCTGCATTAGTGTAGTGACACCCGTCTTGGCCCGCTGGTGAAGAAATCAACGGCTGCCTAAGGGGAAGAGTTCTGACAACCTTTTAGTTTCAGGAAGATATTGACTTCTTATTACAGGATGGAGAAGAAGAAGATTCTTTGTGCGACAAGCTTTATTATCATTGTGGCTATTGTGGGTATAACCACATGGTTTGTTGAGGACGTGACTCCTGCCCGTGAGTTGCTTGTATTGACCACTCCAGTGCCTGAGGAGCACTACTTTTATACCCTTCCGTATCAAGAATTGAAGCATCGTCAGTCTTATTTGAATAACACTTTCATCCAGATGTTGCATCATACCCACGTTGCTACAAATGCTACGAGCTGTTGGATATGTGGTATGATGCCAGCTCATCAGAAGAAAGGAGGAACGCCGTTCATACCTCTTCCTTTTTCTCATAATGGCTCTTGTAGAGCATGGTATACTTTGCTTTTTGCCACACGGAAACCCACAGTGGGACGATTACTTTTCAGACTTAATAGGGAATGTCATCAAGATAAAGATGCTATCCACAAGCGAATGGGACAATATGGGAATGGGAAGAATATCGACCAGACAATGAATCGATCCCCTACATTTTCACGAACACCAGAAACACTGTAGGGAAGGAACAATTTGTGATTCAAGTGGCAGAAGCTCAAGCGGACCTGTGTGTTCAGAGTGTGGGTTATATTCCTGTTGGTGTTAGTGATTGTATTATTGTTCTGAATATCGACGGACTAAATAATAGTACTTTCTTAGCCTCCCATAATACATACTTTGTATGTGGGAATAAGGGCTATTATCGTTTACCAGCCGGTTGGTCCGGAGTATGTTATGTAGCGTTCTTATTACCCCCTGTATTTTTAGCACCTGCATCTTATCATAAAGATTTGAAGTTGTTGAATAATGTGACTGTAAATATGTATAAACGTACTCTATCCATTGATGATGTTGATCAAACCGACACTAGCTTACAGCAATATGTTGATTTTAACTTAGGATTGTTTTTCTTTGTTGGAGCTGCCCTAAATAGTAGGAAGGTTCGAAGATTAACGAGAGTTGTAGAGGCTGTGACGAATCAAACCGCTGCTGCTCTTGGGAATCTTACGGAAGAATTACAAATTACTAGAATTGTTGCATTACAGAATCGTATGGTATTAGATGTTATGTTAGCTGACCGAGGTGGAGCATGTAAAATTATCGGAAGTAGTTGTTGTGTGTTTATTCCTGACCATACGCCATCAGTTTATAACGCTATTAATAAATTGCATAAAATCGCAGCTGAGATTCACACAGAAAATGGCACTTGGACATTTTCTGGATGGTTTTGGGCATTGATCACTGCATGGGGATGGAAGGTTTTAACTGGTCTCTGCATTGTTGTAGCAGTTTCGTTTTCCTGTTGCATCTGTGTCCAGTGTGGTCCTTTACTCTGTTCTCTATGTGTGTCATTCTGTATTCCTGATAAGAAAGCTATTGCCAATGTCACCTATCAGAAACATTTAACCAAAGAAGTGGAAGAGATGATGAAAATTGACATATATGATGATTATCCTACTAAGCCGAATGTCTTCAGTAAATGCTGAAAGGGTCGTCTGTTGAAACCTAAAACAGCGATCTGATTAAGCATTCACTAAAGACATGAATTCCCCTTTCTTAGAACAAGTTTCTCTTCTTATGTTGCCTAATGTCCGGACTCCATTTTGTATTGTCATGTCTCCACGTGCTCTGCACGAGAAGAGTCCTATCTTCGTGTTAGTTGCTCTTGTAATCTGCCTAGTAACAGTCTATAAATAGTTCCTTTGTCCGTCTGGCAGTGCCCAGACTTGACCACATCTGTTATCAGTTAGTCCTTGCTTGACCATGTTTTCGCGGGCTCAGGAAATTACTTAC
The DNA here is from genome assembly GCF_964204655.1 of Triturus cristatus. Classification (NCBI taxonomy): domain Eukaryota; kingdom Metazoa; phylum Chordata; class Amphibia; order Caudata; family Salamandridae; genus Triturus; species Triturus cristatus. The sequence continues at coordinate 925,594,468 of NC_140581.1, read as the reverse complement.
TCCGCCCACATATTGATTCTGTATCGAAAATGTCCATAAAAGGTAATACTCTTTGCCTCATGTTGTATCCACCCACTTATGAGCCCCTCTGTTCTGTATAAAAGGGGACTGTGTACGCAAGTTCTTTGTGCTACTCCATGCAATACTGGAGAGTGTTGTATAGGTTGTAGGACCACCCTTAAGGGTTAATAAACGTTGTCTTTGTATTTGCAGTTTCTGTGCCAACTTCCTTCTAGTTTTCGTTACAGGAGAGCGAACCCTTGTATTCTGCGGGCCTAGCTGGGGCCTGTACACATCAAGGATATATTTCAAACTTTAGATTGCTTCATGAAGGAAAATAATTTGCGCTGGTTAAATTGTGTTGGGATATGCACGGATGGTGCACCGTCAATGGTTGACTCAACAAAAGGTTTTATAGCTTTAGCAAAGAAAGAAAATGAAAATATCATATTTACTCATTGCTTTTTACACCGCGAGGCACTGGTCGCGCAAACCATTGGGAATGAATTAAGGGAAGTTATGGACAAAGTGATTCAAATGGTCAATTACATTAAAAGCCGACCTCTTAAATCACGAATATTTGCTCATATGTGAACAAATGGGGGCAAGGTTTAAAAAGCTCCTACTGCACACAGAAGTTCGTTGGCTCTCAAGAGGTCGTGTGCTTTGTCGTGTATACGAATTGCGGGAAATGATGCTTAAACTTTTTGAGGACAATAAGCAGCACGAATTCTGCGGTCTAATTCAAAACAAACTTTGGTGCACACAATTGGCATATCTTGCTGACATATTTGAACATTTGAATAAAATTAACACCAGTATGCAAGGAAAAGGAGAAAATATCTTAACAGCAGTAGATACAATTTGTGCTTTGAGAGACAAAATACAAATTTGGGAAAGGAAAGTGAAAGAAGACAGTTTTGAAATGTTTTCCAAAACAGATGAGTGCCAGATGAAATGTGATATCAGCCCGCTGATTGTTAACCATTTAACATTGCTCGGAGAGAAAGTTTCTCATTACTTTCCAAATGTTGCAATCCAAGACTATGATTGGATCAGAAATCCATTTCTTTCAACTGCAAATGGGAACTTATCTCTTACTGAAGAAGAAGAATTAGCTGAAATAAAAAATGATCGAAGTATGTTCATGATGCATGCAGAGGGTGATTCAGACAGCTTTTGGGTTCGTGTTACAAAAATGCATCCAAACCTAGGTAAAAAAGCATTAAAAATTCTCTTGCAGTTTTCTACTACATACGTATCCTTTTCAACGATGACTAACTTAAAGACACTCAAACGTGGATGCTTGAAAATGCTTGATGATGAAATGCGAGTGTCTTCATCAAATATTCAACCAAATATTGACCAGCTGTGTTCATCCTATCAGCCTCAGATATCTCATTAAAATATTAAGACAAGTGCTGTTGTTTTTATTCACATTTTGTAATTCTTGTGCTATGAGAAACAGTTAATTTTACCTCAAAGTGCTGAATGGAAAACATATGACTCGTCCTATTTTCTGTTGCCTTTTGGTGCACTTCGCGGAGGAAAGCGGTTCCACCTCAGTTCAACGCGCAGAGACCGGTTGATAAGTTGCATGATTGTTTTATCACTCACAATTCCCCCTTCCTGAACGGATGTTTGTATCACTCATATTCAGCAAGGCAGCAGGCGGACTTTGTGCGTGGTTGAAAGGGTTGGCAGTGCGTGCACCTGCCCTTTTTGTGCTGTAAATCACTGGGGCATGTGTCAATGTGTGCATGATTATATTCTTGTTTCATGCACAAACCTAACCTTGCTTACACTCAGTTTTGCCAGTCACTGTCTTTGTTAGAACAGATTAACAATTGCTTTATTAACCTTCCTGCTTTCTCAAATTTGCTTGGAAATGCACCACTTGCCCACTACTTTTTCAAAAATGTCGCGGGGGGAGAACCCCCCGATCCCCCCTTAGGTGGCTCGGACTCGCTCGCTTCGCTCTTTCGCGTTACCGTGTCCCTAAAAAAAATTGCCCAAAAAGGTGTGTCACCAACATGAAAAGTTTGGAAAGCTGTGCTGTAGGTGTTGGATGTCCTCTTGCGGGATTGATGTGGGCAGCGTCTGGAAGACGTAGAGGACCCGGGGAAGTATATTCATTTTAATAGGGTTAACACGGCCCAATCAGGGGATATAAAGGGGTTTCCACCTCTGCAAGTCTGCCAGGATCGCACGACAAAGGGGGAACCAGTTAATACGAGACCACGTGGCGGAGTTAGGAGTAAAGTAAAAGCACAGGTATTTGATAGAATCAGACAACCATTGGAAAGGGGTGGAGACCTGTAATGCCGTAGCCTCGGCAGCTTGGAGTGAGATTGAGAACAAATGACTCAGTCATATTGACTTTAAAGCCAGAGATAGCTGCAAAGGCCTGCAGGTCATCTATGACAGTGGAGATTGAGACTGTGAGTTGAGCAAGGGTGAGAAGGTCGTCTGCAAACAAGCTGATCTTCTGCTCCTGCCCTCCAAAGGAGATGCCCCTAATTGCCCAGGAGCCCCGGATGCGCATAGCCAACGGCTCCACTGCCAGGGCAAAGAGCAGCGATAAGAGCAAGCACCCCTGTCGCGTGCTGCTGGCCAAGGCAATAGGCTCCGTGGTCTTCCCGTTGACGTGAATCCTAGCCATGGAGGTGACATAAGACGCCATGATTTTGGAGATGAAAGACTGTCCCAGCTAAACCTTCTGAAGCACCGCCCGCAGGTATGCCCAGTTCACCCTTTCAAATACCTTCTCCACGTCAAGCGAGAGGAGACATGCGGGTATATCGAGTCTGTGGACCTTCTCTATTAAATGTGCTATTCGCCGCACATTGTCAGCCCCTTGTTGCTGACAAATAAAACCAACTTGGTCCGGATCGATAAGGCCTGGTGAGTATGGGTGAGGCGCACCGCCATGATTTTAGTGAAGAGTTTAGCGTCCATGTTAAGAAGGGTTATGGGGCGATATGAGGAGAATTGTGCTTGGATCTTTTCCTGCTTTAGGGATAAGCAAGATGTCTGCCATTGCCATCGAGTCCAGAGTCCTATGAGAAGGAGTTAAAGAGGGTCAAGAGGTGTTCTTGCAATTGGAGAAAGAACATGCGATAAAAGAGTACCAGAATTCTGTCTGGCCCGGATGCCTTGCCTAGAGGGAGAGCACAGACCGTATTGCGTATTTCATCTGCGGTGATGGAGGCGTCCATGAGGGTCGAGTGTTGCGGGCACAGGGGCTCCCAGTTGCACTCGGCAAGATATGTGTGAAGTCTTATGGGGGAGGGGTCCTTGCGGGAGTACAATTGCTGTTAATAGGTCTGGAAGGTCTCATATTTGTCCCTCTCTGTCATTACCCAGCCTGCTTGACTTAGCACGCTGATGGCGTAGTTTACGTGCCGGCAGTTTCCCTGTTTTATCGCCCCCCCCTCGTAGTATCATTTACGTAAGGACAGTAGGTCAGCTCTGCTCTACCTGCGCGATGGGCACGCAGCTGGCACGTAGTAAGGGCAGTTGCCTCTTGGTGAGGCGGTGGTGGCTGCCTTATCTAGTTGCTTCAGCTGTTTAATCTCTGTGGTCATTTTAGCTTCTACTATCTGTGCCTCGTGCCTGCGTGCAATAGCTATGGTCGTGATTGTGCCCCTAATGGTAGCTTTAAATCCATCCCAAAGCGTATGAAGGGAGATTTCAGGTAGGGCGTTGAGTCGGAAATATTTTTCTATGTCCTTGCGTATCTCCGCCACATTCACGGGATTGTGCAGTAAGTGTAGGGGCATGTGTCAGCACGGGATTTGGTCTTGGCAGTGGCCAGAGTCCCAGTTCAGGGCCAAGTGTGCGTGATCAGATATGGATATGTCAGAGAGCTCTACTGTGTGTAGATGACACAGGACCAAGGATGAGACAAAGGCATAGTCAATGCGGGAATATGAGGTGTGAGCATGAGAGTAGAAAGAATAGTCCCTGACACCAGGTTGTAAATATATAGTTTTGCTGACATAGTGCCTGTACTTTGGAAGGTCGTGTCACTTCTATCAAGGGAGGGGTCCCGCATCAAGTTGAAATCCCCACAGACAATGACATCGCCTTCTACCTCCCCAGTTGCTCCTGCAGAATACGTCTAATAAAGGTATCTTACGAGATTTGGGGGGTATGTATGTTGAGCAATGTGAGTGACTCGCACACTCGCTGTAACCGAAGGGACAGACAGCAGCCTTCCCTATCCTGCGTCTCTTTGATTACAGTGGTGTAAAAGGAGGCCTTGCATAGGATACCCACGCCCAGAGTCTTAGAGGTGGTATAGGCCTAGTGTTTCCTAGTGTATCTGGGTTGCGCCATGAGGTGGAGGCCAGCCTTAAGCAGATGGGTCTCTTGGAGCAATCAAGATGTCTGGGTCTTGCTGTAGTACATAGCTCCACAGTTGCTTGCATTTGTTCTGGGAGTTCAGGCCTTGGATATTTAGAGAAAGTAGTTTAAGTCACCCGAAGCTAGCGGGGGTCACTGTGTTTAGCAGTGGGGGGAGGGGGGCTGAGTCGAGTTGGTTACAGGGTAGGGGCATTCATATTATTCTGAGGAATGATGCCTTCTCTACCGCCTGCTCCATTGTAGCCCCTGCAGTAGGGATCCACCAGTGTTGGGGCCCACATCTACCCTCTCCCAGAACCTCCTGCCACCAAGTCCGACCCACTTCCCTCCACCTCCAGCAGTCGCCAAAGTATCCGCACCATCTGTCTGTGCTATTAAGAGTAGCGGCGGGCAGAGAACTCCACTCCACTGGCAGAGCTTGTGGATTTTTGCCTACTCCGCATTTCGCTGAGAACGCGGAGTTTAGGCAAAACTCTGACTTCGCAGCGGAGCTCTGAGCCCCGGGCCCCACCTTTAGCTCCCTGCCTCCACCCCCCCTAATAAATATTTAATTTACACAAAGGACCCAGCGAAGAGAGGCTGCACCGACATGGACCCTGCTTGCTGCACCTAGCAAAGGAGCGGGACTGTGTCCTGCTCATGGGGAAGCTGACTCCTGAGCCCAGCTAAAACAAGAGACTCAAAGAGTAACTTGGCTCATCTGTTCGCTGCACAGAGCCACACCAGCTGTAGAATCCTGATGGGGCATGTTGGTAGCCTAGATTCCTGAATCACTGCTCCTTGCCTCCGTGCAGCCCAAGGGAGAAGAACCCAATGCCCAAAAGTTGGCCACCCCGACTCTGCTTGACCGGGGCAGTCGTCGGTGAAATCGCTGTACCGGGCGGCTGGTAGCATGGTGGTAACTGGACTTTCACCCAGCTTGAGAGGACTTTGAAGGATTTCGACCCCAGTGGCCAGGATCGCCTCACCAAGCCTGTGGACTGTGAATACTAGCCTCAGGAGGACCCCATTGACTGCACGGCATCTTCAGCATTTTGTATCCCTTCTCAGGACCACTCCATAGAGGTAAAAGGTAAGGAGCTACTGACGCTGGAACTGGACTAGAGACTGCCACTTTTGTCAAGGTAACTTTCCGTCGACCTTGCTGGCCCCCCTGACTAGCTCCCTGCTGGAACTGGCCAGCTAAAATGTGTCAATGCTTGTTTGTGGTTGAGTTAAAAGTGTTGATTTACTGTATCTTGTAAATTAGGTATCTCTGGAACCCTCTGGTGGATCTTTTTCATTTTGGTTAAAACTATTTTTAGGAACTTTAGAAAAGTTTTGTCGTCTCCAAAAGTAATGTTTCCAGAGGTTTGCCAAACTTTTCAAGGAGTTGTGAAAAGTTGTGACAAAGTTTTAAAAAAGTTTAAGGAGTCACTTCTTCACCAAGGGAACATGAAGTTTGACATAGCAAGCCTGTCCACCCTCGAGAGAGATGAGCTGAGGGCACTTTGCGGGGACAGCATGATCAGCATAAGGCTAGGGCCAGAAAGAATGATCTGATAAAGGCTTGGGAGGGGTCCCACAGAGTTCTTCCATTACTGACTAAGTAATTACCTCAAGGCAGTGGGGAAGAAGATGAGGTTGGCTGAAGTGTCATTGAGGAAACTGAAAGGGCTGGTGAAAACCTGGCCCCCAAAGCCAATCCAAGGGTGGCCTCCAGAGCCAGCAGTCTAAGGAGCTCCATCACTGGCCACAGGTCCCTCCAGGAGGCCATGACAGCTCTGAAGCCGGAAGAGAGAGCCATAGCCTTGGAAGAGGGAAGACTGGCGCTTGAGGGAAGGAGGGCCAGTCTCGGCATGAGGTTCAGAGAAGATTGTGGCAGCAGAAGAGCAATTGAGGTATCTGGCAGGTGGGTTGAAGAAGTTCGCTTGCCCAAAGGGATTGTACCTAGTTACATCCAGGGAAATGATATAGATAAGTGGTGGCCTCATATGAGGGTGCTCTCAAAATGAGGAAGGTGGGCACACAGCACTGGGGGCCATTACTCTGGGAATTAGTGCCAGTAGTTGGTAGGTATAGACTACTCACAATTGAGGATTAGATAACAGAATCCTACCCACACACTGTATTATGAAGGCAGCAGTTATTGAACTCTTTGGGCTCACTCATGAAGAGTACAGGATGAAGCTTAGAACAGCACAATAGGGGGTAACCGACATGGGAAGACTTCGTAGATACCTCAATTAGGGCCCTGTATGGCTGGATTAAAGGCATCAAAGTGGGCAATTATGAAGGGCTCGATAACCTAAATGTTAAGGAGCACATTCTACCTAATTGCTCATCAGAGAAGTTGCATCAGCCTCTGGTGGACTCTGAACTGTCTAGCCCAGTGGTTGCCAAACATTGTTTGACCCACGGCTCCCTTGACCCATTGGCCATTGCCCGTGGCTCTCCACTGTTACTTTTTTTGGAGGGTGGGGTAGATGTAAGCCCTGCCTTGGGACTACTTGCATTTTTATCCCTGAAAATAATTGGGATGAAGATGGTGAAGGTATTATAATCCTATACGCAGGGTGTTTCATATTACAAAGGCGGCGCCTTTAATAAAATATTCCTAGTTACACTTCTTTGCCCATGCCTTTTCTAGAGTACCCTCTCAAACTTTTTTATCCCACTTACAGTGCTAGATAGCACTCCTATGCATGTAGGCCCCATTGCCAAAATGTTTGTGTGCTAGAAGAATATTTGCATTCACTTCTATTTTTACCCATGTCATACTTGCCAACACACCTGTCTCAGCCGGGTGATTCACAATTTTTTAAACCACATACAGCTTTATTTTATGCTATCTCCTCCCTAAAACTGCCTCAAAATCAATGCAAGTAAAAGAAATTCCTCAGATTTCTTTTTTTTTTTAAACGTCCCTCTTTCTTGCTTCCAAATGTTAGTATTATGGGGTATAATGTCAGACATAGAAATCAGCAGACGTGTAGTAACTTCTGCTGAACACATATATAAAGTTGTGAAAAAATGTAGAAAACGTTGAACTATCCAAGCTTTGTAGAAGAATTTGTTCTTTACTACTTGTTTTGTCTAAAGCGTGCCAATTCCTGTGAACACACACTGAACAAGCATTGGTAATGCATCGGTTTCCCCTATGTAATGAAAAGAGCTGTTTTCGTCAGTCATGGTCCGAAGAAGTAAAGAGCTCCCTGACAGATAACACAGGAGTAAAGAGGATGTGGCGCAGCAGGCAGAGCTGGGGATCCGGGTTCGAGTCTTGGCAGTGCTACCAACATCCTGTGAATCTATGCAAATCACTTAATCTCTCCGGTGATAAATTGTTATATAAATATGCTGCAATAGTTAAAGGCAAAACTTTATGAAAATATAATTCCACCAAAGCTATGTTAACAGTATTTTTGCCGGGAAACTGATAAGAGAAAAAGACAAGGAACAAGCATTTGTAAATGCAGGAAAATATGCTACAGGCAATGGAAATAGAGGAAAGGTAAGTGGCACTCACAGGAACCAATGAGAAGCCAGGATAGAGGGATGTAAGTCCCTTCTAACTTTATATTGAAAACAATAGATTTCTCAAGCACAGCCCAAGCGCTGTGCAGGCAAAACCTAAAAAGCACATAAATTGAACTTCAGACTAACATTAAAGATGTCCAGCAGGTGGTGCTAGAAAGTTCACCATCAAACTAGAAATGATAAACTGTGAGCAGAATCCAGAGATAGCCGATAAGGAAGAAGAACCAAGCACCAAGAAATGGTGAATAAACGCAAATAGGTAAAGACTCTCATCTATATTGGGCTACAGTCCTCACTCTCACCATTTTATTATCTGGAGCCTGTGCCTGACATGAAGTATTCTTCCTGGAATTGCTGCCACAAAATCTTATTGTTAGATGTGACTCTACGTATGTGGCTCACTCGCCGTACTTATTAGAGGGGAGAGCCAGAAAATTAATAGATGTAACGTCTGCCTCATGCAGACTTGCAGAAGCCCAGCAGCATTGCTAGAAAACAGCTACACAACACACAGGTACTGCTGGTGCAATCGCTGACCACTCCACCGTTTATTTATCCCCTCGGACTGCGCCCAGCCCTCAGGGTGGGGAATTGCTAACAATGTATAGTAGTGGCCTGGTGGCACTCTACATCCCTTACAACTTTTATTATAACAGAGCATTTGAGAACTCTTTTCTGGGTACATTGCAGACATAGTCTCTGACTGGCTGCAGGGTTAGGCCGGAGTCCATACTTCTGGATCATGTTGCCGAATCCCCGTCCCTAGGATTACCGGTGGTCGTGATGGTCACTTGAATGCCAGATATGAAGCACTACTGCACTCCTGTGACTTGCCGCTCTTGTCGTTGCCTCTACATGCCCTTGCTCCCCTTGTGTCAAGTCTTGACAGGGCTGGGTATTGCAAAGTTTCCACTTTGTATCTTGTCCATCTTCTCTTGGCTGTCATTTTGTCCCCCTGCCAGGGATTCAACTTGTTTAAACCAGGAGATATTCCTGGCAACCGTGGATTGCTCACGCTGAATGGTGACCATTGTGCCATGGATGTTCACAACTTCCCACACTTCCTTCTTGAACGGAGTAGGAATTTCTGGGTACCTGTCCCGCATGATCACCTTGTTCCCTACTGTCAGATCAGAAACCATTGCTTTGCTGTCTTAGCTTGCTCGGCCATTCATGTACTTCTCTTCTCTTGTGCGTCCTATACTTCAAGGACATTTGGGCTCCAGCTGGTACCTACCGAATGATGTTTCGGGTAGGTCTTCACATCAGTAGATTACTCGGGCTACAGTTTGTGGTACTCTATGGGGTTTGCTGGTACGCTCTCAAGAACCGGTGTAGGCAACATCCCAAGCCTTCCCCATGGTCCCACCAATCTGCAGAGCCCTGTTCAATGTACACACAAAGCGCTCCACTTCCCCTTTGGCTGCAGCCATTGCGGGGTCACTTTACAGTGTCTCATATTGAGACTCAATAGATATAACTGGAAGCCTTGCCTTTGGAATGGAGGCCCATTATTAGTTTTGATGTCTTCTGGGATCCCCAGCAACTGGAAGATCTCCGCGACTGGCTTCACTTTGAGAATGCTGTAGAGGATAGCGACTCCACGACTGGATACTTGGAATGACTGTCAATCATCACAGCCATGAGACAGCCATCTGAGAAACTGCCAAAGTCCATTCTGACACAACCACAGTGTCAGACATGACTCCTCTGTGATTACTGGAACAGATGGGGGTGTCCCACTCATCATGCATGAGTGACAGACTCTGACTTTATCATCCGTCCACGTGTCCGTGCGAGGGAAGCATGCTTTGTCTCTTAGCCTGGCTTTTGTTGTCACAACGCCTTGGTGACTTTGGTGGGCCAGATCAACAACTTGTGTCCCAAAGCTCTTGGGAATAATGATCTGCCTTCTTTGGAAAAAGCAGGCCCTCTGCACTTGTTCTAAGTTTGTCTCTGACTCTGAAGAGTTGGCCCATTGTCGCATGCTCAACGGTTGTCAGCCCCTTAACACCATCTATGGAGATTATGACACTGTTTCTTGAGAAGCACTTCTTTCACTTTTGATATGCTCGTGTGCAACTTGGTTGCATTCTGGATCTCCTCAAGAGATAGCGTGTCATGTACCACTATTTTCACAAATTCTTTGGCACCTTTGTTTTCCTCCATCTCCTCGGAACCAGTCTGTGCCTGCTAATGTCTCGACAAGTAATCTGCTGGGTCAGTACACAACATCAAACATGTACAGCTGAAGCTGCACGGCCCACCTATCAATGTGGTGGAGGAGCATTCTGGGCAATCCAGCAGATAGTGGGACCAATGACTCATGGTATGTTTTGACCCGAAACCACTGCCCACAGAGGTACAAGTGGAAATGGCGGCAGGCCCACAGGATTGCCAGTGCCTCGTGCTCAACTCCGCGTACCTTGTCTCAGTGTCTGTCAATGCTCTACTTACATATGGGGACCCATGACCCCTTGTTTTCCCTGCAGGAGAACTGCATAAGTCCCATGAGGCTTGCACCTACCACCAGTTCCATCCATCGCCTTGGGTTAAAGTATGAGTTAATAAGCTACAGGAGAAAAACCCATATACTCAGTTGAGACCTGGGCGAGTGTAGTGTCATACACCAATGTCTCAATGGGAGTCAGTGAGCAAAGTGCAATTTATAACAGCAAATTGATTACATAAACACTTACTCATATGTTTGTAGATTCAAGAATTCACATTTATAAAGGTAAACATTGACTGCATTATTACAAAGAAATCTGATGGCAACATCAGTAGCATTTCTTAAATTGTGTTTAAAGTGCAGAGTGAACACAGTGCTTGTGAAAAAAAAACATTTTTAAACGGCACAAGTGAAAAACGTAGGTAAAACAAGGAAAAAGAACAGCATATAGATTGGAAGTGATCTGATGCAAGAATTTTATATGAGCAAATGACTTCATAGTATAATTAATAAAATCATAACATAATTAGCAATTTCAATCAAGCTGTATAAAGTCAACGGTGTTATGACCTTCGTGATTTGAGGTCTTTTTCAGGACAAAGAGAACACAATGTGAAATATTGCTGCATGGCTGGGAAAACAGAGGAAAAGGATTATCCCCAAAGCATGATTTATGCATTCAATTTTTAGACCTGTATACATATCATTGGAATACGAGTCTGAAAGGCACCTGAAGGAATCCAAGGCACCTGAAAAGAAGAAAAGAGGGACTAAGAAATTTACTCCTAGCTAGTTTTTGTGTAATAAATAAGTATTTCTGACTGTCAACAGCTGTAGGGTTGGAGCAGAGGTGGGTTATATACACTCACAGTGGTGTGGTTATATGAGTCATGAAACATCCAAAGCTGGGCAAGTGATTCTGGTGACCAATGAAGAGGGATCAAGTCCACCATGATTCCGTTGAACTACCACATTGGATCTGCGTAATTCCTAGATGCAGGTGCTGTGCAGAGAGACAACACGACACAATGCCAGTCAAGGGACAATAGTGCATGAATTGAGTTAGGATTGGATGGGAAGGTGGAAAGAAGCTTACCCATATGGGCCAAATTAAAATGTATAGATGTGCTGAGTTAAGATTCAATCCAGAAAATGATAACCATCAGTCAAGGTGAATGAATCTGACAAAAGGATGGACAAATGTTGGGATGCAGTAAGTGTCTATTATTGGGGCTTATAGTGCGGGGGTGCGAGTCCCTTAGTATATACATGCGGTCTCCCGACTATCAAGGGTGTAGACGGTGCCTGAGATGTGAATTGGCATGAGACGTGACGAGTTCTGTATGTGTGGGTGCCACAGAAAAAAATCTATTTGCTCCACACAATGGGAAACAGTTCATGAAGTGTGGACTCAATGCGGTTAAAATAAAATTAATCAGTGTTGTAAGCATGCATATTGGGGGCTTGAGAAACTGGTCCCTCAGGGGCCGATACGGTCTGGGAGATCCAATTGGGTGCATCTGGGCATTCAGGTAGGATTGGATGCCTGGGGGAGTGTATACCACGAAGCATGCAAAGGCAAAAGTGTTATACGTGCCGGATGAAGGTATTATAAGAGTATCGCACGGCCCGGGGATGGACTCTAAAAGAAAATAAATTGCAGAAGCCCGTTATCTTAAAGAATACATTGCAGGACTTACAGAGACCTTGATGGGAGCCAAACTAGTCTAGGTGAGGGCGTGTCCTGAGCTAATCAGGAACAGCGCGCCTAATGGTTTACCTGAACATAAGAGACTGAGTCAAGCCAGCCTCTAGACCGTGTGAGTTGTGTGGGAAAGAGGAACCAGAAAGTGCCCCAGGGGCACTGGGAGGGTTGATAGCCTGCTCTAGATGGTGTACATTCTAGAGCTAATCTAGAGGGTACTAGTCTAAAGATACATGTTAAAGTGGTTACATAAATGTCACAGAAATAAAGCAGTATATATGGAAATGACCACAATTTGACCAATTGTGTTAAATTAATACTGCATTTAGAATATCGTGATAGCCAGATGAGATGGTAATAGGTTGTCAGGTTGATACCATGTTGTTCCATTCATCAATGGTGTTCAAGCCATTGTCAACAGAGTTACAGCGTGTGATCCAGCGACACTCACAGGGTAATAAGAGTTGCGCTAAATCGCCTCTGTGTATTGGCAGGGTGGTCTGGTCTATTACTTGCCATGTAAAATCATTTTCAATATGATTATGTGTTATGGAGTGTGTGACCAAAGGGGCAGTCTGTGACTAATATCTGATTTTACTTTTGTGCTGTATGATACGGTCTTTGACTGGCTGAGTAGTTTGTCCAATATAGATCAGGTCACATGGGCAGCGGATTGTGTAGATTACATTAGAGGATAAACACTTTTTCAAAAGTTAGGATCTCCGGAGGCATTGTTGAAGACAGAGGGTGGACTGTGGATGGAGGGTGGAAGGGAGACCAGTGCGAATTTAGGTTCTCTGGTTTATTGGCAAAAAACTGACATAACCTGATCCTCCTGAAAAATTCCAAAAAGATCCTCATACAGTTAGAAAAAATTGATATGTACTGTGGAAGCAAAAGATAGACCTTTACACAGTAGATTAATCTCTGCCCTGGACAGATTATAACTAGAGAGATTTGAATTTGGTATAGTATTGATTTTTTTTTTTTTATAGTATTGATTTTTGATGAACCTCTTAAGGTGGAACTGTTTTTGTGGATAGTCCTATTGGTAGAATTTTTGTCTAGTTTGTCCTTCCCCTGGGTATTCCTATTGGTAATTCCTGTGTCCTCTGCCGCTTCCACGGGCACTTGCTAAAAAATGTGTTGCCTCGAGATGTTATCTGTGTGTCACTAGGGTAGTACTGTGCGTTTTAAATTGGCCCGCACGGGTAAGCTTCTTTCCACCTTCCCATCCGGTCCTAATTCAATTCATGCTCTATTGTCCCTTGACTGGCATTTCTGCCATGTTGTTGTCTTTCTACACATCCCCTGGATCTAGGAATTACGCAGATCCTATGTGGTAGTCCAAAGGTCTCATGGTTGACTTTATCCCTCTTCATTGTTGACCAGAACCACTGGCCCAGCTTTGGACTTTGACTCATATAACCACACCACTGTGAGTATATATTTCCTACCTCTGTTCCGACTCTATGGCTGTTGACAGTCAGAAATACTTATTAATTACTCAAAAACTCGCTAGGAGTACCTTTCTCAGTCCCTCTTTTCAGGTACCTTGGATTTCCTTCAGGTACCTTTCAGACACGTATTCCAATGATATGTACACTAGTCTAAAATGTAATGCATAAATCAGGCTTTGGTGATAATCCTTTTCCTCTTTTTTCCCCACCAGGCATTAATCTTTCGCATTGAGTTCCCTTTGTCTTGAAGAAGACCTCAAATTTCGAAGGTCAAAACTCTGTAGACTTCATGCAGCTTGATTAGAATTGCTAATTATGTTATGATTTTATTAATTATACTATGAAGTAATTTGGTCACATATAATTCTTGCATCAGACCACTTCATTTTCTTTGTTTTACCTACATATTTCAATGCGCCATATAAAAACACTTTTTTCACGAGTACTATGTGTTCATCCTGCACTTTAGGCACAATTTAAAAAATGCTAATGATGCTGCCATCGGATTTCTTTGTAAAAATACAGTCAACTTTCCCCTTGATAAATATTAATTCTTGAATCTACAAACATACGAGTACATGTTTATGTAATTAATTTATTGTTATAAATTGTACTTTGTTTACTGACTCCCACTGAGACATTGTTGTATGACACTTGGGTTAAATTATGCCATGGTGGCGTCTGCCAATAGTGCTTCTTTCACTCTTCGGAACGCCAGGCCAGTGTGGGTGTCTGACTTCCATGGGATATCATTCCTCATCCTATTTCGCTGGGGTTCCAAAAGTGTGTCTAAGTTTGGAATGAATCGCCCACAGTAACTTGCCATTCCGAGGAAACTTCACACCTCTGATGCATTTTGCTGGTTAGCTGCATTCTTAATGGCCAGAACCTTCCTAGGGTCTACCTGCATTCCTTTTCTTGAAAATATGTACCCAAAAAACTCTATGGAGTTTTCATAGATTGAGCATTTCTGTTTGTGTAGGGTTAGTCCACAGTATGTCAACCACTTCAGGGCTGCATTCATTCATACATGGTGTTCTACTAGCGTGTCAGAGAATGTTAGAATGTTGTAATTGAATGTCAGCACCCTGATTAGACCAGAGAGGGTCTCATGGATTCTGTTCTGAAAAACCTGTGCTGTTGATGATATTCCAAAGTTCGACCTTTTTTATTTGTAGAGCCCAATGTGCATTGAGAAAGTTGTTATGTAGTGCCCGACAGGTGGAGCTCCAGTTGGTGGTAGCCTGCATTAAGGTCTAGCTTCAAAAACCATTGGGCCCCGTTTATGTCCACCACAATGTCATCGACTATCAGGGTTACGCATCTCTCCCTATGGATCGCCTTATGTGGGAGCCAAATATCTACACAAAGTCTAATGGCCCCAGGGCTGTTTCGGCTTAGGTGCTATCACCAGTGGGGAGAGCCATGGGTGGATCCAGTGACTTTCTCAATCACTCCCTGTTGCTCTAAGTGCCAAAGTTCTTTCTCCACCAATGGCTCCAAGTAGAACAGAACTCGCCGGTGGCGGAGTGCCAGGGGCCTCACCGTGTCATCAATTTGAAGCTTTACTTTGAAGTCTTTTAGCCACCCCAGACCGTGGAACAGCTATAAAAATTCTTGTGGAATATCTGCAGCATGAGATTCATAGATCTGTCATGCAAAGAAGACGAGCCCCAGGTCTTCTGCAGTGTTGCATCTAAGGAGAGTGCCGGTACCGTCTTCGGTCATTTGGAACCAGGCTTGTGTTGATTTTGCTTTGCTCACTATCATGACCTCCATGACTCCTTTCAGATTCAGTGGTACAGTGCCTCCATAAGTGTAAATTCTTGCCTTTGTTGGTGCCAGTTTGGGGCTAGGTGTGAGCCTGCTAAACTGGGCCGATTCCATGACATTAACAGAGTCATCGGTGCCGATTAACGCCTTCACTTTGATGTCATTCATGTCAACAGTACACCTCGGTGGTGTTTGCTTATGGTCACCTACCTACCAGCAAAAAGAGATGGTGAATACTTGGTCATAATCGGGGTGCTCTATTGGGCCGGCTGCTTTTGTTGGGTGCCTGGCCTCTTCCTCCTCTAGTGATAGTTGTCATAAGGTTGCTTTCCCCTTTCCTCTGTTTCAGCACCTGCATTGTGCCAACTTCTCCTACACACCAGGGTTGGGGTTCATGAGCCCGTACCTGGAACATGCTTTACCTTGCGCCGGGCATAAATTCGGTGTGCGATGGGTCAGACTACAGTTGTTGCACCCCTTACCAGGTTGTTTGGGTTTGTTTGCAGCCTGGAGCCTAGTGGGTTATATTTGCCCTCTCCTTCACCACCCAGGATGTGCCTGCCAGGCTTCTTCCCTCGTCACCTCTGACACCATGTCATCAGCTTGACTATTTTTCAGCTCATGTGACCATGTCAATATTAATATATTGTCCAGTGAAATATGTGGCTGATGAAGTATGAGCTTCCGCAGGACGGTCGACCGGCAGTCTGGGCCCTGAGCTCGTTGGTCTGGTTGATGTCAATTCAGGTGCTTCCCAATTTTCTGCATTGCACATAGAAGACATCCACAGACTCATCCTCTGCTTGTCAGGCCTATTACCGCTTAAACCTCCCATAGTCAGGGTTGAGCTGGGGGTCATAATTGTGGTTCAGTGGTTCAGTGCTGCCACCGCAGCATCAAAGTCATCATCCCCACCTGGGAGGTGTTCAAACAGGTCATTTAGTTCCGCACCCCAATATGGCTTATCATTGACCTTTTCACCGCCTCACCAATTAATGCTGTAGGCGCCCTATCCATGTGTGCCAGCACTGGGAGGTCATGGCAGGGTCTACCAGTGACCTAGGAGAGGGCGCAGTGCACAGGGGCGGTCGGGGGAGGATTCTGCTGCTGTTGGGACATAGTGTGTGTCCCCTGAGTCTCTCTTGTGGGTAGAATTGGGAGTGGATACCAGGTGGCGGCGTGGCCCTTTTTTTAGACAGACTGGGGGTTTGCCCTTGGCCCCACTATGAGCAGTTTCTGAGGGTCCTCCTGCAAGACAGTCTTTGTAGTCTTTTCTGCATGTACCTGCCACCCAATGCCTTTCAGTACTGGTCGAATATTATGCAGTGTACTTATCAGTTTCTCCACACGCTCTATGTGCTGCCCCACACAGTTGCTCACCACTCTTTCACGGTGTTTATCAAGTGTTTTCTCATTGGTATAGGTCATTTTCTTCATTCTCAAATTTAGTCCCTTCACAGTTACTCCGGTGTCTGCTTCCTCATGTGATGCTCTCTGTGAGACTTGTCTCCGCCTCTCACAGTGAAACCACCAGGCCAGACACGAGGCAGGGTGAGATGTCCTCAACTGCCTCTAGGTGATACTGTTGCTTTCCTCCAATGCAGCGGTGGGCTTTGCACACCCGCGATGCAGGGAGCGACCACCGTGGCCTCAGGTCAACAGGTGGGGCATTGGAAGTTCACCGCGCAGCAAGAAATCCTCAGGACCACGTGCCCGGAGCATGGCGTCTCTGATCATTGGTGGGGCTCCCCCATCACACTCATGAGATGGCACGGCCTGCTGATGAGAACACCGGCTCGCAGTGCTGGGGGAGTGAAGCGCCACTACGTACACAGTGGGCAATGGAGGATGTCTCCCAGGACGTGGACGCATGCGGTGGACACATCACACATGGGCTCTCACTGTCCTTGTCTCCAGTGTAACGCCTGCCTCACGCAGACTTGAACAAGCACAGCAGTGGTGCTAGAAAACAGCCACACAACACAGATACTTTTGGTGCAGTTGTGGAGTGGCCGCAAGCGAACCCTCTGCCCTTTATTTATCTACTCAGACAGCGCCCGTCCCTTGTGTGGGGGGACTGCTAACAATGTCTAGTAGAGGCCGGGTGACACTCTCCAATAGGCAGAGCTGAGCCATTATAAGTCATGCAACAGGCATCATGTAAACCTAGGCTATGACTTGTGGGATTGTCTCACTTTAGTACACTAGATTTAACCACGTCCACGAGAGTGCACATCCTGAACTTACATATTTCAAGTAAATGGCTAGGATCACACAAATTTGATCAAGTGAAAAAAACAGGATTGATCACACTTTTCCTGGTTCCAAATTATACAATTCAGCCAGTAGATGGGTATCCATTTTCTGTTTCACTTCAAAGGTTAGTGCTTTGTGTTTAATTCTTTGAGGAGCTAAACCTGCACACTCTTGTACTGTATTGCAAGTTAATTCAAGTTGGCAAATATAGATAAGTTAAAGAAAGGCTGGCTATTCCTAATGACATCTCAAGATTCTCCTGACATATCAAGGAGCCGACTTCAGGAGACGTGCAATGCTTCAGCAAAGGCGAGTACACCTGTAACAAAGCAAACAATGTGGGAGATTCAACACCATGATACATCTTTCCATCAATAAAAGGAAGTGCAGTGACAAAGCTCCCACTGTGAAACCTTTTCGCACTATTACCCTCTGTGGGTGCGAGCTGTGCGCAGATGGCGTCTTCTGCTCTTTACTGTCTCTCCTCTGTGTCATGGCTGCGCTGGGCAGCACTTCTGCTGCAGAAGGGCAGGGGAGAGGAGAGGAGGATTGCAGCCATGCCAAGTACCATGCATCAAGCATTAGAGTAATGCATTTTAATATGGTGATCTGCATCACCACATTCAAAAACATTATCAAGCATTTTTAGGGCCATGACCACCTGTGAGCACTGAGCCTGAGGGAAATAAAGCAGAAAGTTTAAAGCTACCGTGACAGTGACACTCTATTAAATGCTGCACAACATCCGAAACTGACTTTATATGCCATGAAAAAATGGCAGATACTGCCGCTTCGTGACATGTGTTGTTTACATTTTAGACAGTAAAGAAACATTGCTTGAAGTTTACTATGAAAAACTAAGGCAATAATTACGATGTCGGTTCAACGAGCGTCTGACCGACATTGTAGCGGAAACGGGACTGCCCGACAAGGAGTCGGTGTTCCTACTTCCATCGTTGTGACCCGACCACCTTCATGGCGACCGTAAAGTGTATATTTACTATTGTGGCTTGTGCAGCGAGCTGCTGCACAAGCCTCAATAGAAAACATACATTTTTAGAACATCCATGCCCCGTGCAGCAGGTACCATCTGGTGCCTGCCACACAGGCATGGATGTATGGGCCCCCCAGCAGAGGGCGCGGGGGACTTGGACCCTGCTTGGGGGCCCCAAAGTCGCTTTCTGACAGCCTTTCCATGTCGGAAAGGCCGACAACAAAAGGTTGTCGGAAACGGCCATCATAATCCCGATGGCGATCCCCGAGCAGGTACCGCTGCCATTTAGGGATTTTCTGTCCTACCGACGCCCCGATCGTGTTGCAGGCGTTGGTTTTCCACCCAGCTTGCAGCGGTTTGGCGGTCCGACCGCATCGTAATGCGGAGTTCAAACCGCTGCTTCTGTGGTCAGACTGATCGCCACCGACAGTCAGTGAAAGAACATGAGGAAAGAAAATACGTAATTTGCTGCCCTCTTGTGGCAACATCTAAAATATACTGCCAGAGCCCTGTCAATTACACGTAAGTGATATCGAATACATGACCGAAGGGCATTAGAGTACTAACATTACAGGACAAAAAAAACAAAAAAAAACAACAAAAAAAAAACACTCTTACATGTACCAATATATCGCTGGAGATTATCAACCTAAAAACAACAGTAGAGAAAAATTCAGGTTGGGTAACAAGATAAGAGCAAATAGCGCCTGCACGTCATCATGAGGAGACAGACCCACAGATGAGCAAGGAGCGGGAAAGCAGGTGTATTATTCAAAGCAGACAAGGGTGCTCTGAAGAAAGGGCTACTAGACCAGGATAAGATAATCAGTGAAAGGAAGAATCTATACTTAAAGGGGGATGGGAGAAGAAAAAATCAGTAGTAGAAAGAGGTGTTAACTGAGGTAGAAAGGCATAGACGGAAGGCCGAGGTCGGGGCGAGGCTTACTGGAACTAGTTTGGAAATGCCTGAGGGTCACGTTAAAAAGGTTAATAACCTTGCAGGAGGATTGCAATGTTTTTAAAGCCTCTACCAAAACATAGTTTTATGTGAGATTAACCTCATTACATGGAAGTAACTGCTTTTTTCAGCTGACCTTAGAGTGTCACGCACAATGTCATACATAATGCATTAGAATGTCACACATAAGCACATTGCAAACACAGAAATGTCACACACAACTACCCTTCAAACTTGGCAGCAATGGAATTTCCCAATGAGAAGGCAGAAGCCACATGAAATCTCAGCTTTCTTTGGTTTCCAGGGTCTAGGAGGACCTCGAGCTGAGCCAGAGCCAGAGCTTTTGGCCCGAACCTTCAGTGGGCGCGCCCATCTCTAGTGCTTATTGGTGCTTGCTTCAGCTTCGCTTTGCTCCTTTTCCTTCTATATAGGCTATCTGTAGATCCTGCTTACTGTTCAGAACTTCGAGTTTCACAGTGAACTTACAGCACCACCTGCTGGACATCTTTAATATTATTATGAAGTTTATTTCATGGTGATTTTCCAGTATGTGGTCTTCAAACGTTTTAATGCTATGCCCAGTCCGGTGTAAAAATACACAAATAAATAAATAATTACCCCTCTTCTCAGGAAAGAAAACATATTTTTTCACAATTGTTATATAAAACTGGCAATGTTTAGATATGGTTGAACATATTTAAACATTGCACTTATCCCTTTTAAAATTGCAAACAAATACATGACTGGCAACATCCTACTCCGTTCAGGCAGCCTATACTAAAGTGCACAAGTCTCATTTTGAGGCCCTCGTCCTTTGACATCCATCCCCAGCAGGATATGAACGACAACAGATGTTAGTAATGGCTCATTACAGAGTGGCCTTCTGCCGCTCTGTTTTTCCCCAGTAAAAACAAAGCACTCATTTTATCAGCTTAATGATTCTCTTGGACAGTGTTTAGCGCCCCCCCCTCAACTGGGATCAATTAAGCCCCCCCCAAGGGGGCCCCACCACCCAGTTTAAAGACCTCTGCAGTATGCGTTTCCAACGATTGGCACACTTTACACAAAACAAGGAGTAAAAGAACAAATTCTACTTCTACCAAGCTTGAATAATTCTCTACATTATTTCAACCATTACCTATTCGCATTCTGCAACAATTAGCAAGCCTGTACTGATTCCTCCATGTTACATCAATTAATATGACATTTAATATGTCACTTGACAATTCATGCACCGTGATCAACATTGATTAACAATAATAGCAAACACGTGCTAATTCACAACAATTGCCATGCTTTGGGAACATAATTAATATCCCTCCTCTGCTAATATTTATTTTTTCACATTCAATATAACGATTTTGAAAACTCATCACTATGAAAAAACAAAGGTAAATGTAAATTTGTGATTTTTGCCTTCTCTCGTTTTACTCTATTCTATTTTTTGTTATTTCATTCATTGCTAACATGTAATCCCCTTCAAGAATCTCTACTCAAACGGAGATTTTGGTGTTAGTCAGTTAACACGTATCAAGGTGCTATTGATGGTCATAAATTCAAGCAGATAGAAATTGAAGTTTTTGTATTATCATCTAAGGTCTGAAGGCCAAAATGTGTTTGATCATTTACCTGATTATGGGTCTGCAGGCGATGAGATTAGAGATGAACATCCAGTATTTGTGAAACGGCAGGAAATGTATTTTGAAGGCAAATTCAATATTGTTGTTCATTCCCACAATTTATTTTTTACAAAGGTACAGGCTCCCACTGAATCAGCAGACTCATATGTTACTGCGCACTCTTACTCATAAGGGATCAACTTGTGTCGCAGTGAGTTTCGAAGAATGAGCAGGCATCTCTATTAACATGCAAGATCCCTCATTGGATGAGGCAACTGTTTGCCAACAGTCTTGAGGGCTCATAAGAAGATGCTAGGCAGCTTGACACTATTCATTCTACTATGCAAGTGACTGTGGTCAATAAGTTGTTTAGTTCTGGTCAAGGTAGCAATTATAATAAATCCATCAACAAAGGTGGGAGCCAAGAGGGAATGAAGTGGAGCCAGAGATGTCCTTCACTCATGTAACTTGCATTCCCAATAAGACCCGGCTCTAGCACCTTCAACAATGTGCAGTCATTATACTCGAGGTCAATTGTACAGACTCTCAAAGGTATTAGTCCAGCCACTGTCTGGCTCATGGGCTACTCTAGGTGCATCTATTTACAACAGTGAACTGTGGTGGGCATAGAGCGTTATAAGAGATATAGAAAACATCTCACAATCACATAAGTGACCAAAAGCGAACCTGAAGGATAATTTCAGTGCCCCGGGCTTGCTGTCACAGGTGTACTCCTATGAATGCAAGGGTAAGGCACTTTGCATCTACGGTTCAGTCAGTCTAGCTAAGTTGTTAATAATTTGGCAATTATAACCAGAGCTGGGTGGTACAGCCACGTCACATCGCTGTACTTATTCTGTACTATTTTATTATTAAAAATGTGTCCGAGATGCTGTAGGAGAGTGGCATTGACTGCATAGTTGCCCCCAACTTTTTGCTGATGTTTTGACTGTTTTCTGACTCTAGCCAGGCTGTGGCCCTGCTATCCAGGACCCCAGCCTATCTGCTTCCTCTCTAAACTGATGTGAGTACCCTAGGTACATACCAATTGGATACTGAGGACACCCTATCAGCCCCTTGTAGATGATACCCTAGGTACCCAGGGCATGGGTCCCTCAGAGGCCTACCAGGGGCTGCAGCACTTATTGAGCCACCCCTGGGACAGCCATACAAACTGACACCACCAGACCACTACTGTAGTCTGGGTAAGGTGGTGCTTGCACCCCTTACAGGGATATAGGTATCCTGTATCCCACTTAAATACAACACATATATCCCCATAGGTCACCCCTAAGGCAGGCCTTGCTAATCCTACAAGGCAGGGTGCTGAGATATGTGTGAGGGGGAACCCCTACCTGAGTAGGGCCCCTCTGCAACCTTCGTTAAAACTATTGCTGGGTTGTTTGTAGTGCAGCCATACCATAAACTCTTAACCGCATTATAAGTAATCGCGATAGCGTGATAACTTGTGAGGGGCTACACAGAACCATGTCAATTCAATTCAATTCAGCTTTATTCGGAGCAAGTTAATGTCCATAAAAGCAAACGCAGTCACATTCACAAATACAAAACATGAACACTTATAGCAGACATAATCACATTTCATATACAGTATTAATCATTAAAAAACATAAAATACACCTTAAAATTACATATCTACATCTAAAAAACACATACTTTTCCTCAGGTTGATGCATTTGTTTAAAAAGGAAGCAGTATAAAAACAAATATCAGCAGATTGTAGGTTAAAAATCAATTTCATAGCCTGCTCAACCGTGCGTGTACCATATTT
This sequence comes from Triturus cristatus, assembly GCF_964204655.1. Taxonomy (NCBI): domain Eukaryota; kingdom Metazoa; phylum Chordata; class Amphibia; order Caudata; family Salamandridae; genus Triturus; species Triturus cristatus. The sequence goes on along the minus strand of NC_140581.1, from coordinate 925,571,572 downwards.
AACAAGCATGGGCTTTAGCAGAATAACACGAAAGTTAGAGTACAGCTTACAAAATAATATAAAGTGCATTGTGCTCTGCTTGGAAAAACCGTCACATCTACAAGGGCCTATAGGGTATTTTCTCATTACAGGATGTGCCACCAGATGATGCACTATTCCAAATCTCAATCTAGTTAGTACAAATTTATGTGTTGGTCTGGTGACAAGAGTTAGATAGACGGGAAATCCATCCATGGACAGATATCTGTTGTAAAACATAACAGTGGACAAAGAACCTGCAATTACTATTCTTTTCCTCTCGACAAAGGCTAGAAAAACCCTTTTCAGCTCAATCTTGGGGATTGATAAAACAGCGTTTGGATCAGTTACAATATTCAGGTTAAAAATATCCGAAAAGCACATAATAATGTATTTAATCCAGGGTATTGCTTTAACCTTATCTAATCGCATACAATCCTGGATTATAGACCTAGTGAAAGATTTTTCTTCATTCAACCAAATTGATCTCCACAACATCAAAGGTCTAAGTGACAAAAGATCGGATAAGTAGTTAACATTTAGTTCATGGTGACATAATGCATTGGAGGCCGAAGTGGGTAAACACAAAACTTTTTTAAGGAAAGAATTCTGTTCCAGTTGCAACTCATGTACGTCACTGTAACCCCAAATTCCAGCCCCATATAATGCAATCGAAACAAATCTAGCATGATAAATTTTTACCATATCTCTGGTCCTACGATCCCCAATTTTCTGTGCAAATCTAAAAATTCCATGTGCATTTCTAGCCATTTTATTGCGTATATTATTAAATTCATGTGTCCACTTTTTATCCTCAGCAAAAGTTATACCTAAATAACAGAATTTGTCCACCTGCTGCACTTTTAACTTGTCTATAAAAAACCCTTTCGCTGCATGTTTAATTTTCTTTGGGCCACAGATCATTGTATAAGTTTTGCTTTTATTGATAACTAATTTTTTAGCTTCAATAAAAGATGCAAAACTATCCATTAATCGTTGTAACCCTATCGGGGTTCTTGACAGCAATACAGCATCGTCGGCGTATAATAACACCGGGACGGGGGTGCCGTTAATCATTGGAGCGTCTGCAGGTACTTCTTTTAAAATAGCATCAACGTTATTTATAAATAAAATAAATAAAAGGGGAGCTAAAACACAACCCTGCCTTATACCGCGTTTAACGCTAAAGTTCCTGGTGCATTCACCCTTCCTGCCAAAACGTACACATGTTTTTAGTCTCTCGTACATTCTGGCAAGAAAATAAATTATGCCCTTTGGCGCCCCTAATTCCAACAGGGTCATCCACAAAATAGAGTGGTCGACCATGTCGAAGGCGCTACTTAAATCAGCAAAGCACATATAAATATGGCCAGATTTGGCTTCGCTGTATTTCCCGATCAATAATTCTAAATTAATGCATTGATCGAGTGTACCCCTACCTTTCCTAAAGCCATATTGGCTATCTGTCAGAATATGGTCCTGTTCTACCCATTCTTCCAGTCTAACCAGCATAATCCTACTCATAACTTTTACTGAAGCATCCAATAATGAGACTGGTCGGTAATTTTTTGCATCGGACCTAGATCCCTTCTTGTATATAGGTACAATTATAGACTCCTCCCAAGTTTGAGGGGGGCCTATACAGACCGCGGCATTAAAAACAACAGCCAACAACGGACCCCATACTTCTGGCGTCTCCTTATATACATCACTTGGGACCCCATCCGGGCCTTGGGCCTTTCCTCCCTTACTTGCCCTTATCCCTCTTTCCACTTCTTCCACAGTGATATCGAGTGGTATAATAGGCCAGCTATCTGACCCAACATTACTATTTTTATTTGAGTCAAAAATACTTGAAAAATGGGTAATCCATCCTTCACAGGAGACATTTGCTGTTAACTCAGGCATATTTGTTTCCTTAAGGAACGGAGAATTAACTGTTGTCCAAAATAATCCAGAATTCGAAAGTTCTGCCGCCTGGTTAAGGGATTCCCATGCTTGTAGCTGCAAAACCTTCTTCCTTGCTTTAATAGCCTTTTTGTATTCTAGCCTCAGAGTAGTTATTAATTTTTTATCCCTAGGTCTTATTGCTAGGGCTTGCTTAAGGTCGGTCAGGGCAGCCGAACAATTTTTATCAAACCAAACAAAGCCAGACTTTTTACTGCCCCTACTACCGCTTGTGAACTTGTCGTTAATGGCATTGTTGATACCTTTAAAACTAGATAAGACCCGCTCATGATCTAATCTATTTTCTAAAATAAAGACAATGTCTGCTAAATTCTTCATGATAATAGACTTGGTTAATTCAGATGCTTTAGCACCTATCCACCTCAGCCTTACCCCATTAACCCTGTGCGCTTCAATGTTTTCAACCGTAGCCCCTATCGCTTCATCATTCTCCTCCCACAAAGTCATGGGCACAATAATACAGTTATGATCGCTGGTATCCATTAATTCAATTTCAAGTGGGCCAAAACAATCGGCAATACTGGAGGATACCAACACATGATCAATTACAGAATTGGCATGCCAATTCCTAAATGTGGGGATAGGTGAACCATTACTATCCCTGCAACAGTCCAAAATTTCCAGGTCAAGGCACCCCATTAATGCATTCACTTTTTCCCCATACATATCATGCCCAAAATGTGGGGCCTCCCATCCAGCATTATTTGTAACCCCACATGCTTTTGTGGATAGTAATTCACATAATGAGACATTGAAATCCCCACACCAGATGATATCAAATACTTCATGAGAAATCGAACTTAGGTTCTCAATAGCATTGGTCAGATCGGTAACAATTCTACCCCTGGTACTATCAAAAATGTTATTATAATAATTGATCAGAAGGATATTACGACGTTTACCTTCTTGGAACCAAATCATCTGTATTAGGTCCCCTACCGGCACATATTTTATCACCGTCATCTGTCGGTGGACCGATACAAGGGTGAGTAAACCCCCCTTAGCTCTACCCGGTCCCTCTCCATATGCTGGCAGGTTATATGAAACGAACCCCTCATAATCAATATTATCTTTGCACCAGGTTTCCTGAAAACATAGGATATCATACCTATTAATAAAGGAGTTCCAACCCGGGTCCCTACTTTTAGATTTCAGACCAGCTACGTTCCAGCACACCAACCTGGAACATATACCTGCTCTGATCGTACTCCCACTAATGGTACCTCGGGTATCTCCCTCCGTAATGCCAACCTCAGTAATTTGGCCCAAATCACCAGAGTTCATACAACCATCTGGTATGATCTCAGCCTCATCCTGTTCAGGCACCAATCTGGGGGTCAAAGTTGTTATACCAGAAATTACGGATATACAATCATCTCTATGATCCTCTAAATTCAGTTCCTCTTCCCTTCCCGCACATATCTCCGTCTCCTTTATGCGTCAATCATTAGAGTCCAGAGTACTAAGTGCAAGAAATCTGTTCTGTGTAGGGATATCAAAATGAGGTTTGCAAATAGGTGGATAAGTAGAATTTCTATTGTTAGCCCTCCCTTTGTCATTAAGGTGATTATAAAAGTATCACAGTGCTCGAGCACATACATTACCATCTAAGATTGGGAGGGATGCCGCTCTTAGGAGGACGGTAGAAACATGCTGTGGATATTTGAAGTTAATAATTACACAGTCCCCTTTTAATCTTTTCCTGTCACTCCCAATCCAGTTGGCTCTCCTGGTTGTCAAAATGTTGTCAGAAAAATTCAATGGGAAACCACATTGTCTATTTAACCACGACAAACATTTGTTTTTTAAGGAATCATGAGTTTCTTGGGGACCCTTATTATCTAGCGGTGGCACATTTGTGAGTACCACCACATAAGGAGCACACTCAGGTGGGAGATTCACAGCACCCTTTATTTTGTTTCCCTCCCAACTGTTTATATTATCTATAGCAGGCAAATTACTGCCTGATGGGTTGGTGCTCATTTGTGGTATTGCCAGGGTAGCACTATCGTTCCCTTTATTCCCTATGGCTTTCTTAGCAGGGTCTCCCTGTCCTTGAATCTTACTTTGGGTGTTAGTAGTGTCGGTTACCACATCTATAGCAGGAGTAGCAGCAGACACTTCTCCCAATTTGCCTAAGGCCTTATTTAGCAAGCCACCCAATCTGACAACTTCTTCCGTTAACTCCTCTATTTTTAAAACCAGCGGATCTATTATGTCCTTGATCTTGGTACCAATAATCTCCTCAATGCTACTAACAATATTATCCTCTATTCCCACCTTATTAATTGTGCTCACGGCAGTATTCCCGTTGTCTTTATCCGATGGGTCTACAGATTTCTGCCCGTTACATAATGTCCCTTTTTAGACTGAAATTTCCTACATGTTCTCACTGTTCGTTTTTTAGGGGGAGGTAAACATTGTTCCACCCTGTCATGGCAATCGTCTATTATTGACTCATTGGGGCTAATTTGTACAGAATCAAGTTGCCCCAACTCAGTTAACTCAACCACCTCCGGGGTAGTAGAATCAAAGTGATTGTTTGCATCCTCCATGCCGGAGGTTGATAACCCTCCTGAAGGGCTCTCTCGAGGCGGGGTACTGGCTTTCCCCAATGACTGTCGTCTTTCAGAATTTATCTTACTAACCCTCTGAACCAAGTAGTTATCCATTGTACGTGGCCCCGAAGAGGCTTTAGATCTAGACATATTGTAAACAGTCACACCCTCGTCGCAAGCCTGCTGAATTGATAGAACGTTATGTCCGTTAATAATTACTTAGATAACAATTTTTAAAACACTGACAAATTATTAGCAAATACTCAATATCACCCCCGCTGCCTCTTACAGATCTTGTGACCAGGACCAGCGTCTCTGGCCCAGTCCAGTCTCCTCAGGCCTCTGAGGGCCACAGAGGGCCCGCCCTTTGCCCGGGCTTAGCCCGCGCGCGTCCCGCGACGCGGAGGGAGCCTCGCAGTTATAAGCGCCTCAGGGCGCGCAGGGAAGCGGAAGCGGAAGATACCGCTAGGGACTCTGGGGGCTGTAGTCCCTTTCGCGGCGTCCAGCGCGGTCTCAGCGCGGTCTCACAACCTCCGACCCCCGGGCAATGCAGAGTGCGCAGCGGAGCGTCCTTCCACCAGGTAGGTTTGTTGGCAATGTCCCCCGCTCCACCGAGGGAGCCTCGCAGTTATAAGCGCCTCAGGGCGCGCAGGGAAGCGGAAGCGGAAGATACCGCCAGGGACTCTGGGGGCTGTAGTCCCTTTCGCGGCGTCCAGCGCGGTCTCAGCGCGGTCTCACAACCTCCGACCCCCGGGCAATGCAGAGTGCGCAGCGGAGCGTCCTTCCACCAGGTAGGTTTGTTGGCAATGTCCCCCCTCAGAGGCCTACCAGGGGCTGCAGCACTTATTGAGCCACCCCTGGGACAGCCATACAAACTGACACCACCAGACCACTACTGTAGTCTGGGTAAGGTGGTGCTTGCACCCCTTACAGGGATATAGGTATCCTGTATCCCACTTAAATACAACACATATATCCCCATAGGTCACCCCTAAGGCAGGCCTTGCTAATCCTACAAGGCAGGGTGCTGAGATATGTGTGAGGGGGAACCCCTACCTGAGTAGGGCCCCTCTGCAACCTTCGTTAAAACTATTGCTGGGTTGTTTGTAGTGCAGCCATACCATAAACTCTTAACCGCATTATAAGTAATCGCGATAGCGTGATAACTTGAGAGGGGCTGCACAGAACCATGTCATGTTTGGTGTCAAACATCGAGGAATCATACCCCCAATCCAGCCATGGGAGTGAGGGCATGATTCCCCCCTGCTAGAGGGGTGATATGGTAAAAGCGGCAGATTTTAGACACCAATTTAAAAGTGTACACATAGTACAAAATGGATGCTACCCGCCACCCCTACGACTCTGAATGCCTGTTGCTGGGCAGAACTCCAGCCCCGGCAGCTGGACAATAGGGATCTTGTTGCAGGGAGGTGTTCCCACCTCCCCAGACAGACTATGTGGATTGGAACTGGGTGGGTGCACCATAAGATGTCTTTCAAACTTGCACGTAGGCTTCTCCAGTGCCTACACACAAAGGGGAGAGGGTTTAGCCACCCTTTCCCACCTTAACTCTCATTGGTGGGCTCTGATTCAGACACTCCCCTAATCTCTGGATAAAGGTGGGTGCAGGGTCCCCAGAGCCTCAGATTAATCTTGGACTTCAAAGACTTGAACCTTCGATGAGCTGCCGCACAGCTGAATGAAGAAATCTCCCTTGGGGTAAAGGAGTTACCCCCCTGCTTGGCAGGCACCTGAAACACTGCAAGTGACCCGGTTGGAACTCCGCTGCTCCTACGGACATCGAAGACTTCTACCTACCCTGAGGTGGGTTTCCAAGCATCCCAGAGGCTAGTGAGTGTGCATAGCAAAGCTCAGCACCATGGACCCCGTGGGTGCCGAGATCTCCAATACCCCAGGACACCGGCCACCTCTTGCACAGCACACAAAGTTGTGCTTTGGCCCATCATTGAGCCAACCTCTCAGCATTACTTGTGCCAAAGGACGACGCTCCAGCCCGCTCCGGCGACTCGTGGGCTCATCTTTACGCACTCCAAATTGCCGCCTCCCGCGGTCCCTTGTCTCTCAACTGGTGGGCCCTAGCGGAGGTCAATCTTTACTTTAGAGGGCTCTCCTGGTTGCTCCAGGCCTGCTCTACCGTCTCCTTGCTGGAGACCTCGCTCAGACCTCGTGGGTCTGCACCGTAGCTGTTTTGTGATCCTTGCGTGGGTTGCGGTTGCCAAGGCTTAGTGGATCCTATCCGGACACTAACCCCGCAGCGGCCTTCATCCTTCATGGGACAGTCGCCCTCCAGAAGCTGGCCTTCCTTGAAGCCTCCTGGAACCCGTGGCTGCTGATCCAAGCTACCTGTCTTTAACCTAGAAGCACCCGACATTGAAGGGCTCTTTCTTCTGAGCTCCCTGGTCACTGGCTAGTGACCCAGACTCTGTCCCCTCTGCTTTCAGGTCCTTCCCTTCAAGATCTACATCTTCAATCTGCACGACATCGACGACGCTTCACGCCAGCAGCAGTTCTTCACCTTTTTCCATTGAAAACGAGATCGCGACCCGACATCGAAAACGACCTATGCACCCGGCTTCCCTGGGGCAGGTAACAGTGGTACCTCGGTACTGTCGTGGGTGTGGGCCCTCCAAAAGCTTAACTCTAAGCTCCTGAACTTGAACTCCTGCTAGAAGTGTCCAGATTCTTGTAATTTCCAACCGCGACATTTCCCATAGAGTTTAATAGAGATCCCAAATGTAGTTTAAACACTGCACCATCTCCCGTGGGTCCCCTTCCTCACTACCTTGGGTGGTTTCGTAAGGGGCCAGCGACCCTAAGTGCCCTAGGCACTGTCTTCAGAACTGTTGTGGTTCTTATACCATTTTTTTAATATATGGTTTGGTCCCCCCCTGGGGCCCTGTGATTCCAGTGCTATTTATTGTTGTTTAAATGCTTTATTGAATTTTATCTTTACCTCCAGCCTCACAAGAGACTAGTGGGATTTGTTCTTAGAATAAATACATATATTTTGAATATATACCTGTGTGGACTACTCTTTCATTTGGTCATTCAAGAGGTTACCTATGGTAAAACAATAAGCTTAACACTCCTTCAAGACTTAGCCTGAAGGCTGCTCTCCACAGCTACCACTAGGATAGCTTTCTTTAAAGGTTGTCTTTTAACCTATCACCTTAAGAGTCAAATTGGACTGGTGCAAGGTGTCCCCTATAACTAGTGGACAGCATATGCCAGGCCAACTTCTCACAGATGCCCTCTGTATTTTATTAAATGTGGTAACAAGGCGCATGGTTAGAGATAATAGTGCATGTTACGACCTGTCAATTGCATCTTTTACAAATCATTTTATTGCCTTAAATTCTATTGGCAACTTCTTCAGGGAACCATCTTATCATCCAAAGGTACACCACAAACCTGTATGAAAATGGAAAAAAGATAGGGAGAAAGGAATCTGCTGTCCACATCCATCAAAATAATAACTCAATGACTGCCAACAAGCTGCACATTTATTGTTATATTTACCATATGACCACTAGGGTGAAAACCTACTGGCTGACTTAGTATTCTTTGATGGCCACCTGTTGACATAACTATTTGTTTGTTGTCAGTAGCATGCAATTCTGACATATCCATGAACATATGTAGAGGACAATGGCCAGGCCAACAATGAGTGGAGCTCAGTGGAGCGAAGGCAGGGACAGGTGATTCCCGAGGTAACATTTAGCAAGGTGACAGGGTAATGTAAATACCAGGCTACTCAAACTATATCTGTGGTCACCGAACTACAAAGGGCAGGAGCCGAATGAGAACAAGGTTTAATCAAAGTAAGGGTGTACTAGTATATGACAATAGGTAGCTTAGTAGCTTAGGGAATTCCCCGTGGACTCACACCAGTGGATTGCTCTTAACAAAAGTCTTACAGCAAAGTTATAGTTTGGGCCTGCTGTTAGAGACTGTTGTACTCAGTGTAAGATGGAATGAGGCTGACAACACTGAGGCACGTAAGACTTCAAAGGACCAGGGTGCAACAACAGAAGTCTTTCTTTTACCTGATTGGAGTTGAGACCAAGCCAGAAGTCACAATGTTAACGGATATGGACTGCAATAGAAGTGGAGCAGATTTCGAATGGAACAGAATACCAGAGTGGAAAGAATAACCAGAATACAGGACAGATGAGGACAGCACGGAGACAAGGAGAAAGCCAAGATGATGAGTTATGAACAGGGCTTCAGAAATCAAGAATAGGAGTGCAGAGATCAAGAGCAGGCTGCACTCAAAAGGCACTGGGACAAGTAATGTCCTGTTGGTACGGGGAACCTGCTACTAGGATTCAGAACAAGGAACTCAAGGATGTACCTACCAGGCACTGGAACAAGTAATACTCTACTGGTTCATGGAAACGAACTAAAAGAAGGAATTAAAAAATGTTCCAAACAGGCACTGAAACAAGTAATGCTTGCTGATACATGGAATAAACACAGGAATTCAGGACAAGGTCTGAATAGCAAATCAGAACAAGGACACGGAGGAAACCACTGCCAACTCAGTGAATACGTGGTCAGAAGTCCAATAGGGAAAACTCACATATAACATAACAGGTGTATTTGTAAAGTGCACATTCACCCCAGCAACAGGGAATCTTGGCGCTGAAATAACAGATGTATATTGTTACCCAACTCAATGGTACTCATTTTATCGACCTCAAATGGATGAAAGGCTGAGTGGACCTGCTGGAACTTGAACCTGTGACCATAAGGTCGCACACAGGCCTCTGCAGTGGATGCATTAGTCCACTGAGCCACCAGACCTGGAGTGATGAAGTTAAAAAGGAAAGACAGAAAGAAAAGCAAGACTGAAGCGAGGAAAACTCATGAAGCACAATGCTGCACATTGCAGCCATAGGAAAGCAGGACACTGCAAACAGCAGTAGCAGGAATCAGGACTCCTCTCAGCTTTAAAGGATCCGTCAGTGAAAGCAACTGAACAAAAAAACAGTAGCTCCCAGTAACATCAATTATAGCACAAATACTGAAACCAGGAGCCAGGCTTATATCCCTCCTCCCAGCTCACAGCAACACAGGGTTATTGGTATTCAGAAAATATGTGAGATAGCTGCAGCACAGAGCAGGCAAGAGCAGGAGAAGACCTTCCTTGAGCTCTCTGCCTGAAGAAGTGCACTGAAGTTCCATGAAGCAACCGGTAGGCCGAATGAAACTCCGAAATGGAACAATGATCAGATTATTTTCCTGGACACGGGAGGAATTCATGCAAAGAAGCACATGGGCATGCTGGAATTGGTAATCAAGAGTTCCAAGTAGAATAAGATTTACCAAAAGACTCCACTCCAGCTTGCATGCTCATGTAACGCATACAAGTACCAAAATGCATTAGGGGTTGATATGTTAAGTTTGGAATGGAATCTGGAGTGGGTATGATTTTCAAAAGAATCTGTAAGGTCTCTGAATGAACACCGAATTGCACTCCAGCTTGCATGCTCATGTAACGCATACAAGTACCAAAATGCATTAGGGGTTGATATGTTAAGTTTGGAATGGAATCTGGAGTGGGTATGATTTTCAAAAGAATCTGTAAGGTCTCTTAATGAACACCGAATTGCCGCACAGGTTCCAAACTAGTGTACATGATGGGAGGAGGCTCACAGAAGGTCTTTGGCAGGATTGAAGGATTGTGACAGTAGTAAAAAGACATCTCACATGCTGTGTTTTTATTAAAAAAACATGTCATCTGTCCTTCACAAACCCCCATCTTCCAGTGCCAGTAAAAAGTGTCATGAAAAAATGAATGGTCATGATGTCGCTGGATTCTTATCTACCTTACCATCACCAAGAATCCTCTCAGGTCGCCAGGATCTTTTTATCTGCTAAATAGTGTAGAGGGGAGGAAATCAAATATTTAACATTTAGCAATAATTTAATTTACTCTCTGAAAGGACCACTGACTCAGAATCTCAATTTTGGGAATTTATTATAACCAAGAATAACTGCACATACAAACACCCCAGTACAAGGTGAAGAAAATAAATGGGCACTAATACAAAAGAAATCCTACGCAGGAGCCTCATCCGACTCAGGATAAGAAGAAGAATCAATTCCAGTAACACCAGAAATACGAATATTACTCCAGTCTCTACATTGGAAGTCATTAGCTTGAAGGAAAATCAGTTAGACTATCCCTACTCTATTTCTAAGGTGACATCCCTACTTAGCATTTTCCCTTTCAGGCAAGAGGGTAAAAAGGTGTCAGAAGTGAAGACTTCCTTAGAAGTGCACTCACTTAATCAGAGCTCACTCTAAGATGCTCCTTCTAGCTTCCCATCTAAGCCTCAACTGCTCAACCCTTGGGGTACTGTCCCTAATACAAAACCCCAAAAACACAGAACACGCCCCCTGACACACCTCTTCAGCCAGGTCTTCTTCCAGTACTTTTCCACTGAATCTTTTATCCCATCCAGCGATGGTTATCTTGACCTTGGGTCCCAGGCACCTGCTCTGCCGAAAGTATCATCCTTAAATTCCGGTGTGCTCCCATATTGGCTTCTTGTGCTATCCTAACTCCTAACAAAGGCCTAGTCTCTCTAATGAGCTGAGTGATCTTGCACCAGCACCAGCAACAGAAACATGAGAATGTGAAACTTTCCACTTCTCTAAGATTTTCTAACATCCTGAAACTCAAAGCCTTACCAAGGGAAAATCATTTCGGCCTACAGCATTTAGCTAACATAAGAAAATGATCAGGCCTTCCTCTTTAAACTTATATGCGATCAGGCCTTTACACGGTTTAAACCTTACATTTCTAAAATCACATTACAAGCTTAACTTTGTTACACTTTATATATGAATAAGCGGAGGAGGAGCCTAGCGCGCAACCAAGATGGCCGCGTAGGTGCGAGGCTCCCGAGGACCTCCGCGACCTCCTACGTTTATCCTGTCTTCATCCTGCATCTGTGGAAATATGGATTTTTCTGATCAGTTATGTCCCCTATCTTGGACCCCAACGGTTTCATGTATGAATCATAAGTACATGTATGTTCCCTCCAGTTCCAGTTATGAAGACGCAAACACATGTGCGTCCACCGTCAACATGTCCTCTTTCAGATCCGCCATGAATAGGCCGGATATTCCATTCCTAAGTATGAAAGGCCACCGGCTTCATATGGTTCACTTATGCCATTTTACAGTCCAGGCAAGTAGGCCCTGATTCTGTCATCAAACTCTTCTTGCCTTCTGCCTCTGAAAGCTCCAGTCTGAGCCTGCATCTGTGACCATGAACTTTGTCTCATTCTCTGCGCGGCTCACGAAGCCTGACATCAGCCTGTTGCCTGCCAAAAACTGTATTTCACCTTCGAAATTATCTGCTCCGTTCCCTGCCCAATGCATTCCTGTCTAGTAGTTTAAGTAAACATTCTTCCAGCTACCGAGCAAAGGCCCGGCTTCTCTGTCTTTATGCAAGTAATTCATAGCCCTATTACTATGGAAGATTTCCGCCCTCGCATCTAGTGTAGACACTTAGACGCTTGTACACGCACTAACAGTCAGTATAGTCAGTATAGAATAAGATTCTACTCTAAGAGACCTCTCTTTTGGATAACATAGTTCTTTAAACATAGGATGTTAGATATGATTTGGGATTAGGTTGACTTGACCCTCCAGACTTCTGTCGCCACATGTAGAGCTAAATGTCAGGTCCCCTTCACCCCCTAGTTGCACGTCAATTACACGTCATACTGCTGCGCGCGCATTTCTGCCAAGTATTTCTGCTGACATTGCGAAATTCTTTCATAGAACCACCCTATTATGACATCACATCTGATGACGTTCTTTCATCACACCCAGTTACGCCTATTTTTGCTACGCATGAATATATTATCCACACTATCAATTGTTACGCCTCTTGTATTTGCTTCACTGTAATGCCTATTGTATAAAAGTGATTGATTGTCAATAACGTATGTACTTCACTTCCTGAACCTTCGTGGTGATGGAACTTGGAGCAACCGATTATAATCGACCATTGGAATAAAGCCCATTCCGAACCTCTAATACCACAGATTCTGCCTCTTATTTACTGAGCTATTTTATTATGTTTCTGTATCAAATTAAGTCCCGGTAATTAAATTATTTACCACATGAATGGCGCCCGAACAGGGACACTTTCTCATCTCACGCGCCGGCGGTGAGTTGCAGGCCCGGTCTCCTGCCACAGCTGGACGGACAACAACGCGTACCAGCAGGATTTCCTGTATCTCCCTCCGGTCAAGCGGGGGCGACTGAGGCTGCGATCAACACCCAGACGAGGCGGTGAGAAGTGCGAAGTATCCCGACCAGAGCCTAGCTGAGAGAGCAAGATCCGAGGTATACAGAGGCCCACCAGTTTCCGAAGTCCCGAGTCGAGTCCAGTTTCCGAAGTGTTCGAGTCGAGTCCAGTCCGGTTCAAGTTCAGTTCAGTTTCCGAGGCCTTCCGTTTCCGAGCTACCCGGTGAGTACCATTACTGGGGAGGCGTTCTGACGTGCACATAGGTTGTGCCGGTCAAGACGGGTTTGGGTACACAAACCCGGTCTGCACTGTTTCAGCAGTGTATCTGTACTGTTTAGCAGTATATCTAGTATATCAAGTATATGAATTCAGATTAATTCAGTTAATGTCGAGTATTATGTTTAAGTGATTAAGTTTTCCTTAGATCGTCATCATCATTGTTGCTCGGTTAAATGTTAGATGTTAAATGTTTCAAATACGTTCTGCATATTGTGGTATGAATGACTGTTCATTATTGTGTTTATTTGTATTAAGTTTGTTCAAAATCAAGTATCAGATCAGTTCTCAATATGCCGCTCTTTTCGAAATTAAGACAGATCACAACAAGAAAAGGGGTACTCGAAGAAGCCGTTCCTATTCCTCCTAGGGACACTCCAGGGTACTTCATGTATCATAAACATGGCTTAGACGCTATATTATTTCTTGATTTATGGGTAGACTACACCAAGGAATTACCAGAAAGTCAGAGGTGGCCCGTAGCTGGGACCTGGGATGCAGAGTGCATCATGAAAGTAGAGGAAGAGTTATGGAAAAGGAAAGTCAGACAGTCACAGAAAGACGCCATTGAATTATGGCGTAAAGAATCTCATAGACGTACAGAAAAAGCACTCCGACAGGAAGAGAAAAATAGAGAGAATTCAAATAAAGTCCGAGAAAATCTATTAATTGAAGAAGGTACCCGAGTGAAATCAGAACAAGTAGACAGACAAAGAAATGCCCTTATGAATGGTATGTATCCCCTCCTGGCCGAGGGATTACCTAAGGCTACTCCGGAAATACCAAAAGACTTGCCACCCCCATTATTTCCAATAAAAGTACATCCTAAGGGGCATCCTAGAACCGCAGAAGACGTTTTTCTTTCCTCTTATTTAGATGACGCAGCTCCCGAGTACGCAAATTCCGCCCCACATAGACCGCCTGCCAGGGAGGTTCAACGCCAAGATCCAGTATCCGTATCTCTACAGCAACAAATCCTGACACAAGTTCCGGCAAGCACATCTGTTTCTACATCTGTTCCTACAGCTACTTCTATAGCTGTGTCCCCACCTATAGTTGCTGTATCGCGTTCAACGAATCCTTTCACGCCCGATACCCCGGACGGGGCTACGGGAGGTGCTACCAACATTTTTTCTACGCCACCCAGAATAAATAAACTTACCTTTCAAGAGTCAGCACATTCACGTACCCCCAAACTCATAAATGCCCGTACGCTTAAGGAACTTCTTGTAGATTGTAGATATGACCCTGTGCCCGGCAAAGAGGACGAAATGATCATGGCATCATTACGTATCAGACGAGCTGCAGTGTATTTAGGGAAGTTACCAGGAATGACTGCGCATCTAGATAATATATACCATTTTGTCCAAACAGGGCGAGATTCAGAATGTATTAACAGAGCTATGGAATACCAGAAAGTGGAGATACAGGGGGAACTGTTACGTTTCCTTATAAATTGTGTGATCAGAAATCAAGACCGACCGGGGGTAGACCCGGAAGCAATGCAAATTCTTACCAGATGGAGCCAGAATATATCAGAAGGGAGACATGATAAGCAAAATTGTATAATAGCCATGTGCCGAAAGATCCGTAAAGAAATAGAACGCCTACACGAAGAAAGATTAGCGGTAGACCAGTTCGAACAGAGCGAGGAGGAAGGATCAGGACTGCCCACAGGACAGTCAGACACCATAGCCTATGTAGGTAGAGGAAGATCTTGTAATAGTACTAGATGTCATATTGACCCGATACGTCCGATATGTCCAGATAATAACAGGAATTTCCAAACACCTATAATTAATATAAGGTCTAACGAGCATTCGTTCCAAGCCGCTGACAAATTACTCCGAGAACGAAGGGGTTATCATTTTCTCGATTCTATGGATGAACAAGAATTAGCCAGGTCAGCCGTCCATTGGGTTGACAGTCCCGGAAAGTATGGTGATGATACAGTAGCACACACATTTTTGAATCTCACCCCAGATGAACAGCGTTTAGCTGGGATTTATATGATTCAACAACTCCTTATACTATATCAGAGTCAGCATTCGGATCCTGGTCCCTTGCCTGATATATTGACTGAATTACTCATGAATAGATGGAGAGGTTCAGGTACTAAATTAATTAAAGAAATACTAGAATCAAGAAAACAGTACATTCTTTTTGTATGCTCAGAACAGGTCTCACTGCCCATTAAGGAAAGAACCACGTATTACATGGACAGACAGAATCCCTTACGAGAAGTGCACCCAATAAAAGGCGAGGACAATGAGTTTAAACGCGTATTTGTATATACGCCCATATCGAAAATAGAATTGTTAGAAATGAAGAAAGTGGTACCCAGTCATGACAAAGACCCAGCGGGTTTCCACCGAGAAATTAAAGACATGTTACTCATGGGAGAGTATACCTATCCCGACATTATGACAATATTAAAGGTATTAATGCCTGCTGGCATTTATGAAAAACTCAGGGAAAAGGAGTGGGAGGTAGGAGACCAAAAGATAGAATGGTCAGCATTAGAAGCAGAAGAAAAGGCCCGAACTGCAGGAGCAGGGCTTGGGGATAAAACTAAAGCACTACCAGGTTTACTAGTACAGGTACTGCCACGTTTATTAACTACGAAAAAGGAAGATTGGGGTACAATTTCAGCCTGTAAACAGAAGCAAGATGAAGACACTAGTGATTTCTATGCCCGATTTGAAAAATGTTTTGGTATAAATAGTGGCATAAAAGCAAGTAGCGAATCATACCCACATCTGTTTGTGACAAAATTAGTAGAAAATGCCTTGCCTCAAGTGAAGAACAGAGTATTAAAATTCGAGAGTACCTGGCAAGGTAACACTCCATCACAAATGTTACAAATGTTACAGTACCATCACAATAGAATTAGAGAGGAACAAGAACATGAACAAAGACGCATGAAAGACACGAAAATGAAAATGCTAGTCTCCCAGACAGTTCCAGCTGAAGGACATAAAAAGGGTACGACACATTCCGGTGATTCAACAGGACCTGTAAAAGGGACATGCAACTATTGTAAAAAGCCAGGTCATTACGTACACGATTGTCCAGTTTTGAAACATAATATCGCCATAGGTAATACAAAAGAAAGACCACGGCCACCTAGACAGGATCAGAATGAACAAGGAGCCCCGCAGCATGCACAGTCCATGCCAGCTCCACCACAGTCTATACAGTTTGTGCCAGCTGCACCAGCGCTGCCTGTTGCTGCCACCCAAACCACGACACGACAACTGTACCAGACCGCACAGTACGACTCTCCTGATTATCAACGATACGCATGAACAAGCCTAGAGAGGGAAGTTGACTTACCCCTTATCGAGGTCCCTGTAGACCAAGAAGGACCTTATGTACATAGTGAATTATTAGGCCAAGACAGAAAATTTTTACTCGATACAGGGGCAAGTCGAACAACTATAAAACATAGTGAAGTTCCAGGGGCACCCCTCTCAGGCTCACAGAATATTTCCCTTGGTTTTTCAGGAAAACCTATTGTTAATGAAGTGTCACAACCTCTTCCACTTACGATAGGACCTTTGACCCGAACTACAGATTTATTGCTTACTAAATCATGTCCAGAAAACTTGTTAGGTATAAAAACACTGAAAGCTCTAGGAGCTATAATATGTTGTTCTCCGGAAGGAGTAAGATTGTTTTTACGTGATTTTAAAGGTCACTATGTGTCTAGAGACATGGATCCCCGACTGCAGACTTTACCTACACATCTATGGGCACAAGGCCCTACTGATGTTGGTTGCATGAATATTACACCATATCGAGTCACACTAAAGGCAGGAGTGGTACTACCACGAATGAGACAATACAAGTTACCACCAGATGCTGTAGTGGCTTTACTGCAAATCATTGACGAGCTTATTGCCCAAGGAGTGGTTGTGGAAACAGACTCCAATGTATGTAATTCACCGATAATTCCGATTCTTAAACGAACAGATCCGAAGGCCCCGCCAGTATATCGATTGGTTATTGATCTGCGCGAATTGAACAAGTGCATTGTGCCACAATTCCCTGTGGTCCCAGATATCTCGTCATTACTGACAGCTATTGATTCCGAAGCAACATTCTTTACTGTAATTGATCTCAAGAATGCCTTTTTCAGCGTCCCAATAGATCCGGAAAGCCAATACTTGTTCGGATTTAGTTTAAATGGACGTAGCTTTAAATTCTCCCGCGCACCTCAAGGATTTACAGAAAGCCCCAGCATCTATAGCCAAGCACTGAAACGAGAACTCGACAGTATCCACATGCCAGTTAACACCGCCTTGCTTCAATATGTCGATGATCTGCTGATCACCGCTAGAAGCGAACCCGAATGTGAGAAAGCATCACTGACAGTTTTACAATTTCTAGCCGAAAAGGGGCACAGCCCCTTCTAAGCTGCAATTCTGTGTCCAGCGAGTTGTTTATCTTGGACACTCGCTGTCCAAGGAGGGAAGGCAGCTTACACCCGACCGCATTCAGTTAATAGCTAACATGCCAATACCCAAGACACAAAAGGAGGTGCGGGCTTTCATAGGCCTCACTTCATATTGTAGGCAGTGGATCCCTCAGTATGCATTTCTAGCAAAACCACTCATTCAGTTGACAACACAGGAGGCAGCCACATCGACTGTTCTCCCTTGGACTCAGGAACATACACAAGCTTTTGAAAGCCTAAAGAAAGCTTTATGTCAAGCACCTGTTTTAGCAACACCATGTTACAGTAAACAGTTTACACTCTTTGTTACAGAACGAGAAGGTACTGCCTTGTCAGTACTCACACAGGAACAAGCAGGATCACACAAACCATGTGCTTATTTTTCTAGTACATTAGATCCCGTAGCTCAGGCTTTGCCTGCGTGCCTAAAATCAGTGGCAGCAACAGCTTTAGCAATCAGACAAAGCGATGCCATAGTGTTAGGACATCCATTGACAGTTCAAGTACCACATGCAGTAGAGGTTCTCGTGAATCGAACGCAAACACAACACTTGACTATAGCGCGACTTACAGGGTATGAATTAACATTGTTTCAGCCACATATAGAAATCAGACGTTGTAACACATTGAATCCTGCCACACTTTTACCTGTAAACGGAACAGACCCACTAGCCCATGACTGTATTGAAGTTATTACAATCACGACGAAACCCAGACAAGACTTAACCGATGTCCCATTGTCAGACCCAGACCTGACGTTGTATGTAGATGGTTCATGTATGAGAACAAGTACAGGAGACTTAGTGGCCGCTTACGCAGTCACAACAGATACTGAAATCATTGAAACAAATTGCATAAATACCTTGTCAGCTCAAGCCGCAGAGCTCGTCGCTCTGACACAAGCCTGTATTCAAGCCACAAATAAAAAAGTCAACATATACACTGATTCACGTTATGCATTCGGAGTTGTACATGACTTCGGCGTGCTGTGGCGAGAGAGAGGTTATTTAACTTCCCACGGTGCCCACATTCAGCACGGACCCCTCATTCATGCCTTATTAGATGCAATACATCTACCCACTGCAATATCAATTATGAAATGTAAAGCTCATACGAAAGTTACTGATATCATTTCTCAAGGCAATGATCTAGCTGACAGAACAGCTAAACAGACTGCTCAAACTCAAACATCCAGTACAAAAGGGGGTGGTGATGGACGGAGCATCAGAACCAATCAAACACTCACACCCAGTCAACAGATCTGGGTTTGATCCATCACCATTCTTTAGCCCACTCTGCCACCCCAGTTCAGACATGGCCATATGCAAATCAGTCTGACCCTGTGCCTCATGGGAACAGTCCAGCCCGAACTGCCAAGCCTTGCCTTCCCTGGACCAGAAACAAGCTTCCTAGGACCGGTTTCTGGCATTTCAGCCGTCTTCAGCCAGGCTTGCTTGAATCCAGTGGCAAAGTGAGCAAGGGACTCACGTCTGAGCATACCCTGCCAACTTATGGCAAACAAAGCAGTACAAAAGGGGGTGGTGATGGACGGAGCATCAGAACCAATCAAACACTCACACCCAGTCAACAGATATGGGTTTGATCCATCACCATTCTTTAGCCCACTCTGCCACCCCAGTTCAGACATGGCCATATGCAAATCAGTCTGACCCTGTGCCTCATGGGAACAGTCCAGCCCGAACTGCCAAGCCTTGCCTTCCCTGGACCAGAAACAAGCTTCCTAGGACCGGTTTCTGGCATTTCAGCCGTCTTCAGCCAGGCTTGCTTGAATCCAGTGGCAAAGTGAGCAAGGGACTCACGTCTGAGCATACCCTGCCAACTTATGGCAAACAAAGCAGTACAAAAGGGGGTGGTGATGGACGGAGCATCAGAACCAATCAAACACTCACACCCAGTCAACAGATCTGGGTTTGATCCATCACCATTCTTTAGCCCACTCTGCCACCCCAGTTCAGACATGGCCATATGCAAATCAGTCTGACCCTGTGCCTCATGGGAACAGTCCAGCCCGAACTGCCAAGCCTTGCCTTCCCTGGACCAGAAACAAGCTTCCTAGGACCGGTTTCTGGCATTTCAGCCGTCTTCAGCCAGGCTTGCTTGAATCCAGTGGCAAAGTGAGCAAGGGACTCACGTCTGAGCATACCCTGCCAACTTATGGCAAACAAAGCAGTACAAAAGGGGGTGGTGATGGACGGAGCATCAGAACCAATCAAACACTCACACCCAGTCAACAGATCTGGGTTTGATCCATCACCATTCTTTAGCCCACTCTGCCACCCCAGTTCAGACATGGCCATATGCAAATCAGTCTGACCCTGTGCCTCATGGGAACAGTCCAGCCCGAACTGCCAAGCCTTGCCTTCCCTGGACCAGAAACAAGCTTCCTAGGACCGTTTTCTGGCATTTCAGCCGTCTTCAGCCAGGCTTCCTTGAATCCAGTGGCAAAGTGAGCAAGGGACTCACGTCTGAGCATACCCTGCCAACTTATGGCAAACAAAGCAGTACAAAAGGGGGTGGTGATGGACGGAGCATCAGAACCAATCAAACACTCACACCCAGTCAACAGATCTGGGTTTGATCCATCACCATTCTTTAGCCCACTCTGCCACCCCAGTTCAGACATGGCCATATGCAAATCAGTCTGACCCTGTGCCTCATGGGAACAGTCCAGCCCGAACTGCCAAGCCTTGCCTTCCCTGGACCAGAAACAAGCTTCCTAGGACCGGTTTCTGGCATTTCAGCCGTCTTCAGCCAGGCTTGCTTGAATCCAGTGGCAAAGTGAGCAAGGGACTCACGTCTGAGCATACCCTGCCAACTTATGGCAAACAAAGCAGTACAAAAGGGGGTGGTGATGGACGGAGCATCAGAACCAATCAAACACTCACACCCAGTCAACAGATCTGGGTTTGATCCATCACCATTCTTTAGCCCACTCTGCCACCCCAGTTCAGACATGGCCATATGCAAATCAGTCTGACCCTGTGCCTCATGGGAACAGTCCAGCCCGAACTGCCAAGCCTTGCCTTCCCTGGACCAGAAACAAGCTTCCTAGGACCGGTTTCTGGCATTTCAGCCGTCTTCAGCCAGGCTTGCTTGAATCCAGTGGCAAAGTGAGCAAGGGACTCACGTCTGAGCATACCCTGCCAACTTATGGCAAACAAAGCAGTACAAAAGGGGGTGGTGATGGACGGAGCATCAGAACCAATCAAACACTCACACCCAGTCAACAGATCTGGGTTTGATCCATCACCATTCTTTAGCCCACTCTGCCACCCCAGTTCAGACATGGCCATATGCAAATCAGTCTGACCCTGTGCCTCATGGGAACAGTCCAGCCCGAACTGCCAAGCCTTGCCTTCCCTGGACCAGAAACAAGCTTCCTAGGACCGGTTTCTGGCATTTCAGCCGTCTTCAGCCAGGCTTGCTTGAATCCAGTGGCAAAGTGAGCAAGGGACTCACGTCTGAGCATACCCTGCCAACTTATGGCAAACAAAGCAGTACAAAAGGGGGTGGTGATGGACGGAGCATCAGAACCAATCAAACACTCACACCCAGTCAACAGATCTGGGTTTGATCCATCACCATTCTTTAGCCCACTCTGCCACCCCAGTTCAGACATGGCCATATGCAAATCAGTCTGACCCTGTGCCTCATGGGAACAGTCCAGCCCGAACTGCCAAGCCTTGCCTTCCCTGGACCAGAAACAAGCTTCCTAGGACCGGTTTCTGGCATTTCAGCCGTCTTCAGCCAGGCTTGCTTGAATCCAGTGGCAAAGTGAGCAAGGGACTCACGTCTGAGCATACCCTGCCAACTTATGGCAAACAAAGCAGTACAAAAGGGGGTGGTGATGGACGGAGCATCAGAACCAATCAAACACTCACACCCAGTCAACAGATCTGGGTTTGATCCATCACCATTCCGATGGATTTAACCCAGATCTCTTGACTGGGGGAGAATGTATGCATTGTCAGCATTCCGTCCATCATTTGGTTGTTGTAACGCAAACTCAAACATCCGACATGACAAAGACAATAGTCCCGACGCCAACACATTGTATGACGGTTAAAGATCCTTCTCTTGACGTAATTGATATACAGACACATGCTACACCAGACGAAATAAAGAAATGGACTGAATCAGGAGGGATTCAAACGGATCAAGGATGGATGATGAAGGAAAAGTCTGTGTGGTTCCTTCCTGATTCAATGGTCCAAGTTATAATTAACACTGTACATAGTCCAGCACATCTAGGAGTAAAAGCTATGCTAGATAGCATTCAACACATTTGGTTCAATAAACATTTACGAGCAGCAGCTAAACAAAAAGTTCGTACCTGTATGATCTGTTGTCAGTTCAACCCAGGAAAAAGCGTTCCCGTAGAACAGGGTGGATTTCAGCCTCCTGATCACCCTTTTGAAGTCCTCCAGATGGATTATATCCAGATGGAACGATGTAGAGGATTCAAATATGTTCTCGTAGTTGTCTGTGCTCTTTCCCGTTGGACGGAGGCATACCCGGTTTCAGATTACACTGCCCCGACTACTGCCAAACAGTTGGTTCGAGAATTCTTCCCACGGTACGGTTTACCACGTGTTGTCTATTCAGATAACGGCCAGCCGTTCTCATCCGAATTAATGAAACACGTTTCACTTTTGTTAGGCTATCAGTGGAAATTCCACTGTGTCCGACACCCCGAGGCAGCAGGTCTCGTAGAAAGACATAATCAGATCCTAAAAATCAGACTGTCCAAAATATGCAGAGAGAAAGGTGTCGACTGGGTAGTAGCATTACCAGTTGCACTCTTTTACATGAGAATGGTAGCACACTCTCGAACAGGGCTATCCCCGTATGAGGTGATCTTCGGCAGACCACCAAATATGTGGGGGACGCCTATACCACGCAAAATAACTGATATTGACTGTAATATGCTGACAGATTACTTGGCTTCCTTGATGTCTGCACTACAATCTTGTCGTTCACAGGTAGCTGCAGCTTTTCCTGACAACACTGAGGTGAAACCCCATGACGTAGTTCCGGGAGACCTGGTCCTGGTGAGGAACTTTGATCGAAAGACTCAACTGGAACCTAGGTGGAAGTCGCCGCAGCTGGTCTTGCTCACCACAAGGACAGCCGTGAAGATCGAGGGCAGGAAAGGCTGGATTCATTCAAGTCATATCAAGAAATTTCATGGACTATCATCGGATGTGAATACCACACCTCGTGTGTCTTCACCCATTGACTCAAAACTTCCTTTTGTTGAAAAGAGTAATTCCGAACTTTATAAACTAAAACTCAGGTCTAATCAGTCAAGCAATTTGATTGTTTAAGTCCTCTCCAAGGTGAAGCGGTTGAATTGTCTCTGACATGTATCCCTTAGACCTGAATAGAGAATACACCCGAAAAATGTTGAAACGACATGCGTACTGTAAATTACTGCGTAGTCATTGCACAGTGACGTTATTAATTTTGTTTTTCTTAAGTCTCTTAATAATTACTGCACGTATATTGTTGCACATATATTATCCTATTTCTAGACATGTTTATAATATTACTGCTGAACATTCTTTTAGTGAATTACCTCCGCTTGAGTTGTCTTATAGATTTGCGCTGCGCAATAACACGTTTATTAGTATGTTACATCATTCCCATCAGGTTAGCAATGCTACAAATTGTTGGATATGTGGCCGACTCCCTCCCTATCAGAATTATAAAGGGATTCTACCTCTCTTTCCATACCCGTTCACACACAACGGCTCCTGTGGAGCATGGTTTAGTTTAATTAATTCTCTAGATTCGAATTCTGTAGTTTATCAAGATGACTGGGTATGGGGAAATTTGAACTTAGTTTTACTTAAAGTCTGCTACCCTAACAAGGAGGGACTTCCCCAGAGAACAGGAACTGATCTAGAAAATGAAGTGTATGGATTAGGTAATTTTACGCTTAATCTTATGATCCTAAATGTCGAATCCGAAGCTACTTCAATTTTGCCCGCTATGTCAATATTTCCAGTAAAGGGTGAACTATGTGTAAGAAAGAATGGTTCCATACATATGGGCCATAGTAGATGCACCACTGTAGTAGAATTTAGTGATCAAGGCAAGTCTATATTTAGAGCTTCCCGCCATTCCTATTTCATATGTGGTCAGACGGCCTATGTACGTTTGCCTCTAGATTGGGATGGTACTTGCTACATTGGATTCCTTTTGCCACCTGTTTTCCTGGCTCCTTCTGATTATCACAGAAATACTCATTTAGTATATAATAGAGTAAGGAGGGATCTCCCAATAGTCGATTACACTGAAACAGCATGGGAAAAATACACAGATTTCAATAAAGGTCTCTTTCCCTATATAGGTACCGTTACTAATAGTAAGCTGATACGTAGATTAACTAGAACCCTTGAAGCAGTAGTGAACGAAACTATTTCCGCCTTAGGCAATTTAACAGAAGAGCAGTCTGCTATGCGGATTGTTGTGCTTCAAAATCGTCTTGTCCTTGACGTCATCCTGGCCGATAGGGGCGGAGCTTGTAGGGTCATCGGATCAAGCTGTTGCATTTTCATACCAGAAAATTCGCCATCTGTATATAAAGCCATAACTCGCCTTCATAAGATTGTAAGCCAGATACACCAGAACCCAGGCACCTGGACTTGGTCCGGTTGGTTTTGGAGTGTATTATCTACCTTTGGATGGAAGGTCCTATCTTTCCTAGGTATAGGCCTTCTCATACTATTCAGTTGCTGTCTATGTCTACAATGTGGACCAGCGATCTGTGGTCTGTGTGCCACATCGTGTATTCCACCACCAAGATTTCATTCATCACGGAAGAAGAAAGAAGAACAAATGATGTTATATGAACAGATCAATGGATTGATGAAGATTGATATCTCTTAACGGGCAAGTAGGGGACAAGGAGGGAATGTGGAAATATGGATTTTTCTGATCAGTTATGTCCCCTATCTTGGACCCCAACGGTTTCATGTATGAATCATAAGTACATGTATGTTCCCTCCAGTTCCAGTTATGAAGACGCAAACACATGTGCGTCCACCGTCAACATGTCCTCTTTCAGATCCGCCATGAATAGGCCGGATATTCCATTCCTAAGTATGAAAGGCCACCGGCTTCATATGGTTCACTTATGCCATTTTACAGTCCAGGCAAGTAGGCCCTGATTCTGTCATCAAACTCTTCTTGCCTTCTGCCTCTGAAAGCTCCAGTCTGAGCCTGCATCTGTGACCATGAACTTTGTCTCATTCTCTGCGCGGCTCACGAAGCCTGACATCAGCCTGTTGCCTGCCAAAAACTGTATTTCACCTTCGAAATTATCTGCTCCGTTCCCTGCCCAATGCATTCCTGTCTAGTAGTTTAAGTAAACATTCTTCCAGCTACCGAGCAAAGGCCCGGCTTCTCTGTCTTTATGCAAGTAATTCATAGCCCTATTACTATGGAAGATTTCCGCCCTCGCATCTAGTGTAGATACTTAGACGCTTGTACACGCACTAACAGTCAGTATAGTCAGTATAGAATAAGATTCTACTCTAAGAGACCTCTCTTTTGGATAACATAGTTCTTTAAACATAGGATGTTAGATATGATTTGGGATTAGGTTGACTTGACCCTCCAGACTTCTGTCGCCACATGTAGAGCTAAATGTCAGGTCCCCTTCACCCCCTAGTTGCACGTCAATTACACGTCATACTGCTGCGCGCGCATTTCTGCCAAGTATTTCTGCTGACATTGCGAAATTCTTTCATAGAACCACCCTATGTTGACATCACATCTGATGACGTTCTTTCATCACACCCAGTTACGCCTATTTTTGCTACGCATGAATATATTATCCACACTATCAATTGTTACGCCTCTTGTATTTGCTTCACTGTAATGCCTATTGTATAAAAGTGATTGATTGTCAATAACGTATGTACTTCACTTCCTGAACCTTCGTGGTGATGGAACTTGGAGCAACCGATTATAATCGACCATTGGAATAAAGCCCATTCCGAACCTCTAATACCACGGATTCTGCCTCTTATTTACTGAGCTATTTTATTATGTTTCTGTATCAAATTAAGTCCCGGTAATTAAATTATTTACCACACATCGGTTGAGGGGACTGTGTCGGTGAGCCTGAGCCGAGGTGGTACCCGTTTCCCGTTTTCGAATCGGACCTCGGGTGCCGGAGTGAGCACCGATTGAAATTTGCGGCCTCCTTCGCTCCTGACCCCGGACTCGCGTTTGGGGGCGACCCGGTGGCAAAGTGAACAACAACGGCGGGCTGGGCCTGGCGAGTCGCGTACCCCGCACTTTCACTTTCACTTTCGCGCCCCCTTGCCGTCTTTGCAAGTGGGATCGCGGCGCTCTTTGTGTTGGGGTGGCCTCACTGGGTGACCCAGCCTGCCTGCCTGCTGTGGCCCGCTCCGCCGTCCTGGGGTGACCCCCCGGAGCCCGTGGCCTTGATTGCTTGCCTTTTACTGCGTGGCTGGTGAGGGGGTGAGACCCGCGACGATGGCCACGAAACAAGATGGCGATCGGTTGAAGGCCAAGTCGACCCGGCGTGGCGCCGCACATCAGGCCAACATCATGGACCGCTACACCCTCCCGAAAGGATCTCCCGGTGGACCGCACAAGTCCTCTGAGTGCCCTCCGGATGCCCCGGATTTGCCCACAGAGTTGACTCTGCAAGACGTCATGGGCGCCATTGCTGAGATGAAGGCCTCGGTGGGCCAGCGGTTTGACACCTTAGCCCATAAAATCGACGTGGTCCTAGTGGATGTCAACCTGGTGAGGGCTGATCTCTCCAAGACCAACGACCGGGTCGATTCTTTGGCCCACACCGCGTCGGGCCTCACGACTGAGGTGGCGGCCCTCCAAACGGAGGTGCACCGACTTCGTCAGGCGAGTGTGCTTATGGATCGGCGCCTGGAAGATTCCGAGAGTCGGGCCCGGAGGAATAACATCCGCATCATCGGAGTATCCGAGGGACGGGAGGAAGCGGCGGCGGATCTTTTTGTAGAGGACCTGATCGCTACCCATCTCCAGCCTCGGGGACTGAGTAAATTCTTTGCCGTGGAGAGGGCCCACAGAGTTCCGGGGGGAAGGCCGAAGGTCGGAGCCCCTCCGCGGCCTCTCATTGCCCAGATTTTTAACTTTCGGGACAGGGACGCGATCTTGCAAGCCTGCAGACTGCAAGGGCCGATTAAGCTGGAAAATATGGAGGTGAACTTTTATCCCGATTTCACTCAAGCGGTCCAGAAACAGAGACTGAGTTTCCTGGGTGTTAAGCGCCGGCTCCGGGACATGAACTTAAAATACGCCATGCTCTTCCCGGCCAAGCTGCGGGTAGAGGTGGATGGTCGCACGCACTTTTTTGATCGTCCCGAAGCGGCCGGGGACTGGCTGGACACTCTGTCTGGGGGTAGTGCTCGAGATGGTGGGGGGGGGCGGCAGGAGGAGACGGCCCACTGGATCGGGACTGAGGGGTTGATATTGGACCTCACTCTGGACGACTATGATGCCACTCTCGACCAAAGCTTCTGTCTTTGTTCTTTCCCCTCCCTTGGAGGTTGTGTGGGGTCTAGAAGGGGTACTCTTTCCTCCTCTAGGGGGTCTAGCTAGTTTCACTATATAGGGGCGACAGGCACACTGCAAGTTGGGGGGGCTGTCTGGGCTCATGCAGGGGTGCAGGGAGGGGGGAGTTTTGTTGGGGTGGGTGGGTTGGGGTGGGGTGTTGTTCGTTTCTACCACAAGGCAAAAGCATCGTTGTATCATTTCTAAAGTGCTCTCTGGGGGACGAGTGATGGCTTCTGTTTATGATGGGGGGTAGGGGACTGAGTTTGTTGTCCTGGAATGTTAATGGATTGGGGGACAGGATAAAACGAGGTGTGGTCCTGCAGTTCTTGAAGCGAATTTCGCCCGATATAGTTTTTCTGCAGGAGACACACCTCATTGGCAACTCCTTTTGTGCCATGAATCGACGGGGCTACCGCCTTGTGGCCCATTCGGGTTTCACGTCTGGTTCAAGGGGTGTGGGCATTATGGTTAAGAACTCGCTCCCGTTGGAGATTGATGAGGTGCACCATGACGACAGGGGACGTTACACGATTTTGGTGGGTAGAATGGAGGGCAGAGTGGTCGTTTACGTGTCTGTCTATGTCCCGCCGGGGCTGCAGACGACCACCTTTGCGGATCTGGGGCGCCTCCTCCTTGGCCTTCCGGAGGGGATTCTAGTGGTGGGGGGGATTTTAATGCTGTGGTTTCCGGAACTGTGGATCGTCACCCCCCTAGGGATCTCCCCCGTGCCCAGGCATGGTTGTCTGGCCTCTTGGATACCTTGGGGCTGGTGGATTGTTGGCGTTTGAAACATCCCACGCAGCTGCAGTACACCTTCCATTCAGGGGCTCATGGTAGTCTCTCACGGCTAGATTATGTCCTGGTTCCGGCGGCGCACGTTGGGAGGATAGGGGAGGTGCGCCATTTGGCACGGGGTATCTCGGACCACTCTCCACTCTTGTTGCACTTTGATATTCTTCCGAGGGGAGAGGGTAGGGTGGTCCCGATTAATCCCTGGTACCTGCGTGACCCCACCATTCGCGCAGAGCTGGTTAAATCCCTTAAGCGCTACTTTGACGAGAATGTGGGGTCTGTGTCATCGGCGATCTCATTGTGGGAGGCGTTCAAGACGGTACTCAGGGGAGAGGCCTTGTCCCTTATTTCCCATTCCCGGAGGCGCGAGCGGGAGGAGGTGGCTCGTGTTGAAGCGGAGATAACCGAGTTGGAGGGTGATCTAGAATGTGGGGTGACGGATGACAAATTACATGTTCTCCGACTCAAGCAATCGGCTTATAAGGCCCTCGTCACGGAGGCGGCCAGGGGCCTCAGTAGAGAGCAACAGGGGAGACTGTATGATGTGGGTGATAAGGCTGGTAAATTGATTGCATGGTTGGACAAAAAGGAGAGAGCGAGTCGAGTTGTCCCGTTGATTGAGAAACAGAATGGTGTGTGTGTCACTGAACCAGAAGAAATTGTCTCCTGCTTTGCAGACTATTTCCGTGGGGTGTATTCCCCGGTGTCCTCCCGCTCTGAAGAGGATTCCCACGCCCTGCTCAGGGATATCGCGCTGCCTTCCCTTTCGGAGGAGGACAGAGTGTCGTTGGACGCTGCTCCAACTTCCGAAGAAATTGCCCTCGCCATACGATCGGTTGCTTCCGGCAAGGCCATGGGCCCTAATGGTCTTCCCATCGAGTTGTATAAATTGCGACCGGATACGCTGGCTCCACATCTCCGTGCTATGTTCCTCGCGGCCCACTCGGCGGGTTCCCTCCCGCTAGACCAGCGTCTAGCTACTATCGTGGTTATCCATAAGGAGGGGAGGCCACGGGACCGGGTCACATCCTATCGGCCTATTTCGTTATTGAATGCAGAGCCCAAAATCCTCGCCAAGGTGTTGGCCAATCGGCTGGTCGGCGTAGTGTGTGACTTGATTCACCAGGATCAGTCCGGCTTCATCCCTCACCGCAATACAGCGCTTAACCTGCGGCGTTTGCATGGGGTGCTCGCACGTGTCCCGTTCATACGAGAGCCGGCCATTTTGGCATCCTTGGACGCCACTATGGCGTTTGACACGCTTGAATGGCCTTATATTTGGGCGACGCTCGCGAAGTTTGGGTTTGGCCCAGGATTCATCAGTTGGGTAAAATTGTTGTACTCTGGCCCGCTGGCGCAGGTCGTGGTGAACGGTAGAGTGTCGGCTTCGTTCGAGCTGGGCAGGGGTACGCGGCAGGGCTGCCCGTTATCGCCGCTCCTTTTCGCGCTCGCTTTGGAGCCCCTGGCGGAGTGGCTGCGGTGGGAACCTTCTATTCGTGGTCTCCGCTGGACCCCCGAGTATGAGGACCGCGTATCTCTATACGCTGACGATATTCTCCTGTACCTGGCTTCCCCACGTAAATCACTGATAGTGCTGGTTGATGTATTGCATTCATTTGGTCTTAACTCCGGCCTTGTCATCAACTGGGCTAAATCGTGCGTCTATGTTCTCTCTGGGGAGGACCCTATCCTTCCGCGGGGCTGTCCTATCCAGATCGCCCCGCGGGGATTCCGGTACCTGGGTGTCTTCATTACCCTGGACGCGGAGGCCCGATATAGTCAGAACTTGCTTCCCCCCCTCCAGCGCCTGAAGGAGGATGTTGCGCGTTGGAGGCGCTTGCCGCTCTCGCCGCTCGGCCGGGCGGCATTGTTTAAGATGATGTCGCTGCCGCGTTTCCTGTACGCTCTGCAGAACGCAATGGACGTCGTCCCGGCGCGCTACTTTCGCGAGGTGGAGAGTTTGCAGCGCCGACTGTTCTGGGAAGGTAGACCGCGTATCGCCCTGGCGAAGCTGACGCTCCCGTGGTATGACGGGGGGATCGCCCTCCCGGATATCAAACGGTATTATTGGGCCTCCCAGCTGGCTGCGATTAATCACGGCCTGTACGGGCCCGCTCTAAACCCGGCCTTTGAAATGGATAAGATTTTACTGCCGGGTGGTGATTATAACCGAGCGCTGTACTCCGGCTCGCTTGACGCACGTCTGACGGGCCCCACGCGTGTCATGGTACGAGTGTGGCACGCGGCTAATGTGGCGATGGGGTGGAAAGGTCGTTTGACCCGGGCGTCGCCACTATACGCATCTGAGCAGTTGGGCTCCCTGTGGACCTCGAAGGGCTTTGAAAAGTGGGACATGATAGGCATCAGCAGGGTGGGTGATCTCTGGACTAGGGGGGGATTCAAAACGTTCGAGATGCTACGGACAGAATTCCAGTTGCAGGACAGGGAGTACTTTCGGTATATGCAGATCCATCATGCGCTATGCTCCGTATTCCCGGACGTTGCCTCCATCCCGGAGTATTCCCCTCTGGAGGATAGAGTGCTAGATGGACATGTACCGGACAGCACGATTTCATTGATCTATAAAAAACTTATCAATGACCGCTCGGGACTGCTGACTAACCTTCGTGAGGCATGGGTGGCCGATGGATTGGAGCTGGATGACGAGGACTGGGTATCGGCGGTGGCCTCCCCGAAAGAGGTGGCCATACCGGCCCTCCTTCGCTTCGTCCAGCTCAAGGTACTCCATAGGGTCTATGTCACGGGGCCAAGGCTACTGCGTATGGGATATGCTGTAGACGGGTTGTGTAAGCGTGGGTGTGGTTCTTTGGGGACCTTTTTCCATATTTTGTGGGAATGCCCGGAGGTGGAGCGATTCTGGCGTGGTGTGCATGAGGTCCTGCGGGTGGTTACGCGTGTGTCGCTGCTGCCCGAAGCGAGGAGATGCCTGTTGAATGTGTGGGAGCCAACCGACTACTCGGTGCCGCAGACGCGGTGGGTGACTCTGGGATATATGGTGGCCAAACGCGACATTGCTCAACTGTGGGGTTCCCAGAGGTCGCCGACTGTCTCGGCATGGAAGGATAACATGGATTGGTGCATGTTTCGGGAAAAGGTGGTGTATGTTGCGAGAGGTAAGCCTGGGACATGGGTGAACGTATGGGGCCCCTGGAACGCCTACCGCGGGGGAATCTGTACCCCGCCGTTATTGCCCGATCCGTCACCGGCCCCATCCCCTTAGCCAGTTTATCTCCCTGGTCCCGGGCACTGAGTCCACCTAATCCCAGTCTTGACCTTTTTCCCCCCCTTGCTACTCCTATGGATTGGTAGGGTCCCCCCCGCTAGGGGAGCACATGCTGCTGTTTCCGATTGTGGGTTGCCTTGTGGATTTGTTCTTTTGTTGTTATTTATATTAAAATGAAACCGTTATGTGGGCCCTGATGGTGTGACTACCACCGCTTCTAACTCCTGTGCATTTCCCTTTGCCGCGGCATGCGCGCTATTGTTTGTATCACATGCTCCTCTTGTTTGCTAGCGGCCGGCCTAAAGGTTGTAGGCCCATCTCTGTATATTTTTTTAATTTTGTAATAAACGGTTTCAAAAAAAAAATATATATATATGAATAAGCAAACTGCATGTGCAGACTTTTTAATATGATGCACGTTTATACCTAATGCATCGCATTACATGAAACCCAATCACTATGCATTGGCTAGAAGACATTTGCAGTGAACTAGGGCATTGCTCCTCATGAAAAGCATGGTTACATGTCTGATCATACTATTATAAGCAGATCCGAGTGATATATTACTAAGTCACACCTGAATACAATTTCAATTAATATGTGGGTGTGGACTAACAGTGAATATGATGCACCCCTACAATTTTCTGAATAACGTGGCTCTCTATCAGTTCCCCCCTTTGATGACAAATGTCATCACACCATTTCACAATTCCCTTGCAGAAAGAACCGACCTAAACAGTACTTGTTGCCATCCTCCCCCGTTGGAGTCTCTCCCTATTCTTAAGGTTCTGATATTGATTGTCCTGCAGTCTGGCCATTTGCATTTCACTCGCTCTGAGAGCTCTCTCGACTCGGTTTCCTCTGTACCACTTATAAGCTCTGATGAATCCCAACAAGCAAACCACACAAACCACAACAATGATAAGGGGTTTTAGCAAAAAAAACAAGGAACCCTTTTTCCCAAATTGTCGA
Source organism: Triturus cristatus (assembly GCF_964204655.1). Lineage (NCBI taxonomy): Eukaryota > Metazoa > Chordata > Amphibia > Caudata > Salamandridae > Triturus > Triturus cristatus. The sequence continues at coordinate 925,539,395 of NC_140581.1, read as the reverse complement.
ACCAACTTCCCAAGCGACCAAATCCTTTAGCGACCTTTTCCCACACTCCCTCGTTTGTCAGATCCTCTATCTCATGATGGATCATGGTAATGTTGTCTATATATCTCTCCAGATCCTTGCTGTTGTCTGGAATATACGTACAACATTCCTGAACTTTCAATAATTTACAGACTCCGCCCTCTTTTGCTAATAACACATCTAAAGCAAGGCAGTTCTGCAACCATCGTCCTTATCGATAACATCTCTCCATCCACAAGTATCAATGACTTTGCTGTATTCATTGACAACTCATCAACAACAGTCGCCAATCTCCTGATCTTCACATCATTCAAGACCACACCCAAACTTGGTACCATTGCTCCAAAAATGTATCCAACCACAATTCCTTCACTTGCGACTCTCGTTGCTCTCGAATGCTGTCCAGTCTCCAAAAGCTCCAAATCTTCTGCATGGTAGATTTTCGGAAAGATAATTCCCAAATAACATGTACCATACCAATTCGCAGGCAACCTGACATAGGCATTCTTTCCATACACATAATAAACAGTTGGAATCACTTGCACTGAGCCTTGCAGGAGGTTCTTAGCAGAATCTTCCATGGTGAAAACATGATCACACGTACTCTGTCCTACCGGAACCTTTTCATAGTAGGTCTGATAACGTCTCACACACAGCTTCCCCCTCTGTTCCTTGTCCAATGCTATGGGACCATAACTTCCTTTTGATCTGTGTAATCTTTCCTCATCAGTCCAATCTACTGGACTATCTCCTGTATCTCGTGTTTGAGTTAGTTTTCTATACCTATCTTTTACTTGATCTATAAATTTCTTCTCTACATCTGACAATGAACAGGTCAAATTATACCGATGAACATAAGCCGTATCCAGTTCCAAAGACGGTATGAAATACTTCTGGAGTCTGTCTTCTGACTTATAATAATAGTATTTATTTAAATGCTTGTAAGCTGGAACTTCAGGAAGCACTGCATCGCAATTGGAAAAGAAATACTCAAACTGACCCCTGTCATAGAAGATGCTAAGCAACAAGCTGCAAGAAATTCCATACGTCAACGGAAGATGATATCTGATACCCTCGTCCACTGAGGCAGGTAGCTGCATGCACACGTAACAATCTTTCGCATCCATCGCATCCACATATTCATATAGCAGCTTCGCATACACATTAAGCTTCAAATCACTTCTAGACAAATCTATGTGAAATCTACGACTCTCTTCGATTGATATAGCTCTTTTAGCTCCTATAGTGACCTCCTTTTTGCTAGAAGTGGTAGGTGTTCCCTGTACCCCCACTTCTTGCTCATGTGAAACAATATAAGAGGCTACAACTATTACGATTATAGAGACTATCACTAACCCTATAAGTGTACCTACTACTAATTTAGATCTATGATGAGTATTTCCAGCATCCATGATCTTGCAAAGTTCTCAAAGTTCTTGGGTTCAGCAACACCAATTAAAAGTCTCTTTTCTCCTCTGGATGTCGTTTGCTAACCAGTTCGAATGATACTTCAAGAGCTGGAAATCCCCTTGCTATTTTCAGTTCCTTATTTACACAGTCCACAAAAGACTTCCCTAGCCCTCTTTCGTCGTTTTGACAGAAAGCCCCTAAGTTTATTCTTCTTCCACCCGGGCCTAGGTTATCTTCCTTTAGACTTTTATTTACAACAAAGTTCACCTTTAGTCCAAAATAAGATCAGCTCCCAGAATCTCTAAAACATGCTGCAAAAGTTCAAGACGAAGCCACACTAATTCCTGATGTGGAGGTACATAACCGAAGGTAGGAAAAACCAGCTTCTCCAGAATTAGCTCACGAATCTTGCTTAGATGTGGAGGATTCGGAATAGTGAGAGTCAGTATTCCTTCAATCTCCACTCCCGGAACCAACAGCAACACATCCACTTTCACATTCCGGAATTCGCTGACCAGCGTCAAGGACTTCAGTCACCCCGAGCTCACCACTACTGGCATCAGTCACAGCGTATGTCCACTCTGATGAGGCATATCTTTGACCCAGCACTCTTGTCCTTTGAGATCTTCTCAGACCACCTCGAGTTTGCTCTTCGTCTCTGTTCAGATTTAGACGTTTCAGAAACTGGGGCAAGATCTTTCAGGTGACAACCTCAGGTTCAGCCATCTCTGGCTCACGGGCCAAAACTCTTCTGCTCTCGTGGCACTTCTGCTCTCCCTCTGGGTACCCTGTGCACTACTTCCTTCTGCTGAATTTGACTCTACTCCACCCACAGCAATGCTTTCTCCGTCCGAGTCAAATTCGGGGCTTTGACTGACACCACCCCGTTTAGCTCGATCAAGTGCACAACCAACTGCGTCAGCAACCCTCACAGCTTGACTTGCCCTCTCAGATGGCCCTGACACCTCAGCTGGATTTTCATTTACGAGAGGGGCTGTTTCTTCCAAGGGTGCTGGAACTCTGCGGGTATGGGAGCCATGCACCCAGTTCGGCAATCCTCCACACTTCACTGCCGTGTTCATGACCAGTATTACCTGGTACGGGCCATGCCAACGGTCATCCAGGCAACTTTTTCCTCACATGTTTGCGAACAAGCACCCAATCTCCCGGGCACAGGTCGTGGCACAGGTCACTTGCGGCTGGAACAGTTGCTGCTTGTACCTGCTGAGACACAGAATGGACTACGTCAGCCAGTCCCTTACAGTAGTCGAGAATTAAGTCATCAGTGATGCTAATCAGAGCAGTAGCAGGTATTGCTGGTAATCGCATTGCCCTCCCCATCAGGATCTCGTGAGGTGACAACCCCGGTCTCCTGTCTGGAACACTAGAAATGAGGACCAAGGGCAGTGCATCAGGCCATTTTAGAGATGTCGAAGAGCACACTTTTGCCATTTGTGCTTTCAAAGTTCCATTAACCTGTTCCACAATCCCAGAAGCCTCTGGTCGATAACTGCAATGTAACCTCTGATCCACATTCAGGGCAGCACAAAGTAATTTCATGATCTCACTGTGGAAGTGTGTCCCTCTCTCTGATTCCAAAGAGGTCGGAAAACCAAACCTCGGGATGAGCTCCCTCAATAATAGCTTAGCTACCGTGAGTGTGTCACATCTACGTGTTGGGTAAGCCTCCACCCACCTTGAAAAGACACACCATGACTAAGATGTATCTCAATCCATTACACTTTGGCATCTCAATGAAATCCAATTGCATTCTATTGAAAGATCCTCCTGACCTTCCAATGTGACTCAAAGTTACGTCAGTCTTCTTTCCTGCATTCATCTGTTGACACGTGACACCTCTGGCATACAGCTTCAGCAACCGCGCAAAACTTTGGATTGTACCATGTCTGTCTGAAGACTCGCACCATTGCGTCTCTGTCAAGATGCACTGCACCGTGTATCAATCTTGCCACTGGACTCAGCAGACTTTCCGGCAACACAGCTCGACCATCACTCGAGACCCACACATCCACATCTCCTTTCTCACATCCTGATCTTATCCAACCATCTCGTTCTTGGTCGGCAACCTCATCCTGCAATCGTTTTAGGTGAATATTTACAAGGCGGCGATAGAAAATTATTGCCGCTTTTGCGGCCGTTTTCGGCCGAAATGCGGCGACAATTTTATCGCCTAATTAGCAAGGTCACGCTAATGCGTGAAACCTTGCATTAGCACATCTATTCTTAACGCCCAGCTTTGCATCTCTAATGAGATAAAAAAAAGTGGGCATTCCTGACCTGACAGGAGAAATGTTGCTAAGCGACATTTCTCCTATCATTAAGCCCCACGCTATGAAGCATAGTGGCAGGAAAAGTAGCGATAACCCCTGTTATCGCTACTTTCCTTATGCCTGCTTCAGGACTGACTTAGTCATGATATCCTATGGAAGGTGGATATCATGGCTAAGTTTGTGAGTTCCTATCAACAAGCTAACACCACATTTCGTGAGATTAATCTCACGTTAGGCAGTTAGCGCTAGGATTTTTATCGCTTTTGAGATAAGTGTTGCTAATAGCACGCTATCTCAGCGATAAAAATCCACGCTAGCCGGCGATAATTATCCTCACGCTAAGAGCGCTGAGCGATAATTATCGCCGGCCCTTGCTGATATGCCCCAAAGTTCCTCCCAAGTGTCTGCCATGGTTATCATGCTGAGCTCGGTTCTTTCTTGGCTTTCTCTGGTGTAACCTCCTGTAAATTAGTATCCTTGTTCTGCACAAAAACGGGCAATCTCATCTGCGTAGTTATTGCCCAATGAAATAATATCAATCCCCCTACTGTGAGCAGAGAATTTGACAACCACAATTTCCTTGGGACATTGTAATGCTTCCAACAATTGTCTCACATATTCCCCATTTCTGATGGGCGAACCTGAAGATGTCATGAAACCTCTCTGTGACCATAGCTGTCCGAAGTCACGAACCACACCAAACCCGTACTGACTGTCAGTGTAGATTGTTATCCGAATCTGAACAGCAGCCAAACAGGCACGGGTAAAAGCAATGATTTCAGCTACTTTTGCGGAGTGTACTCCCTCTAAACAGGCAGCTTCAACAACACCAGTGATAGTACATACAGCAAACGCTGCTCTTAATCGACCATCATTGTCTCTCAAACATGAACCGTCCACAAAGAAAGTTTCATCAGGGTCAGGGAGCGGTTCGTCAACAATGTCTGGTCTCGGTTTGGTGCATAGTTCAGTCACATCGAGACAATCATGGTCCTCACAATCTTCACCATCTGCATTTGGAATGGGCATCAGGGTGGCGGGATTCAAAACAGAACACCGCTTCAACGTCACATTTTCTGCGGCAAGTATAACTTGCTCATATCGTGTTAATCAGTTATTTGTGAGGTGCTGTGTTTTGGTCCTTGTCATCAACAGTTCAACAGAATGTGGTACATAGACTGTAAGTGGGTGTCCCATGACAATACTCTCACACCTTTCAATACTGACACCTGTTGCAGCAATGGATTTGAGACATCCGGGAAACGCAGAAGCTACTGGATATAAAGTAGCTGAAAAGTAGGCAACTGGTCTACGGACACCTCCATGATTGAGTCAAAACTGACAATGCACAAACTTCTCTCTCACAACAGAACAACGAGAAAGCCTTGTTGTAATCAAGCATTCCCAAAGCTGGAGCGCAACACAGCCTCTCTCAGCCATAAAAACAACATTAAGCAGTCGTTGTTCCATGGTACCCGATCACTCACATCCTTGTGGGTCAGCCTCTGTAAAGGCTTTGCTTCAAAGGAGAAGTTGGGAATCCATTGGCGACAATAGCCAACCATCCCCAAGAACATTCTGACTTCTCTCTGTGTTGTAGGTACAGACATGTTCATAATTGCCTCAATGCGATCCGGTGACACCTTCCTCTTGCCCTTCTCAATTCTGTGACCCAATACTGCACTTCACTCAGGCAGTACTGCAATTTGTTAGGGGACACTTGGTCCATTTTCTGCCAAATGATTCAATGAAGCAATAGTATCTATCCTGCAAGTGTCCTCTGTTTCTGAGGCAATGGGCAAGTCATCAATGTATTGCACCAGAACAGAGTGCTGTCGCAATACAAGACTCTCAAGATTCTTCTTCAAGATCTGGTTAAAGATCGATGGACTCTGTGTACCCCTGGGGGATACGACACCACGTTAACACACGGTTTTTCAGCCGGAAAGCAAAAAGAAATTGGCTCGAGTGGGATCGAGAAGAATGCTTGACACAGATCAATCACTGTAAACCACTCAGCTTCGCACGGAATCTGTAACAATCACAGATGGATTCGGTACCACCGGACAGCATGGAACAACTATCGTGTTGACCTTTCGCAGGTCCTGCACAATCCTGAATTTACCACTCGGTTTCTGTAGTCCCACGATAGGTGAATTACATGAGCTACCCATGATCTCCTTCAGAATTCCCTGCTTGATCATAGACTCGATTACAGGTTTGATCCCTGCAATAGTCTCGGGTGACAAATTGTACTGGGGCGTCCTGGGGAATACTACGTTCTGTTTGACCTGAATCTTCACTGTCTCTACACCTTTAATCAACCCAATCTCTTCTCCGGTGAAGTCCCACACCTCGGGCGTGACAGAATCCCTCAAGTCAAGTGGAAGTTCCTCCACTGTCAGAGCTGGGTACATTTCTATACACAAGTGCTGATTAGCAACTTTAAAGGTCGCATCATCATCCTTTGTCTGTACTTCAACTCCCTTTGGTATGCAGTAGATGGTACAATTTAGTTTGCACAACAGATCTCTTCCTAACAGGCAAACTGGACTCGAGTTACACACCACGAACTGATGTCGATCTTGGAAAGTTCCTATTCTCACAGGAATGGGCTAGTCATTTTCTTGTTTGCCACTCCAACAACTTGGATCGATTGTCCCGAGAGGGGTAGGTTAGGGACTACTGCGGATCTCACAGTAGACCGGGTAGCACCAGTATCAACCAAAAAGGTTGTAGGGTGACCATCAACGTCTGCTTCTACAAATGGTCCCCTCTGGTCTACCTCCAAGACTGCTCCAAGGGTGCAGTCTTCCTCCCCTCTCAGGCACCGTCATGCCAACGGGTCTGGACTGAACTCCTCATACCCTTCGAACAAGGGCATCTGTTGATAAGTCCGAGCTCCCTGCTGAACATATTGGACTCTAGGCGGCTGGGGAACTTGTACCTGCGGACTGAAAGTCCCCCCTTTCATCGACCTTGGTCTAGTCACTGTAGGGACTGCTTCAGATACAGGTACCTGAGCTATCTCTACTTCTTGCTGCACTTGATTGATTGGGTTCAAGGGACACTCACGTTTCCAATGTCCAATCTGGTGACAAAGATGACACGTAGTGGTCTTCTTCAATGTCGCCACATCCATTCCTGTCTTAGGATCAACTGGCTTTGGTCTTCCCTGACCTTGGACATTCTGATTTCCTCCTTGGTTATTTCCCTGTCTCCTTCCTAACGTCCCTGCGCTAGGCTTCACTTGGGTCATTTGCATCTGAACAAGCATCAACTTGTCTTTCAACTTTCTGTGCTTCGAATCTATCTCATCACTGTAGTATCTGGCATACCGCAAAATCTCATCCACCGGCTTGTTCTGCCAGCAAATCAGATGTTGCTGTATCATAAGACTAACCTCTGGTCTCAATCCCAGCACAAACTTCGAAACAAACTGTCCATGTCCTTTGTATCTAAGGCATCTAATCCGCTCTACTGTTTGAAGGCCTGCAAGAGGCATTTATAGTACTCGTGCACTGTCTTTTGGTTCCTGGACTGTCCGATCTATCTTAACCCAATCAATATCCTGAGACGAAATTTTCGATTTTAGCCACGTCATCACTTGCTCAAACTTCTTCATGGCTATGGGTGACGGACCATTCGAAATAGGATTTCTTTCGGGCTCTGAAGTCGGCCATTCAACAGCAATTTTACATGCAGACCATAAGTCCCCTGGAACCACAATGTCAAACAACGTGTTCAAATCAATCCACAACACTTTTGAGATCTTGACAACGCGATCAACCTACTTGTACCACTCTACAGGCTTCTCCCTCAACCGATGGAAATCGTTCGTAAATGCAGCCAAATCACCCCTACTCCAAGGCACATTCACGTCCCCTCCATTCTGTCCCTCCCGATAAGGGAAATTCCCTATGCCTATCGTCCCTCCACCTGGAGGCGGCGTCTCTTCTACCATCTTTTTGGAACTCTTCTTCTTGGACCACCTTTCCTCCTTCTTGGTCACCATACTGCAACCTATGGTTCCCCTGTAATGACTTCGTTTTAGACAAATTCACCTCGTACTTCTTGGCCAACTCTGTCAGTTTCTCATGTGCAGTTCTTGCCTTGCGAGTCACATCCTTTGCCACAAAAAGTAACTCATCTTGTTCATACATGTATATCCTTTCAAGGGGCAAATTTCCACTTATTATCTCGTCTACCTCTGCTTTCAATCTCACTACATCTAACATCCTCCCTTTCAGGGCGCCTTTCAATATTTCATGACAAGCTGCACCATTCCGTTTGTTGTACTCGCAGCTCTGTTCTCGAGGTCTATTCTCTTCTGTCATATTCCTAGAGACTGGTCAGTTTCCTTCATTACCTTGCTCCTCACTCTCTCCGGTTCTCTCACACTGATTCCTTGCAGGCGGTACCCACATTCTCAAGTCTGATCTTGACTCGGCCAAAGACCTTGGTCTTATTGGTCTCGCATCCACCTGTCCCCTAGAGGAGTCTGCGGTGGCTGGCAATGGCGTACTCCATTCTATAGCTCTCGAAGTCTGCTCCATCCCTCTCGCTGTCCCGTTTCCCTCAGCCACACTCCTTGATCCTGTAGCTGACTATGCTAGACTACCAACTCACTCTTGGTCTGGATCGTAGACTGAAACAATTGGTCCAATGGTAACCGGTACTTTTAACGCATCCGGTAACCTCACACCTCTCCCAACCTCTGTGCTCGCTACGGACTGAATTTTCATGTCCTCAGTTCCTGTCGAGATTTTCCCTACAACTCTCACCTCTGAGTCTGTAATCCACTAGTCCCTTCTGCTGGAGCCGACTTCCCTTCATAGGAATCTGGATTAAATGGAGGCGGTCTTTCGGACAACAACCTCTCTACCAAACTGTCATCCGTATCACTATCGTCCTCGTCTACACTCCTTGCCTTCGCACCATCTGTTTTCTCTAGTAGCGGGTACAATCTATCTCCCTCAATCGTTTCTACTCTCCACCTCTTTTCTAGCGCATCCCACCTCGCATCCTGGAATGCACTGATTGACTTCTTCACTCTTTCTTGACTTTTGTCTCTTTTCCTGTCATACGCTGCTCTGATCCATGCATGTAACGCCTCGAACTGGGTTGGTCTCGGCAGAGGTCGCAACGAAGACATTACGCCAGGATCTTTTTATCGGCTAAATAGTGTAGAGGGGAGGAAATCAAATTTTAACATATAGCAATAATTTACTTTACTCTCTGAAAGGACCACTGACTCAGAATCTCATATTTGGGAATTTATTATAACCAAGAATAACTGCACATACAAACACCGCAGTACAAGGTGAAGAAAATAAATGGGCACTAATACAAAAGAAATCCTACGCAGGAGCCTCATCCGACTCAGGATAAGAAGAATAATCAATTCCAGTAACATCAGAAAAATGAATATTACTCCAGTCTCTACATTGGAAGTCGATAGCTTGAAGGAAAATCAGTTAGACTATCCCTACTCTATTTCTAAGGTGACATCCCTACTTAGCATTTTCCCTTTCAGGCAAGAGGGTAAAAAGGTGTCAGAAGTGAAGACTTCCATAGATGTGCACTCACTTAATCAAAGCTCGCTCTAAGATGCACAGGCCACGGAATCTCCCCTTGGGGTGATCTTATTGGACGCCGAGAAGGCGTTCGATAGGGTCTCCTGGGTTTTTTTATGGGCAGTGCTCCGTTGGAAGGGGTTTTGCTTCGAATTTATACAGGCAGTGCAAGCATTGTATACTTCTCCACAGGCATCGATCCGTATTTCTGGGCAAGAAACTAGCTTATTTAATATTGGTAGGGGTACAAGGCAAGGTTGTCCGTGCTCGCCGTTGCTCTTTGCTCTCTACATTGACCCGTATCTTACGAAAATTCAAGAAGACCCAAAAATGTTGCCGGTTACGGCTAACGGTACAGACTATAACATGCTGGCATATGCTGATGACATTGTCATTTTAACAAGGGATGTCTCTTTGGCGTTTACAACTATAATAAATTTGGCACAGCAATTTGGATTATTGTCCGGATATAAGTTGAACGTCGATAAGACGCAAATTCTTGATTCAGCTTTTATGTGTCCCTCAGATATCCCTATTATTACAGAAGCAACGTATTTGGGGGTGAGAATCTCTGCTTCCGTATCCTGTATCCCTGATTTGAATATGCTCCCAGTGGTTAAATCCATTAATATGAAACTTGGAAACTTGGAAGATTAGATCACTTGCATCTTTCTCTATATGGTCGTTGTAATATTCTTAAAATGTTAGTCTTGCCGAAGTTATTATATTTGTTTAGAACAATTTAGCTTCTCTGAGTAGTGCCGAGAGGGCTGGCTCTAGATTTCTTTGGGGCTATCATCGAGCAAGGAGGGCAGCCAAATGGATGCGTCTCCCAAGAGCTCGAGGGGAATGGGCGGTCCCCAATCTGTTAATGTATTACTGGTCAGCTATGCTGCAACATTTTGGAATCCTCTTAGTAGGGGATAGGGCAGTTGTCCCTTTAGCAAATAGGCCTACTGTTTATGAAATAGGCCTGGGTGATGTTGCTAAAGGCATCTTAGTAAAGATACTTGAACCAAGTTATTTTAAAAAGACATGGTTTAAAGTAATTTATGCGGCGTTTGCGATCTGGCGGAAGATTCGCCGCAGGTGTGTAATTGCAAATATTAACATATATACGCCTTTCTCTGCTGTTGGAACGTTGCCATAAATTTTTCAGGATCAAGTCGTCGTAAGATGGCAGTTACGTGGATTGCAGGTTATTGGAGATTTGTGCTCGGGGGGGCAAATCTCTACTTTTTCTTTTCTTAAGGAGAAGTTTAATTTACATAGTCATGAGTTTTTTTAAATATCTCCAGATTAGAAGCTTTCTCGATAAACCCCGGAATTAGATGATTATAAAATTTGGAAATATAACTATAATTGAAATGGCCCGAAAGAAAGTAAGAATAGGTATGGTTTATCAGTATCTTCTATCCTGTCTACCGGATGATTTGGATTTGCAGGATTCAAAGTGGGAGGGGAAATTTGGCAAGATGGGGGTCTACACCAGGCTTACGGCACAGTTAGCAAGTCAGATCTCAGTCTCAGGTAGTCTACAGACTCAATGTTACATGGCGATTGTGAGAAGTTGGCCTGATGTATGATGTCACTAGTTCTAGTGTACACCTTCTATCAGTCCAAATACCCTTATGGTGATTGGTTGTAAAGTCAACCTTATAGACCAGCTATCCTAGTGGTAGCATGGACAAGAGCAGTCTTAGGCTAAACTCTGAATGGCATGTGAAGCCAGCTGTGATACCATATATAATCCCTTGAATACCAAATGAAAGGACACCACAACAGATATATATCAAAATAAAGTGTATTTATTCTAGACAAACCCTCAGCACTCTTTATGAGATTAGAGGTAAGTACAACACAGTCTTATTTATGCATACATTAAGTCACACAGGTAAGTAATACAGTTAGGCCCTAGGGGCCACACAAACCATATACTAAGTAAGTGGTATAAGGACCACTGTCACGGAAATAGGATAGGCCTAGGGAATCGCTGGGGCTACACTATACTACCAAAGGTTAGGAAGTGGGAGGCCCACGGGATTCAGGTGCAGAGTGGAAACACTCACGCGTAATGCGTAAAAGTCACTAGCAATAGTACAGTTTAGAAATAGATAGATTTAGGACACTTCCGGAGTAGCTAGGAAGTCGAGACTGGAAAACTAGACACTAGGATAGTCACTATCCTGATGAGCACCGGAGTACCCAAGTTACCTAGCCCACAGGCTGCGGGTGCATAGGGGTGAAGTTGCGTCGGGTTTCGTCGTCGACTCCTATGGATGCCTGAAGAAAGATGCTGACAGGCAGTCAGTGAAGAGTGTCCGGTGGATCCCAAGGCTGGGATTAGGAAGAAAGGATACCTGCAAGCAGAGGGGACAGAGTCAAGGTCAATAGCCAGTGACCACGTGGAACCAGGAAGGAACCAGGCGATGTCGTGAAGATTGCAGGTGAAGGTGAAGCTTGTCGCTGCAGCCACGAGGACCAGGAAGCGTCGAGGACAACCAGGACCAGGAGGCGAGCTGTCCCACAAAGGCTCTTGCTGTCGGCGGCGTCGAAGTTGGACTAGGACTCACCAAGCCTTGGCAAGCGGAACCCACGAAGAACGGAGGACTTGCTTCTGGTGCAGACCAGGAAGGTCTGGGGTGCTTCTTCTTTGCAGAGAAGCGGGAGCCAGTCTGGAGGAGCCAAACCAGTGCTGAAGATATCAGGGTGCGTCGTCTCAAAGGCCACTAGCCAGCGGGCAAGCAACCGGACAGACGCGGCAAGCAGGAAAATGCAGAAGGGCCCCACGCAGGACTCGTAGAGTGTGGGGAGCTGATCTTCGGTGCAGATGGTGCTTGGGGTTGGGGCTTCTCAATCCCCGGTGCACAACTTCGAGGGTGCCTCAGAAGCTGCGCTTGAAGATACTAGCCACTTTTCCCAGGTAGCCGGTCCCACGTCTCTCGTCGCCTCCACGGATCTCAGCTCTGCTGTGGATGTGGATCAGGGTCGGAGAAGTCTGGAAGACAAGGCTCTGGTCAAGCTCTGCAGTCGGTCCCTCGTAGAACTTTAGCAAAGCAAAGGGTAGTCTCTTGATGGTGCCTGTTTGCACAGGGTAGCCACTCCTTGGCCACAAGGGAGATTCTTCAGTCTTCTTCTTTCGTCGAATGTCGAAGGTCCAGAGTTTCTGTTCAAGTTTGCAGGTTCAGGATAATCTAAAGTCTTGATGCCCAACTCCCACTCTTATACTAATCTGGGGGGCTGGGATACCTGCTAGGTCACGCCTTATGGGTGGGACCTGGGAGGGGGTGGTTACACCCACTTCCCTTTGTCCAGTTTCGCGCCAGAGCTGGGGCTGGAGTGCCCCAGCGCCGGTTTGAACTGGACTATGCAAGGAACACCTTGTGTGCCCCAGGCATGTCTCATTCCTTTCAGCCCACCCTGCCCCAATACACTAAAGGCTGTCTGGGGAGGTGCTAGCACCTCCCCAAGCAGGAAACCTATTGTCCAGGCCTCCCTGGCTGGGATCACTCCCAGCAGCAGGAGGTCAGACTTGTGTCGTGGCAGCAGCATCCATTTTGTGATGCTGAGGCTTTGGTCAGAGGCTAACAGTGAAGTATGATTTTAACATGTCTTTCCCTCTAGAAGGGGGGAATAATATCCTCATGTCCAGAAATGGTATGGGGGTATTATTTCAAAGTGTTAGACACCTTACACGACATGTTTTGATAAAGCCAAACCATAGTTACCATAACCTTTTAAGATTATAAGGCACTTTAAGAGTATATGGTAGGCTATATCATAGAACAGCTATAAGGACATGGTTCCGAAAGCTGCAGACAGGCTCAGCTCATGCTAGAGCACTATCTCACATGTTACCAAGCACTCTGCCTTCAGGATTTGTTCGCCATAAGTTGGCAGGGTATGCTCAGACGTGAGTCCCTTGCTCACTTTGCCACTGGATTCAAGCAAGCCTGGCTGAAGACGGCTGAAATGCCAGAAACCGGTCCTAGGAAGCTTGTTTCCGGTCCAGGGAAGGCATGGCTTGGCAGTTCGGGCTGGACTGTTCCCATGAGGCACAGGGTCAGACTGATTTGCATATGGCCATGTCTGAACTGGGGTGGCAGAGTGGGCTAAAGAACGGTGATGGATCAAACCCAGATCTGTTGACTGGGTGTGAGTGTTTGATTGGTTCTGATGCTCCGTCCATCACCACCCCCTTTTGTACCGCTTTGTTCGCCATAAGTTGGCAGGGTATGCTCAGACGTGAGTCCCTTGCTCACTTTGCCACTGGATTCAAGCAAGCCTGGCTGAAGACGGCTGAAATGCCAGAAACCGGTCCTAGGAAGCTTGTTTCCGGTCCAGGGAAGGCATGGCTTGGCAGTTCGGGCTGGACTGTTCCCATGAGGCACAGGGTCAGACTGATTTGCATATGGCCATGTCTGAACTGGGGTGGCAGAGTGGGCTAAAGAACGGTGATGGATCAAACCCAGATCTGTTGACTGGGTGTGAGTGTTTGATTGGTTCTGATGCTCCGTCCATCACCACCCCCTTTTGTACCGCTTTGTTCGCCATAAGTTGGCAGGGTATGCTCAGACGTGAGTCCCTTGCTCACTTTGCCACTGGATTCAAGCAAGCCTGGCTGAAGACGGCTGAAATGCCAGAAACCGGTCCTAGGAAGCTTGTTTCCGGTCCAGGGAAGGCATGGCTTGGCAGTTCGGGCTGGACTGTTCCCATGAGGCACAGGGTCAGACTGATTTGCATATGGCCATGTCTGAACTGGGGTGGCAGAGTGGGCTAAAGAACGGTGATGGATCAAACCCAGATCTGTTGACTGGGTGTGAGTGTTTGATTGGTTCTGATGCTCCGTCCATCACCACCCCCTTTTGTACCGCTTTGTTCGCCATAAGTTGGCAGGGTATGCTCAGACGTGAGTCCCTTGCTCACTTTGCCACTGGATTCAAGCAAGCCTGGCTGAAGACGGCTGAAATGCCAGAAACCGGTCCTAGGAAGCTTGTTTCCGGTCCAGGGAAGGCATGGCTTGGCAGTTCGGGCTGGACTGTTCCCATGAGGCACAGGGTCAGACTGATTTGCATATGGCCATGTCTGAACTGGGGTGGCAGAGTGGGCTAAAGAACGGTGATGGATCAAACCCAGATCTGTTGACTGGGTGTGAGTGTTTGATTGGTTCTGATGCTCCGTCCATCACCACCCCCTTTTGTACCGCTTTGTTCGCCATAAGTTGGCAGGGTATGCTCAGACGTGAGTCCCTTGCTCACTTTGCCACTGGATTCAAGCAAGCCTGGCTGAAGACGGCTGAAATGCCAGAAACCGGTCCTAGGAAGCTTGTTTCCGGTCCAGGGAAGGCATGGCTTGGCAGTTCGGGCTGGACTGTTCCCATGAGGCACAGGGTCAGACTGATTTGCATATGGCCATGTCTGAACTGGGGTGGCAGAGTGGGCTAAAGAACGGTGATGGATCAAACCCAGATCTGTTGACTGGGTGTGAGTGTTTGATTGGTTCTGATGCTCCGTCCATCACCACCCCCTTTTGTACCGCTTTGTTCGCCATAAGTTGGCAGGGTATGCTCAGACGTGAGTCCCTTGCTCACTTTGCCACTGGATTCAAGCAAGCCTGGCTGAAGACGGCTGAAATGCCAGAAACCGGTCCTAGGAAGCTTGTTTCCGGTCCAGGGAAGGCATGGCTTGGCAGTTCGGGCTGGACTGTTCCCATGAGGCACAGGGTCAGACTGATTTGCATATGGCCATGTCTGAACTGGGGTGGCAGAGTGGGCTAAAGAACGGTGATGGATCAAACCCAGATCTGTTGACTGGGTGTGAGTGTTTGATTGGTTCTGATGCTCCGTCCATCACCACCCCCTTTTGTACCGCTTTGTTCGCCATAAGTTGGCAGGGTATGCTCAGACGTGAGTCCCTTGCTCACTTTGCCACTGGATTCAAGCAAGCCTGGCTGAAGACGGCTGAAATGCCAGAAACCGGTCCTAGGAAGCTTGTTTCCGGTCCAGGGAAGGCATGGCTTGGCAGTTCGGGCTGGACTGTTCCCATGAGGCACAGGGTCAGACTGATTTGCATATGGCCATGTCTGAACTGGGGTGGCAGAGTGGGCTAAAGAACGGTGATGGATCAAACCCAGATCTGTTGACTGGGTGTGAGTGTTTGATTGGTTCTGATGCTCCGTCCATCACCACCCCCTTTTGTACCGCTTTGTTCGCCATAAGTTGGCAGGGTATGCTCAGACGTGAGTCCCTTGCTCACTTTGCCACTGGATTCAAGCAAGCCTGGCTGAAGACGGCTGAAATGCCAGAAACCGGTCCTAGGAAGCTTGTTTCCGGTCCAGGGAAGGCATGGCTTGGCAGTTCGGGCTGGACTGTTCCCATGAGGCACAGGGTCAGACTGATTTGCATATGGCCATGTCTGAACTGGGGTGGCAGAGTGGGCTAAAGAACGGTGATGGATCAAACCCAGATCTGTTGACTGGGTGTGAGTGTTTGATTGGTTCTGATGCTCCGTCCATCACCACCCCCTTTTGTACCGCTTTGTTCGCCATAAGTTGGCAGGGTATGCTCAGACGTGAGTCCCTTGCTCACTTTGCCACTGGATTCAAGCAAGCCTGGCTGAAGACGGCTGAAATGCCAGAAACCGGTCCTAGGAAGCTTGTTTCCGGTCCAGGGAAGGCATGGCTTGGCAGTTCGGGCTGGACTGTTCCCATGAGGCACAGGGTCAGACTGATTTGCATATGGCCATGTCTGAACTGGGGTGGCAGAGTGGGCTAAAGAACGGTGATGGATCAAACCCAGATCTGTTGACTGGGTGTGAGTGTTTGATTGGTTCTGATGCTCCGTCCATCACCACCCCCTTTTGTACCGCTTTGTTCGCCATAAGTTGGCAGGGTATGCTCAGACGTGAGTCCCTTGCTCACTTTGCCACTGGATTCAAGCAAGCCTGGCTGAAGACGGCTGAAATGCCAGAAACCGGTCCTAGGAAGCTTGTTTCCGGTCCAGGGAAGGCATGGCTTGGCAGTTCGGGCTGGACTGTTCCCATGAGGCACAGGGTCAGACTGATTTGCATATGGCCATGTCTGAACTGGGGTGGCAGAGTGGGCTAAAGAACGGTGATGGATCAAACCCAGATCTGTTGACTGGGTGTGAGTGTTTGATTGGTTCTGATGCTCCGTCCATCACCACCCCCTTTTGTACCGCTTTGTTCGCCATAAGTTGGCAGGGTATGCTCAGACGTGAGTCCCTTGCTCACTTTGCCACTGGATTCAAGCAAGCCTGGCTGAAGACGGCTGAAATGCCAGAAACCGGTCCTAGGAAGCTTGTTTCCGGTCCAGGGAAGGCATGGCTTGGCAGTTCGGGCTGGACTGTTCCCATGAGGCACAGGGTCAGACTGATTTGCATATGGCCATGTCTGAACTGGGGTGGCAGAGTGGGCTAAAGAACGGTGATGGATCAAACCCAGATCTGTTGACTGGGTGTGAGTGTTTGATTGGTTCTGATGCTCCGTCCATCACCACCCCCTTTTGTACCGCTTTGTTCGCCATAAGTTGGCAGGGTATGCTCAGACGTGAGTCCCTTGCTCACTTTGCCACTGGATTCAAGCAAGCCTGGCTGAAGACGGCTGAAATGCCAGAAACCGGTCCTAGGAAGCTTGTTTCCGGTCCAGGGAAGGCATGGCTTGGCAGTTCGGGCTGGACTGTTCCCATGAGGCACAGGGTCAGACTGATTTGCATATGGCCATGTCTGAACTGGGGTGGCAGAGTGGGCTAAAGAACGGTGATGGATCAAACCCAGATCTGTTGACTGGGTGTGAGTGTTTGATTGGTTCTGATGCTCCGTCCATCACCACCCCCTTTTGTACCGCTTTGTTCGCCATAAGTTGGCAGGGTATGCTCAGACGTGAGTCCCTTGCTCACTTTGCCACTGGATTCAAGCAAGCCTGGCTGAAGACGGCTGAAATGCCAGAAACCGGTCCTAGGAAGCTTGTTTCCGGTCCAGGGAAGGCATGGCTTGGCAGTTCGGGCTGGACTGTTCCCATGAGGCACAGGGTCAGACTGATTTGCATATGGCCATGTCTGAACTGGGGTGGCAGAGTGGGCTAAAGAACGGTGATGGATCAAACCCAGATCTGTTGACTGGGTGTGAGTGTTTGATTGGTTCTGATGCTCCGTCCATCACCACCCCCTTTTGTACCGCTTTGTTCGCCATAAGTTGGCAGGGTATGCTCAGACGTGAGTCCCTTGCTCACTTTGCCACTGGATTCAAGCAAGCCTGGCTGAAGACGGCTGAAATGCCAGAAACCGGTCCTAGGAAGCTTGTTTCCGGTCCAGGGAAGGCATGGCTTGGCAGTTCGGGCTGGACTGTTCCCATGAGGCACAGGGTCAGACTGATTTGCATATGGCCATGTCTGAACTGGGGTGGCAGAGTGGGCTAAAGAACGGTGATGGATCAAACCCAGATCTGTTGACTGGGTGTGAGTGTTTGATTGGTTCTGATGCTCCGTCCATCACCACCCCCTTTTGTACCGCTTTGTTCGCCATAAGTTGGCAGGGTATGCTCAGACGTGAGTCCCTTGCTCACTT
Source organism: Triturus cristatus (assembly GCF_964204655.1). Classification (NCBI taxonomy): domain Eukaryota; kingdom Metazoa; phylum Chordata; class Amphibia; order Caudata; family Salamandridae; genus Triturus; species Triturus cristatus. The sequence continues at coordinate 925,521,520 of NC_140581.1, read as the reverse complement.
TGCCACTGGATTCAAGCAAGCCTGGCTGAAGACGGCTGAAATGCCAGAAACCGGTCCTAGGAAGCTTGTTTCCGGTCCAGGGAAGGCATGGCTTGGCAGTTCGGGCTGGACTGTTCCCATGAGGCACAGGGTCAGACTGATTTGCATATGGCCATGTCTGAACTGGGGTGGCAGAGTGGGCTAAAGAACGGTGATGGATCAAACCCAGATCTGTTGACTGGGTGTGAGTGTTTGATTGGTTCTGATGCTCCGTCCATCACCACCCCCTTTTGTACCGTTCAGGATTGTTAAGGCCTGCCATAGGAGTGGCTGATAGGTACACATGTGTCTATATATAAGGTAGATATAGATATACTATATCTAAGCAAGGGGTGATTACACGACCTTGCCCCAGCTGAGTGATCAGCCAGTTGTGTCTGATTGGAAGGCCAGACCAGGGGTGGCATAATACATGCTGCAGCCCCTGGGAGGCCTAGGGTACACCTATGCCCTGGGTACCTAGGGTACACTGTACAGGGTCCAATAAGGTGATCCTTACCAATTGGTTATGTACCTAGGGTACATGGAGTCCATTTTAAAGAGAGAGCAGACAGCCTGAGACCCTGAATGGCAGGATCTCAGGCCAACTAAGTCGAAAAACCAGCTAGACACTAGGCAAAAAGTTGGGGGTAACCATAGTCAGATATCCACCTTCCTACACAACCCCCCCCAAACGAAAGGAGATAAGGCTGGCCTTGACAAGGTAAGCCTCTATTGCCTAAGTGGCCATATAAGGAAGAACCAGCACTGGCATGGTTACCCCCTGTCCCATGGTCCACTAAGCAATCCCTCATCCTAAAGGTATCATAGGGTCTCCACCATAGGGAATCTCTACCTTGGGTGTGTCTTTGCAAAGTAAAAGGCTAGTGTTGAGATGGAGTACTGAAGTGAGTGTCCTCAAAGTGAGGCCTCAGCTTCCTCCAATCATCCTCCACCATGGATGCCTTTCTTTCTTTAACTGAGTTGCACTGTGCTCTCAGGGTCAGCCTCTGGCTACCTAAAGCTGGAGGCTGGGTCCCTTTTGTGGGCTTACTGGAGGGACAGGTCAGGTTTGGGGCCCTAAGGTCCCATGTTTGCCTGTGCCCAACAGAATCCCTCTGGGGGAGGTCCCTAACTACCTGTAAAGGGGATCCCTCAGGAATGTTTTTACCCATCACCTGGCTAGGGCTACTAGCCAGGCAATCCTCATTCTTTTGATGGGGGGGTTCTTGTGGACAGGGGCCCTCTTGAGGTCCACTGGCCTCCCTGACCTCTGCAGCCCTGGGCTGACTGAGGCAGGGTAGAGAGAGGCAGGCTACCTGCACCAGACTGGGTCCCACCTTGGAAGGGGCCACTGACATCAGAGGCTCTGCCAGGCCAGGCCTGGCTACCTCTGGGGCAGTTCCTTCACAAGGGGTGAGGTCAGATCCCTGAGGAGGCTGACCTTTTCCTAATGTCTGGGGAGAGGGAGACTTTTCTTCCTCCCCACTGCTCTCTGTTTGTGTGGAGTGATCCATAGTTTCAGGCTTCACTACACCTATGTCAGTCTGAGTATGGACTGAGACCATTACAGCCCTGCCAACCTTTTCAGGGAGGCACTCAGTTTGTGTTTGAGCTGTGACTGTCACAGCTCTGCCAGTCTCTACAGGGAAGTCTGTCTTTGCCTAGGCTGTGGCTACCACTGCCCTTCCAACCTTTTCAGGGAGGAAATCTACTTGGACAGGGGTTGTGGCTGGCACAACCCCACTACCCTTTTTTGAAAGGCCTACCATTTTAGAATGGGTGTCTTGTTCAACTCCAGCCCAAGCTGAGAGTTCTAAGTCATTCCCCAGTAAGCAGTCCACAGGCAAGGTTGGAGACACTGCCACCCTTTTAGGGCCAGTGACACCTCCCCAGCTGAGACATACCTCTGCCATGGGATGACTGTTCTGTTTGCCATCAATGTTAGTCACCTGGTATGAGAAACCAGGCAAAAGCTGCTCAGAGGGAACTAGCCTATGGGCCACCATAGTGATGCTAGCTCCAGTGTCTCTGTAGGCCTCAGCTTTTCTACCATTGATGTAGGGCTCCTGTCTGTACCTACCCAAAGTGTTGGGACAGGCAGTGAAGTTGGCAAACCCCATGCCACCATCACAGACAAGAGTAGCTGCTGTAGGGGAATTGGCTAAGCCAGAGTCCCCCTGTGTTCCCCAAGAAAACCCAACCAAATTTTTGGGGGCACTCCCACCACCTGGGGGATTACTGCTGACAGTAATAGGTGGTGTGACAGGAGTAGTTGGAGGAACAGTTTTGTTTTTAGCCTTTGGGCAACTGCTGTCAGTTTTCCAATGCCCAGGAGTTTTACACTCATGGCAATAAGGCTTTTTAACTGTGGTAGAGGAGGGAGCTTGGGGCCCACCACCCTGTGTGGAGTTTTGGGGCCCTGAGGAAGATTTCTCTTTTGTTTTATCCCCACCCTTCTCTTGAGGCTTGGTGGTATCTTTCTTTTGGTCACCACCCTGATTTTTAGGCCTAATCCTGGTCCTGACCCATTTATCTGCCCTCTTTCCCAATTCTTGGGGAGAGGTCAAATCTGAGTCTACCAGGTGTTGATGGAGAAGCTGGTTCTGACAATTACTAAGGATCTGCTCCCTCATAATCAAGTTGTACAATCCTGTATAGTCCTGCACCTTGCTGCCAGTTAACCAACCTTCCAAAGCCTTAGTGGCACAATCCACAAAATCAGACCAGTCCTGTGTCTGTATCTTCTGGGTGTCTCTGAACAACAACCTATATTGCTCAGTGGTTAAGCCAAACCCATCTATCAGAGCACTCTTCAGGACTTTGTAATTGTTAGCATCCTCATCACTGACTGTGAGGAGCTTGTCTCTACCTTTGTCAGAAAAGGAGAGCCACAAGATAGCTGCCCACTGACTCTGGGGTACCTGCTGTACTTTGCAGGCCCTCTCCAAAGCAGTCATCCACTTGTGGATGTCATCCCCATTCTGATATGGGGGGACTATCTTGCTTAGGTTTCTATGGTCATAAGACCTATCCCTATCTCTAGGAATGTTGCTGCCACCAGTGGGTTCTAACCCACTTAATTGTTGTTCTCTAGCCAGAGCAAGCTTCTCTTTGGCAAGGGCAAGTTCTTCCCTCTGAATCCTCAGATTAGCTTCCCTCATTCTGGCTTCATGCTCCTTTCTCTCAGGGGAAGTCATTCCCCTGTGAGAGGAAACACTAGAGATGCTAGAGACATGGGAGTGGACGGATTCCCTTGAAGGGGATCTGTCCCTCCTGTTTCTCTGGTTAAGCCCACTTGGGGGTCTGTATGGGGGGACCCCATGCAAACTCCCATGTAAGCTTAGGTTAGCCTGGCTAAGTCTTCCTACTTGGCCCTGGCTGTCTACCTCTTCATCTGAAGTCCCATCTGACTCATCTGTGGTGGGTAGACCCTCCTTTGTACCTAGGGTACCTGCCTGTGAGGCTTTAAGAGCATCATACTCCTCTAGGAGCTGTCTTAACTGAAGGAGGGTAGGGTTTGCACCCTGTTTTATTCCTCTGGAGGTACACAATTGTCTCATCTCCTGGAATGTTAGGGTATCATATCTAGAGGGGGTCTTCTGCAGACCTGACCCTCCTGAGAGAGCATCTACTTGATCTCCTCCCAGAGACATGATCTAGTGAGGGTGTGGTGTGTGCACCTACCTACACTAGTTGTTTCTACTAAACCTCTCTGGTAGTTGTAGTCAGGGTGTGTTACTCCCTTCAACCTACAACTACTAAGTCCAGTAGGACTTAAGTATTATAATCTATGTTATATGTACCTAGACAATATCTGTGTGATCTTTCAATTTAGTATCTCAAGATTACAATGGTATTACAACAGCAAGCTCAGATCCCAACCGCTGCTCACCAATGTGAGAAGTTGGCCTGATGTATGATGTCACTAGTTCTAGTGTACACCTTATATCAGTCCAAATACCCTTATGGTGATTGGTTGTAAAGTCAACCTTATAGACCAGCTATCCTAGTGGTAGCATGGACAAGAGCAGTCTTAGGCTAAACTCTGAATGGCATGTGATACCATATATAATCCCTTGAATACCAAATGAAAGGACACCACAACAGATATATATCAAAATAAAGTGTATTTATTCTAGACAAACCCTCAGCACTCTTTATGAGATTAGAGGTAAGTACAACACAGTCTTATTTATGCATACATTAAGTCACACAGGTAAGTAATACAGTTAGGCCCTAGGGGCCACGCAAACCATATACTAAGTAAGTGGTATAAGGACCACTGTCACGGAAATAGGATAGGCCTAGGCCTAGGGAATCGCTGGGGCTACACTATACTACCAAAGGTTAGGAAGTGGGAGGCCCACGGGATTCAGGTGCAGAGTGGAAACACTCACGCGTAATGCGTAAAAGTCACTAGCAATAGTACAGTTTAGAAATAGATAGATTTAGGACACTTCCGGAGTAGCTAGGAAGTTGAGACTGGAAAACTAGACACTAGGATAGTCACTATCCTGATGAGCACCGGAGTACCCAAGTTACCTAGCCCACAGGCTGCGGGTGCATAGGGGTGAAGTTGCGTCGGGTTTCGTCGTCGACTCCTATGGATGCCTGAAGAAAGATGCTGACAGGCAGTCAGTGAAGAGTGTCCGGTGGATCCAAAGGCTGCGATCAGGAAGAAAGGATACCTGCAAGCAGAGGGGACAGAGTCAAGGTCACTAGCCAGTGACCACGTGGAACCAGGAAGGAACCAGGCGATGTCGTGAAGATTGCAGGTGAAGGTGAAGCTTGTCGCTGCAGCCACGAGGACCAGGAAGCGTCGAGGACGACCAGGACCAGGAGGCGAGCTGTCCCATGAAGGCTCTTGCTGTCGGCGGCGTCGAAGTTGGACTAGAACTCACCAAGCCTTGGCAAGCGGAACCCACGAAGAACGGAGGACTTGCTTCTGGTGCAGACCAGGAAGGTCTGGGGTGCTTCTTCTTTGCAGAGAAGCGGGAGCCAGTCTGGAGGAGCCAAACCAGCGCTGAAGATTTCAGGGTGCGTCGTCTCAAATGCCACTAGCCAGCGGGCAAGCAACCGGACAGACGCGGCAAGCAGGAAAATGCAGAAGGGCCCCACGCAGGACTCGTAGAGTGTGGGGGGCTGATCTTCGGTGCAGATGGTGCTTGGGGTTGGGGCTTCTCAATCCCCGGTGCACAACTTCGAGGGTGCCTCAGAAGCTGCGCTTGAAGATACTAGCCACTTTTCCCAGGTAGCCGGTCCCACGTCTCTCGTCGCCTCCACGGATCTCAGCTCTGCTGTGGATGTGGATCAGGGTCGGAGAAGTCTGGAAGTCAAGGCTCTGGTCAGGCTCTGCAGTCGGTCCCTCGTAGAACTTTAGCAAAGCAAAGGGTAGTCTCTTGATGGTGCCTGTTTGCACAGGGTAGCCACTCCTTGGCCACAAGGGAGATTCTTCAGTCTTCTTCTTTCGTCGAATGTCGAAGGTCCAGAGTTTCTGTTCAAGTTTGCAGGTTCAGGATAATCTAAAGTCTTGAGGCCCAACTCCCACTCTTATACTAATCTGGGGGGCTGGGATACCTGCTAGGTCACGCCTTATGGGTGGGACCTGGGAGGGGGTGGTTACACCCACTTCCCTTTGTCCAGTTTCGCGCCAGAGCTGGGGCTGGAGTGCCCCAGCGCCGGTTTGAACTGGACTATGCAAGGAACACCTTGTGTGCCCCAGGCATGTCTCATTCCTTTCAGCCCACCCTGCCCCAATACACTAAAGGCTGTCTGGGGAGGTGCTAGCACCTCCCCAAGCAGGAAACCTATTGTCCAGGCCTCCCTGGCTGGGATCACTCCCAGCAGCAGGAGGTCAGACTTGTGTCGTGGCAGCAGCATCCATTTTGTGATGCTGAGGCTTTGGTCAGAGGCTAACAGTGAAGTATGATTTTAACATGTCTTTCCCTCTAGAAGGGGGGAATAATATCCTCATGTCCAGAAATGGTATGGGGGTATTATTCCAAAGTGTTAGACACCTTACACGACATGTTTTGATAAAGCCAAACCATAGTTACCATAACCTTTTAAGATTATAAGGCACTTTAAGAGTATATGGTAGGCTATATCATAGAACAGCTATAAGGACATGGTTCCGAAAGCTGCAGACAGGCTCAGCTCATGCTAGAGCACCACCTCACATGTTACCAAGCACTCTGCCTCCAGGATTGTTAAGGCCTGCCATAGGAGTGGCTGATAGGTACACATGTGTCTATATATAAGGTAGATATAGATATACTACATCTAAGCAAGGGGTGATTACACGACCTTGCCCCAGCTGAGTGATCAGCCAGTTGTGTCTGATTGGAAGGCCAGACCAGGGGTGGCATAATACATGCTGCAGCCCCTGGGAGGCCTAGGGTACACCTATGCCCTGGGTACCTAGGGTACACTGTACAGGGTCCAATAAGGTGATCCTTACCAATTGGTTATGTACCTAGGGTACATGGAGTCCATTTTAAAGAGAGAGCAGACAGCCTGAGACCCTGAATGGCAGGATCTCAGGCCAACTAAGTCGAAAAACCAGCTAGACACTAGGCAAAAAGTTGGGGGTAACCATAGTCAGATATCCACCTTCCTACAGCGATGTTCGACCTTTATTACACACCTGCTAAGATCGCAAAATGGGGTGGACAGAAGGGTGACAGATGTGCCAGGTGCGGATGTCAAGGTGCGGATGCAGTGCATATGTTTTACACGTGCCCTAAGCTGGGGGTATTCTTGCATGAATTTGAGAATTTTGTCAATATGGTCTTAAAGATCCAGGTCAAAATTTCCCCCGAATTTGTGATAATGGGCTGCGATGGCACTGAGTCTGCTGGGGGCTCCAGATACACGGCTGCTTTTCTTTTTCTAGCAATGGCAATGATTTGGTTATGCATTACATCACAGTGGATCAGCCCGGAAGCTCCAACGTTTTTTAATTGGAGAGCCAGGATGTTAGCATTATACAATCTTGAGTCTTCTGTCTTTTTGTTAAGGGGGAGGAAAAGGCAGGAGTTCGGGACCAGAATCTGGGCCCCCTTTAAGGAGTGGTCTGATGGCTGATGGGTTTGATTGATGTGGTTCCAGGCTTTGGTTGCATAGCTACTGTTTTCTATCTTATGTCATGCCCCTGTCTCCCATGATTGCTTTGCTCTGTTTATTTTGACCTCTCTCATTGTATTAGTGTTAACAGGCCAATTTTTGATAGCATTTAGGGTCTGTAGGTGTTTAGGTAAATAATGATTCATTTTATATCTTATGTTATATGATGGTCTTACATGCAGTCTCATTTCTCTATTGCTTCTTTCCTTCTATTATTATGTCTTGTACAGAATGCTTGTCATGTTTTGTATCATTATAAAATCTAAAACCAAAATAAAGTTAAAAAAAAAAAAGGAAGTCATTAGCTTGAAGGAAAATCAGTTAGACTATCCCTACTCTATTTCTAAGGTGACATCCCTACTTAGCATTTTCCCTTTCAGGCAAGAGGGTAAAAAGGTGTCAGAAGTGAAGACTTCCTTAGAAGTGCACTCACTTAATCAGAGCTCACTCTAAGATGCTCCTTCTAGCTTCCCATCTAAGCCTCAACTGCTCAACCCTCGGGGTACTGTCCCTAATACAAAACCCCAAAAACACAGAACACGCCCTCCGACACACCTCTTCAGCCAGGTCTTCCTCCAGTACTTTTCCACTGAAACTTTTATCCCATCCAGCGACAGTTATCTTGACCTTGGGTCCCAGGCACCTGCTCTGCCGAAAGTGTCATCCTTAAATTCCGGTGTACTCCCATATTGGCTTCTTGTGCTATCCTAACTCCTAACAAAGGCCTAGTCTCTCTAATGAGCTAAGTGATCTTGCACCAGCACCAGCAACAGAAACATGAGATTGTGAAACTTTCCACTTCTCTAAGATTCTCTAACACCCTGAAACTCAAAGCCTTACCAAGGGAAAAGCATTTCGCCCTACAGCATTTAGCTAACATAAGAAAATGAACAGGCCTTTCTCTTTAAATGTATATGTGATCAGGCCTTTACACGGTTTAAACCTTACACTTCTAAAATCACATTACAAGCTTTAACTTTGTTACACTTTCTATATGAATAAGCAAACTGCATGTGCAGACTTTTTAATATGATGCACGTTTAAACCTAATGCATCGCATTACATGAAACCCAATCATTATGCATTGGCTAGAAGACATTTGCAGTGAACTACGGCATTGCCCCTCATGAAAAGCATGGTTACATGTCTGATCATACTATTATAAGCAGATCCGAGTGATATATTACTAAGTCACACCTGAATACAATTTCAATTAATATGTGGGTGCGGACTAACAGTGAATATGATGCACCCCTACAATTTTCTGAATAACGTGGCTCTCTATCAGTTCCCCCCTTTGATGACAAATGTCATCACACCATTTCACAATTCCCTTGCAGAAAGAACCGACCTAAACAGTACTTGTTGCCATTCCTCCCCCGTTGGAGTCTCTCCCTATTCTTAAGGTTCTGATATTGAGTGTCCTGCAGTCTGGCCATTCGCATTTCACTCGCTCTGAGAGCTCTCTCGACTGTTTCCTCTGTACCACTTATAAGCTCTGATGAATCCCAACAAGCAAACCACACAAACCACAACAATGATAAGGGGTTTTAGCAAAAAAACAGGGAACCCTTTTCCCAAATTGGCGAACCAACTTCCCACGCGACCAAATCCTATAGCGACCTTTTCCCTCGTTTGTCAGATCCTCCATCTCATGATGGATCGTAGTAATGTTTTCTATATACCTCTCCAGATCCTTGTTGTTTTCTGGAATATACGTACAACATTCCTGAACTTTCAAAAATTTACAGACTCCGCCCTCTTTTGCTAATAACACATCTAAAGCAAGGCGGTTCTGCAAAACCATCGTCCTCATCGATAACATCTCTCCATCCACAAGTATCAATGACTTTGCTGTATTCATTGACAACTCATCAACAACAGTCGCCAATCTCCTGATCTTCGCATCATTCAAGACCACACCGAAACTTGGTATCATTGCTCCAAAAATGTCTCCAACCACAATTCCTTCACTTGCGGCTCTCGTTGCTCTCGAATGCTGTCCAGTCTCCAAAAGCTCCAAATCTTCTGCATGACAGATTTTCGGAAAGATAATTCTCAGATAACATGTACCATACCAATTCGCAGGCAACCTGACAGGCATTCTTTCCACACACATAATAAACAGTTGGAATCACTTGCACTGGACTAGACCAACTTTTAACTGAGGAGCAATCCTGTAAAACACCTGTGGAACACGGCCTCTTGACTGAACTCTACTGCATGTCCCCAATGAAGATAAAAATTGGAACCAAAATATATGTGTCCACCAACCTGGAGGAAGAAAACAATTAGAGCATCATTTTAATAGGAAGGTGGGTGGCCATATTGAAGGGACTAGCCATGCATGTGTCGATTGGGAATAGCCCTCTCACATACCTGCGGTACACGGTGGACTCACCAAACACAATCACATGTCCCCACTGAGGATAAAAAGACAAAATATACGTATTGACCAAGCTGGGAGAAGCGGTCAAGTACAGCATAATTTTTACTGCACCGTGGACGGCCATCTTGAAGGTGCTACCTAGGTATGTGCCAATCAGCCGAACAAGGCTGGACATAGCAGGCACTTCATCTATTTCACTAAAATGCCACCATATTGGTTGGTACAAAAACGTGTGTGGAAAAAAGAACATGAGTATGCGAACATAAGTCTGGGCATCTGTAGCCCAAGACAACCCCGTCCTTAGCAAAGACTGTTGTGGCGCTAAATGGGCTGATCATAATATACACATAAAAATGTATGGTTTTGAATAATAAAAGTAGATCAAGCAAGGTCGTTCCTAAAGTGGGGTTAAATTAGAAAATGAAATAAGCCCCCTGGTGGGTAAGTGCATATAGGACCACGTTGAACCTATAAAGAAGAAGTTTCTTATACCATTCAATTATGCCAGGGTTCCATCGATATCCAGAGTTTAGTTGTGCCATTAGTTGGTAAAGATTCTGCCATGAATGTAAAAGAAAACAATGTAACAGATGTACAGTTAGGGCCCGATTCACAGAATTAACTTAAGACTGAATCCTAAACTTACTACTTTGTGGTATTCACAGAATGCACTTACTACTTTTGGTATTCACAGAATGGATTTACGACTACTAACTTTACGTCCGCACTCGGGCCGGAAATTCCGACCTGGAGGTGGAGCTTCTGGCCCGGAGGCGGGGCTTCCGGGCCGGAGGCGGAGCTTCCGGCCCGGAGGTGGAGATTTCGGCCATGGCTAAATCTCCGCCACCGGCCGGAATCCCCACCTCCGGGCCGGAAGCCTCGCCTCCGGGCCGGAAGCTCCGCCTCCGGGCCGGAATTTCCGGCCCGAGTGCGGACGTAAAGTTAGTAGTCGTAAATCCATTCTGTGAATACCAAAAGTAGTAAGTGCAGTCTGTGAATACCAAAAGTAGTAAGTGCATTCTGTGAATACCACAAAGTAGTAAGTTTAGGATTTAGTCTTAAATTCATTCTGTGAATCGGGCCCTATGTGTATTGCTGATACATGTAAAGCCATATCAAGCATGGGTGATGCGCCTTCTAACAGTAACTCCTTTGGGTATTATACATGGGTTCTGTTCGAGTCCACCAAATTGCTCAGGCCTATTTCATCTGTTTCTTCAGAAAAAAATCCATTCCATTTCTTTAAGGGAAAGGATATTTTTAGCTTTGTTGAGAGGGGGCGTCAATCTCCATTCAAAGTTGGTAGACTTATGAATCATGTTTTTGAAGTGTAAGACTAATTTTGTGGGAAATCTGCCAACTTTGTAGTACTAATATGACCTGAATGCGAGTCTTAGCCTTCCTTAGTCTGGACAATGTAAAATTGATTACCAATGCATTTTAGTACGTAAATCACAAATGTGGTGTTACAACTCAAAGGCTTTTTGAAACCAAGTATAGAACACCCTGTAGCAAGCTGGCTCTGTATATACTATACCAAAATGAGGTATAGTGTGCACAGAGTCCAGTGGATCCCCATGCTTTACAGAGGCTCAAGTAGATAATACTTATGCTCCCTTATGTGGTAGTGTTAGCGAACAGATAGGCTTATCAGAGGGCTGGGCTAAGCATTTGTTGTATACACTCAGGCAATAAATGACACACACACAATGACTAAATCCGAGACCAGTGGTTTGTAAAAATAATACTTAGTATATTTATTTTATTAACCAAAGATACTTTGTTAGATGTAAATACGTTTTGGAATATCGATGTATTTCAATGTAAAAAGTGGACACTGCATTTTTCAAGGGTACAATGTTATCCTATAGGAGGAAACACATTCATCAATTTGCAGGTAAGTAAACGATTTACGATATTGGGTTTCTGGATAAAGAATCAGTACCAAGTAAGGTTCAGGCAAGTGACAAGACTGCAACACCGCAACACCGCACTGGGGCAGCCGGATGCAGAGCTCTAACATGGTATTTGGTGCCAATGTTATCCAATTGAGAAAGGGGGCAATCAAAGTGGTAGTACTTAAAAATAAGTAGCACGGTTTAGTAACCCAGTCTCTGCGGATTAAAGTAAGCTCAGGGGGGCTACAAGGCAGCACCAAACTTACACCTTCAGTGGCACAGGGGTGGCCGGGTGCAGAGTGCCAACACAGCACTGGAATCCTTTGCCCGATCTGTGGGCCACTGGGACTGGGGCTGTGGGCATCTGGTGCAGAGGCTATTGGTTTGACGGTTCCGCAGGCAGAGCTTTCGCTTTGAAAGTTGGTTTTCTTTTGGACAGGTCTGCTATGTCTTTATGGAAGGCAGGCAGTCCTCCCAGAGTTTGAGGTCGCTGGTCTGCAGGACAAGTCGTGGAAGCTTGCAAAGTTAGAAGCTCGCAGATATGCTGGCAAGGCTGGGACCAAGTCAGTGGCTGGAGCTTCTTG